>NC_052052.2:8587500-9313372 GCF_903992535.2 Arvicola amphibius | reverse complement strand
CTCAAACCAAAGATGTGCAGGAGAATGAATCTTTCTATGGTTGGCTGGAGCTCCAGAAGCAAGTTTGTCCTGGATGTTCACACAGCTTGGGGATCCCATTCTATTTTTTTATTTGTCTTTTTTAAGACAGTGTCTCCCTGTGTTGCCATGGACAGTGGAAATGTCTTACTCCCAACCTGCCCAGCTTGTACAACTGTAGTCATGGCCAGGAGGGGTCAAGGGCAATCACAAATGGGTTCCATTAGCTTCCATTTTAAAAGCCTTAGGTGCATATGGCAGCACTCAGGAGGCAGAGGCAGGTGGTTTTCTGTGCATTTAAGTTGTGATGAAAGCCTGGTCTCCATAGTCAGACATTAAAAAAAAAAGTCCTTAGGAACCTATTGAAGTGGAAACATATCTAAAACCCCAGTACATGGAAGGAGGGCCAGGCTTCAGATTTCAACTTGAATCCCAGTGTAGAAAAAGAAACAGAAAACAAAGCATCCTTAGTAGAAAGGTCATGAAGTCTGGGCTGAGCAGGAAAAGTCTGCCTTAAAAAACAGAAATAAATCAGGGTTTGGTTGCCTCTCCTTGTAGTCCTAGAATGTAGGAGTCTGAGAGAAGACAGTTACAGAATCAAAGGCCAGCCTAAGAAACAGGGAGTTCCAGGCCCGTTTGAGCTAAAGTGAGGCCATGTCTTTTTTTTTTTACTTTCTCCATGCATTTCTTGTCTATATCATATTATTTATTGATATTTATTGAGATCTACATTTTTCTCTGCTCCCCCCCCCGCCTCTCCCCTCCCCACGTCAACCCTCCCCAAGGTCCCCATGCTCCTAGTTTACTCAGGAGAGCTTGTCTTTTTCTACTTTCTACTTCCTATGTAGATTAGATCTATGTAAGTCTCTCTTAGTGTCCTCATTGTTTTCTAGGTTCTCTGGGATGGTGGTTTGTAGGCTGGCTTTCTTTGCTTTATGTTTAAAAACCACCTATGAGTGAGTACATGTGATAATTGTCTTTCTGTGTCTGGGTTACCTCACTCAAAATGATGTTTTTAGCTCCTTCCATTTTCCTGCAAAATTCAAGCTGTCGTTATTTTTCTTTTTCTGCTGTGTAGTACTCCATTGTGTAAATTTACCACATTTTTCTTATCCATTCTTCGATAGAGGGGCATTTAGGTGTTTCCAGGTTCTGGCTATGACAAACAAAACTGCTATGAACATAGTTAAGCATATTTCCTTGTGACATGATTGAGCATCCTTTGGATATATACCCCAAAGTGGTATTACTGAGTCTTGAGGAAGGTTGTTTCCTAATTTTCTGAGAAATCGCCACACTGACATCCAAAAGGTTTGTACCAGCTTGTATTTCTACCAGCAATGCAGAAGTGTTCCCTTTTCCACACAACCTCTCCAGCATAAGTTGTCATCAGTGTTTTTGATTTTGGCCACAAGTATAAGATGGAATCTCAGAGTTGTTTTGATTTGCATTTCTCTGATTACTGAGGATGTTGAACATTTCCTTAAGTGTCTTGCAGCCATTTTAGATTCCTCTGTTGAGAGTTCTCTGTTTAGATCTATACTCCATTTGTTTTAAATTGGATTATGTGATCTTTTGGTGTCCAATTTCTTGATTTCTTTGTATGTGTTGGAGATCAGCCCTCTATCTGATGTGGGGTTAATGAAGATCTTTTCCCATTCTGTAGGCTGTCGTTTTGTCTTGTTGACCATGTCCTTTGCTTTACAGAAGCTTTTCAGTTTCAGGAGGTCCCATTTATTAATTGTTTCTCTCAGTGTCTGTGCTGCTGGGGTTCTATTTAGGAAGTGGTTCCCTGTGCCAGTGTGTTCAAGTGTACTTCTTAATTTCTCTTCTATAAGGTTCAGTGTGGCTGGCTTTATGTTGAGGTCTTTAATCAATTTGGACTTGAGTTTTGTGCATGATGGTAAACATGGGTCTATTTTCATTCTTCTACATGTTTGATATCCAGTTATGCCAGCACCGCTTGTTAAATACGCTTTTCTTTTTCCATTTGATATTTTTTGCTTCCTTATAAAAAACCAGGTGTTCGAAGATGTGTGGATTGATATCTGGGTCTTCTGTTTGGTTCCATTGGTCCTCCTGTCTGTTCTTATGCCAGTACCAGGATGTTTTCAGTACTGTACCTCCGTAGTAGAGTTTGAAGTCAGGGATTGTGATGTCTCCAGAAGTTCTTTTACTGTACAGGATTGTTTTGGCTATCCTGGGTTTTATGCTTTTCCAAATGAAGTTGAGTACCAGTCTTTCAAAGTCTTTGAAGAATTTTGCTGGGATTTTTTGATGGGCATTGTGTTAAATCTGTAGATTGCTTTGGGTAAGATTGCCATTTTTACTATATTAATTCTGCCTACTCAAGAGCACGGGAGATCTTTCCACTTTGTGTTGTCTTCTTCAGTTTCTTTCTTTAAAGATTTAAAGTTCTCGTCATACAAGTCTTCCACTTGATTGGTTAGAGTTACTCTGAGATACCACAGAGTGGTTCTGTCTCACTCTGGTTCTGGTGGAGATCGCTGACTCTGAGTCAGGTAGCTGACACAATCTTGGTCCACAGTGTCCCTGGACTGTGTTGGCTTCTGCTCCTGGTAGAGCTTGTTTCCTCAGGCCCTCTCTGTCCTCGGTAGCTCATTCAGAGCCCCTCCTGTGGAATTTGTTGCCCAAAGTAGAGTTACTTGCCTTGGAGCAAATGTGGCCTAGGTTACCAGCTTTGACCTGTAAATCGTGGTCTGGATTACCTCCTGCAGAAGTCTCTGGGTTGGAGCTGGACTTGGGAAGGTTTCTGGCTCAGGTCTCCTGCCTAGGAGGTCCCAGACTCACATGAGCCCAGACCCGTAGAGGACCTGCTTACTCCCTCAGAGGTCCCAGATTCATGCTCAATTGCGCAGAGGTTCCAGGTTCCTGCCTGTTCCCTTTGATGTCCCAGACCAATGTCCAGACCCACAGAGGTCCTGACTCAGGCCTACTCCCTCTGAGGACCCAGACTCACACCTGGCCCTGCCGAGATGTCTGGTTCCTGCCTGTTCCCTTGGAGGTCCCAGGTTCACTCACGCCCAGACTGGCAGATGTCCTGGTTCAGGCCTAGTTCCTGGGAGGTCCTGGACTCACTCCCAGACCCACTGGGACCCTGGCTTTGGTCTACTCCCTTGAAGGTCCCAGATTCACATTCGGACCCTCAGCGGTCTCTGGCTCTGGCTCACTCGCTCAGCAGTTATTCCACTGTACCCCACTTATTTTTATTTTATGTGAGTGTTTTCTTGAGTTTCTATCTTGCCTGTGTACAACATGAATTGTGATGCTAATGGAGTCAGGGAGAAGTCAATGGATCCCCTAGAATTGAAGGTGGATGATGTGGGATTCCCCTCTGTATGCTGTAATAACCACTAGTTATCCTGGCTTGGCCTGATAGAGTAGATAGGCGGGGAAAACTAAACTGAATGCTGGGAGAAAGGAGGTGGAGTCAGAAAAGCCATGTAGCCCTGCTGGACACAGACACGGGAACTTTTTTGTATCTGTTAAAACCTTGTCTCAGAGACTTCTCTCCTTCTCCCATTACTGGTTCACTCCACAGACACCCACAGGTAGAGTGGCCACCCTGGACACCCACAGGTAGAGCGGCCACCCTGGACACCCACGGGTAGAGCGGCCACCCTGGACACCCACAGGTAGAGTGGCCACCCACAGGTAGAGTAGCCACCTTGGCCACCCTGGACACCCACAGGTAGAGCGGCCACCCTGGACACCCACAGGTAGAGCGGCCACCCTGGACACCCACGGGTAGAGCGGCCACCCTGGACACCCACAGGTAGAGCGGCCACCCTGGACACCCACGGGTAGAGCGGCCACCCTGGACACCCACAGGTAGAGTGGCCACCCACAGGTAGAGTAGCCACCTTGGCCACCCTGGACACCCACAGGTAGAGTGGCCACCCTGGACACCCACAGGTAGAGCGGCCACCCTGGACACCCACGGGTAGAGCGGCCACCCTGGAAACCCACAGGTAGAGCGGCCACCCTGGATACCCACAGGTAGAGTGGCCATCCACAGGTAGAGTAGCCACCTTGGCCACCCTGGACACCCACAGGTAGAGCAGCCACCCTGGACTTCCACAGGTAGAGCTGCCATCCTGGACACCCACAGGTAGAGCGGCCACCCTGGACACCCACAGGTAGAGCGGCCACCCTGGACACCCACAGGTAGAGCAGCCACACTAGACAGAAGAGGAATTCAGCTCCAGCACCACCAGCATCCTGGTGGACGCACTCACCCTGGTGGACTCACTCACCCTGGTGGACTCACTCACCCTGGTGGACTCACCCTGAGGTACCACATTACCTGCAGCATTTGGGGTTGGGACAGGGACCATCACAATGGATGAAGAAACACTTAAGCAAAGCAACCATTTTGCTGTCCACAGAAACAGTAAAAACAATGATATATATAGAGAGATTTAAAAATCAACAAACCAAATATAAAACTAATGCCATTTGGTATTTCCAAACTTGGTTTTGTATTTATACAGTGTCCTGGGTCAGCATGTGTCAACGTTTTCTGCACCGATATGAAGTTCTTGTATCCAGTTAATAAAACTGCTGTTTTGACCATAAGTCACATATATTGGGACGGTTAGGAGATCAATTTATTCAATTACTCTGCAGTGCACTCACCAGCTTGGCAAGCACAGAGGAGTTAAGAATGGAACAGAAGCCACTCACTTTAAACGGGACAAAGGAGTTTCAAATTAAAACCTTAAAGAGGGGCAGGGGAGCTTACCAGGAACATGAACACTAGACACAACAAAAAAACAAAACACAACAAAAATAACAGTTTAGTCAGAACGTAGAAACATAACTGCCTTGAGGAATCTGAAAATTACCTAACTGGAATGAGCACTGTCTTAGGTCCAGCCAGTACAACACTCTTAAGTTGCCACAAAACAGCCAAAGGTTTTCACTGACTGTGATCAATGCAACCTGGGAATTGACCTACCAGGTGTGTTCCTGACCCATCACCTCTAGCTGCAGGCAATGGTCTCCATCTGCTGCTCTGTCTGGGGCCAGCCATCGCTGCCGCCTGCAGCTGTTCTGTCTCACTCTGGATGGCACTGGGGGTGACACTGCCGCCTGCAGCTGTTCTGTCTCACTCTGGATGGCACTGGGGGTGACGCTGCTGCCTGCAGCTGTTCTGTCTCACTCTGGATGGCACTGGGGGTGACGCTGCTGCCTGCAGCTGTTCTGTCGTCTCACTCTGGATGGCACTGGGGGTGACCTGTTTCCTTTCACTGTGCATACTGTTCTCATGCCTCTTCAGATCTGAGGCCTTGGCAAACGCCTTGGTGCAGGAGCCACACACGAAAGGCTTCTCCCCTCGGTGTCTCCTTTCATGGTCCTTGAGGTGAGACTTGTGTTTGACGGGTGTGTCACACCTAGGTCCTGCAAATGGTCTTTCGTTGCTGTGAACCGTCTCATGCTTCTTTAGGTCTGGGGCGCGGATAAATGACTTCCCACACACCTCACAGCTGTAGGTCTTATAAATTAAGTGGTTGAATGAAAGATTACAAGAGACAATATTCAGAAAAGTAGTATGTATGCTATTCTAGGCATCTTCATTAGAAGAAACAGTGAGAGTCACTAGCTAATGCACACATCTTGCATTGTAATCTAATAGATGGTTTGTTCCAAAACTACAGCTATCATTTTTAATTTAGAAAATTAAATAGTTCAGGAAGATGTTTTCTCCTTTAACTTTTGAAGAGAATTTCTCTCTGGTCTTAACAAAAGTATGTAGCGCTTGGGGATAAAAATACATCCCAGCAAGCCTGCACTGGAGGCCAAGATGGAGAAGACCTCCACAGCCACCATGACCTTGCCCTTCGTGCTATGGTATGCAGGAAGAAAGGTGACCCAGACACTACAGAACACCAGCATGCTGAATGTCAACAACTTGGCTTCATTGAATGTGTCAGGGAGATTCCTGGCCAAGAAAGCCACAATGAAGCTTCCTAATGCAAGGGAGCCATGGTATCCCAAGACACTGTAGAATGCAGTAACTGAGCCCTTGTTACACACAATGATGATGTGGCCATGCTCACTCTGGGCATCAATGTCAATAGATGGAGGAGAAACTCCCAGCCAAATTGCACAGAGAATAATTTGGATGAGGGTACAGATGACAATGATGAAGTTGGGTGCCCCTGAAATCAGGTAGTACCTCATCCTTCTTCCAGGGGTTGTGACTTTGAAAGCCAGAAGCACAGTCACTGTTTTGGCCAACACAGTGGAAACAGCAACAGTGAATACCATTCCAAATGTGATTTGCTGCAGGATGCACTTAGGGGCATTGGGATGACCAATAAAGAGCAAGGGGCACAGGAAACAAAAGATGAGTGAGACGAGCAAGGTGTAGCTGAGATTCCGGTTATTGGCCTTCACAAGTGGAGTGTCATGGTGCTTTACGAAGATCCCAAGGACCACAGATGTGAAAGCAGAGAAGCACAAGGCCATTAAGGTCAAAGCCATGCCCAAGGGGTCTTCATAGGTCAGAGAGCTCACAGTTTTGTCAATGCACTGGATCTGTTCTGCATTAGCATACTGGACCTCTGGACACGTCACACACTAATCCACATCTGACAGAGAAAGAAAACTATGATTAGTGAATCTTGAGCACTTTTCTTGACAAGACATTTCAATTATGTGTGCTGAAATTAGCATTGCAATATCTGCACTTGTGCTGGGGACGACATTGAAAGACAATGCTGCATAACAATGCTTCCATTTCACAATACTCACTCAGTATCTTTAGTGGAATGAATCCAAACAATCATTACTTCGTCTATTAAATGTGTGTTAATGATGCTGTTTATCATGGTATAAATAAAGCACAGATGTTTTTAGTAGAAAATAGATCCATGCACAAAACTCAAGTTCAAATGAATTAAAGACCTCAATATAAATCCGAGGACACTGAACCTGATCGGAAAGTGGGAAGTAGCCTGCAATACATGGGCACAGGAGACCACTTCCTATTTATGACCCCAGTAGCACAGACAATAAAAGAAACAATGAATTTAATGGGACCTCCTGAAACTGAGAAGCTTCTGTAAAGCAAAGGACACAGTCATTAAGACAAAAAGGCAACCTCCTGAATGGGAGATCTTTACCAACTGCACATAAGAATAAGGTCTGATCTCCAGGAAACTAGACATTAAAATTCTAAATAACCCAATTAAAAATGGGGTACTGAACTGAACAGAGAATTCTCAACAGAAGAACTTCAAATGGCCAAAAGATACTTAAGGACATCTTCAACTTCCTTAGCTATCAGGGAAATACAAGTCAAAACAACTTTGAGATACCATCTCACACCTGTCAGAATGGCTAAAATCAAAAACACCAATGATAGCCTATGCTGGAGAGGATGTGGATTAAGGGGAACACTCATCCATTGCTGATGGGAATGCAAACTTGTGCAACCACTTTGGAAATCAGTGTGGCAGTTTCTCAGGAAACTGGGAGTCAACATACCTCAGGATCCAACAATACCACTCTTGGGAATATACCCAAGAAATGCCCTATTATACCACAAAAGCATTTGTTCAACTATGTTCATAGCAGCACTATTTGTAATAACCAGAACCTGGAAACCTAGGTGCCCCTCAATGGATGAATGAATAAAGTATGGCATATCTACACACTAGAATACTACTCAGCCATAAAAAACAATGACATCTTGAATTTTGCATGCAAATTGATGAAAATAGAAAATACTATCCTGAGTGAGATAACCCAGACCCAAAAATATGAATATGGTATGTACTCACTCATTAGTGGATCCTTGCCATAAACAAAGGACATTGAGCCTATAGTTCATGATCCTAGGTGAACCCAAAGAAAAACATATATAGATGCTCCTGGAAATTGGAAGTAGACAAGATTGCCAGGCAAAAGTTGGGAGCATGAGGGTGGGGATGGAGTGGGGAAAAAGGGAGAGGGGGAGTGAGAAGGGAGAAGGAGAAGGTTGGGGAGAGCTTGGGGGAATGGGATGGTTGAGACAGAGGAAGGACGGATATGAGAGCAGGGAAGGAGATATCTTAATTGAGGGAGCCATTTTGGGGTTGGCAAGAGGCTTAGCTCTGGAGGGGTTCCTAGGAGTCCACAGGGATGACCCCAGCTAGTACCCTGGGCAGTGGAGGAAGGGATTCCTGAACTGGCCTTGTCCCATAGTCAGACGATGACTATCTTGACTATCATCATAGAACCTTTGTCCAGTGATGGATGGAGATAAAAACAGAGACCCACATTGGAGCACTGGAATGAGCTCCCAAAGTCCAGCTGAAGAACAGAAGGAGGGAGAATATGAGCAAGGAAGTCAGAACCATGAGGGGTTGGTCCACCCACTGAGACAGTGTGCCTAAGCTAATGGGAGCTCACCAAATCCAGCTAGACTGTGACTGAGGAGCATTGGATCAAACTGGACCCTCTGAATGTGGTCTAGCTAAACATACCTAAACATGATAAAGACATTAAAAGCAAAATTAAGTTAAATGAAGAAAAACTCAAAGTGATTCCACCAAAAAAGGAACAAAATAAGGCTGTCCAGTCTTTCCACATATCTTCAATATAGTACTTGAGGTTCTAGCTAGAACAATAAGAAAACAAATAAGACAAAAAAGAGTACAAAGGGGGGCTGGAGAAATGGTTCAGAGGTTAAGAGCATTGTCTGCTCTTTCAAAGGTCCTGAGTTCAATTCCAGCAACCACATGATGGCTCACAACCATCTGTAATGGGGTCTGGTGCCCTTTTCTGGCCTGCAGGCATACACACAGACAGAATATTATGTACATAATAAATAAATATTAAAAAAAGAGTACAAAGGGATATAAATTGGAACAGAAGTCAAATATTTGCTATTTGCAGATGATATGATACCATATCTAAGTGACCACAAAAATTACATCATGAAACTCTTTCAGCTGGTAAGTTATGTGGCTGGAAACAAGATTAATTCAAAAAGATTAGTAGTCTTCTTTTATACAAATGATAAATAATATAAAGTATCTTGGTGTAACTCTAACCAAACAAGTGAAAAACTTATACGACAAGAATTTTGAGTCTTTGAAAAAAGATGTTGGAGAAGAGATCAGAAAATAGAAAGATCTCCCATGTTCATGGATTGGTAGGATTAATATAGTAAAAATGGAAATCTTTGCAAGAGCAATCTACAGACTCAATTCATCTCCATCAAAATCCCAACAAAATTCTTCACAGACCTTGAAAGAACAAGACTCAACTTCATATGTAAAAACAAAATCCCAGGAGAGCTAAAAGAATCCTGTAAAGGAACTTCTGGAGGTATCACCATCCCTGATTTCAAGATCTACTATAGAGCTATAGTAATAACAGTATGGTTTGGCATAAAAACAGAAACAGGGATAAGTGGAATTCAATGAAAGACCCTGATATAAATCCATACACCTATAAATATTTGATTTTTGACAAAGAAGCCAAAATCATGCAACAACAACAACAAAAGCATCTTCAACAAGTAATACTGGCATAACTAGTATTGACAAGTAGAAGAATGGAAATAGGCACATATCTATTGCTCTGAACAAAAGTCAAGTCCAAGTCTATCAAAGACCTCAATGTAAATCCAATTACACTGGAGCTGGATAGAAGAGAAGGTGGGAAGTAGCCTTGAACACATGGGCACAGGGGACCACTTCCTGAATATAACACTAGTAGCACAATCATTGAGATCAACAATTAATAAATGGAACATCTTGAAACTGAAAACCTTCTGTAAGCAAAGGACACTGTCAGTAAGACAAAATGGCAGTGTACAGAGACTGGGTGAAGATAGGGAGGAGGGATTATATGGGCAAGGGGAGGATGAAGATAATGACAGGGAAACTAACAGAAACAGCTGACCTGAGCTCCTGGGAGATTATGAAATGTGTATCAACACCTAGGGAGTTGGCACAGGACACTTCTAGGCCCCCTGCTTGGGTCTGGCAGTTTGTGGGCTGGTTTGTTTATGGGATTCCTAGCAGAGGAACCAGGATCTATCCATGGCACATGAATTGACCTTTTGGAACCTATTTCCTATGGTGGGATGGATCGCCCATCATTAATTCAAAGGGTAGGAGCTTGGTCCTGCCTTAACTTGGTATATCATGCTTTATTGGCTCCCATGGAAGGCCTTACCCTTTCTGAATGGAGACAGAGGAGTGGATGTGGGGCATAGAAGGGAGGTAATGGAGGGATCAAAAAGAGAGGAGGAAGGAGAAATTGTGGCTGATATATTAAATAAATAAATAAATAAATAAATGGAAAAAAAAACAGCCACCATCCTACGAGCTTACTTAAAAGAAGCAAGCAAATAAATAACAAGGAAAACGAATGTAAATAACGAGGAGTCACCCTATCACTGAAGGGAGAAACCTCTGTACATATTTAGCATTAAAAAGCCCTACATTATGCCATCAAACCCGGAACAGACAAGCTCTGTCCTTCTTCTTTCTTTGTGAGACCCAGACTCTGTGTACTCAAGTGTGAAGCAGGTACAGATACAGCACCATGGGGACAATAACACAAGAACACTCAAGCAAGAGTGATGGCACAGCAAATGCCATTTACTCTTATAAGTTTTTCCATTTAAAGCCATTTTATTGCATGTTGTTTATTACTTTTGTGTATGTTGTGTGTGTGAGTGCATAGAGGCCAAAAGACAATTTCTAGTAGTTGGTTACCTCTATTTACTACATGTGTCCTGGGGATAAACTCTTTGCCAGCTGTAGTAGCAAGGGAATTAAATAAATGAAAGCACATTAATGTGTTTTAAAGACTTCTATTTTATTACATGGGGTGAGAACCAATAGAGAAAAACAATGTGTCTGTCATCTGTATATAGACAACCATAAACAAATAATCACTTGACTAATAAAGGCTTGTAGGCGACGACACCATTCAGATAACTGTGACTATGTTACTTTCATACAAAATTGTTTTTATATTATATTTATGACATTATTCAGTGTTTGCTGTATATAAAAATATTGAATGCAGGAACCCTCATATGTTCTACATTATATGTTAGTTCTTATCAATATTTCCCTAGATTTCAAATTACATTGATCCTTTGAAAAGGGGGTCTCTGGATATTGCTTGAAGTCTTCTGTCTCACATTTAACTTTTTCTGATTCAACTGTACCAGTAATTATTCCTGTTTTTATTAACCATATAGAGAATTTGCATTTGGTTCCTAGCACCAACATAACAGAGTTCAGTGGGTCTGATGCCCTATTATGATCCTCATTGATTCTTACACATACATGGTGCTATAAATGTCTGTAGGGACACATACACACATGAAGATAGATTAAACAATCACTAGGAAAGACCTTGTTTAGAATTTCCTTGCTCTGCAGTTTGATTATCAAAACTGTTTCTTTGAGAAACTGACACATGCCATGAATTTTCAGTGAGTCAAAGGTGCATGCCATAGTAAACAGTGTGACTTGAAGGGACATTGATATTGATCACATTCCAATAAATATAACTTAGGAAAGTGATAGATTTGATTTGTGCAGTGGACTTTTAGACCTATTGATCATCCTGTATATGTTAGAGAGGATGATCAATGTGGAGAATTTATTTCAACAGCAAATACTCACTTGTCTCATTAAAAACTTCATTTTCTGGGCAGGGACTGCAGTCAAAACAGCAGGGTGCCATTCCCTCCTGCCTGAACTTTCTGAATCCAGGACCACAGTCAGCACTGCACACAGAGGGCGGCATCTGAGGAAAATTAGACACATGCTGATATCAGGAGTCTTGCCTATTCATTCCATAACTACCTTAAATTACCTCGATAAAATATCAATAAGTTTATTTTACATACATCAAAGAGTGACTATATTTCACTTAGCATATTATAGAATGACAATTTATGTAAATGTGTAGAAACAACTTAATATAAAATTGAGTAGCGTCACATTGCTGGAAATTTAGGAAGAAGAATAAGTTGTTCATGCTGGACAAATAAACATGACAGAGCATGCACACAGTTTTTTTTTTTACTTAATTTTTGCAATGTGACACAAAGTACATTAAAAAGTTAGAGGGAAGCCGGGCGGTGGTGGCGCACGCCTTTAATCCCAGCACTCGGGAGGCAGAGGCAGGCGGATCTCTGAGTTCGAGGCCAGCCTGGTCTACAAGAGGTAGTTCCAGGACAGGCTCTAGAAACTACAGGGAAACCCTGTCTCGAAAAACCAAAAAAAAAAAAAAAAAAAAGTTAGAGGGGACCTTAACCAACAAATTCTTTCCATTGGATTAACCTGTTATCATAGCTGCAAAACATTTTACTCATTGGTATTTGATGTAGGATTGCCCAGCCACATTTGATGTGGGCAGTGCTGTCCCCTAGGCAGGCTGTCTGAGAAATCAAGTGGAAGGAGCCAGTAAACAGTGTTCCTTCAGTTGAAGTCTTCAGATTCCTGCCTTGTCTTCCCTCATCTAATACCCATGAGTCAAACCAACCCTTCCTCCTCACTTTGCTTATGGTTTGTTTAATCACAGCAATAGCATAGCAAGCTAAAACTAATGGAGAATTCTAAGACACGGAAATACTTCTCAAATCTCAGATAGCACACATGAACTCCACTAAAATCACCCTGCAAAGCATGACAGAGTGTAAAAGAGACAGAAGAATAGGTAGAGCCTGGTGTTGAAGTGCTGAGCTGATGTGCACTGAGCTGGAAGGTGGAGTTTCCTGAGCATAAAGTGCTTATTTATTCAAACAAAGGCTGCAGATATTGCAGAACCTGAATGAAAGTTTGATAACTTAAAGTTAATTAATAGATGTCTTAAAGTTTAAAATAAAATATCTGCATATTGTCAAAAACCTGGTGATAGGGTTTTTATGCTGCTTTGGAAAGTTGCTAATACTGCAGGCTCAAATTGCATACTCTGCTTAGTGCTGAGTTCAATGTTGAAACTGCAGTGTCTCCTATGCACAGGCTCTTTCATAGTCTCCACAATATGGTTAGGGACAAATCTTCCTTTGTTTGCTGCCTCCTTGAAAAAGGTTTTTACAGTGTAGTGGTGGTAGCCCTCACTCTTTCTATAGACTAGGCAGACTGAAATCCCACAGGGATATGCGTTGTCTGCCTCCTGAATGCTTAGGTTAAACTTATATGCTACCAGTAGACATATTGCTTCCCTTCTTTTCTGTTTTTCATGGTTGCAATTTCCTTTTATACTTGCTAAGATATTAAGGACTATTTTGAATAAGAGTGGAAAATATGTATATACTTGTCCAATTTTTGGCCATGTATTTTGAGGTATGGTCTCTATATACAAACCTAGCAGGCTTGGACTTGCTTGCTATGTAGGTCAGACTTGCCATAAAAAGACAGGGATTTGACTGCCTCTGCCTCCCAAGAGTTTGGATTACGATATGTACCACAACATACAACGGGACTCATTTAGTGTTGTAATGGAAATTCTTGAGTGTCTCTTCATGTAGTACAATGTTGTCAAATGGTTTACCATAGAAAACATTTTAAAAGTGATCAGGCTGTTAAATATTAATTAATGAAAAGAAAACCTGATTTAATCAATATGTGCTCCTTTTATTGTATCAGTTTTTTATTGTAACTCTGAATGAATGCTGAAATTGTTACAAGAACTTTATGCACATATTTGGATGATTCTCTATTTCTATCCACGAGTCTATTTCTGTGCTACACTTACATAACTGATCTGCATATATTGAACCAAACTTGTATCTCTGGAATGCAGTCATATTTATCAGCGGGGCAGATCTTTCTGTTGTGTTGTTGAGTTTTATTACTCAGGTTTAGTTGAGAATTTTTCCATCCATGCCCATCAAAATGTTTAGTCTCTAATTTTCTTTATTATGTAATATTTCCTCAAAATTCTCTCCCCTCATATTTATAGAAGGAGTCTTTCCATGTTTGTAAGTGAGGTTTGGTTTTAAAAGGAAAAATTACTGCTGGTTTTATAGCCAATCTTGATATTTGTGTATTTTGACTAGAGAATGTGTAGATTAACATTAAATAGCTGTTGAGAATTATTAGCTAATTATTATTGCTCATTGTGGTTATTGCAATATTTGATACTTTTTAACAGTTGTTTATCTATCTTGTGTTCTAGTGCTGTCTTTATATACTTTAATCACTTGTACTTACTTTTTAGGTTGTAAGAGTTCTTCAGTTGTCTTCCATAATAGTGTTAGAATGGTCATGAATTTTTGTAATTTATGTTCATCATTGAACTTTGTTCTATCTCTATAATTTAGGATTCTCCAGGGTAACTAACTTATAGAACAAAACTGTCTCTGTTTTTCTCTTTCTCTCTGGTTCTCTCCTCTCTTTATATATACACATATGCAATTTATTAGAAAGTCTTGTGATCTAATTAATCCAATAATTGCTGGATATTAATGGAAAGTTCAAGAATCCAACAACTTCCCAGTCCATGAGGTTGAATGTCTCAGCTGATCTCCATTATACACTGGAATCCCAAAGAAATAGGCTCTAATGATAGTGAAAGAATCAACTTGAAAACAAACACACAAAGAGTAAAAGTTTCCTTTTTCTATGTCCTTATATGTGTTTCCAGCAAAGAATGTATTCCAGATAAGAGGTGGATTTTCCGAGATGAAATGATCTGGTTTAAAGTTGTTTCTTCCCAATTTAAAATTCAGATAAAAGACATGACTTTCCACACTTCAAAGATCTCAATTAATAGCAGAATTTCTCTCTCTCTCTCCCTCTCTCTCTCTCTCCCTCTCTCTCTCTCTCCCTCTCCCTCTCTCTCTCTCTCTCTTTCTCTCTCCTCTTCCCATTTTTCCCCTTCCCCCTCCATAACCCACTAAATAAATACTCACTCTGCAAGGCTCACCTATCCTTATCTGTCTCTCACTGGGGCTCCTCTTATCCTCCAGCTCCTACTGGCTTGGGACTCACAGGGGCCTCAGGTGGTGGGACCAGGCTCCCCTTCCTGGCCTGCCTGCTGCTGCCCCTAGGGGAACTGAGCTGCAGGACTAAATCATTTCAGTTTTAATAGCACTCAGAAGGCAGAGGCAGGTGGATCTGTATGAGTTCAAGACCAACCTGGTCTGTGAAGCAATCCAGGATATCCAGAGCTATTAGACAGATAGACCCTGTCTTGGAAAAAAAGAAAAAAATCAAAAACATGTTGAAAGGAGAGGGCCACTTGTTCATTCAGGCTGCCTGGCTAGCTTAGGCCCAAAATAACCACACAGAAACTGTATTATTTAAAACACTGCTTGGCCCATTAGCTATAGTTACTTATTGGCTAATTCTTACATCTTAATTTAACCCATTTCTATTAATCTGTGTATCACCACATAGCAGCGGCTTACTGGGTTAAATTCCCAATTTTTGTCTCTGGCAGATTCACGGTGGCTCTCCAATTCTGCCTTCTTCCTCCCAGCATTCCATTTCTGTCTTCTCTACCTACCTAAGTTCTGCCCTATCAAGCCGAAAGGAATTTCTTTATTAACCAATGAAAGCAATACAAAGACAAAAGGACCTCCTACACCAAAAACCAAGCAAAGCAAAAACAAACAGACAAAATGAGTCCTTTGTGATGGGTTTGTGCCTGAAGGGTTCCTATACTGGGAATGTGGTGACATTTCTCAGTTTGACAGTGTGTGTTTTAAAGTGTCTTCCAAAATCAGTTATATTTTATGGAAGTCAGCACATAAAGACAATGGCATTTAGCACAAAAATTTGGTGCTTTTTTAAAACTCATTTTATTCCATTTATTACTGTGTGTATCAGCACTAGGTGAGTGCTGGATGAGTGTTGCTGGGTGATTGGGCTGGAGGTTGAGGATCTCACCTGCCGTGGTAGGATGCTCTACACTGACAACATCATGGAGTTCCTGACTGGATGTGAAGATGCTCTCTGTATTGAGCTCCCACACCCACTGTTATTCATTGGTTAGATGATAATGTTTCATTCTGTAGTTTACGCTAGACTCCAAATTATGGCAGTCTTCTTCAGTCCCCTCAGTGCTGTCACAAACTTGTGCCACCATTCTGCCCAGCTTCCACATAGTTTTTTTTTTTTTTTTTTTTTTTTTTGGTTTTTCGAGACAGGGTTTCCCTGTAGTTTCTAGAGCCTGTCCTGGAGCTAGCTCTTGTAGACCAGGCTGGCCTCGAACTCAGAGATCCGCCTGCCTCTGCCTCCCGAGTGCTGGGATTAAAGGCGTGCGCCACCACCGCCCGGCTCCACATAGTTTTTACATTTATTTATTTATTTGATCTTGGGGGAGCTGTGCCTCAAGACTCAGCGATCCCTTCTACTTCTGCCTCCTGAGTACTGGGATTGAAGGTGTGGTCCGCTGCATCCTGCTCACCACCCAGTCTCAATTTCCTCCTCTCTCTCTAGGTTGTAGTCTGATCCTCTATCTCACACCATTATTCCCTGGGGAACTAAAAGCGGCTTCTCCCTGAGAGCCACAGTTGTCTGTTTTGGTTTATTTTTATGTAAATTTGAAAAAAAAGATTTCCATTAGCTCAGGCTGTCCTCATGCTTGCCACATAGCTGAAGTTGACTTTAAACACTTCCTTCTCCAGTCTTCCACCTCAGTCTTTTCAGAGATGCCACAGTAGGTGACTGAAAGAGAGACAAGCTCAGCCTTGAACTCCAGAGCACACTCACAGTTATGACAATAATTTCGGTTCATTTTCTTATGTTTTTGTCTATTATTAGGCACAGATAAACCCTGAACTGACTCATACTCAGAATAATGTGAAGAACATATAAACAAAATTCAGTCAACTGTAGGAAGGATGAGGCAGGAAGATTGTTGAGAGCCCAAAACAAGATTATCTACAAAATAAGAGTCCATTACATCAGTAAATTATAAGACAAGTGCATAAATAAGCAAATGAATGAATTTTAGGAAGTAAATGGACTGAGTGTTGTGAAGTGAATTCATGCATGGATTCCTGATATTCATTCTAGGGTCAGAATTTTCCTTCTTCCTTCCCCACTGTGGAGTTTTGGTTCAGTGTGGATTGAGAAAGAAGTTCCATATAAGATTAAGTGGGTGGAGCAAAATCATCCAATCAGATGGCAGCTTTTGTTGGTGGTACAGCTGCTAAGGGGTGAGAGGAGAAAGTTTTGTAAAAGTGTCATTGGAGCCAGAAAAGATACTCAGAGCTCTGGAGCCTGTCACCAGTGTCCAGATCAGGTAAGTCCTTCACCATCATCAGGACAGCCCAACTGGTTCAGAGATATTTTAGACACAAGACAGCACATGGCATCCTGGAATCTGTCCCTTCATGGTTAGGTAGAAGACATTTGGGCTTGAAAACCCAGGTTGGCTTTTTTCTCCATTGTCCTCTGTGCTTCCTTGGTTTAGTTTAGGGGGTTGAGACAGGGCCTCACTGTGCTGCACAGACCCTCCTAGACCTGGCCAGGTAACCGCGTTGGGATGGGAATAAATGTCCTCCTGCCTCAGCATGTTGAGCGCTAGGATGACCTGCATGCTCTACCATGCTTTGATTCATATCCAACAGTTCTGTGTTTGGTTGGTTTAGAGACAAGGTCTCACTCTGTAAACCATGTGCTTTAGCCTCCCAACATCTGGGGTGCCTGTTGGGAGCTATCAGTGTCTTGATTTAAGCTTTGCTCAGTGAACATAAGAAAACTTGTTTCCTTGCTTTTTGAAATAGTCTGTTTCTATATTCAATGCTATTTTCAAAACCTACAGAAATTCACTGCCCTGATCATCCTCAGTGTGGAGATCAAAACTTTAAATGTCCTTTAAAATTCCTCTTAGCTTTTGGAAACAGGATAGCAATATTGACTTTATTGGCCTAGAGATCAAATGGAACACAGGATTACCTCTTCCTGCCTCTCCTTCCCAATTATAGAATAAAATGTGCTGGTAGCTGCTGGCTGTGGCCTTTAATCCCAGGATGTGGGAGGCAGGCAGGTGGATCTCTGTGAGGTAAAGATAAATCTGATCTACACACTACTTGTTTTAAGAACTTGTTTTTATTTTATGTTCATTGATGTATTGTCTGAATGCTTGTCTCTGTGCAGATGCCTGATACCCTAAAACTAGAGTTTACTGACAGTTGTGAGGTGCTCTGTGTGTGCTGGGAATTGAACCTGGGTCCTTTGGAAGATCAGTCAATGCTCTTAACTGCTAAGACATCTCTCCAGTCCCCAGAGCTAGTTCTTAAAACTATCTTCCTCTTTATCATCTTCATTATCTACTTCAGGTTCCTGGCCATCCAGGCAGTGCTGGGCATGGGCTTTCTCTTGTAGCTCATGTCTCAAGTTAGACCAGTCATTGATCACATTCTCTGAGTCAACATTGCTCAGCACAACTTGCAGGTAGGACAAGTTGAAGGTTTTGTGGCTGTGTTGGTGTATCAGTCCCACCACTGGGAACACATGATGGTCACTCTAGGGAACTCTATTGCTCTAAATGTGAAGTTGCTTTTCCGTGACGTGGACTTTGTGATACAGCTCCAAGTGTGGAGCCATGAATTCTGACTTTCTGAGTCCTCCTGAACCAATGATGCATGTCTCACTGTGGATCATCAAAATCCAGTGACATCATTTCTAAAGGTGTTAACATACACAGATTGATAAAACAGTCATGGGAACAAATTTTCCCAATTTGGGATCTTCCCAAAGGCATAATTTCCACAAAAATGAGTGATGTCATAAAACTAGCATAACTATCTTTGAATCTATTTATAAAGCAAATTTCATCACATGGACTGTGGATATCAGAGGCAGAGCCCCAGGCAAGAGAGTATCAAAGTTTTCTCAAAGGGTGAGGAAACAGCTGCACACACACACAAAGAAAGAATCATGAATATATGAGTAGCCTCTCATTTGGTCATAGAAATAAAGCAGGTGGCGATACCTGGGGGCCCATTAGATGTGCTGATCTGCATGGCATGCCACAATCCAACTGCCCAGGCTTAGAGCAGAAAACCATGCTCACTTTGGTTTTGTTCTTCTTGCTCCAGAACATTTCACTTCAGGAGGCCAGTTTCGTTCATCCCAGGTGCTTCTGGAAAATGAAACAGAATGAAGAGAATGATGGAGAGTCATTGACACATGACATGTTCTTTCTTGCCCCAACATATGGACCAGTATCGACAGAGCATTTGAAATACTTTTTAAATATAGAGTAAGTGCCTTTGTATTTTATATGTAAATATAATCATGAATATTTTTATGAGGGGTCAAGTGGATGAGCTTCAGAACAATGCCTTGAATCTTCTGCCCTGCTATCCCAACCCACATACCAAAAAACGACACCAAATTCTTTTAGAGACGAAATGCTATTTTTCCACTTTTAATTTTTCCAGAGAATGTTCTGCTTTTCTCCCAGTTACCCTCCAAATGACCAGACTGGGTGCTGTGTGAAGAAGGACCCTATACCTTGTCCATCACATATAGCCAGCCTCTTCACAGTTTCCACAGCACAGTAGCAGGTGATGCCTCATCTAAAGAAACCCCATTCTGTTTCAATGAATGCCATCCTAAGTGGGTACGTGTAAATGGTTGTAGAGTAGAGTCAGCTGATGGACATTCTATCAACATGTAGGTCCTCTATGCATTCCCAGGGCAACTAACATTTGTGGCACAGCTAGCTGTGGAGAGTTTGCAAATAGATTTTCAGTTACTCTCTCAGCTGCTCTGCATGGGGTCACACTAAGCCTGCTAAAGATGAATCAAGAACGGAAGTAGGAGACCAATCCACTCTGAACTTCCTACGTGTTCCTGTTTCTCCATACCTCACATATATGCCTGTACAACCGCTGGCCTTTAAGTTCAAAGTCCATTTCTTCACTCTGTCTTTAGACTAAAGAAGGAATGTATGGAATGTAGATGATAGGTTTGCATTCTTTGAAAAGTGGAGCTGTCACTAATGGTGACTGCTCACTTCCCTTGTCACTTGCCTGAGTGACAGCTGTGGCATTTGATAGTTGGCACCACCAGGAAATAGGGATAGAGGGGTGACCTACTAGGGTTACCTACTAGCCCATCTTTGTCATTGTTTATGAGCCATGTGTCTTCTCTCTTTAAGTATAGGTTGTTTATTCTCTGACACTTATATCACATTTACATCTTATGTTTTTCTGTAAGTCATTTAATTATTTATATCTGCTTATTTTTTCCAATTTGAGCACCATACATAATTTGGTTATGTGAATTGCTGATAGCTGGTTTCAAACACAGAACTTTCGTGCACTAGGGCACTCTAAGAGCTCAAGTCAGAAGTGTTTCTTAATATTTAATGTACAGTAGTTTAGTACTTTAGTTTCACAAGTTCTAATCTCAAATTTCTGCTGCATGTTACTGTAATTTTCAATGACACTTTTTCTGCATAGCAGCAAAGAATATTCTAAAATTATTCTTATTTTTTAAATATATAGATAAGTACCCATTTTTATACATAAAACACCACTGTGGTACAGTTTCTAAGTGGTAAACAGATTTATTTAACTCTGAATGAATTATTCACAATGAAAATGTGTTTGATGTTTTTGGTTAGATGGTACCAAAAAAACTGGGAAGAAACAGCAGTTATTATTTTTCCCAAAAACCTAAATACAAACTGGTATTATTCTCTTCCAACTGACTAGTAACTAATTTTTGTTACATAAAACTTTGTCAATATTTTCCACACATTTTACAGTTAAGGTCTTCTGTTTTACAAACATGTAATACTGACACATACAAATCCCAGTAGGATGCCAATGTTGTGCTAGAGTAACTGGACAGAAGTCAAAAGATATTTTCCAGAAGAAAAGTTATTTTGGTCATATACAGCCAGTGTGAATATATGGCATGCTGGTATAGACATAAAATAGGTGAACAATGTTGGGGAGGAAGCTCATGACTTTAATATCTGCACTCAAGACCTGGAGCAGGGATATCCCTGTGCATTTGAGGTGAGTCTAGTCTAAGTCAAACAATCATTCAAAACCATGGAAGCAATTCACTCACTATTTATCAGTTAAATGTGTGTTAGTACTGTCCATATACATGAATACATATACATCATTACAAACTACATTTCTCATTTTTGAATACATTTAAAAATATATCTTTAAAAAATGTTATGCCTGCACTAGACAAAATGAAAAAGATCAAGATTAAGATGGGTAGATTGGATATGTTAAGTATATCATCCACTGATTATAAAGAATTGTAAGTACAAGAACCAAATATTGTTCAGACTATTGTGCACGCATCAGATACTTATGACTGCCTTAGCCAATTCAATCAACTTCACAAGAAAATAAGGTAAAGCTATTGTTCAATAATTGAAAAATGAAATCATGACCAGGTTTACTGTTTGGTCAGAGCCTGTGGTCTTATCTTTACCTTCTGAGCAAGCACTCAAGAGCCAGAGATGGACCAGGTGCTCTGTGAGAGATGACGATGGCGCATGTTCTTTATTGGAGATGCACTCTCATGAAATTGTAGTTTGTTTTCAAGCTTCCAGCTTCTTATCTCATCTGAATATCACAACACAGAATATTATTCATTTCAATTTTGGGGGTGGATAGGAATACAATCTATAAGAGAAACCCCTTGTATTGATTGCACATGGTTTTCTGTAGATCTCTGTCCTATTAAACACTATATAATTTTACAGAACACCAATGGAAAGCTATCAGTTTGCATTGGCCTTAACTTTTTCATTGGATGAAGTCAACAGGGACCCTGATCTTTTACCAAATATGTCTGTAATAGGTGGCATTCTACGAAGTCATTGTAGGTCTGAGTCACAATTACACAGTTGCCTTCAACCTTCTCTCAACATTGACCATTATCCCCCTAATTATATCTGTAAGAATTGGAAGATGTGTGCAGCTGTGCTTTCAGGACCACACTGGTTAATATCTTCAATCGTTGGGCAATCCCTGGACATCTACTATTCTCAGCAGGTGAGGTTTTATGTGGTTGTGGGTTTGCGAGAAATCCTGTCTCCATTGGTGCCATTCTCAGTGCTAAGAAAAGTGTGGGAGGAGACTGGCCTTACACTTATTTCAAACTGTGTAGTCCATGGATATGATTCAGAGGCTTTAGGGACTTCTGTATTTACTTTTTTGAAATGGCGATGAGGGAAGAAGTTTCATGTAAGGGGGGTGTCTTAGATTTCATTGCAGAATAGTGTGTTTAACAAGTCCTTAGCAGTGCATGCTACCTCACACTGCTCCCTGTTTCCTAGATCCTTCAGCTCACCTATGGACCCTTCCATCCCACCCTGAGTGATCGTGAACAATTTCCTTTTCTATATCAAATGGCCCCTGAGGACACATCTCTACCCCTGGCCATGGTCTCCCTCATACTTTACTTTAGGTGGAACTGGGTTGGGCTGACCATCTCAGACAGTGATCAGGGCATCCAATTTCTCTCATATTTGAGAACAGAGATGGAAAAATATATACTCTGCTTTGCTTTTGTTAACATGATTCCGCTCAGCATTCATTTGTACATGTCAAGAGCTGAAGTGTACTATAACCAAATCTTGATGTCATCCTCAAATGTTGTTATCATTTATGGTGACACAGACAACACTCTAGCTGTCAGCTTTAGAATGTGGACATCCCGAGGTACACAGAGAATCTGGGTCACCACCTCACAGTTCGATGTCACTACAAGTAAAAGCGACTTCTCACCTGAATTGTTCCATGGGACTCTAGAGTTTGCACACCACCATGCTGAGATTTCTGGTTTAAAAAATTTTATCCAGAAAGTGAACCCCCTCACATACTCAGATGAACACCTGGCAGAGCTGGAGTGGATGAACTTTAACTGTGGGGTCTCGGCTTCTATGTGTAAGACACTGAGGAACTGCTCATCCAATGGCTCATTGGAATGGCTACTTGCACAGACATTCGACATGGCTTTTAGTGATGACAGTTATGACATATACAATGCTGTGTATACCATGGCCCATGTCTTCCATGAGACACTTCTTCGGCCAATGGACAATCAGGAAGAACACTTGTCTAACTGCTTCAAGGTGATGTTTCTATTTGCTGATATTCTGTGCCACCAACATCAGTCTTTAACAGACTCTCAAATGTCCTATTCCAGTGGGTTCTGGTATATTTCCCCAAATTGAAAGATTTCTGAACATTTTTCCTCCTGAGGACGTAAATCGAGAGGTTTGTACAAATCTCAAATGCAAAGGTCGTGGAGTGAAAGACACAATTTATCAATGAAGATCAGTGATTTTGTTACAAAGAACCTGAGTATCTTCATCCCTGCTCTAATACTAGAAACATAAGAGTCTTCTTCATTAATCCTCTCCATGATAAAAAGACAAGCTTTTGTTTCTTAACTGTCAAGTATGTGGGATTCAGTGTAGGGGATGGTTTTTGCAAGTGTTCTAAACTGATTCTGCCACAACTCTAGGCTTTGGAAAGCTCACATGTATGTAAATGGATAGTTCTTATTTTGTATGGATAGATGTTTGTCTGTTTCTGTGTATCTGTGAGTATATCTGTGTTGATGTTATGTATGTGTTTCTATCTATCTACAGATCTACATGCCTGTACAAGTGAGAACAAATTTGTCTTGAATCAATATCTTTTTCTCTATGGGTGTGTTTCTATGTGTCTCTCCCTAAGTGTATTTCCCAGTGCATGTGTCTACATGTGCCGATGTGTGTAATTGGTGTGTTTTTGTGGATATGCTTATACATATGTATATCTGTGTTTCTATGTATGTCTGTGTGTTTGTTGGTGAATGTATGTACATGTGTAAATCTGTGTTTCTGTTCCTATGTATGTGTGTCTGTCTGTCTTTGCATTTGAGAATAAATTTGTCTGTGTCAATGTTTCCCTGTGTGGGAGATTGTATCTGTGTCTCCTTGTGCATATTCACCTATGAATTTGTGAGCATGTGCATGTGTCTGTGTATGTTTTGTGGGTTTCTGATTCTGTGTGTTTGAATGCATTAGTCTGCCTGTATGTGTGTGTTCATATCATGTCTTGGCTTCATGTATATGTGGGTGTAAATAGTATGTGCCTGTATTGTATATGCATCTCTGTATGAATATGAGTCTGTGTGTATGTGTTTGTGCATATTTTATACTTATAATTGGTATCACATGTATGTCTGTTCTTATGTTTGGTAATTCCTCTGAAACAAAATAAAATTCTAGGACTGTTATGACAATTCTATTTATCTTCAATAAAGTTGCATTTAAGATGAAATCAGAATATGTTTTCTGACTTCAAGGAAGGGCACACTCACTAAAGAATGCTGCCTGTCTTTCAGCTGAACTCTTTACTTAGGAAAATCCACTTCACTAATCCAGTTGGGGACAGAGTGACTATGAACCCGAAAGAAAAACTGCAGCCAGAGTATGACATTTTCCAGATCTGGAATTTCCCAAATGGTCTTGGACTTAAGGTGAAGATAGGAATGTTTAGCCCGTATTTTCCACACGGTCAACAGCTCCGTTTATATGAAGACGTTCTAGAGTGGGCCACAGGAAGTAGACAGGTAGGTCTGACCTGATGTGCTGATTACATTACACAGCAGCCACACTGTCACGTGGTTCACTTGTGCTTCCATGGAACTTAGTAAAAATAGATTGTCCCTTTGGGGGCCATTTTCTAGGCTCCTACAAAATGTTTCTTCTTTTCACTTTTTTTGATGTGCCATTGTATTAATTGTTTCAGGATTTCAGATATGCATACAGTGATTTTTTTTCATACCAGAACTTGTTGTTCTGGGTTTTAATATAAATATAAAACTGGTTGCTACCATTGTGTAATCTTATTTCTTGTAATTAAGAAATATTCTCTTGGTACCATTCTGATCAGTACACAGTGATTTTTCTCTTTTTTTGCTGAACCTCTTTGCTGTGTCAGAGGACACCGAAAGACTGAGGCTAACTGTAAGGGAGGAGTAAAGTAAATACATGCAAATCATTCATTTTTATTATATAATTTGCATTAAGCCTTTTTACCAAAAGTTCCTAATTTCCAACGTCTCCTGCCATACATTAACATAACATTTTCCTGTCATTTATAAACCCTATGAATTATAACCTTGTTCTTCCTTCCTTCCTTCCTCCCTCCCTCCTTTCCTTTCTTTTGTTCCTTCTTACTTTCTTTCCTTCTTTTATGTGCATGTGACTGTTTTGTCTGCATGTGTTTCTGTGCAGTACTGGAATGTGTGGTGCATATGCATGTCAGAACAATGATTTGAAATTCTGGGAAACTGGAGACAGCTTGATGCCACACAGGAGGAACTAGAAAGTCACACTTGGGCCTGTGCATGAGGAGCAATTTTTATTGCCAGCTGAGCCATTTCTCTAGCCCTGAAGCTTATACTGTAATAGAAATTGCTCACTAGAGGAACATTGCTTGGTTTCACTAACTCATTCACAGTTCAATCAAACAAACAGGTTAACAAGTGTGTGTCTAGTTTCCTTATGTCTTTTCGTGGAGGTGTTGAGAGTAAAGGAATTGGCTTCTGAAAGTATATAAAAAATATGTTCCATTGAGGGTTTTAGACATGTTATAGATAAGAATTCTGATGTGGGTGGAATTTAGGTATCCAATTTGAACTACCTAACTACGAAGTGTCTTGAATGTTAAAGGAGTTAGCTTCAAGACAGATTTCAAATTTGACCTGAAGTTACATCTCAAGTAGCCCAGGTAGGATGAAATCTACAGTTAATATCCTTTCTCAGAGTGATAAGGAGAGTCATTCTCAGGGCAAAGGACATTTGATCTAAAGGTTTAACTACTGAACTATATATCCATTCAGAGAGCAGAAATGAAATTTCACATGTGCTCTAATCAAGCCTCACTTGAACATTACAAAAGCATACACTAGTGGAATACAGAAGATTACAAACTATGCAACCTGTGATATAATCCAAGAAATGCAAATTTCAATTCAGAAACAAATGAAGGAAAAGATGAAGACATCCAAGCAACACAATTCCTAATGTTAGAGTCATAGGTTTAAACGGGTGTGTGTTCAATGGCATTTTTAACAAAGAATTCAAAGACAATCCTGAAAATAAAATCACCTCCATAACAATGACATGAGCTCACAAAAACTTGCACACAATAAGGAACTGTGTGAGCATGTGACAGACACATTTCAAAAGACAAATGAAATCCAATAAAAATCTCAGAGAAATGTCTTACTAAGAGAATACTTCAAGTTGAACACAGGGTGGCAAGTCTTGAAGACCAGGCTGAAAATAGAAACCTGAAACTGTGACGAAGATAAAAATAAAAAATAAAAGATGCGGGAGACCAAGAGGATACAATTAAAGAATCCAGTTTTAAACTATGGCCAGAAGAGAAGAAGGGCACATCATAGGATATCAAATAAAATGTAAAAGTGATTTTCCAAAATACAGGGGGACATGTGGCCATGTAGAAACAGAAGGCATTTTAAAAGCAAAATACATAATATCAGAAAAGAACCTTCCTCTGACATATTTTACCTAAAATTTGAAATTTACATGACAAAGAGGAGAAGCTGAAGACTTTATG
The DNA here is from genome assembly GCF_903992535.2 of Arvicola amphibius. Lineage (NCBI taxonomy): Eukaryota > Metazoa > Chordata > Mammalia > Rodentia > Cricetidae > Arvicola > Arvicola amphibius. The sequence goes on along the minus strand of NC_052052.2, from coordinate 9,286,782 downwards.
AAAGAAGTCCATTTCATAGAAACTCCCCACTGGGATTACAGTAGATTCCTTTATGAACTCTCTTAAAATGGAACAGTATCAGTGATAGAATTGAAGAGTTAGCATCATAACTGGCAATCTCAGTTACTATACCCAGCAAAGTTATCCTTTATAATGGAAGGAGACTGTGATTGCACTTCTTGGATATAAATTTGTCAATATTTGGAAATTACTACATCCCAAATATGCAGGGCATCCTTGAATGGGATTTCTGCTTAATCTGAAGTGGGAAGATCCACTTCTGACCCATATCTTTGAGACAGGAAGACATGCCTTGTGAACAGCGGTGGTGGTGCACACCTTTAATCACAGAACTCCAGAGGCAGAGGCAGGTGGATCTCTGAGTTGGAGGCCAGCCTGCTCTACAGAGTGAGTTTTAGGATAGCCAGGGTAGAAAGATAAAACTTGTCTCTAAAAACAAAACAAAACAAATAAAGAAAAAAGAATGAATGAAAGAAAGGAAAGAAAGGAAAAAGGAAGGAAGGAAGGAAGGAAGGAAGGAAGGAAGGAAGGAAGGAAAAACAGGCAGACCAACAGAGAGATAGGAGGAGGGAGGCTTATTAATTGAGATCTTTTTAGTGGAGAAAAATGCATCTTTTATCTGGATTTGAAATTGGGAAGAAACGACATTAATCCAGATCATTTGATCTTGGAAAACCAAACTCTAATCTGGGCTACACCCTCTACTGAAAGCCTCTACCAGGGCATAGAAAAAGGATGATCTTTGTGTGCTTGCTCCCAAGTTGATTCTTTCATTACTTCTTGGGGATTCCAGTGTATACTGGAGATCAGCTGAGACATTCAGTCTCATGGACTGAGAAATTGCTGGATTCTTGGACTTTCCATTCATATCCACAAACTGTTGGATTAGCTATATAACAGCATATAAGACATTCTAATAAATTGCATATGTGTATATACGAAGAGAGAGAGAGAGAGACAGAGAGAGACAGAGAGAGACAGAGAGACAGAGAGAGACAGAGACAGAGACAGCGTCATTCTGTAAATTTGTTACTCCTGAGAATCCTAATTTGTGGGGTGTCCTACTTTATATGTGTTGCTTTAATTGGTTGATAAATAAAGTTGTTTTGGCCAATGACTTAGCAGAGTAAAACCAGGCAGGAAATCTGAACAGAGATATATAGAGTAGGTGAAGTCAAAAGGATGCCACATAGTTGCCAAAAGAGGGAGATGCTGAATCTTACCTGTAGGCCACAGTATCGTGGTGACATACAGATTAAAAGAAATGGATTAATTGAAGATATAAGAGTTATCTAGAAAGACGCCTAAGCTGCTGGCCAAACAGTGTTGTAATTAATATAGTTTCTGTGTGACTCTTTGGGTTTGGGTGGCAGGGAAACAAACAAGCAGTCTCTGCCTACACAAGCTAATGCAGAGACAGAACAAAGTTCAATGATGAACATAAACTACAGGAATTCAGAACCACTCTAACACTGCTATGGAAGACATTTGAAGAACTACAAACTGAAAAGTGAGAAAAATACAAGTGGTAAAGGTATATAAAGACAGCACTAGAACACAAGACAGAAAAACAACTGTTAGAAAGGTACCAAATATTGAAATAACAGCAATGAATGGTAATAATTAGCAAATAATTCTCAAAAACAATTTATTGTTAATCTTCCCATTCTCTAGTCAAAGTATACAAATATCAAGATTGGTTATAAAAACAGCAGTCATTTTTGTTTCCAAAAACAAACCTCACTTACAAACATGAGGAGACCTATAAATATGGGTGGAGGGGTTCTGAGGAAAAATAACATAAGAAAATTAGAGAGCAAACATTTTGATGGACATGGATGGAAAGATTCTCAACTAAAGCTGAGTAATCAAACTCAACAATACAGCAGAAAGATTCACCCCTGTGACAAAGATGACTGTATTCCAGGGATACAAGTCTGGTTCAACATATGCAGATCAGCTATGTAAATGTGGCACATAATAGACTTATGAATAGAACTAGAGAATAATTCAAATATGTGCAGTAAGTGCTCTTAACAATTTCAGCATTCTTTCAGAGTTAAAATTTTAAAAAAATGACACAGAAGGAAGAGCACATCTTTTTTTTTTTTTAGGTGGTTTTTTTTTCCAGTTTATTTATTTTTTATTAAAAATTGCCATCTCCTCCCCTCCTCCTCCTCCTTCCCTCCCCTCCCCTCCACTCACACCCCCACTCTCTCCCTCTTGAGGCCAAACAGCCATCAGGGTTCTCTACACTAAGTTGAGACCAAGGTCCTCCCAACTCCCCCCAGGTCCAGGAAGGTGAGCAACCGAACTGACAAGGCTCACACAGAGCCCGTCCATGTCGTAGAGACCAAGCCCATCGCCATTGTCCTTGGCTCCTCGGTCAGCCTCCACCATCAGCCACCCTCAGAGAGTCCGATTTGGTCGCATGTTCCATCAGTCCCATTCCAAGTGGACTTGGTGGTCTCCCATTAGTTCTGTCCTGCCGTCTCAGTGGGTGAACGCGTCCCTCATAGGAGCACCGGACTGAGCTCCCAAGGTCCCGATGAGGAGCAAAAGGAGGGAGATCATGAGCAAGGAAGTCAGGACCGTGAGGAGTGCGTTTACCCATTGAGACGGTGGGACAGATCTAACGGGAGACCACCAAGTCCAGTTGGAATGGAACTGATGGAACAGGGGACCAAACCGGGCTCTCTGAATGTGGCTGACGGTGGAGGAGGACTGAGAAACCAAGGACAACGGAAATGAATGTGAACTCTACAGGAAGAGCACATCTTGACTTAATAAGGTTTTTATTAATATATTTCCAACTTAATCACATTAAAAATGTTTTTTATGGCAATCTATGATATGAAGAGAAACTCAAAGAATTGCCATTAAAATCCTAAGTGAGGTCAGATGTATGTGGTGGTGCACATCTTAATCCAAACTATTGGGAGTCAGAGGCAGGCAAATTCCTGTCTATTTATGGCAGGTCTGGACTACATAGCAAGAGCAAGTCAGCTAGTTTTGCATATAGAGACCCTGCCTCAAAATACATGGGCAAAATTGGACAAGGTTTATACATTTTCTCCACTCTTTTTTAAAAATAATCTTTAATAAGTTAGCAATTATAAAAATTAATTGCAACCATAAAAAAAGGAATGCATATGTCCTCTGGTAGCAAACATGTCTGACTCATGCATTCAGGAAGCAGAAAAGGCAGATCCCTGTGGGATCTAAGTCCGCCTAGTCTTTACAGGGACTGTGGGAAAACTCCTAATATCAGCATGCGTCTAATTTTCCTCAGATGCCGCCCTCTGTGTGCAGCGCTGACTGTGGTCCTGGATTCAGAACGTTCAGGCAGGAGGGAATGGCAGCCTGCTGTTTTGACTGCAGTCCCTGCCCAGAAAATGAAGTTTCTAATGAAACAAGTGAGTATTTGCTGCCAAGATAAACCCTTCACCTTGATCATCCTCTCTGACATACACGGGGTTGACCAAAGGGTCTAAAAGTCCACTGTACAAATCAAATCTATCACTTTCCTAAGTTAGATTTATTGGAATGTGATCAATATCAATGTCCCTTAAATCACACCATATAGTAAGTATCACATACATCTTTGACTCATAGAAAACTCATGGCATGTGTCAATTTCTCAAAGAAACAGTTTTGATGATCAAACTGCAGTGCAGGGAAATTCTAAACAAGGTCTTTCCTAGTGATTATTTAATCTATTTCCATGTGTGTATGTGTTCCTACAGACATTTATAGGCACCATATATATGTAATAATCAGTAATGATCAGAATAGGGCAACTTTGATTATTTCCTGTCATCTACGCCTTCTGTTTGCATTTGCTTCTTTTGCTGGGAGCTTTCAGGTATGCTGTTAAGTTGGTATGTGAGATTTTTCCAAATTCTTTATGTAGACTCCTAGTGCTGTGAAGTTTCCTCTTAGCACTGCGTTCAGAGTATTTCATAAGTTTGGGTATGTTGTGGATTCATTTTCATTGAATTCTAGGGTGTCTTTAATTCCTTTCTTTATTTCTCTGTTGACCCAGTGGTAGTTTAGTTGAGAGTAGTTCAATTTCCATGAGTTTGTAAGATTTTTCGGTTTGTGTTGCTGTTGAACTCTAATTTTAACCCATAGTGGTATAATACAAGGGGTTATTCCAATTTCTTTGTATTTGTTCAGATTGTTTTTTATGTCCAAGTACATTTCAATTTTTGGGAAGGTTGCATAAGATGCTGAGAAGAAGGTATATTCTTTTATGTTTTGGTGAGAGGTTCCATAGTAGTCTATTATGTCCATTTGTGTTATAAATATGTTAGTTCCATTGTTTCTCTGTTAAGTCTCTATCTGACAGATCTGTCCATTTGTGTGAGTAGGGTGTTGAAGTCTTCCACTATTAATGTGTGAGATCACATGTGTGATTTATGCTTTAGTAATGTTTCTTTTACAGATGTTGGTGCCCTTGGATTTAGGGGATAGATGTTCAAAATTGAGACTTCACCTTGATGGATTTTTTTCCTGTGATGAATATGAAATGTTCTTTTTCATCTCTATTGATTAAATTTAGTTTGAAGTCTATTTTGTTAGATATTAGGATAGTTACATCAGCTTGCTTCTTAGATCCATTTAGTTGGAAAACCTTTTCCCAACCCATTACTCAGAGGTAATGGCAGTCTTTGAAGTTGAGATCTTGTACGCAACAAAAAGATGGATTCTGTTTTCATATCCATTCTGTTCACATGTCTATTTTCATTGTCTAATAAAGCCCATTAACATTCAAAGATGTTAATGACCAGTGATTATTAATTCCTGTTACATTTTGGTTCTAGTGGTGATAGAGTGTGTGATTTCCTTCTTTGGGTTTGGCTGTTGTAAGATACCATTTGCCTGTGTTTTCATGGATGTAGCTACATTCTGTGAGTTGTAGTTTTTATTCTAGCTTTCTGTAGTGCTGGATTTGTGGCTAGGTATTGCTTAGCTCTGGTTTTGTCATGAAATACCTTGTTTTCTTTTTCTATGGTGATTGAAAGTTTTTCTGGGTATAGCAGTCTGGGAAAGCATCTGTGGTTCCTTAACGTCTGTAAAGACTGTGCAGGACCTTCTGGCTTTTAGGGTCTCCATTGAGAAGTCAGGTGTTATTTTGATATATCTGCCTTTATATGTTACTTGGCCTTTTTCATTTGCATGTCTTAAAATACTTTATTTATTTTGTATGACTAGTGCTTGGTTATTACGTGGTAAGGGGACATTTTCCAGGTCTAGCCCATTTGGTGTTCAGTAAGCTTCTTGTACTTTTATAGGCACGTCCTTCTTTAAGTTGGGGAAGCTTTCTTCTATGATTTTGTTGAAAATATTTTCTGTATTTTTGAGTTGGGCTTCTTCTCCTTTTTCTATTCCTATCATTTTGAAGGTTGGTCTTCTCATGGTGTCCCAGATTTTCTGAATGTTTTGTGTTAGGAATTTATTGGACTTAATATTTTCTTTGACTTATGAATCTATTTCCTCCATCGTATCTTCAAAGCTTGTAATTATTGCTTCTATTTCTTGTATTCTGTCTGTGTTGCTTGAATCAGTAAGTAGTTCCTGTTTACTTACCCAGATTTTTCAGTTCCTGAATTCCCCCTGTTCGTGTTTCCTTCATTGTTTCTATTTCAGTTTCCAAGTCTTGAACCATTTCCTTCACCTGTTTGACTGTTTTGGCTTGGCTTTCTTTGTTTCTCTAAGGGATTTATTGGTTTCTTCTAATTTTTGTTTGTCTTTTCCTCGATTTCTTAAGAGAATTTTTTATTTCCTCTTTAAGAAACTTTATCATTTTTATAATGTTATTATTAAGGCTGTTTTCTTGTGTTCCAGCTGTATTGGAATGTTCAGGTCTTACTGTTGTAGGATCGCTGGCGATCCCATATTACTCTGTCAGTTGTTGAATATAGTCTTATTCTGGCATTTGCTCATCTGTTTTTACAACAGGTGTGGGTCATGCCTGTGCCTAAACAGTCTGTTCTTCCAACTGGTATAGCTTGTGTCTGTGCCTGTTTTTCAAATGGTGTGGTTTGCACTTGTACCTGTGTAATCTTCTATGGTTACAGGGGACTGCTGGCCATGGAGAGCATGTTCAGGTGCCTGCTTGCTGACTGATAGGACTGCACCACAGCAGGGAAGTTTCATCAGAACTGAGGACAGGATCCAGCTGCCTTGCTGATGCTGTTTTTCCAACCGATGTGGCTTGTGACTGTGCCTTTGTAGTCTACTGGGTGGGGCTGGCCATGGGGAGGATGTTCAGGGTTTGTTGGTGGAGTATGTCTTGGAGGGACAGAGTCCAGTGGGTGGCAGGGGTAGTGGAGCAGCCTGGAGGAAGGTCTCTGACCTATTTGCCAGCTCTTGAAAATTTCCTGGTTGCAATACAACAGGTGGGCAGGGCCCAACTGCCTTGCTGGTGCTAGAATGGGATTGGGAGGGGCATGGGATTTACTTTAAGGTTTAATTAGGGTCTGAACATTGGGATGGTCCAGCTGGGACACTGAAAACTCACCAGTTTTCCCAACTGCTGTGGTTTGCACCTGTGCCTATGTAGACAGCTGGCATTATGAGGAAGGGCTGTCCATAGGGAGGGTGTTCAGGTGCATGGGGTTTGGTGGTGGAGTAGTCTTGGAGGGATAGAGTTCAGGAGGTGGCAGGGGTAGTGGTAAGGCCTGGAGACAGGTCTCTGACCTGCTTGCCAGCTCTTGAGAATCGCCTGGTTGCTGCTTCTTATGAACAATACTCATGAGTGCAGCATCCTTATTATCAGATGAGGATACAACCAAGAGCAAATTTATTTAATTACTTTGCATTTTCAAAGATCAAAATTATATTTATCTAATCTTCCTTTTCATTTTCCCTCCTACTTACCCCATATAAACCCGATCAACCTCATATTCATGAACTCTTTTGTTGCTTTATATGCACACACATAAAACTTAATGATTCTGAAGGTGCTTTACTCATCCCAAGCATGGCAGACATGTCTCTAGCAATCCCTGCCCTTCTCCTGTATTCCCTTTGCCTTGCTATAAACAGATTACATTGTTAGTTTGAATATAATTTGCCCCCATAAAGCCATGGGAAGTGGTCCTATTAGGAGGTTCGACCTTGTTAAAGAATATGTGGTTTTCTTGGATAAAGTGTGTCACTTTAAAGGCAGAGTTTGAAGTCTCATATATGCTCAAGTCACATGCAGTGAGTCTGTTCCCTTCCTGTTGCCTATGGATCAAAAATGTAGAATTTAAAGCTCTGTCTCTAGCACCAGGTCCATCTGCAAACCACCATATCCTGCCATGATGATAATGGATTGAACTTCTGAACTGTAAGACACCCAATTAAATGTTTTTCTTTATGGAGTTGTCATGGTCATCATTTCTTCTGAGTAAAATTGGGAGCATGGGGACCATGGAAAAGGGTAGAAGGGGAGGAAATAGAAAGGGAGGGGAGCAGAGACAAATGTGTAGCCCAATTAAAAAAACCTGAAACATGAATCCAACTCAAAACCAAAACCAAAACAAACAAACAAACATAAAACTAAGACAATTACATTTCTAAAGTTAGCCACCAAGGTCTATTGCCTTATTAGCCACTTCCTCCTCCTGAGGCTGACTATCAAGTCCAACTATCAAAGTGTGAAGTCAAGCTAGAAAAAAAAAATCCCTCATGACTGTTGCTCTAATTAACCTGATAATCAAATTAAACACTTCTTTCTAGAATGTGGTAACCTTCTTACATTTATAAACAGCCATTTTCCTACAGGGTATGCCAGTTTCTACTCTATCCATAGGAAGCTGTTTGTACTCCTGACCCAAATACCCCTTCCTCCTCTCCTTTGTTTCTTTTTCTTATTCCTCATCCTCTATCTCATGTCTTTCTACGACAATTATCAGTACTTTCTTTATAACATGACAAATGGCATCATTAGCATGCATTTAGTAGACAGTGTAATGATTGTTTGGTTTTCATTTCACTAAAAGATAGTGAATGAGTATTATGAAATGGAAGCATTGCTTTGCAGCAAAATCTTCCAACTACATCCTCAGCATGAGTGCAGATGTTGCAATGCTTTTTCAACACACATAAATGAAATGTCCTGTTAATAAAAGTGCTCAAGCTGTACTAATCATACTTTCCTTTCTCCATCAGATGTGGATCAGTGTGTAAAGTGTCCAGAGAATCAGTATGCCAATGCGGAACAGATCCAGTGCATTGACAAAACTGTGAGCTCTCTGACCTATGAAGACCCCTTGGGCATGGCTTTGACCTTAATGGCCTTGTGCTTCTCTGCTTTCACGTCTGTGGTCCTTGGGGTCTTCATAAAGCACCATGACACTCCACTTGTGAAGGCCAATAACCGGAATCTCAGCTACACCTTGCTCGTCTCGCTCATCTTTTGTTTCATGTGTCCCTTGCTCTTTATTGGCCATCCCAACACAGTTATATGTATCCTGCAGCAAATCACATTTGGAGTAGTATTCACTTTGGCTGTTTCCACTGTGTTGGCCAAAACAATGACTGTGCTTCTGGCTTTCAAAGTCACAACCCCCGGAAGAAGGATGAGATACTACCTGATTTCAGGGGCACCCAACTTCATCATTGTCATCTGTACCCTCATCCAAATTATTCTCTGTGCAATTTGGCTGGGAGTTTCTCCTCCATTTATTGATATTGATGCCAAGAGTGAGCATGGCCACATCATCATTGTGTGTAACAAGGGCTCAGTTACTGCATTCTACTGTGTCTTGGGATACCATGGCTCCCTTGCATTAGGGAGCTTCATTGTGGCTTTCTTGGCCAGGAATCTCCCTGACACATTCAATGAAGCCAAGTTGCTGACATTCAGCATGCTGGTGTTCTGCAGTGTCTGGGTTTCCTTTCTTCCTGTTTACCATAGCACCAAGGGCAAGGTCATGGTGGCTGTGGAGGTCTTCTCCATCTTGGCCTCTGGTGCAGGCTTGTTGGGATGTATTTTTATCCCCAAGTGCTACATAATTTTGTTAAGACCAGAGAGAAATTCTCTTCAAAAGTTAAAGGAGAAAATATCCTCCTGAACTATTTCCTAAATTGAAAGTGACAGCTATAGTTTTGGAAAAAAAACCACCTATTGGGATACAGTGTAAGATGTATGCATTAGCTAGTGAGCCCCCATGAGCCCTACTTGCTTGAACCTGGGAGTCATGTTTTTCTGCTGCCTTGATTCTGCTGCATCTTTCAATCCTTCCTTCTTTTTTCCCCATGGTTCCCAGTACTCCACTTAATGTTTGGCTGTGCATCTCTGTGTCTTCTTCTATCAGAAGCAAAAGGAACCCTCTGTGGTGTTGATTGGGCTAGGCACTGAACTATGAGTATAGCATGAGAATTAGGAATCATTTCACTGATTTTTGCTTCTGTTTTAATCAATTGTGTTTCGTTCTACCCTAGGACTCTGAGTAATTCAGTTTCTTGTTCCTGGTAATCCTTTTCCTGGATTTCTTTTTCTTATTTATTTCTTTTTATTTTATTTCTATTAAAAATTTCCATCTCCTCCCCTCCTCCCACTTCCCTTCCCTCCTCTCCACCCATACCCTCACTCCCTCCCTCTCCAGGCCAAAGAGCAGTCAGGGTTCCCTACACTATGGGAAGTCCAAGGTCCTCCCAACTCCCCCCAGGTCCAGGAAGGTGAGCATCCAAACTGACAAGGCTCACACAGAGCCCGTCCATGCCAAAGAATCAAAGCCCATCACCATTGTCCTTGGCTTCTCAGTCAGCCTCCACCGTCAGCCACATTCAAAGAGTCCGGTTTGATCACATGTTCCATCAGTCCCATTCCAGCTGGTCTTGGTGATCTCCCGTTAGATCTGTCCCACCCGTCTCAGTGGGTGAACGCACCCTCACGGTCCTGACTTTCTTGCTCATGTTCTCCCTCCTGCTCCTCATCAGGACCTTAGGAGCTCAGTCCACTGATCCAATGTGGGTCTCTGTCTCAATATCTCCATCCATCACCAGATGAAGGTTCTATGGTAATTTGCAAGATAATCATCAGTGTGGCTATAGGACAAGGCCAGTGGTTTCAAACTTGTGCAACCACTTTGGAAATCAATGTGGTGGTTTCTCAGGAAACAGGGAGTCAACCTACCTCAGGACCCAGCAATTCCACTCTTGGTAATATACCCAAGAGATGCCCAATCATACTACAAAAGCATTTGTTCAACAATGTTCATAGCAGCACTATTTGTAATAGCCAGAGCCTGGAAACAACCTAGGTGCCCCTCACTAGAAGAATGGATAAAGAAAGTGTGGCACATATACACTTTAGAGTTCTACTCAGCGGTAAAAAACAATGACATCTTGAATTTTGCATGCAAATGGATGGAAATAGAAAACACTTTACTGAGTGAGGTAACCCAGACCCAAAAAGAGGAATATGGTATGTACTCACTCATAAGTGGATTCTAGCCATAAATAAAGGACATAGAGCCTATAATTCGTGATCCTAGAGAAGCTAAATAAGAAGGCGAACTCAAAGAGAAACATATTGTTATCATCCTGCATACTGGAAATGGACAAAATTGCCGGGCAGGGATTGGGAACATGGGGGTGGGGGTGAGGTGGGGATAAGGGAAGATGCAGGGAGAGAAGGGAGAAGGAGAGGATGGGGAGAGCTTGAGGGAATTAATTGGTTGGGATGGAGGAGGGGTGGTTGGGGGAGCAAGGAAGTATATATCTTAATTACGGGAGTCATTTTAGGGTTGACAAGAGTCTGGACTCTAAACGGGTTCCCAGGTGTCCAAGGAGATGTCCCCAGCTTGTTTATTGGGCAGCAGAGGAAAGGGTGCCTGAACTGGATTTCTTTAAAGGATATATTAGCTTCATCTTTAAGAACCTCCATATTTTTTTTTTTTTTTGCCACTGAGTAGTACCATTTTGTATAGATGGACCACATTTTCCTCATCCATTCTTTTATTGAGAGGCATCTAGATTGTTTCTAGATTCTGGCTATTGTGCATAATACTACTATGAACATAGTTAAGCAAATGTCTTTGTGGTATGATTTTGCGTCCTTTGGGAATATGGCCAAAACTGGTATAACTGTGTCTTGATGTAGATTGTTTATCAATTTTCTAAGAAACTGTCATACTGATTTACAAAGTGGCTGCACAAATTTGCACTCCAACCAGCAGAGGAGCAGGGAAATCATTAAATTTTCAGGCAAATATATAAAACAAACAAACAAAAATCATCCCGAGTGACATAACCCAAACTCAGAAAGACAAAAATGGTATGCTCTCACTCATTGGTGGTTATTAGGAGTAAGGTATGGGATAACCAAACTACAATCCACAGCCCCAGAAAACGTAGATAACAAGGTAGGTCGAAAGAAAGACCAGACTCTTTGGATAAAAGGGGGCCCGAAGTGACACTCCTTAGACTCAAATTTTGGAATTAGGATATATTTATGTTGGTTTAACTCAGCAGTCCATACAATGAAATGTCTCCCTGTACTTAGTTCGTACACAGTCAAAAAATTCAAAGATAACACAATAATATATATAATCCAGACTCTTTGTGAATTTTCCATCTTTATGTGGCTTATTTTTCCTTACTCCTTTTAATCTATGACTGTCTGTACTCTGTCTCTTTAAAGACTTTTTCTTACTTCTTTTTCAACTCTCCATGCTTTTTCCCCTCTCCCAAGTTTATCCAACACTGTGACCCATTTAGAGTTCTTTTATGTCTGAATTTGTCCTTATTGCATTATCTGTAATTCTCTATTTTGTTGAAGAGCTTTTAAAATGGTAAGCAGCTTGGCTGCAACTACTCTGAATGCTGGCTCCACCCCTCTCCAATTTTAAAATGGTGGAAATATTGCCACTGTTAGCTCAGGGGCCGCCAAGCAGGAGCCGTGCTCAACACTCCAACCCCAAGAATGAGTGTGCAGTACATAAACCCTTTTTATCTGAGTAGTAGCTAAATCTGCCATGCAACGCACTCTGTGGCCTGGAAATATCTCTGTGTATGGTGGCAAGAATCTGCCATGCCCTCCTGTATGTTCATGTCTAGTAGACCCAATCACACCACCTGCCCAGGCAGGGATCACTGAGCCATGGGCATGGTTTCAGCTACTTTCCTCCCAACCTCAAGTGGGCACACAAGCACCCAGGCCCATAAATGCCATTGAAATGCTTCATATCCAGAGCTCACGGTGGCAGCACAGCCCAGGAAGCCACATTTTAAAACCCACACAGCTTTTTTTCTGCTGTGGCTGAATCAGAAAATCATCTCTTAAAGGAGCCATGCCTCTGCTTGCTTCTAACAAACGGAGCCCATCCAAGAAAAGGCTGCTAGCAAACCATGTTTCTCAGGTTTTTACATGGATTTTGTTGGCCACATGGGTACCAATATTTGCAGGGAGTAACTTCTTCGTCCCAGTCAGCCAGAACCAAAATGATCACACAGAAATTGTATTCATTAAATCACTGCTTGGCCCATTAGCTCTACTGTCTTATTGGCTAACTCTTACATCTTAATTCAACCATTTCTATTAATCTGTGTATCACCACAAGGTTGTGGCCTACCAGGAAAATTTCAGCACCTCCCTCCAACATTACTTATATAGTTTTGTATTAGGCTTAGAACTCTCTTATTTAAACCAAAAGGGGAGGTGCAGTAGGAAATTATTCAGCCATTAGCCTTTAAGTTACCAGCCTACTTGGGCGTGGCCTTTTATACTCTAAATGCTGATGTAAAGCATGCACTGCTCTCTCTCTTCCAGCTGCTGAATTAGGTTCCTGTTTCCCTATTTTGTGCAGAGGACTGAGATCTGTGAGTCTAACCCTAAATAAATAACCCTTTATTATACTCAATTCTGAGCTTGTGTGGTATTTCTTTTTAGCATTCATCTTCAACAAACAGACAATAGGAAGCAGTTTGGAGAAAGCAATGCTTAACTTCCTTAAAAGGCTATTTTTATAAATGTTTGTTTTCATTTAAAAGGGATTGAGCATAAATGCTAAAATGGTCACAGTCACTTTCCAAAAAATAAATAAATAAATAAATGAAAAATACAGGGATATATGATACAGACATGAATACTTTGCATTGGTATGGATCTTTGTCTATTGATACAGATTTAAGGTCAATTTTGGTACCCTGTGTATATGTATTTCTGTCTTGTTTAAGGTATTATGTGTTTGTGCAGATCATTTAAAAATGTAATATATAATTAAGAAAAACAGATTAATAGTAATTTATAATAGTCAAACTTGTAATCATGTTACTTAAGTTTTCTAGATATATAGAGGTATATTTCAATTAGATAGATAATCTTTCACACTTCAAAGACCTAAATGACATTTAAAATGTTTTAAGAACTTAGACTTTTCTTGACAGTGAGACATGTCTGTCTCTGGCAACACCAATTACTTCAGAGAGGTTGATGGGATTTGAAGAAACTTATTATGGAATTTGACTTTAGTGTGACAAGACTAGCTATTTGGGCAAAAATCTGTTCTTGCATGAACTGATGGATGGTATTCTGTTAATTGGACATGCAGGACACATGGGTAAGTGACTGCTGAATTTCCCAGAGGAAAGATGGTCCTTTAGCGTTCCCGATTCACATAAGAAATGAGCAGGCCTTCTGTAGGACACAGAAAAATACAACTTATGTACTTTGACAACACTAGGCAGAACAGATCTTCAAATTTCCTGCTTCACAAAAAGTCTGCCAGATATTATGGGCCTGTATGCCAAAGATGAATGCCCCAACATTGCAGAAGAACTTTGGTGACTGTCCAGACAGTGAGATGTCTCTGTCAATTCTAGAGTTTTAGAAGTTGCTGACGATGCAACTCCTGTTTACTGAGGTAATAGAATGCCTTTCTACGGTCTTTGAAGACTTGAAGACAGATAGTTATAGTTTTCCTTAGTTATGATAAAAGATAAATTAGATATAAAACTTTAGACTCACAAAAGAGAATAGATAATAGAGTTCCTTAATTTGCCAAATGTAAATGAACTAAATATTGTAACTACAATTCTTGTTTCATAACTACTTTGTATATATAATTTTACTATGTTAAAGTTAAAACCATCCTTTTTAATTAGGCAGAAAAGGGGTGATGATGTGGGATGTCCTTATGTATATCTGTTGCTTTTATTGGTTACTAACCATGTAGCTGCTAAATGAGAAAGACACCTACCAGTAGTCCACAGCCTTGTGGTGTTATATAGATTGATAGAAATGGGTTAATTTTTTTTTTGGTTTTTCGAGACAGGGTTTCCCTGTAGTTTCTAGAGCCTGTCCTGGAACTAGCTCTTGCAGACCAGGCTGGCCTCGAACTCAGAGATCCGCCTGCCTCTGCCTCCCGAGTGCTGGGATTAAAGGCGTGCGCCACCACCGCCCAGCCAGAAATGGGTTAATTTAATATATAAGAACTATGGATCTCTGTCAGCTCAAGGCAAGCCTGTTCTACAACAGCTAGTTCTAGGTCAGGCTCCAAAGCCACAAAGAACCCTGTCTCAAAAAAACAAAAAGAAAAAGATGTAAAAAATAGAAATACACTTGAGATATCAGTCGAACAGTACTGCAATTGATAGACTTTCTGTGCAATTACTCAGGTCTGGGCAGCCAAGAACAAAAGAGAAGTCTCCATTTGCATTTGTCAGAAATTTATTTTTTTTAAATTTTATTTAAATAGCATTTTTTCATTTATTTTACACACCAACAGTTTGTCCTTTTTCCTCTCCTCCTGTCTCTTTCTCATGCCCATCTACCCCACTTCCCATCTGCTTCTCCCCCATCTCCACTCAGAAGGGGACAAGGCTCTCATGGGCTTGCACAAAACATGGGATATCAAGTTCAGGCATGATCAAACTCCTGCCCTTATGTCCAGGGAGTGTGAAATAATCCAATGTGTGGAACAGGTTACCAAAAGCCAGCTAAGCACCATGAATAGGCTTGATCTCATTGTTAGAAACCTTACTAAGTGTCCAAGCTACAAGATTGCCACACACATGCAAAGAACCTTGGTTGGATGTATGCAGGCTCTGTAACTGAATTTTCACAACTCTTCAAAGGAAAACATGCAGCTTCATATTAATAAAGAAGAACAAAACCAGAATAGCTTAAATAATTGTGAACAATAAAATAACTTTTAGAAGATTCAACATTCCTGATTTCATGTTGTACTAAATTCTTATAGTATTAAAAACATGATATTGGTATAAAGAGACAAGTCATAGAACAGAATTGAATTGAAGTCCTAGGTATAAATTCACACAGCTTTGAACACCTAGTTTTGATAAAAAAAAAATGCAGAGTTGAAAATATGGTATCTTCAACAAATGGTGCTGGCCTAACTGGATTTCTGCATATAGAATAAAATAAATAGATTCATATTGATCATCCTGCACAAAACTCAAGCCCAGATTTATCAAAAGCCTCAGTAGAAAACAAGATACACTTAACCTAGTAGTAAAGAATGTGGGGAAGATCCTCAAAATCATTGAACTGGAAGAATAATTTCTGAAAAGAACTTCGGTAGTGTACAGAACAACAATTAATAAATAGAGACTCACAAAACTTAAAAGCTCCTCTAAGGCAGACTACATAATAAGAAAATGTTTTTACCAACTGCAAATGTGACAGAGGATTAATATCTAAAAATATATGAAGAAATCAAGAGACTATGCACCACAAATCAAATAATACAATTATAAAATGGGGCCCAGAACTAAACTGAGAATCTTCAAAAGGAAAAATTCAAGTTGCTGAGAAACACTTAATGAGATGTTCTTTTGTCTTGTCTCACTCTATATTTTTCCTTGTATGGTGGTTGTCTCTTGGAGTCCTGCACTTTTCTAAAGGGTAATAGAAGCATTACCTCTATTGTTTAGGAAAAAGGATAGCGATGGGTCAGGTGAGTCTTAAATCTCAGCACTCAATGACTGCCAAAGTCACACATTCACTCAGATATCAATAAAAGAATTTTGAGCTTATTTTAAATCTTATTGTATATTAGAGAAAGATAAAGTTTTCCACTTGGCAGTAATGTGCAATAACCAGGTATTGTAACTTAAGTGGCTCAGTTGAAGTTTACAAGAGACAATGTACGTAAAATAGTGTACATGTCACTTCTAGGCATCCTCATGAGAAGAAACAGTGAGAGTCACTAGCTAATGCATACATCTTTCATTGTACCATAACATGTGGTTTTGAACCAAAACTACAGCTGTCACTTTCAATTTTAGAAATGGTACTTTAGTAAGATGTTTTCTCCTTTAACTTTTGAAGAGAATTTCTCTCTGGTCTTAACAAAATTATGTAGCACTTGGGGATAAAGATACACCCCAGCAAGCCTGCACTGGAGGCCAAGATGGAGAAGACCTCCACAGCCACCATGACCTTGCCCTTGGTGCTATGGTAGACAGGAAGAAAGGTGACCCAGACACTACAGAACACCAGCATGCTGAATGTCAGCAACTTGGCTTCATTAAATGTGTCAGGGAGATTCCTGGCCAAGAAAGCCACAATGAAGCTCCCTAATGCAAGGGAGCCATGGTATCCCAAGACACAATGAAATACAATTGTTGAGCCCTTGCTACATACAATGATGATGTGGCTTTGTTCACTCTTGGCATCAATGTCAATAAATGGAGGAGAAATTCCCAGCCAAATTGCACAGAGAATAATTTGGATGAGGGTACAGATGACAATGATGAATTTGGATGCCCTTGGAATCAGGTAGTACCTCATCCTTCTTCCGGGGGTTGTGACTTTGAAAGCCAGAAGCACAGTCACTGTTTTGGCCAACACAGTGGAAACAGCCACAGTGAATACCATTCCAAATGTGATTTGCTGCAGGATGCATGAAGGGGCATTGGGACAACCAATAAAAAGGAAGGGACACAGGAAACAAAAGATGAGCGAGATGAGCAAGGTGTAGCTGAGATTCCGGTTATTGGCCTTCACAAGTGGAGTGTCATGGTGCTTTATGAAGATCCCAAGGACCACAGATGTGAATGCAGAGAAGCACAAGGCCATTAAGGTCAAAGCCATGCCCAAGGGGTCTTCATAGCTCAAAAAGCTCACAGCTTTGTCGATGCACTGGATCTGTTCTGCATTAGCATACTGGCCCTCTGGACACTTTACACACTGATCCACATCTGATGGAGAAAAAAGTATGATTAGTGCAACTTGAGAATTTGTCTTGACAGGACATTTTAAATATGTGTGTTAAAAAACATCGCAGTGCCTGCACCTCTTTTCAGGATGTAGCTGAAAGACAATGCTGCACAGCAATGCTTCCATTCCACAATACTCATTCGTTATTTTTAGTGGAAACCAGACAACCATTATATTGTCTACTAAATGCTTGTTAATTATGCTATTTTTCATGTTACAGGAAAGCACAGTTATTTGTCGTAGAAATACAGAAGATAAAGGATGAGGGAGAAGAGAAGGAACAAAGGAGAGGAGGAAGGGATATTTGTACAGGTGTGCAGGGAAGGCTAAGTTCTTTCTATGGACAGAGAAGAAACAGGCACAAAGTGTATTAAAATGGCAATTTATAAACATAAAAGGGTTACCCCATTTTAGGATGAAGTGTGTAATTTGATTATCAGGTAAATTGGGACAGCCACAAGGGGGTTGTTGCTAGCTTGACTTCACACATTGATAGCTAGACCATGAGAATCAGCCTCAGGAGAAGGAAGTGACTAAATAAGGAAATGGAACTTGGTGGCTAGCTTTAGTAATGTAATTGTCTTAGGATTCTTGGGTTTTATATTGCTTTGAAGAGAAATGATAACCATGGCAGCTCTTTAATAGAAATCATCTAAATGGGTGTCTTATAATTCAGATATTCAGTCCATTACCATCATGGTGGTATGTGATGGTATGCAGTTGGACCTGGTGCTGGGGAAAGAGATTTAAATTCATATTTTTGAGCCATAGTCAACAGGAAGTAAACAGACGTACTGCATGTAGTTTCAGCATATATGAGACTTCAAACTCTGCCTCCACATTGACACACTTCATGCAACAAGACCACACCATCTCCAACAAGACCAAACCTCCTAGTAGTACCACTCCCCATGAACTTAGAGTGGCAAATTATATTCAAGCTACCATAGTAATCTAATGGTTTATAGTAAGGCGAAAGAATTGCAATAGAAGGACAGGGTTTGCTAGAGACATGTTTGCCATGCTTGGGCTGGCTAGAATAACTTCAGAATCATTAAGTTGTATGTGGGTACATGTGACCTAACAAAAGAGCTCATGAATATGAGGGTGATTTGGTTTATATGGGGTAAGTTGGAGGGGAAAATAAATGAAAGCTTGTAAAAATAATTTCGATGTTTGAAAATGTAAAGCAATTAAATAATTATGCCCTTAGTTTTACCCTCATCTGATAGTAAGGATGTTGCTCTCCTGAGTATTATTCATAAGAAGCATAAACCTGCCAGTTCTCAAGCCCAGACAAGCAGGTGAGAGACATTTCTCCAGGCTGCAGCACCACCCCTGCCACCCACTGAATCCTGTCCCTCCAAGCCACACTCCACTACCAAACCCCATGACCCTGACTATACTCCCCATGGGCAACCCTTCCTCATATTGCCTGTTGTATGCTGTGAGACAATAGTCTTATACCTTAAAGATTTGTCACTGTTATTGGCTTAATAAAGTCCTGATTGGCCAGTAGCCAGGCAAGAAGTACAGACAGGGTAACCAGAATAGGAGAACTCTGGAAAGAGGATATGCTAGTCCATAGTCACCACCCAGCAGAGGACACAAGACGAGAATACCTCAGTGATAAAATGTACCAAGCCACATGGCTAACACAGACAAGAAGAATGGGTTAACATAAGTTGGAAGAATTAGTTAATAAGAAAGCCTGAGCTACTACGCCAGTGAGTTTATGATTAATGTAGATTTCTGTGTGTTTCTTTGGGACTGAACAGCTGTGGGACCAGGCATGATAGAAAACCTCTGTCAACAGTAGTCTGCAACAACTTGGGTGCAAACCACACTAGTTGAAAAAAACAGGTGGACCATCACAAAATTCAGAGCCTAATTAAACCTCAAGGCATATCCATGAGTCTCCAAATTCCACTCCAGCACCAACATGGCAACTGGGCACTGCCCAAACCTATGGTGGAACTCTACTGCTCTGGTGCCTCCCTAGCAGCTGACAAGCAGGTGTGAGCCCAGCCCCCAGGCTTCACCTCAACTCTTGCTAGACACTAGATTCTGCCCCTTCAACCCACTCCACCACAAAACCCCACATCATAGGAGAAAACTTTCCCAAGCTAAACAAGAACATGACTATAAAGGTACAAGAAGCTTACAGAACATGAAATAAAGTAGATCAAAAAATGTACCCTCACCACATAATAACCAAACAGCACACAGGATAAAGAAAGAATTTTAAGAGATGGAAATGAAAAAGGTCAACAATATATAATGCAGATTTATCATAATTACACCTGACTTCTCAATGGAAACCCTAAAACCCAGAAGGTCCTAAACAGATGTTTTACAGAAATTAATGGACCACAAATTCCAACCCAGACTGCTATAACCAGCAAAACTTTCAATCACTATAGACAAAGAAAACAAGATATTTCGTGACAAAGCCAGGTTTAAACAATTCCTATTTACAAATCCAACACTACAGAAAGTGCTGAAAGAAAAACTCCAACCCATGGAAGTTAGCTACATAAAAACACAGGCAATAGGTACTCACAATAATAATACCCAAAGAAGGGAAACACATCATCTACAACCAACACCAAAACCAAAAAATAACAAGAATTAATAATCACTGGTTCTCAACATATTTTATTATCAATGGACTCAATTTGCCAATAAAAGAGACAGTCTAACAGAATGTATATGAAAACCAGATCCATCCTTCTGTTGTATACATGAAACACACCTCAACTTCAAAGACAGACCTTACCTCAGAGTAAAGGGTTAGGATCCATTTTCTAATCAAATGGATCTCAGAAGCAAGCTGATGTAACTATCCTAACAACTAACAAAAAAATAGACTTCAAACTAAAATTAATCAAAAGAGAGGGAGAAGAACATTTCATATTCATCACAGGAAAAGTCCATCAAGATAAAGTCTCAAATCTGAACATCTATCACCTAAATACAAGGGCATCAACATTTGTAAAAGAACATTACTAAATCTTAAATTACACATCAGACCCCACACATCAATAGTGGGATACTTCAACACCCCATTCTCACCAATGGACAGGTCTGTCACACAGAATCTTACCAGAGAAAGAAGGGAACTAACAGATGTTTTGACTAAAATGGAATTAGTAGTCTACTATGGAACATTTCACCAAAACATAGAAGAATATACCTTCTCAGAACCTCATGAAACCTGTTCTAAAATTGACACATACTTGATCCTAAATAAAATCTCAACAGATACAAAGAAATTGGAATAACTCTTTATATTATATCAGACCATTATGGGGTAAAGTTAAAGTTCAACAGCAATACAAACCAAAAACAAAACAAAAAAAAAACCAGACTCATGGAAATTGAACTACAGGGTCATGGAAGAAATGAAAAATTAAAGACTTTCTAGAATTCAGTGAAAACGAATCTACAACATACTCAAACTTATGGGACACTAAGAATGCAATGCTAAGAGGAAACTTCATAGCACTTAGTGGCTACATAAAGAATTTGGAAAAATCTCACACTATCAACTTAACAGTACACCTGAAAGCTGTAGAGCAAAAATAAGTAAACTCAAGCAGAAGGAGAAGATGACAGAAAATAATCAAACTTGGGGCTGAAATCAATAAAATTGAAACAAAGAGAACAATACAAAAAGTCAGTGAGAAAAAGTTTTTCTTTGAGAAAATCAACAAGACAGACAAACCCTAATTCATACTAACCAAAAGGTAGAGAGAGAATATAAAATTTAACAAAGTCAGAAATAAAAAGGGAGAATTGTTAGGTTATACTTCAAAAACCTTTACTGCAAAATGTAGGAAAATCTAAAAGAAATAAAAAACCATAGTTGATAGGTACTACATACCAAAATTAAATCAAGACCATAAGAAAATAGTAACAGTCATTAAAAATCTCCCAACCAAAATGCCCCAGGGCCAGATGATTTCTGTGCAAAATTTTATCAGAATCTCACAAAAGAGCTAATACCAATACTCCTCAAACTTTTCTGCACAATAGAAATAGAAGAACTATTGCAAATTCTTTTCATTAGGCCACAGTTACCCTCATAATCAAATCAAAGATGCAACAAAGAAACAGAATTAGAGATCAAGCTCCCTCATGAAAACTGATGCAAAATACTCAATAAATTACTGGCAACATGCATGCAAGACAGCTCACCTGAGCTTGTGGGAGCTCGTAGAAACTGTACCAACAGATAGGGAACTGGCATAGGACTCTCCTAAGCCCTCCGCAAGTGTGTGACACTTTTGTGTAGGTTGGTCAGTTTAAGGGGACTCTATCAGTGGGATCAGGATCTATCCCTGGCACATGCACGGGTTTTTTGGAAAATAGTCCCTATGGTGGAATGTCCCACTCAACCTCGATACAAGAGGTAAGAGCTTGAACCTAACTTAACTTGAGATGCCACACTTTGTTGGCTCCCATGGAAGACCTTACCCTTTCTGAATAGAGACAGAGGAATGGATATGGGTGGGTAGGAGGGAGGATCAGAAAGAGAAGAGATAAGGGAAACTGTGGCTGGTAAGTAAAATAAATAAATAGATGGAAAAAAACACCACCATCCTATGAGCTTACTTAAAACAAGCAAGCATATGAATATCAACGAAAGCAAATGTAAATAAGGAGCAGTAACTCTATCACCAAAGGGAGAAACCTCTGTACATAGTTAGCATTAGAAAGACCTATATCTTGATGTCTTCAGATTGGGAACAGACAAGCTCTGTCCTTCCATCTCTGTGGGACCCAGACTCTGTGAATGTACTCAAGTGTGAAGGAGATATTAATATAGCACCATAAGGACAATAACACAAGAACAATCAAGCAAGAGTGGTAGCGCAGAAGGCTTGTTTTCAGAAACAGCACCCATTCAAAAACTGGAATCTCAAGCTTGGCAAGTTTAAGACATGTGACTGCTATTGCTCTGAACCAATGGATAATTGTGAAGTCATGATGTGCTTCTAGATGTTAAAGTATGTTTATCTAGAACAATGCATTTGGACACATGTAATAGTTAATTTGTTTAAGGAACTGGAAAGTTGGCTCAGTTGTGAAGAGAATGCTCTGCTCTTGCAGAAGACATGTATCCAGTCCCCAGCAGCCAAGTCATGTGTCTCACAACTGTCAGTAAATCTAGCTACAGGGGCACTGGATGCCTCTCACATGGTCCTTCAATTTTATACACATGCCCACCCATCTCACATATATAAACATGACAAAATAGTAGTGAAATATTTTTGTTTAACTGTTGTTGTGTTTATCAAAATAATTACCATTGACTCTTATACGTTTTTCCATTTAAAGGCAATTCATTAGACTTTGTTTATTACTTTGGTGTATGATGTATGTGTGAATACATAGAGCTCAGAAAACAATTTTGAGGACTTGGTTACCTCTTTGAACAACATGGGTCCTAGGTATGAACTCATTGTCAGCTTTAGTAGCAAGGGAATCAATTACTTTGCCATCTTATTGGCCATTAGTGTCCTTCAAAGACTTTTATTTTATCATATAGGTTAAGAAACAATAGAGAAAATCAGTATGTCTGTCATTTGTACATAGCCAACCATAAATAAATAATCATTTGATTAAAAAGGGCTTGTAGGTTACAATACCATTCAGAACACTGTAACTAAGCTACTTTCACACAAATCTATTTAAGTCTTGTATTTGTAACATTATTAAGTAGGTGCTGTATATAAAAATACAGAATGTGGGGCGCCTCATATGTTCTATATCATGTGTCAGTACTTACCAATATTTCCCCAGATTACAAATTACATTGATGCTTTGAAAAAGGAGTCTCTGGATATGGTTTGAACTCTTCTTTTTCATATTTAACTCTTTCTGATAATTGTACAAGTAGTTATTCCTGTTTTCATTAACCTTACAGAGAACTTGCAATTGGTTCCTAGCACACACATAATAGAGTTCAGTAGATCTGATGCCCTGGTCTCATCCTCACTGATTCTTACATGTACATGGCGCTCATGAATGTTTGTAGGGACACATACACACATGGAAATAGATTAAACAATCCCTAGGAAAGACCTTGTTTAGAATTTCCTTGCGCTGCATTTTGATTACCAGAACTGTTTCCTTGAGAAACTGACACATGTCATGAGTTGTCTATGAGTCAAAGATGTATGTGATACTATATGGTGTGACTTAAGGGACGTTGATATTGATCACATTCCAATAAATCAAACTTAGGAAAGTGATAGATTTGATTTGTGCAGTGGTCTTCTAGATCCTTTGATCATCGCTGTATATGTTAGAGAGGATGATCAAGGTGAAGGGTTTATCTTGGCAGCAAATACTCACTTGTCTCATTAGAAACTTCATTTTCTGGGCAGGGACTGCAATCAAAACAGCAGGCTGCCATTCCCTCCTGCCTGAACTTTCTGAATCCAGGACCACAGTCAGCACTGCACATAGAGGGTGGCATCTGAGGAAAATTAGACACATGCTGATATCAGGAGTTTTACCTACACCTTCCATAACTATTTTAAATTCCCATGTTAAAATATCTATAAGCTTTTTACTTAGCATCATATAGAATGCCAAATTATATAAATGTGTAGAAGCAATTTAATATAAAGTTGAGTAGCTTCACAATGCTGGAAATTTAGGAAGATGAATGAGTTGTTCACAATGGACAAACAAACACTACAAAGCATGCAAACTGGTTTTTCTACTTCATTTTTTTTTGACAACTTGAGACACAGTACATTAAAAGTTAGAGGGAACCTTAACCAAAAAATTCTTTCCATTGGACTAACCTGCCATAATATCTTTAAAACATTTGATTGGTTGGTATTTAATGTAGGAGTGTCCAGCCCACTGTGGGCAGTGCTGTCCCTAGAGAGGTCTGTATAAGAAATCAAGCAGAAAAACTCAGTAAGCAGTGTTTCTTCAGGGTCTATGCTTTAGTTGAAGTCTTCAGACTCCTGCCTTGTCTTCCCTCAACTATAACCCATGAGTCAAACCAACCCTCCCTCCTCACTTTGCTTATGGTCCTGTGTAATCACAGCAATAGCTGTAATGCTGTGGTCATGGGGCCACAGCCTCTGCAGCTGCTGAGCAGTCAGGAAATATGAAGGGAGTACAGCGTGTATCCCAGCAATGACATGGGTTATCGCTGAGATTGTGGGAGTCCACACACATGCACTATAGCTAGCTGAGTCTGACCCACACTGTGCTGTGTGGTGGAGCCAGGAATGCATAAGACAGAAAATTCGAAAGGTTATACCTCCCACAGTCAGTGCCAGTAGCTGGTCAGCAGAAATGACTAGAAGCTAATTGGCCCATGAGCCAAGGAGACTATATGAATAAATCTACGTCTTTAAACAGTGGACAGGATTCAGGAATATTCTCCTAATTTTAAAATAAAAAAGCAGAGGTAATAGAGAGATCTACATGGCTATACCAGCCTAAGCTTGTTGTCCACATGGCAGTCTCAGAGCTGCTGCAATGGCAGGCGCCTGAGACCCTGAGCTAAATTTGTTAGCTGGCCACAGTCTGTGGCAAGAACACCGAACACGGCCTGTGTCCCACCCAGACACAACAGCTTATAATGGACCAGAATCTTCTGGTCACAAGTCCACGGCAGGACACAGCCAAGCAGTGGAGAGCGTGACTTGTAAACTGCCATGTGGCCCAGCTTCAACTGAGCTCAGAATCTGGTGCCTTCCCCGATAGCCAAGCTGCAAAATGTAGCCTCAGGGAGCTGCAGCTTCAGGTCAGTCAAGTGTCTGTGGAAATGTACATGGGAAAGTTAAGCCTGTCCGCTAGGAAGATTTGCAACGTGGATTAGGAAGATAGTTTACAGGGCCGGGCGGTGGTGGCACACACCTTTAATCCCAGCACGGGGGAGGCAGAGGCAGGCGGATCTCTGTGAGCTCGAGGCCAGACTGTCTACAAGAGCTACTTCCAGGACAGGCTCTAGAAACTACAGGGAAACTCGGTCTCGAAACCTCCCCCCCCCCCAAAAAAAAAACCAAAAAAAAAAAAAAAGAAAGAGTTTTCAAACTTTTAGGAAAACAACTGATGAATGAGACCTTTTTAAAAAAATATCCTATGGAAGACCCTGCGCCACTAGATGAAATTCTTAAAGGGAACAGTGATGCAAGTTCTCCTAGCTAGCTTACAGAACCTGCCAGACAGGTACTCATGAAGGTGGAATATGCTATACAGAAACAGCAAGGTCATTCTATTAATTATGATCAGCCTTGGCAAGTCTGTATATTACCTACAAACTTACCCTACAAGAGTATTATGGCAAAACAGTCTGCTTTTATGACCTCACCTTCAACCCATTTCACCAGTTAAGGTATTAAACCCTTATTTGGAAGCAGTAGCTTGCTCAGCACAGAAGAGCAGGATGGGATCCAGGAGATATTTTGGCAGAGAACCTGCTGTGATCAAAGTTCCTTTTACTGAGCAACAGATTGCTTGGCTATTTCAAAATAGTGATACTTGGGTAATTGCAATAAGCTCAATTTGAATGCCAGGTTAATAATATTTTCCCAGATGATCCATTTCTGCAATCCACAAAACTATATTCCTTTATTTTCCCTAAAGTTGAAGCAAAAGATCCCTTAAAGGATGCTGTGTTAACTTGTACAGATGGTTCTTACAATGGAAAAGGAGCATATGGAGAAGAGCATGTAGTACAAAAAGAACTGGCCTCTACTCAAATAGTTGAACTGTGAGCTGTTGCTATTTGTAGGTAAGATATTTAAGCTATAGACTGACAGTTAATAGATTTTAATGTTCTTCAAGTCCTAGAAACTGCCCCATGTATTGGGACTAGCAATAAGCAAGTTATAAATGCTATTCCAGAAAATTCAAAATTCCATACAACAAAGAAAACGGCCATGATTTGTAAGGTATGTTAGAATGCTTCAAATCTTCCTGGCCCGTTAGTTGAAGGTAATGCTTTAGCTGATAAGCTTACCAAAATAATCACTTTATCTCAGCTTGAGCTTGCTGAACAGTTGCATACTCTGCATCATCAAAATAATTTAAGAAAACAATTTAGATTAACAAGAGAAGCAGCTTACCAAATTTTTAAGCAATGTGATATATGCCCACAGTATTTCTCTGTACTTCATCTGGGAGTAAATCCCCCCAAACTACTTCCTAATCATTTATGGCAAATGAATGTTATTCATATTGCAGGATTTGGTAAATTATGTGCATGTGACAATTGATACATTTTCAGGATTCTTGATGATCACTGCACAAACTGGAGAATCCACTAACCATGTAATAACTCATTGCTTAAAATGCTTCTCATACATGGAAATCCCAAAGATTATAAAGATGGATAATGTGACCAGGTATGTTAGTAAAGCATTTCAATAACTTTGTTCCCAATGTAGTCCAAACATAAGACAGGTATTCCTCATAATCCTCAAAGACAAGGAACTGTGGAATGTTTCCATGGCTCCTTGAAAACAAAAATTCAAAAGATAAAAACAGGAGAATTACATCCTAAAATGCCACATAATGACTTGATTCAAGCACTTTTTATTCTAAATTTCTTGAAAATGGATGTCCATGAGAAATCTGCTGTGGATAGATTTTGGCGTGATGGCAACAAGGTGACCTTTGCTAAAGCAAGGTTAAGAGACCCTTGTACTGGATTATGGAGAGGACCCAATCCTGTGTCAATATGTGGTCGAGGGCATGTCTCTTTTTTGACAGGATGAGGATCAAGCAAGATAGCTTGCAGAACATCTCCTTAGATACATCCAGCAGAAGGGTCCCTGATGCCATCGTAGGTCCTAATGACTCCACAGAAGAGTTGGAGGGGTAGCCTGTGTTCTTGACTTCCTCATACCACCACGCTGAAGGCTGAGGAAAGGGGTACCTGAACCAATGTTCATGGCTTACAACATCATGCTGCAGACTGAGAAGGGAAAGAAGATCGTGGTGATGACTAGTGAGTGATTCCTAGCCTCTTGGTGGAGCTACTGTGCAAAATTTCTGACCCAGTCAGTCCTGTTTACCTTGGAACCAGACCATAAACACAGACTGAACATTTGGCTGCTTTATATATTGGGGCACAGAACTTAGATCACCAATGTGATGTTCAATCTGCTGTTGAAATATTGAAAGAACATGAGAACTGAGACATCAATTTTTTTTCATCAGGGGAAAAAAGGACTCCTTGTATGGAGTGACTGAAACCCCTCTTCAGAGATGAGGAGGGGAGCTTAAGGGTTTCTGCTGCTGCTCTGAGACTGGTACACTTACTTAAAAGCAGCATTGCAATTGGGTTCTCCCCCATCACAAAAACCTTTTCTTGTCTTTTGAACAGAATGGATTTAAGAGAATTGTGACTTAACAAATTGGGTGTTTATTGTTAATTTCCACACTAGAGTTATGGTATTGACCTGTTAATGTTTGTAACTGCTTTAGTTCACCAGAAGATGTTAATGGATAGAAAAGGATTAAGACTTGTCTAAGAGAAGTTTGACATTTCCAGTAAATTCTTGGATTTAACATGTTTGATAAGACAGATTTAGATTTTGATACAGCTGAAAACTGTTAAGAAACACTCTAGATCAATTAAGGAGGGCATTACCATCCCTGGTGATCCTCTACTTCTTTAATAAGGAGATACTGTAGCCATAGGAGTTTGTATATGGCAAATCATCATCTGCTTGCACATGATTATCTCATTACTGGTAAATTCTTTTGATAAAAAGTTAGCTCAAAGGGACAGGGCACTAAGAGATGCTTTCTCCCTTAACCCTTTTGTTTACAGAGGTCAGCAGTCAAAGATGGGTTTGATCCTTACCCTTCCCAGGAACCTAAGACAGGGGCATGCATGATTGGAATGCATGTGCCGAAGATTAGTAAGTCTGGAAAATGGGAAAGTGTTCACCTAAGACAGACACAATCATTTGTCCCATAGCAGAAGCTCAAACTTTATTAAAATTAATAAACAGGGAGGAATTGTGAATGCCCAAAAATGTGAGCCTTGTCTGAAGGTCATAGAGTTTGAGAACACTCAAAATGGTTGACAGCAACAACAGGGCAATACATCCTGACCTAGAGTGTGGTTACTTAGTTCTTTGACATTCAGATGTCTCATAGAGTTGGATCCACTCCACCCTATCCAATGGTCAGGATATTCAAGCATACTTCTGCTCCCTCTTTTGAAATGGCAGATTTGACCGTGGTAGTGGTTGCCTTCAGCATGCTTGGTCTAGAGTGGATTTGCTGCCTAAACAACAGAATGTTTTTCTTATGAATTAATTGCTTGATGGCTCAAAATATTGAAGCAAGTAACTATACTAATTTGTAGTGATGGGAGCTGCGGGCAGGCCTGCTTTTCGTGCTGCCCGGCTCCCACACGGCTAGCTTTACACCCAAAATAACAAAATACAAATTGTATTCTTTTAAACACTGCCTGGCCCATTAGTTCCAGCCTCTTATTGTCTAATTCTCACATCTAGATTAACCCATTTCTAATAATCTGTGTAACACCACAAGTGGTGTCTTACCGGGAAAGATTCAGCACGTCTGACCTGGTGGCTGGCTTCATGGCGTCTGTCCCAGAGAGGAAAGGCGGGGCAATTGTCTGAGCCATCTACCTCACTTCCTTTTCCTGTTCTGTCTACTCCACCCACCTAAGGGCTGGCCAAGGCAGTTTCTTTATTAACGAATGAGCTCAACACAAACAGAAGACTCTCCCACATCACTAATTGTTCTTTGTCTTGTGTTAAAGAAGTCTTTTGTCTTCTTCCCTCTGTTGTATTGGGGTATAAAAGTGTATTGAAAATTAAATGCAGGGGAATTACAGTATTCACTGGAACTCCCTCCCAGTAATATCCTCTGTTTTCTATTTTATTATTTTTACTCGTGTCTTCATATTCTTTACTAACTTTTCTGATCCCCAAACCCCTACACTGAAAGTAGTATTTTTGTCAAAGCTGCTCTCCAATACCCTACCCACATAGATAAGAAAACTAGATACACACGTGTTTGCTTGAATAAACTGTGAAAGAATTAATGGGACCAAGCAATGTTCCTCTAGTGTGCATTTTTTTTTTACAGGATAAACATCAGGGCTAGAGAAATGGCACAGCTGTCAATAAAACTTTCTCCTCATGAACAGATTCCAGCCTGATTTCTAGTTACTCCTGTGTAGCAACAACCTGTCTCCATTTTCCCAAATCATTTTTCTGACATGCATATGCACCACATATTTCAGTACTGCACAGAAATACATGTAGACAAAACACTTATTTCCATAGAAAAGAAGAAAGAAAGGAAGAAAGAAAGAAAGAAAGAAAAAAAGGACAAGGGTATAATTTACAGAGTATCTAAATGGCATCAGAAAAATGGTATGTTAATGATAGCTAGAGATGTTGGCAATTTAGAATCTGTTTCTAAAAAGACTTAAAGCAAATTATATAATAAAAATGAATTATTTACATATGCTTACTTTACTCCTCCATTACAATTATCCTTAATCTTTCAGTATCTGTGTCAGAGGTTTAACAGAGAAGAGAAAAATCACTCTGTAGTAATCACAATGGTATGATAAAAATTCACAGTATGCATGTCTGGAATCCTGAAACAATTAATATGATGTCACAAAAAACGGGAAGAGAAGAAACTAATGGAGGAGGCTAGAAAATGGCCCCTAAAGTGACAATCTATTTTTCTAAGTTATATGAAAGCACAAGTGGACCCACGTGACAGTGTTACTGTAACAATGAACTGGGCCAGGCCTGCTTGTTTGGGTTTCTGTTCTGCCTGGTTCCCCACAACTGTTTAGCCCCAAAGAAAATCACACATAGGTCTCTAAAGTTATAAAGCTGATTGGCCCATTAGCTCTAGCCTCTCACTGGCTAACTCTCACATCTTGATTAACCCATTTTTCTGATCTATGTTAGCCATGTGGCTTAGTACCTTTTTTCAGTGGAGCAGATCACATCCTGCTGCTTCCGTGATCTGGGCAGGAGTGGGAGGAATCAACTTCCTCCTTCCCAGAGCTCTCCTGTTCTCATTACATCATTTCTCCTTCCTGTCTGTTTTTCCCGCCTATACTTCCTGCCTGGCCAATCAGCATTTATTTAAAACATGATTGACAGAACACAGACAATTCTCCCACATGTTACTGCTATGTAATGTAAATCAGTACATCAGGTCAGACCTACCTGTCTACTTCCTGTGGCCCACTCTAGAATGTCTTCATATAAATGGAGCTGTTGACCTTGTGGAAAATATGGGCTAAACATTCCTATCTTCACCTTAAGTGAAAGACCATTTGGAAAATTCCAAATCTGGAAAATGTCATATTCTGGTTGCAGTTTTTCTTTCTGATTCATATTCATTCTGTTCCCAACTGGATTAGTGAAATGGATCTTCCTAAGTAAGGAGTTCATCTGAAAGAGAGGCAGTATCCTTTAGTGAATGTGCCCTTCCTTGAAGTCAGAAAATATATTCTGATTTCATTTTTAAATGCAACTTTATTGAATGAGCCAAGTGAGAAATCTCAAAGAAAGCAAGTCGATAAACAGAAATGCCTTAACATTCCTAGAATTTTATTTTTTCACAGGTACTATCAAACATAAACACAGACATACACGAAGACACCAATTATAAATATCGAATATGCACAAACACATGTACACCCAGACTCATATCCAAACATAAATAAATATACATTATAGCCATATACTATTTACACACACATACATACAATGCCAAGACATGATCTGAATATATGGGCATATACAGACAGACTTATGCACTCAGACACACAGAAAGAGAAACACACAAAAGCATACACAGGCCCACACACATGCACACAAATTCATAGGTAAATCTGCACAAGGGGTCATACACACATACAAACACCCACAGAGGCAGATATTGACACAGGCAAATTTATCCTCAAATACAAAGACAGACACACAACACAGGAACAGAAAAAGATATACATATGTACAAACACATTCACCAACACACACACACATATACACAGAAACACAGATATACATTAGTACAAACACATCCACAAAACACACAAATCACACACATAGGCACATGTGGACACATGCACTGACAAATACACATAGGGAAAAACACAGAGAAACACACCCATAGAGAAAGATATTGACACAAGACAAATTTGTTCTCACTTATACAAGTAGATATGCAGATATGTACAAACACATATATAACATCAACACAGATACACACACAGATGAAGAACCACCCCCCCAAATCCATCCATAGACAATAAGAACCATTCATTCACACACATGTGAGTTTTCAAGAGCACAAAATTGGGTCAGAATCAGTTTAGATCACCTGTGAAAATGATCCCCTACACTGATTGCCACATATTTGACAGTTAAGAAACAGAATCTCATGTTTTATCATGGAGAGAATTGAAGAGGAAGATTCCTAAATTCCCAGTATTAGAGCAGGGGTGATGATATTCAGATGCTCTGTAAACAATTTAACAGATTTTCATGATAAAGTTCCCCACTCCACAGCCTTTGCATTTGAGATTTCTAAAAATATCTAAATGTATTTCCTCTGGAGGAAACATATTCAGAACTTTTTTCTATTTAGGGAAATATAACAGCTAGAATGAGGCATCTGAGAATCTAATAAAGAATAATATTGATGACTCCAAATATCATCAAATATAAAAATCACCTTCAAGCAGTTAGTATGGGGTACTTCCTTATTGTCCATTGGCTGAAGAAGTGTCTCATGGTAGATATGGGCCATAGTATACACAGCATTGTATATGTCATAACTGTCATCACTAAAAGCCATGTCAAATGTCTGTGCAAGTAGCCATCCCAATGAGTCATTGGATGAGCAGTTCCTCAGTGTCTTACACATAAAAGCCGAGACTCCACAGTTAAAGTTCATCCACTCCAGTCTTGCCAAGTATTTATCAGAGTATTTGAGAGGGTTCACTGTCTGGATGAAATGTTTAAAACCAGAAATCTCAGCATGGTGGTGTGCAAAAGCTAGAGTCCCATGGAACAATTCAGGTGAGAAGTCATTCTTACTTGTAGTGACTTCCCACTGTGAGGTGGTGACCCAGATTCTCTGTATACCTCGGGATGTCCACATTTTAAAGCTGACAGATAGAGTGCTGTCCGTGTCACCATAAATGATAACAACATTTGTGGATGACGTCAAGATTTGGTTATAGTACACTTCAGCTCTTGACATGTACAAACGCATGTTGAGTGGAATCATGTTCACAAAAGCAAAGCAAAGCATACTTTTTTCCATCTCTGTTCTTAAATATGAGAGAAACTGAGTACCCTGATCACTATCTGAGATGGCCAGCCCAACCCAGTTCCAGCTGAAGTGAAGTATGAGGGAGACCATGGCCAGGGGTAGAGATGTGTCCTCAGGGGCCATTTGATACAGAAAAGGAAATTGTTCACGATCACTCAGTGTGGGATGGAAGGGTCCATAGGTAAGCTGAAGGAACTACACAACACAGGGAGCAGTGTGAGGTAGCATGCACTCCTAACAACTTGTTAAACACTCTTTTATGCAATGAATTCTAAAACATCCCCTTAATTGTTACTTCTTCCCTTATCTCTATTTCAAAAAAGTATATACAGAAGTCCCCTAAAGTCTCTGAATAGTACCCATGAACTACAAGTTTGACATCAATGTAAGGCCAGTCTCCTCCTCACACTTTTCTTAGCACTGAGAATGCCACCAATAGAGACGAGATTTCTTGCAAACACACAACCACACAAAACCTCACCTGCTGAGAATAGTAGATGTCCAGGGATTGCCCAACGATTGAAGATACTACCCAGTGTGGTCCTGAAAGCACAACTGCACACATCTTCCATTTTGTGCAGATATAATTAGGAGGATGATGATGAATGTTGAGAGACGATTGAATGCAGCTGTGTAATTGTGACTCAGACCTACAATGACTTCGTAGAATGCCACATATTACAGACATATTTGGTAAAAGATCAAGGTCCCTGTTGACTTCATCCAAGGAAAAAATTAAGGCCAATACAAACTGATAGCTTTCCGTTGGTGCTCTGTAAAATGATACAGTGTTTAGTAGGGACAGAGATCTACAGAAAGTCATGTGCAATCAATACAAGGAGTTTCTCTGCTGGATGGTATCCCTATCCACCACCAAAATTTGAAATGAATATTCTGTGTTGTGATATTCAGATGAGATAAGAAGCTGGAAGCTTGAAAAAAAGCTTTAAATATCATGAGAGTGCATCCCCAGTAAAGAAGATTGTTATCTTTCACAGAGAACCTTGTCCATCTCTGGTTTTTGAGTGCTTGCTCAGAAGGTAAAGATAAGGCCACTGGCTTTGACCAAACAGTAAACCTACTCATGATTTCATTTTCAAATTATTGAGCAATAAAAAGTGCATGCGATGTTTGAGCCATAGGCTTTACTGTATTTTCCTGTGAAACTGATTGACTTGGCTAAGGTATTCACAAATGTCTGATGCATGCACAAGCAATATTTGGTTCTTGTACTTATAATTCTTTTTATTTATTTGTTTATTAAAAATTTCCACTTCCTCCCATCCTCCCATTTCCTTCCCATTCCCCCAATTCCCCTCTCCTTCGCTCTCCAGTCCTAAGAGAAGTTAAGGTGCCTGTGGGAAGTCCAAGCCCCCCCTCCAACTAGGTCTAGGAAGGTGTGCATCCAAAAAGACTAGGCTCCCACAAAGCCAGTACATGCAGTAGAATCAAAATCCGGTGTCATTATTATTGGCTTCTCAGTCTGCTCTCATTGTCAGCCACATTCAGAGAGTCCGGTTTGATCACATGCTCGTTCAGTCCCAGTCCAGCTGGCCTTGGTGAGCTCCCATTAGATCAGTCCCACCATCTCCATGGGTGGACACACCCCTCACAGTCCTGACTTCCTTGCTCATGCTCTCCTTCCTTCTGCTCTTCATCTGGCCCTTGGGAGCTAAGTCCAGTGAAGTTCAGATAGCCAAAAGACACTTAAGTTCATGCTCAACCTCCTTAGTGATCAAGGAAATACAAATCAAAACAACTAGGAGATACCATCTTATACCTCTCAGAATGGCTAAAATCAAAAACACCAATGATAGCCTATGCTGGAGAGGATGTGGAGTAAGGGGAACACTCATACATTGTTGGTGGGAATGCAAACTTGTGCAACCACTTTGGAAATCAGTGTGGTGGTTTCTCAGGAAATTGGGAGTCAACCTACCTCAGGACTCAGCAATTCCACTCTTAGGAATATACCCAAGAGATGCCCAATCATACTACAAAAGCATTTGTTCAACTATGTTCATAGCAGCACAATTTGTAATAGCCAGAACCTGGAAACAACCTAGGTGCCCCTCAATAGAAGAATGGGCAAAGAAGGTGTGGTACTTACAATTCTTTATAATGAGTGGATGATATACTTAACACATCCCATCCTACCCACCTTAATCTTGTTCTTTTTCACTTTGTCTAATGCAGGCATAAAATCTTTTAAAAGATATATTTTTAAATATATTCAAATACAAGACATGTGTTTTGTAAAGATGTATGTCTATATGTATCCATGTATATGGACAGTAACAATGCACATTTAAGTGATAAATAGTGAGGGGATGGCTTCCATGATTTTGCAGAATCCTTTGCCTTAGCCTAGACTCACCTCAACTGCACAGGGATATCCCTGCCCTAGGTCTTGAGTGCAGAGATAAAAGTCATGAGCTACCTCCCCAAAATTGTTCACCTATTTTATGTTTACACCAGCATGCCATATATTCACACTGTGTTTATCTGACCAACAAAGCTTTTCTTCTGGAAAACATCTTTTGACTTCTGTGCAGTTCCACTAGCACAATATTGGCATCCTACTGATATTTGTAATTACCAGTATTAAAACTATTCCATTGTAAAAATAGAAGCCCTTAATTATAAAATGTATGGAAAATATTTATGAAGTTTTATGTAATACAAATTGGTAACTAGTCAGTTGGAAGTGAATAATACCAGTTAGTGTTTATGTTTATGGGAAGATTAATAACTGCTGTTTCTACCTAGTCATTTCATACTGTGAGATCAATAAACATCAAACATATTTGCATTGTGAATAATTCATTCAGAGCTAAATATAGCCTGTTTACCACTTAGAAATTGTATCATTGTGGTGTTTTTATGTATGAAAATAGTTATTTATCTATACATTTTAAAAATAAGAATAAACTTAGACTATTCTTTATTGCCACATAGAAAATGTATCATTGAAATTTACAGTGACATATAACAGCATTTGTGAAATATATATATCAGAATTTGTGAAATTCAAACATGAACTCCTGTACACTAAATATGAAGAAACATCTATGACTTGAGCTGTTAGTGTGGCCTTGTGGACTAAAATTCTGTGTTTAAACCAGCTATAAGCAATTCACAAAATCAAAAATATGTATAGTGCCCAAATTAGTAAAACTATGCACATATAAATAATTAAATGATTTACAGAAAAACATAAGAGTAAATGTGATATAAGTGTCAGGGAATAAACAACCTATACTTAAAGAGAGAAGACAAATGCCTCATAAATAATGACAAAGATGGGCTAGTAGGTCACCCTAGTAGGTCACCCCTCTATCCCTATTTCCTGGTGGTGCCAACTATCAAATGCCCCAGCTGCCACTCAGGCAAGTGACAAGGGTCGTGAACACTCACCACTATTAGTGACAGCTCCACTTTTCACAGAACGAAAACTTACCATTTATTCAATACATTCCTTCTTTATTCTAAAATGTGGGTGAAGAAATGGACTTTGAAATTAAAGGATATACATCTATATATGTGAGGTATGGAGAAACATATGAATTTCAGAGTGTACACATCTTCTACTTCCATTCTTGATTCATCTTTAGAAAGCTTAGTGTGACCACATGCAGAGCAATGGAGAGAGTAACTGGAAATATATGTGCAAACTCTGCACAGATAGCTGTGCTGAAAATGCTAGCTGTCCTAGCAATGCATAGAGGACCTACACATCGATGGAATTTTCATCACCTGACTCTATGGCCATTTACTTTTACCCACTTAGGATGGCATTCACTGAAGGAAAATGGGGTTTCTTTTAATGAGACATCACCTGATAGTGCACTAAGGAAACTCTGAAGAGGCAATCTATATATGATGGATCAAGATATAGAATCCTTCTTCACAGAGCACCCTGTCTGGGAATTTGGAGAGTAACATGAAGAAAAAACAGCATACTCTCTGTACAAATCAAAAGTACGAAAAACATCATTTAGTCTCTAAAACAATTTGGTGATGTTTATTAGTGTGCAGGTTGGGAGAACAGGGCAGAAGATTCAAGGCATTGCTATAATGCTCATCCTCATGACTCTTCATGGAACAGTCAAGATGACATTTGCATAGAAAATTCAAAGAAACTTACTTTATATACAAAATGTCTTCCAAGTCCCCTGTCATGCCTGGTCCATATGCTCTGTCAAGAAAGAAGGTATAATATGTCAATGAGTCTGAATCCTTCCCTTCATTCTGCTTCATTCTCCAGAAGCACCTGGGATGAACAAAACTGGCATCCTGGGGTGAAATGTTCTGGAGCAAGAAGAGCAAAACCAAAATGAGCATGTTTTTCTGCTCTAAGCCTGGGCAGTTGGATTATGACATGCCATGCAGATCAGCACGTCAAATGGGCACCTGGGTATCCCCACCTGCTTTTGTTTCTGTGGCCAAATGAGACGCTACTTATGCAGTCACGAATCCTTTCCTTTTGTTTCCTTGTCCATTCAGAAAACTTTGACACTCTCTTCTAGGGACTCTGCATCTGATTTCCACAGTCCATGTGATGAAATTTGGTTGATAAGTAGATATGAGTATATTAAGCTAGTTTCATGACATCATTTACTTTGTGGAAATTATGCATCTGGGGAGATGACAATTTGGGAAAATTTGGTCCCATGACAGCCTTATCAATCTGTTTATGCCAACATCTTTGGAAATGATGTCAGTGGATTTCGTTAGATGATCCACAGTGAGACATGCATCATTGGCTCAGGAGGACTCACAAAGTCAGAATTCATGGTTCCACACTGGGAATTGTATCACAAAGTCCATGTCAGGGAAAAGCAGTCTTATGTTTACAGCAACTGAGTGCCATACCACACTCACAGTGGCCCATTCTATACCAGTGACAGGTGCAAAATATCTAATCAAAGCCTGTGCTTCCATTGTTTTTAAAGCAATTAATCAGGCCACATCCTGAAACTTTCTAAAAAATTTTTAAATTCTGCTGCTCCAAAACTGTCCATCTCCTCATAGAACCACAGTTTATTAACATGTTAAATATGTATTTTTAAATAGTCACAGTGATCCAGAGAGAAGACCAGACCTGTGTGCCTCATTACTAATACTACATAATACCTATCTCTCATTCCTCCCCCCAGCCAATCATTATTAATGAGAGAAATATTATATTACTAAACGTGATCTCCCTACTCATTCTCAGTTCAAGCAGATCAATACTGTGTGTTGACCCATTTTTTCTGGTTTATCTCTGATTTTCTACATTGATTTTTCTCATATTATAATCCAGTACTACCTGTAAAGAAGTCTTGTTTGATAGCTTTGAAGCAAATAAAAACTGGGGAGTGATGCTGGGTTTATGTGTAAATTCTTCTCATGTC
Source organism: Arvicola amphibius (assembly GCF_903992535.2). Lineage (NCBI taxonomy): Eukaryota > Metazoa > Chordata > Mammalia > Rodentia > Cricetidae > Arvicola > Arvicola amphibius. The sequence goes on along the minus strand of NC_052052.2, from coordinate 9,248,844 downwards.
ATTTCCCATGCCATCTACTTAGTTTGCATTTTAGAACCTGCACTACCAGTGTGAGAGTGTTCTGCTGAGGGCAGCCTGGAGAGCCTCCTTTAGGGGAAATATGCTACAGAGAAAGGAGGGCAAACGTAGGGCAAGTGTTTTGCTGTGGGTGATGATATGACTTATCCCATAAGTTGTTGGATGAAGGTTCTATGGTGATATTTAAGATATTCATCAGTCTTACTACAGGGCAAGGCCAGTTCACGTACCATCTTCTCCACTGCTTAGGGTTTTAGCTGGGATCATCCTTGTGGACTGGATGATCCAAGGAAATTTCTCTAGAGCCAGGTTTCTTGGTAGCACCAAAAGGGCTGTCTCATGTATTCTTTCTTCAGAGTCAGTAGACAAATTTTATTTTATTTTTATTTTTTTTGGTTTTTCGAGACAGGGTTTCTCTGTGGCTTTAGAGCCTGTCCTGGAACTAGCTCTTGTAGACCAGTCTGGCCTCAAACTCACAGAGATCCACCTGCTTCTGCATCCCAAGTACTGGTATTAAAGCCTTGTGCAACCACTGCCCAGCTTCTCTATTAAACTATATTTTTAAATCATACATTACATTTTAAATTGAGCTATATAAACATAATACCTTAATCAAGAGCACAATTATACATAAAGCATATTTGACCTTAAATTTGTATTAATAAACCAAGATCCATACCAATGCAAGTTATTCATATCTATATCACAGGACCCGATAGTTTCACATTTTGGAGGATCTCAAATAAAATAAGGTATGAAATGTCTTTACCAATGTTGTTTGGTTGTAGGGTTAGGGCCCAATACACAAGTGCTCTGAGACGGAGCCATATTCCCGGGTCATCTATCTGGGTTTGTTTAATTTCATGTAGATATAGTTTCTCTTCATCCAGGGATCTTCAGCCTGGAACTGGGAACTTCTATGCTCAAGAACTTAATTTGAGTTCCAAGGTGTGACTTTTTTGTTACCTGTATTTTTCTTGAAATTTCACTCTCAGACAATGCCAAGTGAAATAGTCAAAGCTGATACAACCACATTCCTAAAGATTAGTTCTCGAATCAACTCAGACATGGGGCTGTGTTCAGAAAACTAAGAGCAGATCCCAGGATGATTCCTAAGCTACAGTTAAGAGGAAATCAATTCAAACAGATGTGAAACTGTAATCTGTGAAACAATAATTCAAGGAATTAGAAAGGGATTGAATTGCAGAGCAGATTCTAACTTGAATTCTAAAATGGGCCTAGCAATCTGTACAGAGCCAGAGTGGTCTGAGTTTAAGAACACTCTTGCCTAGTTTATACTTTCTCAAATATACTCCAAGAATTCCTGTTGCAGTGGTTCAAATCTTTAATCCCAACACTCTGGATTAAGGACTTTGCCTTTCTTTAATGTGGTCTCAGTTAATCCCTTCCCTTTATGGAGAACAAATTGATGTGCATGCAACCTCTGCACATCTCAGGCCATATCAAATTGTTCCCATTGGGACACAAGCTCTCATATAAATTACTCAGCCTGGCCTTGAGCTCACTCTGAATACCACACAGATGTTGACTTTGTCCCTTCTTTCCCATCCTCCTGAGTAATAGCTACTTTCAATGAACCAGCAGAAGCAGTAGGCTCCCAGACCATAGCGCCATTGACTCTACTCTGGAGTACAGTTCAAGCCATAAAATTAGCCAGTGCACAGCACAGAAAACAAAACTATAACAAGTGGTAGTTTTCACCAGAATTTCAGTTTATTCTCTGACAGGAAATCTGAACAGACTCTATGTAACCCTCATCCACTTGACAGGAGGGTTACTGAACCCAGTTGTACTTTCCACTTATCATGACAATCATTCCATAAAAGGCAAAGCTGGTACAAACTTGAAAATTACGAGACTAATTAAGGATGAAGCCTACTTGATCATAGTGGATAGCTGAGGAGAGGGTGCCAGAAATGTCCAGATCCTATTGCCATACTCATGAATATCTTGCATATCACCATAGAATCTTCACCTGGCATTGGATGGAGAAAATGACAGAGCCCCATATAGGAGCACCAGACTGAGCTCCCAAGGTCCTGATGAGGAGCAAAAGGGGGGAGATCATGAGCAAGGAAGTCAGGACCGTGAGGGGTGCGTTCACCCATTGAGACGGTGGGACAGATCTAACGGGAGACCACCAAGTCCAGTTGGAATGGGAATGATGGAACAGGGAACCAAACCAGACTCTCTGAATGTGGCTGATGGTGGAGGAGGACTGAGAAACCAAGGACAACGGCGATGAGCTTGAACTCTACAGCATGGACGGGCTCATTGTGAGCCTTGTCAGTTTGGTTGCTCACCTTCCTGGACTTAGGGGGAGTTGTGAGGACCTTGGACTTAACATAGTGAAGGGAACCCTGATGGCTCTTTGGCTTGGAGAGGGAGGGAGTGGGGGTAAGGGTGGAAGGGAGGGGAGGGAAGAGGGAGGAGGAGGGCAGGAGATGGAAATTTTTAATCAAAAATGAGAAAAAAGAGAGACTAATTAAGTAAAAACATTTAATAAACAAATTCTTAGTGTTGTGAGGTGACTTGAGGAATGGGTTTTTTACCTTCAACAGAGTCTCAGTTCATTCTCCTTCCTGAAAGGAGATCTAATTAACTAGAGAAATCCAACTCATAACAATACACCCAAAAAAATAGCATTACCCAGATTTACAGGTCAGCACAGTTCCAGATAGGCCTCAGATGTATATAGAGAAATTATGAGGAAAAAACTTAAAAACTAATAATGTAAGGTAACAAGGAACCCCAGAGCTCAGAGTTTGTTGAGAAGTTTCATGGATGGCCATAGGATCCTCACTGTGACCTCAGCTTTCATGCATTCCAACATGGAGATCTGACACACTCCAACTATACAAGTGAAATATTAAAGAGGATGGAGATCTGACACACTCCAACTATACAAGTGAAATATTAAAGAGGATGGAGATCTGACACACTCCAACTATACAAGTGAAATATTAAAGAGGATGGAGATCTGACACACTCCAACTATACAAGTGAAATATTAAAGAGGATGGAGATCTGACACACTCCAACTATACAAGTGAAATATTAAAGAGGATGGAGATCTGACACACTCCAACTATACAAGTGAAATATTAAAGAGGATGGAGATCTGACACACTCCAACTATACAAGTGAAATATTAAAGAGGATGAAGTGGCTGATTGATTCATGGTTCAATCTCTTGTCAGCTTGCAGTTGGGAGGTGGGGCTACAAGGGTTACATGTCAGAGGGAAAAGGGGATATAAGGATCAGAACGGCTAGAGAGGACAGTCTGAGCTTTGGAGCCTGGAGAGACTACCTGTCACTGCAGGGATTAGAACACCTGCTACCAGCTCCGAAATCAAGGAAGTTACTCATTGTAGTGATATTTTATGTATGTTCTATAACTAAAGCTTGCCTGGTGATCAGGCAGTGGTGTCAAACATCTTTAATCCCAGGATTTGGGAGAGAGTTGCATCTGGATCTCTGTGAATTCAAGGCCACCATAGGATACCCAAGGACAAGGTAAAAACAGCTACACTTAGTGGTGGTTCACACCTTTAATCCCAATACTAGGGAGTCAGTCACAAGCCTTTAATCCCAGCAGCTCTAGAGATAAATATAAGGTGTGAGTGAAAGCAACTAGCTCTCTTTTGGTCTGAGGATTTCTTAGAGGTAAGACCTCTGAATTTCAGAACACTGACTCAACACAACTTGGCACTACAGCTGTTTTCTGGCCTAGTCATTGAAATAATTGCATCAAAAGCAGAACTGGTAGATTCATCTCAGTCAGCAGATGGGCAAAGTAATTTTTGAGCGTGTTTACAACAACCTTTCAGGGGGTCATACTCTAGCAAGTCTGGAAGCAATCCACAGGTTCTCATCCTCTGTGGAAACAAGAGAAGAACCTTTATTCCAAAGCAAAGTATCCTTAGACCCAAATTTGGAAGTCTTGATACCTTTATAATGTACATGGTTTAGCTTAGCAGAGCATACAATAAAATGTCTCTCTGTGCTTAGTTCCTTCACAGCTAAAAACTTCAGAGAAAACACAATAATATACATAATCCAGACTCTCTGTGGACTTTCCATTTTTATGTGGCTTGTTTTCCTTTACTCCTTTTAATCTATGACTATCTGTACTATATCTCTTTAAAGACTTTACCTGTTTTTTAAACCATTTACTTCTTTTTATAACTCTCTATACTCCTTTTCTTCTCACTCCCAAGCATACTCCCAAGCATTTATCCAACACCCATTATAGGTCTTTTTTATCTGGATTTGTCTTTATTGCATATCTGTAATCCTTTACTGTCCAGGAACACTTTTTAAAATGCTAAGTCTTCTTAAAACTTAAGCTGCACCATTATTACAGGTAATATGACAGTGCTGGCTTGCCTGCCCAGACTAATTCATTAATGGTAATCACAGCACACAGAGGGGGACTCCCACATCAGGGACTTGCAGGTAAGTTCTTGTTTTGTATCCTTGTCCAGTGAATGTAGGTGAGCAGGTTGACTGTTGGGTAGAGGGAATCTTCTTGATTGAGACGTTTAGGTATGTGTAAGTGCAGAATCAATAGGGGGTGCATAATGAAGCTCTCAGCATTGTAGGAGGGCAGGAAAGAAACAGAGGGATGGAAGTTGGAGAAGTCAAAGAATAAGAGCAGGAGTAAATTATGTGTATGTGTGAAAATTATGTGTACGTGTGAGAAAGCCATAATGAAATTCATCAGATTGTGTGTTAACTTCAATTGTTGAAGAAGGTTGTTCTAATTCACATGGGTAATGTGTGTGTGTGTGTGTGTGTGTGTTAAGATTCACTTATTTTTATTTTATGAGTGTTTGATTGTGTGTGTGTCATATCTGTTTACTGTTGTGATCTGGCTGCCCTCACTCCTGCTGACCAACAGCGAAACTTCCTTGTACTCTGTAATTGACAAGGATGTTTGTGTTCTTTCTGGCTGGTGGTTTTCCACAGAAGCATTCCCAGGGTGCGATGCCCTGATCTTGACCTGATCTTGACCTCTGGCTGCTCAGCATTGCTCGGATCATCTGCATAAAGGTATAAAAGGCTCTAGCTGGGGCAAAATAAAGGTTGCTGTTCTTCCTTTAGAAAAGAAGCCTCTGTGTCTCAATCCCAGCACCCCCGCCAGTCTCGTCATCCAAGCTGCTCTGGCATGGCAGTGTACAACATGAGTCTTGATGCTTATGAAGTTAGAAGAAAACAATGGATCCCTGGAACTGGAGGTGGAGATGATTGTAGAAGCCAACCATCTGGGAAAATTGAAAGAGATCTTAACCACTGACCCATTTCTTCAGTTTCAACATAAAAATTCTTTTTACTAATCGCAATTTTGTAATAATAATAAACGTGATTAAGAAGAAATAATGTGACACCAAATTCTTACATTGCCACCTGATTATACAAAGGGAATAGGGTCACCTCACAGACAGCAACACCAAAATACATACACAAAATATAATTGCAGGGTTAAAGAACATTTAAGTTGTATATATCATAGAGGCCAAGAAAATAAAACATGTCCAACTAATGAATGTTTTTTTAAAATGACTAAGATTCTTATGTACATTATTATGATGCAGTGTTCTGCCTGCACACCAGAAGAACCAGATCTCATTATAGATGGTTGTGAGCCACCATTTGGCTGCTGGGAATTGAACTCAGGACCTCTGGAAGATCAGTCAGTGCTCTTAACCATTGAGCCATCTCCTCAGCCCCTGTAATTGAGGTTTTGATGTGAAGGTCACCAGCCACAACCACAGGGGAGGAGCTTTGAAGAATAAGGCCCCCACTGCTATGAGGCTTCCAAGCTAGGCCTGCAGGTAATGGGTAGCAATCTTAGAACTCAGACAACTAGACTGAAGGGTCTGAAGTCAGGTGTTCTGGGTCCCATAGAATTTCATGGCCCATACAGCTTTGAGACTTTCTAGGTGAGGAGGAGTACTGTGGGACAATCGTCTTTTATCCTGTCACTGTATTATTTTTACTAAAATCCTGATTGGCCAGTAGCCAGGCAGGACATATAGGCCAGATAATGCTGATTGGCCAGTAGCCAGGCAGGACATATAGCCTGGAGGGCAGTGACTAGGCAGGAAATAGAGGTATGACAACGAGAATTCTGGAAAGAGATGAGTTTCAGTCTGCAGTCGTATTCCAGACACAGTGGAAGCAAGATGTTACTGCCTCGCCTAAAAAGGTACCAGCCACATGGCTAACTCAGACAATTATGGGCTAATGTAAGTTATAAGAATTAGTTAATAAGAAGCCTGAGCTAATGGGCCAATCAGTTTATAACTAATGTAGACCTGTGTGATTCTTTGGAAATAAATGACTGCGGGACTGGGTGGGACAGAAAAACTCAGACAACATAGGATGAGGAAAGGAAAAAAAAACAGAAACCGAGAATGTGGGAATAAGTGGATTGTGTGCTGCGAAACTGACAAAGCAACAACCAAAAAGCACAGCACATGTGTTACCCGCACAGCAGGTTCAGCTATTCAGGTTCTGAAGAGGCGCTATCTGAAAAGACATGGGCGAGAGAGAGAAACGAGACCAAGCAAGATTCTATTGTCAAGGTCTCCGTTTTTTTTTTTTTTTTTTTCTTTGTCTTAAATGGTCGTTCAGAGAGGAACTTGGGCAGAGGGAGGGGGGAGGGAAGGAGGGACTCAGCAGCTCGGCAGCTATGGGGGGGGTAGTTGCAAGGTCAGTGATTAGAACACCTGCTGTTAATGATAAGCAAGGAATAATGGGGGCACTCTATGGTGCTTTCCCGACCTTGAGTCTCTAAGATTAGCACACAATGTTTTAGTTAACTTTAAGTTTTCTGTCTCAAGGTTTTACTTCAAGGCCCTGTGAGAAAGGAGAGGCCTGAAATGGCCCCTAACACACATGTATTATGTGCAATGGACAGAAAGGCACTGCTACCCATGGTAGGGGTCTCTGTAGGGGAGCATTTTCAAGGTGCAATAATACTTGAGAGGATTTCACCCATTTGACATACCAGGCTTCCCTATCTTGGTTCCAAGCAACAACCTTCCCCAATTTATTGCCAGCAAAGGCAATGTCTGCCCTCCAGGTCGTAGACACAGGACCGAAAACATTTACGACAGATGGTGGACACAAAACTGGCTGCCTTGGGCTGTCTTTTGGACCTGAGTATATCCAGAAGCTTGGGACAGATTTCATCAAATCTCTCTATAATCACTTGGTCTCTATTGTCATAGCACTCCAGAGGAACAGGGTATAGCTCCTGGGTTAGCTTGTTCAGTTTGGCTGTGTGTTGAAGGAGTTGCTTCAGGAGGGGCAGAGACAGTTTATTATTGACAAAATTGATTTTGAGGAGCTGGGAGCATTGGCTCAGGGCAGGCATAAAATCACTAAATGCAGAATCTTCCAGCCAACAATGCTCCAAATCCAGAGTTTGCAAGGTGTCTTTGACTCTCTCAAGGAGCTTTCCAAGTGGTTTCAATTCTTCAAGAATTGTGTAACTCATGTAGAGATGCTTAAGTCCACAAAGGTTCAGGCACTGGGGTAGGTAATCCAAGTCTCTCTGTATGAGGTGACAGCAAGTAATAGACAGGGTCTCCAAGGGATTTTTCAGGTGCCTAGAGAGAGAACAAGAGATTGATTTCTGTCAAGTGGTGTTGAAGAGGATGGTTAGAACTGACAATGTAGCAGATGGTACTTCTCCCACGTTCATTCTGATGCAGGTCAACCCACAGGACCCTGCCTTTTATGGTCTGCTCACAAAAATCACAGCATTCTAGTGTGAAGCCTATGGGTGTCACCATGGGCCATGCTCAGAGCACAGGAGAAAAGCAGTGGTTTTCATAGCAGGAGGAGAGAGCATGATGAGTGTAAGAAGGACTACCTACCCCAAGCGAGCTTCAGCAATACCATAGCGGTTTCCCTGTAGCGTCCCCTGACATCCTTTCCTCAACACTGCCATGTTCTGGTCCCACAACTTCAATGCCAGTGTCACAATTCCCACTCACTCAATCCTTTCTACATACCCAACAACCTTTCTCTAAGGAGCAATTATCGGCATCCTGTTGCCTGGTCACAGGTATCTTAGCATATAGTCCATCTCCTTGGATATGCAAGGATGATGGTGCATAGCCTAACATTCATGGACCTACCAATCTATAAAAAAAATAGGTGGGTTATTGGGTCTGGAAAACACCTCTATCCTTCCTTACCTGAGCCACTCTGCCAGGCTGCCAACTAGAACATGAATATAATCTACATAGAGATGCAGTAGGCAGTGCAATTTGGGTAATTGTGAGAACAATGTGTTCATCCACTCCTCTTTGAGCTCTTCAGAGTCAATGTTTCTGTAAGTATTCATAATGTCTTCCAGCATGAGTGTGTGAAGGTTTCTCATCTGTCCCAGATACGATCCAAAAAGAGCCATGTCTTCTATCTGTAAATATGTCACCTTCAGCTCACGTATACAGTGGAGATCCACTGACTGCAAGATGTCTATGACATCAGACGAGTCTGCCCAAATCTCAAGCTTTTGACAGCATAAATGAACAGAACCTTTTCTCTGCTGGGCCCATTGCCACAAGTACATGGTACATTCATCGAGCTGGCTGTTCACAAGTTTGAGGTCAGTTACTACATTCAAATATTTCTTCACCACTGAGTAACAACACGTCTCCACTGACTTCTTCTGTCTCATGTCCTGATGAGAGCAGTCCTTTTTATACGTTCCAATCCATATGCTCCAGAAATCAGAGTTCACATCTGTCAAATCCAGCACTCTGGTTTTCCCCCTTCTGTGGAAGAAACAGGTGGAATTCAACAAATTAGATATGTATTACATTCTTCTCTTGCACACCTCAAACTTCAGCTCTCCCTTCCAAAAGATTGCTTTTTCCTATGCATAGAATCAAGCCCAGGGCCTCATGTTTGGTATAAAGGGAACTTTACCAGGGAGGCATCCTCAGCCCTGTCTCACTTCCTTCCATTCCCATTAATCCCAGCCTCATTCCACTTGTAATTCTGAGTTACAAGTACACCTTTGAGAGATTCCTCAGTGGCTGTGCTCCGATGTGCTCTCCACACTTGCCATTATTTGCCAGAATGACTGAGACTGGGCCCAACCCTCTAAAATCCTCTCAAGTAGATCTACCAGAATTCAATGATTTCACCTTTGGACAAATAGTCTTGGCCCCACATGTTCTTTCTTTGCACACACAGAGCCTCCTCCAACCGAGTTGGATCTTGCTTACCCGGGGCAAGCCTCCTCTGTAATCAGCACATCTAGTCCATCAAGCAGAGCCTTCAACGTCTCCAGGTGTGGGGTCTTCATCAGGGCTCCTACAGGAAGGCATGTGAATGGCCAGGCAGGCACCATGGCCCTCAGGATGTTGGTATGATTGTTCCTGAAGGCCACCTCAAATGTGGCTGGGAACAGGAACCAGGGCAAGCCCACCACAGCAGAAATGGCCAAGGCCTCCTCCTTCTTCAGTAGGCTCACTACCGCTAGCCGCTGGAGGGTTGATGGGGCTTGGTGTTCCATTGTGACTGGTTTACAGGAATAATGACCCTGGGGAAGCAGGCAAAGAAAGATACCATTAATGACTGTAAACTTCAAAGATCTGCACACACAGGGAGCTGTCAGGGCACAGTCAGTGCTGAGGGATGGTTGAGATCTCCATTTACCAATTCTGATCACCTTTCACTGTATTTAAATCCATGATTCACCTCTCTGTGGTACAAAGTCTCTCCAAAGAAAATGGACAATGGGCAAAAAGAAAAACAAATCTAAAAAGGAGAAGACTAGAGATAGAGATAATTCACATGCTGGAGGTAGGAGACTCGCTAGAAACATAACACAATTGTTTACTTCCAGAGCACCAGAACAGCTTCCTGAGTTCTTCTGAAATGAGTAAAGACTGAAGGGGTCAGTATTTCTTGGTGTGGGAGGTCCTTCTGTCTCTGTGTTGCTTTTCTTAGTTAATGGATAAAGAAACTGCCTTGGCCTAATAATAGGGCAGAACTTAGGTAGGCAAGGAATATGGAACTGAATGTTGGGAAGAAGGCAGAGTCAGAGAGATGTCATGGAGCTGCCAGAGTCAGACATGCCAAATCTTTGCTGGTAAGCCACTGCCACAAGGCGATATAATAGAAATGGGTTAAATTAATATAAGAGTTAACCAATAAGAATCTAGAGTAAACCTTTTTTTTAAAAAAAAAAAGTCTTTAAAGAGACAGAACTCAAATAGTCATAGATTAAAGGTATAAAGAAAAATAAGCAATGTAAAATGAAAAATTCACAGGAGTCTGGATTATGTATATTATTGTGTTATCTTCAAATGGGTTAAATTAATAAAAGAGTTAGCCAGTAAGAATCTAGAGCTAATGGGCCAAACAGTGTTTGAATTAATACAATTGCTGTGTGATTATTTCAGTTCTGGGAAGCCGGGACAAACAAGCAGCTCTTCTCCTTGCAATAATTCTAACTGAATGTCAACAGATAGTTCAGACTTTTCTTATGAACAATGAATAAATGGAAGCAGGCTGCTTCCTGCAAATTCAAAGACATTATAAGCTCCAGAAAGAGAGGAGTCCATGCATTAATCATCAGATGCAAATAACTTTTTGTTTCATATTCTATGTAGATACATTGCATTAACCCTGGCTGTTTGGAACACACTGTGAGCCCTGGCTATCCTGAAAATCCCTCTGTAGACCAGGTTGGCCTCCAGTTCAGAGATTCATTTCTTTCTGGTTGCTCCACTCTGCGATTAGATATCATGCCATCACCTCCTGGATTGGAACTCACTGTGTAGCCTAGGCTGATCTCAAACTCAGTTATCATCCTTCTTCTTCTTCCCTAGTACTGGGCTTTAAGGCATGCGCAAGAATATCTAGCTTAAATTGACAAAGTTCAGCATTGTCAATGGGCAGTGGTGGTGTACACATTTAATCCAATACTCAGGAAACAGAGGCAGGCAAATTTCTTAGTTCAAGTTCAGCTTAATCTACAGAGCTACTGCCTTTACAGGCTACAAAGCTACAGTGAAACCATATCTTGAAAAAAAACAAAAAACAGAAAGATCAGCACACTTGAGCAACTCACAGATCCTTAGGCCTGTCTAGGCTTGAGTTCAAGGTCACCTGACAGTCTTAGTAGTCTCTGTATGAACCAATGAACACAAATCATCATACCTATACCCCTTTTTCCTTTCAAAAAAAGATTGTATCAATATCCACCCATTTTTCTTTTCAGAATAGATTCAATTATCTACTCTTTTGTCCTATCATATCTATATCCCCATTTTTTCTTCTCAAAACCAGTACCTTGAATCTAATTTTCTTTGTTTAGCTTTTTTTTCCTGACCATTCCATAATGTATTTTTTGGTAATGTGGGCATAGTTTTCTAGGTTGCTTCCTGCTGAATGGAGGCACTGATAATCTTATGGGGACACAAAGAAAATTTAGGATTATGGTCAAGTCCTGAGTGGAGTATTCTGTGAGGCTGGATCATCCATCTCAACAGCAGTCTTGACACTATTGTGGATGTAGAACTCAGAGGACACTGCAAGGGAGGTGCTCTAAAATGTTTGGTCATCTGGGCCATCTGTCCCTGTCATAGATTTTTCAGAAGGTCTCTACCAAACAAACATTTTTGGGTTTTATTTGTTTTGTAAAAGGGTTTCCCTGTAGCTTTGGAGCCTGTCCTGGAAACAACTCTGTAGACCAGGCTGGCCTCAAACTCAGAGATCTGCCTGCCTCTGCCTCCCGAGTGCTGGGAATAAAGGCATGTGCCACCACTCCCCAGCTACATTTTTCTGAATGAACCCACAACCTCTCATTTCCTGTGGAAACAAAAGCAAAACTTCTCCAAAGTAACTTCCTTTGAATTAAAAATTTTGAAGTCATGGCATATTTAAAATATCTAGGTTGGATTAATCCAGAAACCTTTATACTCAAATGTCTTTTAGCAGGTGTTCTCCCTATCTCAGCAGAGAAACAATTCAAAGACAAGACAGTAACATACGTTATCCAGATTCTGTGTATTTTCCATCTTTACATTGTTTTTTACTCGATTTCTATTATTTATATTTTTTAAAATTTGGCTTTTTGAGACACATTTTTTCTGTGTTTCTTTGACTGTCCTGGATCTCACCCTGTAGAACAGGCTGGACTTGAACTCAGAGATCTGCCTCTCTCTGCCTCCCAAGGGCCAGGCGTTTGATTAGAAGTGTCACCCCAGCTCCCTGGCACCCTTTATCCAAGGAGTCTGGGATGTTTGGTTAAAAGTATTATCCTAGCTGCCAGGCACCCCTTTATCCAAAACATCTTGGATGTTTGAGTGGAAGCCCCCCTCTTGTGGGAGTTGCTTCAATCCAGACTCCACCTCCAAGACAGCCTGCCAAGACCCAGAGAGGTGTCAAGATGACTCCCACACACTGTTTATACTGCTTCCCGCCCTGAAAATAAACAGGTGATCTTTCCAATTCTCCTTCCCCCTCTCCATGTTTCTGGAGAGCCACTGGAGAGCACTGACATCCATTAAACCTGGGATTTTTAAAACTGGTTTGATTTGGTCTGATTTGGATTATTGTGTTGGTGGAAAGGCTTGTTGGGCTGGAAAAACACAGGATTAAAGGCATGTTCCATCACACCCAACTACTCCCTTCTGTTTTATCCTTTTTACTCCCAAGCCTATGTATGTTTTTGAACCCACTGTAAACCATTTTGAGGCTTTTCCCCCACCTGAATCTGTCTTTACTGTATCTCTATCTTATTCCCACCATGAGTCTTTAATCTGCCAAACAGCATGGCTAGGATTAAAGCTGCAGTGTTGGCAGCTGGTTCTGCCCCATTACTTGGCTTCCCAATTGGTGTAGGAGGTCCTCCTGTCATTGTGTTGCTTTCATTGGTTAATAAAGAAACTGCTTTGGGTCCTTGATAGGGTAGAACTTAGGCAGGCGGGGAAAATTAAATGGAATGCTGGGAGGAAGAAAGCAGAGTCATGGAGACACCGTGGACTGCCAGAGATAGACATGGTAAAACTTTGCTGGTAGGCCACAACCTCGTGGTGACATACAGATTAATAGAAATGGGTTAAACTAATATAAGAGTTAGCCTCAAGTCCAAATAGATCAAAGACCTCAACATAAAACCACCCACACTGAACCTTATAGAAGAGAAAGTGGGAAGTACACTTGAAAGCATTGGCACAGGGAACCACTTCCTAAATATAACCCCAGCAGCACAGACACTGAGAGAAGCAATAAATGGGACCTCCTGAAACTTAAAAGCTTCTGTAAAGCAAAGGACACAGTAAACAAAACAAAATGACAGCCTACAGAATGGGAAAAGATCTTCACTGACCCAACATCAGACAGAGGTCTGATCTCCAAAATATACAACAAACAAGAAATTGAACACCAAAAGATCACATAATCCAATAAAAAAAATGGAGTACAGACCTAAACAAAAAACTCTCAACAGATAAATCTAAAATGGCTGAAAGACACTTTAAGGAAATGTTCGACATCCTTAGTAATCAGAGAAATGCAAATCAATACAACTCTGAGATTTGATCTTACACCTGTAAGAACGGCCAAGATCAAAAACACTGATGACAACTTAGGCTGGAGAGGTTGTGGGGAAAAGGGACCACTTCTGCATTTCTGGTGGGAATGCAAGCTGGTACAACACCTTTGGATGTCAGTTTGGTGATTTCTCAGAAAATTAGGAAACACCCTTCCTCAACCCAGTAATACCACTTTTGGGTATATATCCAAAGGCTGCTCAATCGTGCCACAAGGACATGTGCTCAACTATGTTCATAGCAGCTTTGTTTGTCATAGCCAGAACCTGGAAACAACCTAAATGCCCCTCGATCAAAGAATGGATAAGAAAGATGTGGTAAATTTACACAATGGAGTACTACACAGCAGAAAAAAATGACAGCTTGAATTTTGCAAGAAAATGAATGGAGTTAGAAAACATTATTTTGAGTGAGGTAACCCAGACACAGAAAGACAATTTTCACATGTACTCACTCATAGGTGGTTTTAAACATAAAACAGAGAAAGGCAGCCTACAAACCACAATCCCAGAGAACCTAGACAAAAATGCACATACTAAGAGAGACTTACATAGATCTAATCTACATGGGAAGTAGAAAGTATGAAAAGACAAGATCTCCTGAGTAAATTGGGTGCATGGGGACCTTGGGGGAAGATTGAAGGGGGAGGAGAGAGGCAGGGAGGAGAGCAGAGAAAAATGTAGAGCTCAATAAATATCAATTAAAAAAACAGAGTTAGCCAATAGGAAGTTAGAGCTAATGGGCCAAACAGTGATTTAATTAATACAGTTTCTGTGTGGTTATTTCGGGGCTAATCTATCTGGATGGCTGGGACGAACAAGCAGCCCCTCCTTGCAACACCTAATAGTAGTCTAGCTTCATGGTGGAGGTGCTTTCAACAGCCATGTTTTTGTTATAACTCTGGAGTTTCAAGGTCCATTCTACCCCCCAAGAAGTATGATGCCTACTGCCCATTAACACCGTTTAAGTGTTAGGTGAAAGAGGCTCTTAAAAGAGCAGGGAATCTGGGCATGGTGCACATACCTTTAACCACAGCACTTGGGAGGCAGTGTTAAGGCAAATCTGTGAGCTCAAAGCCAGCCTGGACTTCAGAGTGAGTTTCAGGGCAGCCAAAGATACACAGAAAAACCAAAAAAAAAAAAAAAAAAGCATCAAACCGAGCCTACCTAAAGAAAGATGATTACCAGAAAAAGCTGCACCTGAGTCTGTTCTTCACTACAGAACCATGTGGCCCAAACCTTTTAGGTTCTGCTGCTTCCTGGGGCTGGAAGATGGCCTCCTCATTTGACTACATCTTCTGGTTTACCAGCTTTCTGTTATTGATGGTTTCCTCATGTGGGTGCCAGGCAGGGTGGCAGCAAGGATATGCACCGCAGGGAGGATGGGAGCTGGGTTTGAGTTCTAATTCCTAGAACTGGAATAACAGTCCCAAGTCTGGCCTTGGTTGGTGGCTAAAAAGTCTCAGGCAAATGGCTTTTTTGTAAATTCGTGCACCAAAAAATTGGGTGCCAAATGAAGCCTGATTAGTAAAAACTAATCAAGAGAGAGAAATTGGGATTCAACCTGAAGATCTGAATAGCAAAGCAGTCAGCCACTGGCTCTTACCTCAACTTCAACCTGAAAATGGCAATCCTGCCTCCAGGAATCTCAGAATGAGACTGTGTCTGGGAGCTGTCTCCTTCCATTTTGTAATCCTCTCTAGGGATGAGATTAAAAGCCTGTCCCACTGGTATTAAAGGCATGTGCCTGCCTGTTTCTATGGAAATTAGTGTGGCTACTGGCATTAAAGGTGTATGTTACCACTTCTTGTCTGCAAAGCTGACCATTATGATGATTTTACTCTACTGATCCCCAGGGAAGATTTATTTATTGACATATAATTGAAATAGCCGGGCGGTGGTGGCACACGCCTTTAATCCCAGCACTCGGGAGGCAGAGGCAGGGGGATCTCTGTGAGTTCGAGGTCAGTCTGGTCTACTACAGCTAGTTCCAGAACAGGCTCCAAAGCTACAGAGAAACCCTGTCTCAAAAAACCAAAAAAAAAAAAAAAAAAAAAAAAAAAAAAAAAAAAACAATTGGAATGCCACCACAGAAAAGACTAGAGATGGAAATGATTATTCACATGCTGGAGGAAGGAAACTCACTAGAACAATGCCACAGTTGTTTACTTCTAGAGCACAAGAACAGCTCTCTGGGTTCTTCTGAAGCTAGTAAGACTGAAGGGGCAGGGTTTTTAATTAAATGTCAGCGGATAGTTCAGTCTTTTCATTTGGACATGGAATAACTGGAAGCAGGCTGCTTTCCTCAAGTTGAGGACAGTATAGGCTCCAGGAAGAGGAGTCCATGCATCAGTCAGCAGATGCAAATAACTGTTTGTTTTGTTTTCTATTTAGATACAAGGTAGTAACCCTGCTGTTTTGGAACTCACTGTGAATCCTGGTGTCCTGGAATACCTTCTGTTGTAGAACTCTCAAATAACTCTAAAGCCATTTCTGACAACTCTGAGGCCTCTCAGCAGTAGTGTTCCCCCCCCCCCCCAGGAAGCAGGAAACTAACAATTAGTCTTTGTGAATGTTCTTCAGAAATTGGGGAAAGATAACCTTTAAGATGATGACTCAGTTCCTGATGTACGTGCCAGGTGGGAGGCCTCCCAGAGACTTGATTTGACTCAGCCCCTGGGAAAGGGGTCACAGTGACCCTCAGATGTTTTCTCTTACCTGGCAACTGCTCTCCAGCCAATTATTGGTAATAGCCCTTTTGAATAAGCCAAACATAATAATCAAAGAACAACCCCCAGACACCCATCTTGTTTCTGTGGCTTTTTCCTTTAAAAGTAGCCTGTACCAGATATTCAGGGTCTCTCTGGCCTCCCGAATGCTGAAAGACCCTGTCATGACAAATTAATAAAATCCTCATGCTTTTACATCAGTTGTGGTGTGAGAGATGGTCTCTTGGCGCAACTCCTCCTCAGTGATTGGACTCTAGGGTCCAACACTGTAGACCAGGCTATCCTCCAACTGTACCTCCCCCTAGCTGCACATGCTGGGATCAAATAGCATGCCAACACCTCCTGGAATGGAACTCATTGTGTTGACTAGGCTGATCTCAAACTCCCAGAGATCAGCCTTCCTCTGACTGCTTGTGCTGGAACTGAAGGCATGTATTAAAGAATGTCTGGCTTAAATTGACAAAAAAAAAAAAAAATGATCAACACAATCAAGGCATCTGAGTGACTTACATTTGTATTTCCAGCCTAAATAACCTTAAACTCAGGGTAACCCTGACCATCTTAGTAGTCTGTGTCTGAACCAACAAACAGAAGAATTACAAATGACCCAATTAGTTATCATATATAAATAAGAACACATTGACATATTTGGGTTATCCAGTCCAAAGGTCTTTGACGAAGAGAATCTATGTGAGAACTGACCGGAAAAACAGAAACAAAAACAAAACAAAATCCCCAAAAGAAACAAAATCCCCCACAAACTAAAAAGAACACACACAGTATTTGAAGCGCAGACAAGGCTAGACTAGGCTGCATAGATGGTGGAGCTGAGGGACTTACTTGAGTTGGATGCTGGTGAGAGGCCTCCAAAATCCAAGCAGGGAAACGCGTCTCCAAGCTCTGAGACTCTGAGGGCTTCTCTGGCTGCTCTGATTCTTTATAACACTTTCCACTGAACCCACCCCTTCATAGTCACCCTCCCAGACTAAGTTTGAAGTCTGAGAGTCTAATCTTCTTACTCCATCTGGGATTAAATTGGTGTAGGATCAGATCTAAGCACAGGAAAAAACTTAGACTATAACTATGATTAACTTATTTATTGAAGCCAGGCAGAAGTGCTACACACCTTTAATCTCATTGCCAGACAGAAGTGGTACACACCTTTAACCCCATTCCTTCAGAAACAGAAGCAGGCAAATTTTTGAGTTCAAGGCCATCCGATCACAGAGTGAGTTCTAGAACAGCCAGAGCTACAAAGAGAATCTATTTCTTTTTTCCTTCTTCCTTCCTTCCTTCCTTCCTTTCTTGCTTTCTTTCTTCTTTCCTTTTTTTCTGAGACAGTGTTTCTCTGTAGCTTGGAGCCTGTCCTGGATCTAGCTCTTGTAGAGCAGGCTGGCCTCAAACTCACAGAGATCTGCCTGCCTCTGCCTCCCTAGTGCTGGGATTAAAGGCATGCACCACCACCACCCAGCTGAGTATCTGTTCCTTGAAATACATAAACAAACAAGTAGATAAATATTTCATCCGTTGATCCAGTACAGAAATACTGAACTGTTAATTTTGTTTCTATATATCTGGCATTTGAATTTTTTGAGACGGGATTTCACCATCCACCAAAGGTTAGCTGGCACTCTTTATTTTGATAAAAAAAAAATGGCCTCCAACTGTCACCAATAGTCCTGCCTCACCTTGCCTTGTGTTATGGTGTGAGAGCTGCCTCACCTGTCTGAGATTTCTTTTTACGTGAACAGCATAGTTCTGAGGCAAGGCTGGCCTTGATCTCAGAGATCCACCTGCTTCTACCGACCCAGTGCTAGGATAAAAGTATTGTGCCATCTTGATTGGCTGCAGGTCTTTTTTTCTTTCTTTAATTCTGATATTTTAAGATTTTATTGAACATTGATTCTTCTATTTTTTTGGTTATTTTCATAAATAATTTTTGTTTCATTTTACATTTCCATCACAAGTCTCATTTCCACCACACTTCTATTCCCCCTCGCTTCCCCTCCTTCCCCTTCACCATCCACTTCCTATGGGTGAGGGTTCCCATGTGGAGTCAATGATATTCAGCACAATAAGTTGGTTTAGGACCAAGACCCTCCCAGCTGCAATAAGGCTGAGTGTGGTATCTCATCATATGGAATGGGCTCCAACAAGATAGCTCATGTACCAGGGATAATTCAAGCTTCACCACTGTATCCCACAAATGGAAGGCCTAGTTCAGTCCCATGGAGGCTCCATAACTGTTGGTCTAGAGTTCATGAGTTTCCACAAGCTTGGTTCATCTGTTTCTGTAGATTTCTACGTCACGATCTTTTTGTTTGTTTGTTTGTTTTGTTTTGTTTGTTTTGAGACAGGGTTGCTCTGTGTAGCATTGGAGCCTGTCCTGGAACTCTCTCTATAGGCCAGAATGTGCTTGAACTCACAGTGATCTGCCTGCCTCTGCCTCCTGACTGTTGGGATTAAATGCATGAGCCACCACCGCCTAGCATCTCCATCATGATCTTGACCTCCCTTGTCCATATATTCCCTCCTCCATCTCTTTGACTGTATTCCTGGAGCTTGGCCTGGTGCTTGATTATGGATCTTGGCATCTGGTTCCATAAGATTCTGGATGAAGGCTTTATGATACTAGTTGGGGTGTTCACAAATCTGATTACTGGGGAAGGCCAGTTCAGACACCCTGTTCACTATTGCTAGGATTCTTAGCTGAGGTCATGCTTATGAACAGATGCCATCAAGCTTCTTACTTGTGGCATAGACCTAGAAACTCCACAGAGTTGTGGTAATGGAAAAAGGCTCCCAGCTGTGTTTCCACCATGAAGTTAGACTCTCAGGAAGCTAAAGAATGGGGTGGAGCCAGCTGCTAACGCTGCTGCTTTAATCCTAGCCATACCTTTTAGCAGATTAAAAACTAATGTGCTCAGAAAAAGATATTACGTACAGTAAAGACAGATTCAGACCAAAAAAAAAAAAAACCCTCTAAAAGGTTTACAGTGTGTTTAAAAATATATGTATGCTTGGGAGAGAAAAGAAAAAGGATAGAGTCCTTTAAAAAAAGAAAAGAAACAGAGTAGTTGGGTGTGGCAGCACACACCTTTAATCCCAGCACTTGTGAGACAGAGAGACAGGTCTCTATGGGCACTGTTTTTGTTTTTGTTTTTGTTTTGTTTGTTTTGTTTTGTTTTTAGACACAAGGTTTCTCTGTGTAGTCCATGCTGTCCTGAAAGTCACTCTGTAGACCAGGCTAGCCTCATCCTGAGAGATCTACCTATGCATGCATTCCCAGCTGTTATCACAGAAGTGTGCCATCATGACTTAAGTTTTAAATTTGTAAGTTATATGTGGTTATATATTATATATAATTTTATTCATGTGTTTTGCTTCTATATGTGTAATATATGTACCACATGGATGCCTGGTGCCTGTGGAGGGCAGACATAGATATTAGAAATTGAGTGGTGGGTTACCATCTTGGTTTGGGGCATGGAACCCAGGTTTAGTGAAAGAGTAGCATGTACTCTTAACCACTGAGCCAACTCTCAAACCCTCCACCATTTTTGACAAACTTCTGAAAGACTTTGGAGCACCTCAGAGTTACTGCACCCCACTTCCTGGGAACCAGGACCCTGATAACCAACCACGCGTGCACTGGAGCTTTGAGTCCTTTCCATCCTCTTCTTAGGCTTTCTTCAATAGACCCAGACTCTGGAACTGGGGTGAGACGACCTGCAGAAACCTGCAAGTGTTCCTCCTGTTCAACCAGCCTAGCAACTGCAACAGCATTGATCAATTAGAGTTAGCTGACCATTAAATGAACTCGTCAAAATAGTGGAAAATGATTTCTGTACTCTCCCTTTTGGTTCTGTTCTACCCCCCGCTCCCGATTCTGTGGCTTTTTCCTTTAAAAGAGCCTATAATAGACAAAGCAGAGGTCCTTCTCCTCTCGAGGTTGAGGGACGTCTGCTGCGGCAGCAAAATAAAAATTCCTCTTGCTATTGCATCAACCGCAGTGAGAGTGCCTTTTGGGGGCGACCTCCTCCTTGGTGGAGCTTTAGGGCCCAACAGTTTCACAGATTTACTTATGAAATCACAGGTCTGTAGCCTTCTAGGATCTAAGTCCTTTAAAGAATTTATTTTCCTTCCTTTCTTTATTTCTTCTTTCTCTCTCTTCCTTCCTTCCTTCCTTCTTTCCTTCCTTCCTCTCTTCCTTTCTCTCTTTCTCTCTTTCTTTCTTTCATTTTGTTTTTTCAAGACAGGGTTTCTCTGTGGCTTTAGGATCCTGTCCTGTAACTAGCTCTTGTCGACCAGGTTGCCTTAAACTCACAGAGATCTGCCTGTCTGCCTCTTGAGTGCTGGGAGTAAAGGTGTATACCACCATCACCTGGCTTCCTTCAAAGGATTTATGATGAATACTAGCAATATTGCATGTATCTGTCCTTATTCTATCATAGTCTTCAAAGAAACCAGTAACACCTAATTAACTAACATTTCCAGATATTATTAATCACACTTAAGAACTGTAAAATAATGCACATATCCTTTGTCATTTTTTTATATCTGTCGACACTTTAGTTTTCTCCCTTTAAAAGACAGCCAGGAACTCTTCACAGTTAACAGGTGTGGTTAGCTACAAACTAGGTGATAAGTTTTGCTACATATCTTCAAAGCATGCCTGTGACCCTGAGAATTTTCCTTGTAGCATTTTTTATTACTAAGTTATTATTAAGTTGCTAGTGAATGGATATGTATGTATTATATGCTTGGGAAATTCTAACTGCTGAAGACATAGATTGAGATGAAATAGAGAAGAAGAAGAAAGAATGTAGAGTAATTAGGACAAGAATGAATTAGAACAGAGTATTACAATAGAGAATTGGAATTAGAAATGAGACAGAGTAAGAGGAAAAATTGTAAATGATTAGAAAGGAAAAAATAAACGTCTCCTGAAGTGTGACAGAATATTATTGGCACTTAATTCCTTACTTGGCCTAAACCCATCCCAAGCTGCTCCAGCCCCATCACCATCCTATATAAGTGCCTGATAGCATTAAATGAGATCCTGCTCTGACATACTGGCAATTCATTGGGGGTGTTTCTCCCCCTTAGCTAATTGAGGAGAGAAGCTGGGTCATTCAATACTCACCATCCCACTGAGAACCAGGGAGAGTTCAGTGTTTCTAGCACTCCAGTAAGGCCTCTACAATTGATGAAGGACTCTCATTGGTTAATAAAGAAATTGCCTTGCCTTTTTTTTTTAGGCCAGGATTTATATAGGTGGAGTAGACAGAACAGAATGCTGGGAAGAAGGGAAGTTAGTCAGACGCTTCAGGCAGTCGCCATGCCTCCCCTCTCTGAGACAGACGCCATGGAGCCAGCCGCCAGGTCATACATGCTAAATCTTTCCCGTAAGCTACCACCTTGTGGTGCTACACACATTACTAAATATGGGTTAAAGCAAGATATGAGAGTTAACCAGTAAGAGGCTAGAGCTAATGGGCCAGGCAGTGTTTAAATGAATACTATTTATATGTTGTTATTTTGGGGCATAAGCTAGCCAGGTGGCTGGGATCTGAGTGGCAGGAATGCAGCCCTCAGCTCCTTCCACTACAGAATGGTGCCCAGACATGGATAACTGAATCCACAGAAAGCCTGAGAAAGCTTGGGAAAGAATAGAGTAAAGCATGTTTTCTTGGTAGCAGCAATTTCTCTGGTCTGCTCTGCTTGCTAGAGGTAAGCAAGCACTCTCATCTAAGAGAGGCTTCCTGCCTCAGCCTTAGCTACAAAACCCTGCAGCTCTTTTAAGAGGTCCTGCTACGAAACACTTAAACGGTGTTGATTAAAAGCTGAACGCATGCTTTTCGGTTTTCAGCCATAGCAGGAAAAAGGCTGAGCCGTTTTAAAATGCTGGCTTTTCTGGGAAGTTCTGCCAGGACAAACTCTGACTCTTTCAGGCAAGCAGTCCGACTGAGTGTGGTCTGTGAGCAGAATGCTGCAACTTGATTGCTGGCAAGGACCTTGAAACGCCATGGAGTTGTGGTGATAAACACAGCTGGTACCTCTGACATGAGGCTGGAAAGCTAAGGAATGGGCTGGATTTAGCCGTCAAAGCCACAGCTTTAGTCCTACTGATAATGCTTTGTAAATTAAAGACTCATGTGGTCAGAAAAAGAGAGATACAGTAAAGAGAGATTCAAAAACAAAGAAAACCTCTAAATGATTTACGGTGTGGAAAAAATATATGCAGGCTAAAAGTTAAAGTTCTTAAAGTTAAAAAAAAAGAAAGAGAGTAGTTGGGTGTGGTAGAGATACAGTAAAGAGAGATTCAAAAACAAAGAAAACCTCTAAATGATTTACGGTTTGTTAAATATATATGCAGGCTAAAAGTTAAAGTTCTTAAAGTAAAAAAAAAGAAGGAGAGAAGTTGGGTGTGGTAGTACACACCTTTAATCCCAACACTTAGGAGGCAGAGGTAGATTGACCTCTGTGACTTCAAGGTGTGGCAGGACACACCTTTAATCCCAATGCCTGGGAGGCAGAGAGAGACAAATCTCTGTGAGTTCAAGTTGTGGTAACACATACCTTTAATCCCAGCACTTGGGAGGCAGAAACAGGAGGATCTCTGAGAGTTTAAGGACAGCCTGGTCTACAGTTATTCCAGGACAAAGATATACAGAGAACTTGTCTCAGAAAGTAAAAATAAATGAAATAGAGGTTAAAATAAAGCTACACAAAGATGGAAAATACACAGAGAATCTTGATACTGCATGCTTTTATGCTCTCTTTGAATTGTTTGAATGCTGAGGAAGGAGCAACAGCTGCTAAAAGATATTTGTTTATAAATGCTACTGAACTAATCCAAGATAGATATTTTGAAAATGCCTTGACTTCAAAATTTGGATCTAAATTTATGATGCTTTGGAAAAGTTCTTCTTTTGTTTTCACAGAGGATGAGACCCTGTGGATTGCTTCTATCCCAATATGGTATGACAGACCACGCCCTCCTGAAAAGATTGCTGTGGACACCTTCAAAAAATTACTTTGCTCAACTGCTGACTGAGATAATCTAGCACACAGGTTACACCATGAAAGACCTAATTAACAGCACTCCCCATACAGCAGGAAGCAGTTTGGAGAGAAATAACTGTGCCCATATTGCCAAATATTGTTTATAAATATTCTTTTATATTTAAAGGGGGATATGATATAGATATGAATAATTTGCATTGATATGCATTTTGCTTTTAGTGATTTAAATTTAAGGTTATTTTTGTTATATGTATATGTATTTCTGATCTTGATTAAGGTATTTTGATTGTGTAGTTCATTTTAAAAATGTAAGTATAATTAGGAAATATAGGTTGTTAATGAATAATCATTGATAATAGTCAAGCTTGTAGTCATGTTAGTTAGATTTTCTAGATATAAATTGACCTTAAATTTGTATCAATAAACCAAGATCCATACCAATGCAAATTATTCATATATGTAACACAGGACCCGATAGTTTCACACTTTAGGGGATCTCATATAAAATAAGGTATGAAATGTCTTGATCAATGTTGTTTGGTGGTAGGGTTTGGGCCCAATACACAAGTGCTCTGAGACTGAACCACATTCCCAGGTCATCTATCTGCTTTTGTTTAATTTCATGTAGATATAGTTTCTCTTCATGCAGGGATCTTCAGCCTGGAACTGGGATCATCTATGCTCAGGACCTTAATTTGAGTTCCCAGGTGTGACTTTTTTGTCCTCCCTGTATCTTTATTTAAATTTCACTCTCAGACAATGCCAAGTGAAATAGTCAAGGCTGAAGCAACCACATTCTGAAAGATTAGTTCTCGAATCAACTCAGACATAGGGCTTGTGTTCAGAAAACTAAGAGCAGATCCCAGGACAATTCCTAAGCTACAGTTAAGAAGAAATTATAATTCAAACAGCTATGAAACTGTAATCTGTGAAACAATAATTCAAGGAATTAGAAAGAAATAGAACTGCAGAGCAGATTCTAACTTGAATTCTAAAATGGGCCTAGGAATCTGTACAGAGCCAGAGTGGTCTGAGTTTAAGAACACTCTTGCCTAGCTTATACTTTCTCAAATAAACTCCAAGAATTCCTGTTGCAGTGGTTCAAATCTTTAATCCCAACACTCTGGATTAAGGACTTTGCCTTTCTTTAATGTGGTCTCAGTTAATCCCTTCCCTTTATGGAGAACAAATTGATGTGCATGCAACCTCTGCACATCTCAGGCCATATCACATTGTTCCCATTGGGACACAAGCTCTCATATAAATTACTCAGCCTGGCCTTGAACTCACTCTGAATACCACACAGGTGTTGACTTTGTCCCTTCTTTCCCATCCTCCTGAGTAATAGCTACTTTTAATGAACGACCAGAAGCAGTAGGCTCCAAGACCATAGCGCCATTGACTCTACTCTGGAGTACGGTTCAGGCCATAAAATTAGCCAGTGCACAGCATAGAAAACAAAACTATAACAAGTGGTAGTTTTCACCAGAATTTCAGTTTATTCTCTGATAGGAGATCTCCCCAACCTGAACAGACCCTATGTGCATCCCCTTCCACTTGGCAGGAGGGTTACTGAAGCCCAACTATACTTTCCACTCATCACGGCAATGATTCTTTAAAAGGCAAAGCAGGAACAAACATGGAACTTAAGGAGCTAATTAATTAAAATACGTTTAATAAGCAAATTCTTAGTGTTGTGAGGTGACTTGAGGAATGGGTTTTTACCTTCAACAGAGTCTCAGTTGATTCTCTTTCCTGAAAGGAGATCTAACCAAACTGGACAAATCCAACTCATATTATTACGCCCAGGAAGGAGGATTACCCAGACTTACTGGTCAGCACAGACTCTATAATAAGTTTCACATAGGACTTAGCTATATATATAGAAAAATTATGAGGAAAAACTTTAAAAAACTACTATTGTCAGGTAACAAGGAACCCCAGCACTCAGAGTTTGTTGAGAAGTTTCATGGATGGCCATGGGATCCTCCCTGTAATC
Source organism: Arvicola amphibius (assembly GCF_903992535.2). Classification (NCBI taxonomy): domain Eukaryota; kingdom Metazoa; phylum Chordata; class Mammalia; order Rodentia; family Cricetidae; genus Arvicola; species Arvicola amphibius. The sequence continues at coordinate 9,223,459 of NC_052052.2, read as the reverse complement.
TCAGATTTTATGCATTCCCATATGGAGATCTGACACACTCCAACTACAGGTGTAAAATATCAAAGAGGATGAAGTGGGTGGTTGATCCATTGTCCAGTGTCCCGGAAGTTTGCGGCTGAGAGGTGGGGCTACAAGGGTTATGTGTGAGAGGGAAAAGCAGATATGGGGATCAGAATGGCTAGAGAGGACATTCTTTCTGAGCCTTGGAGCCTGGAGTGACTATCTGTCCCTGCAGGGATTAGAATACCTGCTACCAGCGTCGAAATCAGGAAAGTTACTCTCTGTAGTGATATTTTATGTATGTTCTATAAGTAGAGTTTGCCTGATGATCAGAGGTAAAAATAAGTCATTAGAGGCCAGGCAGTGGTGTCAAACATCTTTAATCCCAGGATTTGGGAGACAGAGGCAGCTGGATCTCTGTGAATTCAAGGCCACCCTTGGCTACACAGGAACAACGCTAAAATAGTTACACTTGGTCATGGCTCACACCTTTAATCCCAATACTAGGGAGTCAGTCACAAGCCTTTAATCCCAGCTCTAGAGATAAATATAAGGTGTGAGGGAAAGCAACTAGCTCTCTTTTGGTCTGAGGATTTCTTAGAGGTAAGAGCTCTGAATTTCAGATCACTGACTCAATACCACTAAGCAATACAGCTGTTTTCTGGCCTCATCATGGAAATAATTGCATCAAAAGCAGAACTAACAGAGCTATGGAAATAAAGGAAGGAACAAAGAACAAAGAGAGGACACATGAATACAGAAAAAGAGATGGGATGGGAGGAATGAAATAACAAATGAAGGAGGGAAGAAGGATGGAAAAAGAAAGGAAGTTTTAGTCTTTATGCGATGACTCTGGGAATGGGTCTTCATCTTCAGCAGTATCTTAGTTCATTCTTTCCTGCATGGAAATGTAATCAAACTGAAAACGGTCTGTTCCTTAACTTCTACTAGGCTGGAGGATTGTTGCAATATAGAGAACATTTCAGGCGAACAAAAAAAAAAATGAGTTCCAGACAGGCCTTAGAGAGTACTGAACCTTTAACTGGAAGAAACTACATAACAATAATATACATAAGACAATGTATACAAGAGCACAGAGATCGTGAAGAAGTATTTTAGATGGGTTTGGGATTTGACTACTGTCTCAGATTTTGTAAATTCCCACATCTGATCTACTAAAGCTGCAGATGCAAAAGTCCAAATGGGATTGGATGGAAAGATGTTCAATCATCCAGAGAGGGGGCGGCTTTTGGCTGAAAGGTGGGGCTATGAAGGGAAAGTGTGAGGGGAAAGGGGATGTGAGGGTCAGAATGGCCCAGGCAAGACTCTGGGAGACTTGCAGCCTGGAGTGACTGCTTGGAACTTTTGAACCTGTAACACATAATCTTTTCTGTCCTGATTATTTAAGCCATTCTCTCCCAAGAGGACACACAGTCCTACCTGGAATCACCAGCCTCTCATTGCCTGTTAGTATTTTTGTTTTGGTTGTTGTTTTCTTTTGTTTGTTGGAATATTTTGAAAGTCTGATGTAGCCGAGGCTAGCATAGAACACCATAGAAGCAAAGTGTTGTGAAAACTGAGACATGGATCGCAATTGTAGAAGCCTTACTAGAGTGCCTACATTACAAAATTCAAGGACTAAGGCACACGGAGCAAACACTGCACAACTACTCCAGTCTTCCTTAGAAATATGGAATTCAATGTGATTATACATGGTGATATTTTGTTTGTGATATAGCAAATACAGCTTACCTGAGGATCCAAGTGTGAAGCTGAGACACTAGTTAGATGTAGAAGCCAGGCCGTGGTGGCAAAAACCTGAACTCCAGCATTTGGGAGACAAAAGTAGGTGGATCTCTGTGAGTTCAAGGCCACCCTGAGCTACTCGAGATTGATCCAGTCTAAAAGAGAAACAGAGCAACAGAGCCAGGTGGTAATGTCTAACACCTTTAATTCCAGTATTTAAGAATCACACACCCTTAATCCCGATACTAGGGGGGGTGGACACAAGAAGGGATGTGATTGGCTGGGGAGAGGAATATAAGGAGGGAGGAAACAGGAGCTCAAGGCATTCAGTCTGAGGAGTTGTTGAGACCCTGTTCGGTCGGAGGAGTTCCCAGGGGTAAGAATTAGTGGTTGATGGCTCTACTTCTCTGATCTTTCAGCTCTCACCCCCTAATATCTAACTCTCTCTCTCTTTTTCTTTTTAATTAACACAAATTAGAATTTGTACTTCCTCTGTCAACCTCATGCTGCCCAGGGTGTTGTTTAGCTCAGAGGGATCTTTGGGCCTTTGTCTTCCAAGTGCTCAGCTTCGCTTTGGGTTCTGAAGCTTTTTGGAATAATAGGATCTGAATCCATTTCACAGATCCTCCCAACAAGTTCCATTGATTAAATTCGAATCATAGTTTGGGTGAGGGACCTTTAATATTTCACTTGAGGGTTGTGAGAGGCATTTGAAGATGGTTGCCTACAAGAGTGTCTGGTTCATGTTTGGTTCTCCTCTTCCTCGTGGCCTACTGAAGTGTAGTATGACGCAGGGGAGTATGATTGGGCACGATAACCAGGATCCTTAGTTCAAATGTGTACTCATCTCCATGAGGCCTTTGAGGGGACTATGGCTATGAGAAAGACAGATAGCAGAAAATAGGAAATCTAAGGCTTCCAGCCTGTTCAGGTGAGGGGCTCTGGCCCTGCATAGTTTACACGATGAACAGAGGAGGAAAAAGTGGCATTCTAAAGGTGTTTTGTCTGAAAGGCTTTATTCCTCTGCTTTTTTCCACAGCATCTGCCTACTTGCACGTCAGGATGAGCTCCCCACCCACACTGCAGAAGTTGGCCAGAAAAAGTCTGTTAAAGAATGAAGCCTTGGCCACTGCTTCTCTGAAGAAGCTGCCCAAGGCTTTCTTTCCACCACTGTTCAAAGACGCCTTCACTGGCAGACAGACAGACATCATAAGGGCAATGGTGGCAGCCTGGCCCTACCCATGCCTCCCTGTCGGAGCCCTTACGAAGACTCCCAACCTGAAGACCTTGAAGGCTGTGCTGAGGGGCCTGGATTTGCTGATTAACCAAAAGGATCGACCTATGTAAGTGACCAAGGTATCATAGAAAGGAAGGCTCTGGGTGGAGGGAAGTGACCACAGACTTCAGACTGTGGTCCAAGTGGAATCAGAGTTTAGAGAGGTGGATAAGTGCAAAAGGACAGTGGTGAGCAGAGAACACTGAGAAGAGATGTGGTCAATACACAATGACTCTCCTACTCCCTCTTCTGCCAGCCAATAGAAATGAAAACACTCTGGGTTCAAGGAAGGGATTTCAGGGAAGTGGAGGTGTGGGGTCAAAGCAAAGTATAAATTGATACTCAAATTGTCATTTGAATCTCCTTCTCTTTGACCAACAGCACTTGCAAACTCCAAGAGCTAGATTTGCGGGATGCCCAACATGACTTCTGGAACTTTTGGGTAGAAACAGAGGATGGTGTCTGCTCCCCAGATGTCAATAATGAGACCCAACCCATGGTGCATGGTCCCAGACAAGGGGAAAAACAGGTTGTGACTGTGTGGATGAACCTTTCCCTCGAGACCAGCCATCTCAGTAAATACCTAAAATACTTCTATTGGTGGGCCAAGCAGAGAAAAGATGTGGTTCAGGTGATGTGTCCAAAGCTGGAGTTCTGGGCCACCCCTCTCTACAACCCCCTAATCCTGCTGGAGGTATTTGAGCCAAGCTCTATAGGGGAATTCGTAGTGAATGGATGTTGGACCTTGAGAACCCTTGTGATGATAGCCCCTGGCCTGGTACAGATGAAAAACCTTCAGAAAATCCTTCTCAATGGAATCTTCACACCTTTGGAGTGGTTTGGAAACCACAAGATGGTCGAAGAGTGTATTACAGAGATCATTTACCAGATACCAGAACTCAAAAAGATCCAGCATCTCCAACTGAATAATGTCTGCTTCCTGAAAGAACGACTGGATCAAGTACTCAGGTGAGGAAGGATAGAGTTCTTGTTCCACAGGCTGGGGAAAAGTCTTGCAGTGTTCCATGACACATCAGTGTCCACCTGTGGCTTTCCAACCGCTCCTGAATGCAGGAGTGTAATGACATGGGATGACTGATCTCATAGTCTTTCTGCTGTGCTAGCATTCATGATCTAGGAACCGTCTTTGCTAGGGAACCAGATGAAGCAAAAACAGATCCACCAAATGTATGAGGTCTTAAGCCACATGCTACCCCATGTCAGCTCTCTCCTCAGGACTGTTAACAGTTTAAATCTCTCTCTCTCTCTCTCTCTCTCTCTCTCTCTCTCTCTCTCTCTCTCTCTCTCTCTCTCTCTCTGTCTTTCTGTCTGTCTGTCTGTCTCTTTCTCTCCATTTATCTCTATCTCTCTTACACAGACATACACACATTTCCCTATTGTAAAGTGTTCTTTGGACAGAGGTAGGGCAATGGGAACTAATTGAGAGTGAATGAGACAACTGGTAAGGTCTGTGAGCAGGACAGAGGCAGCAATAGAAGACTGGGGGCTCATTGAGAACGTTATTGGCACACCCAGCTGCCTGGTTCTCTGGCAGAATGATCAGGTTCGGGTGAGTGGGGGAGAGCTGGAAACACCGTACTCCCCCTGGGTCTCATTCGGATGGTGAGTATTGAATGACCCAGCATCTCTCCACAATTGGCCATGGGGGAGAAACACACCCACTGAATTGCCAGTTTGTCAGAACAGGATCTCATTTAATGGTACCAGGCACACCCTTATATAGGGCCATCATGGGGCTGGGACAGCTTGGGATGGGTTAAGGTAGAGTAAAAAATAAGTGGTAATAAAATTCTGCCACACTTGAGGAGAGGTTGCTGGGCAGAGGAGGGTGTAGGTCAGCTAGCCAGAGACAGGACTCCAAACTATACCTAGGCTCAGGTAGTTACACCAGGCCTCATGCCAACTCAAGTTAGTCTCAGGGAATTACACTGGGCCTCACCAAACACTACTTAGGTTCATGAAGTTATGCTGGGCCTCACACACAGGCCTCATGAGGCCCAACACCCAGGGATGGTTTGAGTGGATCCTTGTTAGTCCTTCTTGGTCTCCTGCAGATACCAACTGTCAGCTTAGATGGTTCTGTGCTCGACTGTGCATTGGGAACAGATTTGAGGACAGAAACTGTTACAGCGATTTTGCATGTGTTGTTAACTCTCTGTCAGGGAATATCCTGGTCTCTATCATTATAATGCTCTCAAAATAAACTTAGGCCTAACTGGCGTCAGCTACATTGAAGTATCATCCTTTCTTTACCGTTATTAGACTTTACTGAGATAAACTTCTTTGTCTCTCTGTAGGTGCTTGGAGAGTCCCTTGGAGACCCTTTCAATCACTCGATGCTCGCTATCAAATGCAGACATGAGTTATCTGTCCCAGTGTCCAAGCATCCACAAGCTCAAACATCTGGATCTAAGTGGTGTAACCTTTTTAAATTTAGACCATCTACTTCTAGCAAGGCTGCTAGAGAGACTGACAGCTACTCTGCAGACATTACGATTGAAGGGTTGTATGATCTTGGATTACCAGATTAGTGCCCTCTTGCCTGCCCTGAGCCAGTGCACCCAGCTCATTGAGATTAATTTTATGAATAACTTCCTGTCTGTGGCCAGCCTGAAGCAGCTGCTGCAGCACACTGCAAAACTGACTCTGCTCACCTTGGAAATATACCCCGCCCCTGATGAGGTCTATGATGACATTGGTGATGTCCATCCAGACAGGTTTAATCAACACTGCAGTGAGCTCATGGAAACTCTGAGGGGTATAAGACAGCCGAAAGAGGTCTGCTTTGTGAGTAAGAGATGTCTAGATTGTCAGGAATTCTGTGTCTATAATGTGGCAACCTCTCTATGTTCATGTTGGCAATAAATGAGGAGGGATCACTGCTGAGCTCTGAGAAATGAAACCTGGACTCAAAGGACTCATTAGAGACACAAAACTTGGCTTCAAGCATTTTTGGATGTACTTGGGAAAGAAGATTGCTTCACTGGTTGCTCATATTTGAAGAAAAAATATTGACAGAGAACTGGATGCACATGATCTGTCAACAGTACGGCCCTGCCCTAGTACAGCAATGATATTTTGGTATTCATATGTCCCAAGTATGACTGGGAACCTAGGTATGGGTGTTGAAAACTATCCTTTATTGCAGCCTACTGACTGGGAAAAGATCTTCACCAACCCTGCAACTGACAAAGGTCTGATCTCTAAAATATATAAGGAACTCAAGAGACTAGACGGTAAAATGCCAATTAACCCAATTAAAAAATGGGGCGCTGAACTGAACAGAGAATTCTCAACAGAAGAAGTTCGAATAGCCAAAAGACACTTAAGGTCATGCTCAACCTCCCTAGCTATCAGGGAAATGCAAATCAAAACAACTTTGAGATATCATCTTACACCTGTCAGATTGGCTAAAATCCAAAACACCAATAATAACCTTTGCTGGAGAGGTTGTGGGGTAAGGGGTACACTCATCCATTGCTGGTGGGAATGCAAACTTGTGCAACCACTTTGGAAAGCAGTGTGGCGGTTTCTCAGGAAATTCGGGATCAACCTACCCCAGGACCCAGCAATTCCACTATTGGGAATATACCCAAGAGATGCCCAATCATACAACAAAAGCATATGCTCATCTATGTTCATAGCAGCATTATTTGTAATAGCAAGATCCTGGAAACAACCTAGATGCCCTTCAGTGGAAGAATGGATGAAGAAACTGTGGAATATATACATGCTAGAATACTACTCAGCGGTAAAAAACAATGACATCTTGAATTTTGCAGGCAAATGGATGGAAATAGAAAACACTATTCTGAGTGAGGAACCCAGACCCATAAAGATGAACATGGGATGTACTCACTCATATTCGGTTTCTAGCCATAATTAAAGGACATCAAGCCTATAAATTTGGGATCCTTGAGAAGATAATAAGAAGGTGAACTCCCAAAAAAAGATATAGTAATCCTCCTGGATATTGGAAGTAGACACGATCGCCAGGCAAAATTGGGGACTTGAGGGTTGGGCGAGACTGGGCCAAGGGAAGATGGGGAGAGAAAAATGTGAAGGGGAGAATGGGGGGAGCTCAGAGGAATGGGGTGCTTGGGATATAGGAAGGGTGGATATGGGAGCAGGGAAGCATATATCTTAATTTAAGGAGCTACCTGAGGGTTGTCAAGAGACTTGACCCTAGAGGGGTTCCCAGGTTTCCAGGGAGACGCCCCCAGTTAGTTCCTTGGGCAGCTGAGGAGAGGGAGCCTGAAAAGGCCAGTTCCTATAGCCATACTGATGAATTTCTTGCATATCACCATAGAACCTCCACCTGACGATAGATGAAGAAAATGACAGAGCCCCACATTGGAGCACCGGACTGAGCTCCCAAGGTCCTGATGAGGAGCAGAAGGAGAGAGAACATGAGAAAGAAAGTCAGGACCGTGAGGGAACCTCCAGCTGGCGACAGATGGGGAAGGTGACTGAGCCCCACATTGGAGCACTGGACTGAGCTCCCAAGGTCCTGATGAGGAGCAGAAGGAGCGAGAACTTGAGGGAGAAAGTCAGGAACGAGAGGGGTGCGTTCACTCATGGAGACGGTGGGACAGAACTAATGGGAGATCACCAACTCCAGTTGGAATGGGACTGATGGATCATGCGACCAAACCCGTCTCTCTGAATGTGGCCAACAGCGGGGGCTGACTGAGAAGCAAAGGACAATGGCTCTGGGCTCTGATTCTTCTGCATGGACGGGCTCTGTGGGAGCCTTCTCAGCTTGGTCGATCACCTTCCTGGACCTGGGGGGAGTTGGGAGGACCTTGGTCTTAGCATAGAGTGGGGAACCCTGATGGCTCCTTGGCCTTGAGAGGGAGGGAGGGGAGGTATGGGTGAAGGGGAGGGGAGGGAAGGGGGAGGAGGAGGGGAGGGAGGGGGGAGGAGGAGGGAAGGAGATGGAAATTTTTAAATATAAAAAAAAATAAACCATGAAAAAAAAAAGACACATGGTCAAATGATGTCTGAAAATGTTTGTTATGCATTTCCTTTTGTTCCCACCTGGGCTCTTATGGACATCAGAGTATCTCTAACAGGGTAAGGATGAGGAACCACAGAAATGTGGTTTGACCTTAGAACCAATGATTGGGATAGGTCACATGTCATAGTTTGAATGAAATTGGGCTCTAGAAGCTCTTAGAGAGTAGATCTACTAGAGGGGTGTGGCTTCCTTAGTGCAGGTGTGTCTTGTTAGAGGATGTGTGTCACTGTGCAGATTAGCTTTGAGGTCTCCACTACTCAATCTTTGCTTAGTGTGACACCTATTGCCTACAGGTGAAGGTGTAAGACTCTCTCCTCGTCCAGCACCATGTCTGCCTGCACATCCCCATGTCACACCATAATTAAACCATTTTCCTTAATTTTCTTGTATTAATAAAAACACAGGATTCAGTAACTGAGATAAAATCCTGATAAATCCAAAGAAAGTGGAGGGATGGTTGACTGACCCTACTCTCCACATTTCCCAAGTTAAAAACCCATGAAATTACCTAACTCTCATCCTTATTCTTGCCTGTCTCTCTCCATCTGACTTGCTCAGTTCTCCAGCATACCTATGGCTAATTCTGGTCAGTCTATCACTGACTTCACCCTTTGAATAAACTATCATTATTGGCACAGTAGAGTGGCAGGGAAAACTATTCTGCAACATTTCTCCCTTTTGTCTAAATAAAAGGGAAAGGTTTTAAGCCCAGCATAGTAAATCTATATGCAATAAGAATAATTATCAAGTGTACGAAATATATTCCCAATGCCCAGTCCATTTATGTTTGTCAAATTCAGAGAAAACAGTACAATTTCCATCTTCTCCTGGTGAGCCTAAAATTTTGTATCTGAAATTAGATATCACAACTAAGGAAAGCTGTAACTCTAACAATCTAATCACCATCCCCATTAGAGACCTAAGAAAGACACATCAATTGCACAAACAGGAAGTACAGAGCAAGCAAGTGCCAAATTACAGAAATACAGACCCATCTGACTGCCTTGACAATCACCTGTAATGTCAGGGTAAATATTGAAAGATGAGTGATGTAAAGGAGCCAACCACTAGAGAGACTTTTTATATCTACCAAATCCTCAAACTAAACGGGTAAGGTCCAGTCTCCATGAATCCTCAGACTGAATACTCTGAACTCCTGTCTTTTTGAGATAGTTTCTCTGTGTATCTTTGTCCTGGAATAACTCTGTAGACCAGGCTGTCCTTGAACTCACAGAGATCCTCCTGTCTCTGCCTCCCAAGTGCTGGGATTAAAGGTATGTGTTACCACAACTTGAACTCACAGAGATTTGTCTCTCTCTGCCTCCCAGGCATTGGGATTAAAGGTGTGTCCTGCCACACCTTGAAGTCACAGAGGTCATTCTACCTCTGCCTCCCAAGTGTTGGGATTAAAGGTGTGTACCACCACACCCAACTATCTCTTTCTCTTTTTTTTTATTTTAAGAACTTTAACCTTTAGCCCACATATATTTTTAACATACTGTAAACAATTTAGAAGTTTTTTTGTACTTTGAATCTTTCTTTTACTATATATCTCTCTTTTTTTGACCACGTGAGTCTTTAATTTACCAAGCAATATTGGTGGCCTATTGGTAGGACTAAGGCCAGGGCTTTGACGGCTGGATCCAGTCCATTCCTTAGCTTTCCAGCCTGGTGGCAGAGGTTCCGGCTGTAGCCATGTTTCTGGCCACAACTCCATGGTGTTTCAAGGTCCCTTGAAGCAAGCTGCAACATTCCACACGCAGACCACACTCAGTCGGACTGTCTCCCTGAAAGAGTCAAAGTTTGCCCTGGCAGGACTGCCCAGAAAAGCTGGCATTTTTAAACGGCTCAACTTCTTTTCCTGCTATGGCTGAAAACCGAAAAGCATGCGTTCAGCTTTTCATCAACACCGTTTAAGTGTTTCATGGCAGGACCTCTTAAAAGAGCTGCAGGGTTTTGCAGCAAAAGCTGAGTCAGGAAGCCTCTCTTAGATGAGAGTGTTTGCTTGCCTCTAGCAAGCAGAGCCGACCCGAGAAATTGCTGCTACCAAAAAAAAAAAAAAAAAATGCTTTACTCTATTCTTTCCCAAGCTTTCTCAGGCATTCTTAGGATTCAGTTATCCACGTTGGGCAGCCAATTTGTAGTGATAGGAGCGATGGGCCTGCTTTTGGTCCCGCCCAGCTCATGCACAGCTAGCTTTACACCCCAAATGACAATACACAAATTTTATTCATTTAAACACTGCCTGGCCCATTAGCTCTAGCTTCTTACTGGCTAACTCTCACATCTTGATCAACCCATTTCTATTAATGTATATAGCACCACAAGGTGATGGCTTACTGGCAAGACTTTAACCTACATCCATCTTGGGCTGGAGCTTCATGGCAATCTCATTGCCTTCTTCCCAGCATTGTGTTCTGTCTACTCTACCTATCTAAATCCTGCCTATCAAAAAGCCAAGGCAGTTTCTTTATTAACCAATGAGAGTAACACATAGACAGATGACCCTCCTTCATCAGGTGGGGATACCCAGGTGCCCATTTGATGTGCTGATCTGCATGGCATGTCATAATCCAACTGCCCAGGCTTAGAGCAGAAAAACATGCTCATTTTGGTTTTGCTCTTCTTGCTCCAGAACATTTCACCTCAGGATGCCAGTTTTGTTCATCCCAGGTGCTTCTGGAGAATGAAGCAGAATGAAGGGAAGGATTCAGACTCATTGACATATTATACCTTCTTTCTTGACAGAGCATATGGGCCAGGCATGACGGGGGACTTGGAAGACATTTTGTATATAAAGTAAGTTTCTTTGAATTTTCTATGCAAATGTCATCTTGACTATTCCATGAAGAGTCATGAGGATGAGCATTATAGCAATGCCTTGAATCTTGTGCATTGTTCTCCCAAACTGCACACTAATAAACATCACCAAATTATTTTAGAGGAGACTAAATGATGTTTTTCATACATTTGATTTGTACAGAGAGTATGCTGTTTTTTCTTCATGTTACTCTCCAAATTCCCAGACAGGGTGCTCTGTGAAGAAGGACTCTATATCTTGATCCATCACATATAGATTGCCTCTTCAGAGTTTCCTTAGTGCACTATCAGGTGATGTCTCATAAAAAGAAACCCCATTTTCCTTCAGTGAATGCCATCCTAAGTGGGTAAAAGTAAATGGCCATAGAGTCAGGTGATGAAAATTCCATCGATGTGTAGGTCCTCTATGCATTGCTAGGACAACTAGCATTTTCAGCACAGCTATCTGTGCAGAGTTTGCACATATATTTCCAGTTACTCTCTCCATTGCTCTGCATGTGGTCACACTAAGCTTTCTAAAGATGAATCAAGAATGGAAGTAGAAGATGCGTACACTCTGAACTTCATATGTTTCTCCATACTTCACATATATACATGAACACCCTTTAATTTCATTTTTTTTTACTTTTTAAAAATATTTATTTATTTTTTATATATACAATATTCTGTCTGTGTGTATGCCTGCAGGCCAGAAGAGGGCACCAGACCTCATTACAGATGGTTGTGAGCCACCATATGGTTGCTGGGAATGAACTCAGGACCTTTGGAAGAGCAGGCAATGCTCTTAACCGTTGAGCCATCTCTCCAGCCCCACCCTTTAATTTTCAAAGTCCAGTTCTTCACCCACCTTTTAGAGTAAAGATGGAATGTATTGAATAAATGGTAAGTTTTCGTTCTGTGAAAAGTGAAGATGTCACTAATAGTGGTGAGTGTTCACGACCCTTGTCACTTGCCTGAGTGGCAGCTGGGGCATTTGATAGTTGGCACCACCAGGAAATAGGGATAGAGGGGTGACCTACTAGGGTTACCTACTAGCCCATCTTTGTCATTATTTATGAGGCATTTGTCTTCTCTCTTTAAGTATAGGTTGTTTATTCCCTGACACTTATATCACATTTACTCTTATGTTTTTCTGTAAATCATTTAATTATTTATATGTGCATAGTTTTACTAATTTGGGCACTATACATATTTTTGATTTTGTGAATTGCTTATAGCTGGTTTAAACACAGAATTTTACTCCACGAGGCCACACTAACAGCTCAAGTCATAGGTATTTCTTCATATTTAGTGTACAGGAGTTCATGTTTGAATTTCACAAATTCTGATCTCAAATTGCTGCTATATGTCACTGTAAATTTCAATGATACATTTTCTATGTGGCAATAAAGAATAGTCTAAGTTTATTCTTATTTTTAAAATGTATAGATAAATAACTATTTTGTACATAAAAACACCACAGTGGTACAATTTCTAAGTGGTAAACAGGCTATATTTAGCTCTGAATGAATTACTTACAATGCAAATATGTTTGATGTTTATTGATCAGACAGTATGAAATGACTAGGTAGAAACAGCAGTTATTAATCTTCCCATAAACATAAACACTAACTGGTATTATTCACTTCCACATGACTAGTTACCAATTTTTGTTACATAAAACTTCATAAATATTTTCCATACATTTCACAATTAAAGGCTTCTATTTTTAGTAGTGTAACTGCACAGAAGCCAGAAGATATTTTCCAGAAGAAAAGCTTTGTTGGTCAGATAAACACAGTGTGAATATATGGCATACTGGTGTAAACATAAAATAGGTGAACAATTTTGGGGAGGTAGCTCATGAATTTAATCTCTGCACTCAAAACCCAGGGCAGGGATATCCCTGTGCAGTTGAGGTGAGTCTAGGCTAAGGCAAAGGATTCTGCAAAATCATGGAAGCCATCCCCTCACTATTTATCACTGAAATGTGCATTGTTACTGTCCAAATACACAGATACATATAGACATACATCTTTACAAAATACATGTCTTGTATTTGAATTTATTTAAAAATATATCTCTAAAAAGATTTTATGCCTGCATTAGACAAAGTGAAAAAGAACAAGATTAAGATGGGTAGGATGGGATGTGTTAAGTGTATCATCCACTCATTATAAAGAATTGTAAGTACCACACCTTCTTTGCCCATTCTTCTATTGAGGGGCACCTAGGTTGTTTCCAGGTTCTGGCTATTACAAATTGTGCTGCTATGAACATAGTTGAACAAATGCTTTTGTAGTATGATTGGGCATCTCTTGGATATATTCCCAAGAGTGGAATTGCTGAGTCCTGAGGTAGGTTGACTCCCAGTTTCCTGAGAAACCACCACACTGATTTCCAAAGTGGTTGCACAAGTTTGCATTCCCACCAACAATGGATGAGTGTTCCCCTTACTCCACAACCTCTCCAGCATAGGCTATCATTGGTGTTTTTGATTTTAGCCATTCTGACGGGTGTAAGATGGTATCTCAATGTTGTTTTGATTTGCATTTCCCTGATCGCTAAGGAGGTTGAGCATGACCTTTAAGTGTCTTTTGGCCATTCGAACTTCACTGGACTGAGCTCCCAAGGCCCAGATGAAGAGCAGAAGGAGGGAGATCATGAGCAAGGAAGTCAGAACTGCGAGGGGTGCATCCACCCATGGAGACGGTAGGACTGATCTAATGGGAGCTCACCAAGGCCAGCTGGATTGGGACTGAACGAGCATGTGATCAAACCGGACTCTCTGAATGTGGCTGACAATGAGGGCAGACTGAGAAGTCAATGAAAATGAGATCTGACACACTCAAACTACAGGTGTAAAATATCAAAGAGGATGAAGTGGGTGGTTGATCCATTGTCCAGTCTCCTGGCAGTTTGCGGCTGAGAGGTGGGGCTACAAGGGTTATGTGTGAGAGGGAAAAGCAGATATGGGGATCAGAATGGCTAGAGAGGACATTCTGAGCCTTGGAGCCTGGAGTGACTATCTGTCCCTGCAGGGATTAGGACATCTACTACCAGTGTCAAAATCAAGTAAGTTACTCTCTGTAGTGATATTTTATGTATGTTCTGTAACTAAAGCTTGCCTGATGGTCAGAGGTAAAACAAAGTCACTAGAGGCCAGGCAGTGGTGTCAAACATCTTTAATCCCAGGATTTGGGAGACAGAGGCAGCTGGATCTCAATGAATTCAAGGCCACCCTTGGCTACACAAGAACAATGCAAAAATAGTTACACTTGATCATGGCTCACACCTTTAATCCCAATACTAGGGAGTCAGTCACAAGCCTTTAATCCCAGCTCTAGAGATAAGCATAAGGTGTGAGGGAAAGCAACTAGCTCTCTTTTGGTCTGAGGATTTCTTAGAGGTAAGAGCCCTGAATTTCAGAACACTGACTCAGCACTTCTTGGCAATACAGCTCTTTTCTGGCCTTGTCATGGAAATGATTCCATGAAAAGCAGAACTGGTATAGCCAGGGAAATAAAGGAGGGAGAAAAAAAGGACACATGAAATAGAAAGAGAGAGAAGGAATGGGAGGAATAATAGAAAAAAATATGGAGTTCATTTGGAGTGCCTGCCACAGGCTATAAACACAAGCTATAAACACAATATCTTCATCTCCACACAGTTCAGTCACTGAGAACCCAAAGCACCAAATGTCAGGCACAGGTGAAATCAACACAATGTACTGCTGTCTCAAATGTAGTTAGCTCATCATATGTGTTAGGGAAGGGACAGGTTAAACTTTGGCCCTTTAAACTACTGCCAATCGAGAGAGCACGGAGGAGGAGAGCAGAGAGAGCCTTCCCCTCTAGGTCTTCAGAGCCCTTCCTTCCCTGCCTCTGGAGGCCCCTGCTTGGCTAGTCAGCACCAACATGATTCCTTGAAGAGAGGTACCCGTAACAAACAAAATATACACATTGGATTTCAAGACACTGACTCAATACCACTGGGCAACATAGATGGTTTTTGGAATACCATGAAAATGATTTCATCAAAAACAGAACTAACATAGCTGTGGAAATAAAGGAAGGAACAAAGAAAAAAAGCGAGGACACATGAATACAGAAAGAGAGTTGGGATGGGAGGAATGAAAGAACAAATGAAGGAGGGAAGGAAGGGAAGAAGGATGGAAAAACTAAGAAAGATTTAGGGTTCATGTGATGACTCTGGGAATGGGTCCTCATCTTCAACAGTATCTTAGTTCATTCCTTCCTGCATGGAGATCTAATCAAACTGAAAATGGTCTGTTCCTTAACTTCTAATAGGCTGGAGGATTGTTGAGATGTACAGATCAACTCAGGCACAAAATGAGTTCAGATAGGCCTTAGAAAGCTATTGCGCCTTTTTCTGGAAGAAACTCCATAACAATAATATACATAAGACAATGTGTCCAAGAGCTCAGAGTTTGTGGAGAAGTATTTTAGAGGGGTTTGGGATTTGATTACAGTCTCAGGTTTTATAAATTCCCACATCCGATCTACTTAAGCTGCAAATGCATTAGTCCAAGTGGGATTGGATGCAAAGATGTTCAATCATCCAGAGAGGGGGAGACTTTTGGCTGAAAGGTGGAGCTATGAAGGGAAAGTGTGAGGATTAGAATGGCCAGGCAAGACACTGTGAGACTTTGAACCTGGAGTGACTGCTTAGAACTTTTGGAACTGTAACACGTTATGTGTGTCCTGATTATTTAAGGCATTCACCCCCAAGAAGACACACAGTCCTACCGGGATCAACAGTCACTCATTTCCTGTTAGTATTTTTGTTTTTGTTGTTGTTTTCTTTTGTTTGTTGGGAATATTTTAAAACTGAAAGTCTGATGTAGCCCAGGCTAAGCTAGAACACCACTGAAGTGAAGTGTTACAAATTCTGAGATCTGGATCGCAATTGTAGAAGCCTTACTAGAGTGCCTATGTTACAAAATTCAAGGACTAGGGCACACGGAGCAAACTCTACACAACTACTCCAGTCTTCGTTAGAAATATGGAATTCAATGTGATTATACATGGTGATATTTTGTTTGTGATATAGCAAATACAGCTTACCTGAGGATCCAAGTGTGAAGCTGAGACACTAGTTAGATGTAGAAGCCAGGCCGTGGTGGCAAAAACCTGAACTCCAGCATTTGGGAGACAAAAGTAGTTGGATCTCTGTGAGTTCAGGCCACCCTGAGCTACAAGAGATTGATCCAGTCTAAAAGAGAAACAGAGCAACATAGCCAGGTGGTAATGTCTAACCGCTTAATTCCAGTATTTAAGAATCACACACCTTTAATCCCGACACTAGGGAAGGTGGACACGAGAAGGGATGTGATTGGCTGGGGAGAGGAATATAAGGAGGGAGGAAACAGGAGCTCAAGGCATTCAGTCTGAGGAGTTGTTGAGACCCTGTTCGGTCGGAGGAGTTCCCAGGGGTAAGAATTAGTGGTTGATGGATCTACTTCTCTGATCTTTCAGCTCTCACCCCCTAATATCTAACTCTCTCTCTCTTTTTCTTTTTAATTAACACAAATTAGAATTTGTACTCCCTCTGTCAACCTCGTGCTGCCCAGCATGTTGTTTAGCTCAGAGGGATCTTTGGGCCTTTGTCTTCCAAGTGCTCAGCTTCGCTTTGGGTTCTGAAGCTTTTTGGAATAATAGGAACTGAATCCATTTCACAGATCCTCCCAACAAGTTCCATTGATTAAATTCGAATCATAGTTTGGGTGAGGGACCTTTAATATTGCACTTGAGGGTTGTGAGAGGCATTTGAAGATGGTTGCCTACAAGAGTGTTTGGTTCATGTTTGGTTCTCCTCTTCCTCGTGGCCTACTGAAGTGTAGTATGACGCAGGGGAGTATGATTGGGTAAGATAACCAGGATCCTTAGTTCAAATGTGTACTCATCTCCATGAGGCCTTTGAGGGGACTATGGCTATGAGAAAGACAGATAGTGGAAAATAGGAAATCTAAGGCTTCCAGCCTGTTCAGGTGAGGGGCTCTGGCCCTGCATAGTTTACACGATGAACAGAGGAGGAACAAGTGGCTTGCTAAAGGTGTTTCATCTGAAAGGCTTTATTCCTCTGCTTTTTTCCACAGCATCTGCCTACTTGCACATCAGGATGAGCTCCCCACCCACACTGCAGAAGTTGGCCAGAAAAAGTCTGTTAAAGAATGAAGCCTTGGCCACTGCTTCTCTGAAGAAGCTCCCCAAGGCTTTCTTCCCACCACTGTTCAAAGACGCCTTCACTGGCAGACAGACAGACATCATAAGGGCAATGGTGGCAGCCTGGCCCTACCCATGCCTCCCTGTCGGAGCCCTTATGAAGATTCCCAACCTGAAGACCTTGAAGGCTGTGCTGGGGGGCCTGGATTTGCTGATTAACCAGAAGGATCGACCTAGGTAAGTGACTAAGGTATCATGGAAGGAAGGCTCTGGGTGGAGGGAAGTGAACACAGACTTCAGACTGTGATCAAGTGGACTCAGAGCTTAGAGAAGTGGATAAGTGCAAAAGGACAGTGGTGTGCAGTGCACAATGAGAAGAGATGTGGTCAATACACAATGGCTCTCCTCCCTCTTCTGTCAGTCAATAGAAATGAAAACACTCCGGGTTCAAGGAAGGGATTTCAGGGAAGTGGAGGTGTGGGGTCAAAGCAAAGTATAAATTGATACTCAAATTGTCATTTGAATCTCCTTCTCTTTGACCAACAGCACTTGCAAACTCCAAGAGCTAGATTTGCGGGATGCCCAACATGACTTCTGGAACTTTTGGGTTGGAACAGAGGATGGTGTCTGCTCTCCAGATGTCATAAGTGAGACCCCACCCATGGTGCATGGTCCCAGACGAAGGGAAAAACAGGTTGTGACTGTGTGGATGGACTTTTCCCTCATGACCACATATCTCTGTAAATACCTAAAATACTTCTATTGGTGGGCCAAGCAGAGAAAAGATGTGGTGCAGGTGATGTGTCCAAAGCTGGAGTTCTGGGACACCCCTATCTTCAACCCCCTAATGCTGCTGGAGGTATTTGAGCCAAGCTCTATAGGGGAATTCGCAGTGAATGGACGTTGGACCCTGAGTGACCTTGTGAAGATAGCCCCTGGCCTGGGACAAATGAAAAACCTTCAGAAAATTTTTCTCAATGGAATCTTCATACCTTTTGAGTGGTTGAGAAAGGAGAAGAAGGTCAATAAGCGTATTACAGAGATCATTTACCAGATATCAGAACTCAAAAAGATCCAGCATCTCCAACTGAATAATGTCTGCTTCCTGAATGAACGACTGGATCAAGTACTCAGGTGAGGAAGGATAGAGTTCTTGCTCCACAGGCTGGGGAAAAGTCTTGCAGTGTTCCGTGACACATCAGTGTCCACCTGTGGCTTTCCAACCGCTCCTGAATGCAGGAGTGCAATGACGTAGGATGATTGATCTTGTAGTCTTTCTGCTGCTCTAGCATTCATGATCTAGGAACCGTCTTTGCTAGGGAACCAGATGAAGCAAAAACAGATCCACCAAATGTATGAGGTCTTAAGCCACATGCTGCCCCATGTCAGCTCTCTCCTCAGGACTGTTAACTGTTATCTCTCTCTCTCTCTCTCTCTCTCTCTCTCTCTCTCTCTCTCTCTCTCTCTCTCTCTCTCTTTCTCTGTATCTTTTTCTCCCACTATCTCTACCTCTCTTACACACACATACACACATTCCCCAATGGTCAAGTGTTTTTGAACAGAAGTAGGGCAATGGGAACTGATTGAGGGTGAATGAGACAACAGGGAAGCCCTGTTAGCAGGACAGAGGCTGCGCTAGAAAAGTGGGGCTCATTGAGAATATTATTGGCATAAACAGCTGCCAGGTTCTCTGGCAGATAGAGCAGGGTCGGGTAAGTGGGGAAGAGCTGGAAACACCGAACTCTCCCTGGGTCTCAGTTGGATGCTGAGTATTGAATGATCCAGCTTCTCTCCCCAATTGGCCAAGGGGGAGAAACACACCCACTGAATTGCCAGTTTGTCAGAGCAGGATCTCATATAATGGTATCAGGCAGGCCCTTGTATAGGATGGTGATGGGGCTGGAGCAGCTTGGGATGGGTTTAGGCCAAGTAAGGAATAAGTGCCAATAATATTCTGCCACACTTCAGGAGACGTTGCTGGGCAGAGGCAGGTCTAGGTCAGCAAGCGAAAGTCAGGACTCCAAGCTCTAGTTAGGCTCAGGAAGTTATACCAGGCCTCATGCCAACTCAAGTTAGTCTCAGGGAATTACACTGGGCCTCATCAAACACTAGTTTGGTTCACGAAGTTACGCTGGGGTTTACACACAGGCTTCATGAGGCCCAACACCCAGAGATGGTTATAAGTGTACCCTTGTTAGTCATTCTTGGTCTCCTGCAGATACCAACTGTCAGCTTAGATGGTTCTGTGCTCGACTGTGCATTGGGAACAGATTTGAGGACAGAAACTGTTACAGCAATTTTGCATGTGTTGTTAACTCTGCATCAGGGAATACCCTGGTCTTGAGCTTCACCATGCTCTCAAAATGAACTTAGGCCTAACTGGCCTCTGCTAAATTGAAGTATCATCCTTTATTTACCGTTATTAGACTTTACTGAGATAAACTCCTTTGTCTCTCTGTAGGTGCTTGGAGAGTCCCTTGGAGACCCTTTCAATCACTCGATGCTTGCTATCAAATGCAGACATGAGTTATCTGTCCCAGTGTCCAAGCATCCACAAGCTCAAACATCTGGATCTAAGTGGTGTAACCTTTTTAAATTTAGACCATCTACTTCTAGCAAGGCTGCTAGAGAGACTGACAGCTACTCTGCAGACATTACGATTGAAGGGTTGTATGATCTTGGATTACCAGATTAGTTCCCTCTTGCCTGCCCTGAGCCAGTGCACCCAGCTCATTGAGGTTAATTTTATGAAGAACTTCCTGTCTGTGGCCAGCCTGAAGCAGCTGCTGCAGCACACTGCAAAACTGACTCTGCTCACCAGGGAGATGTACCCCGCCCCTGACGAGGTCTATGATGACATTGGTGATGTCCATCCAGACAGGTTTAGCCAACACTGCAGTGAGCTCATGGAAACTCTGAGGGGTATAAGACAGCCGAAAGAGGTCTGCTTTGTGAGTAAGAGATGTGTAGATTGTCAGAAATGCTGTTTCTATAATATGGGGACCTCTCTATGTTCATGTTGGCAATAAATGAGGAGGGATCACTGCTGGGCTCTGAGAAATGAAAACCTGGACTCAAAGGACTCATTAGAGACACAAAACCTGGCTTCAAGCATTTTTGGATGTACTTGGGAAAGAAGATTGCTTCACTGGTTGCTCATATTTGAAGAAAAAATATTGACAGAGAACTGGATGCACATGATCTGTCAACAGTACGGCCCTGCCCTAGTACATCAAAAGAAATCTGAAAATTGAGGGGAATCCATTTTGGCACTTTCATGGTATGACCAACCATAGGTATGAGGAAGGGGTTAACATGAAAGGAAATTCTAAAGAGCACAGGGGACTGGGTGAGGAGGGTCTCACAGTGTTCTGTTGCTGGAGGGAATCCATCTCCGGGTTGTCTATCTCACATAAGGATAAGGAGCACATCTGCTTTGTGAAACATCCGGTTGACTGAACCATTGTCTTTCATTGCTTGGGTAGGAACACAAGGTGAATATTACTTCCCCACTGTTCTTAGCATTACAATTTCCAGTCATTTTCAATAAAGCAATTATGAATGAGAGCTCACTGTGTCCTTTAAATCTACTGAGTGAGTCCTTTAATGATCTGACCCCTGTGTACCGGGCATTCAGCCTATGCTTCTCCATACTCTTCTGTCTCTTTGCTTCAGTCCCTTTCTCCTAGATCTTTCAGAGCAAATAATGACCCAACAGGCCTGTCTCTTAGAGATTTTATACCCTTCACCTTCACGACACTAGCCCAACGTGCTATATAGATTCTCTCAGTGATCTGTAGATATGGCTTAGTATTTAAGAGGGCTTCATTTTCTTCCTGAGAACCAGCATCTGATTTCCAGCATCCACAAACATCTGTGTCCCCAGCAACAGGTGATCTAATATCTTCTCTTAATCTCTGGAAGCACTTGAGTCACTGGCACACATACACACATAAAAATAAACCTGTATATGCACACTGTTACATATACATAATTAAAAATAAGTAAAGCCGAGGATAAACCCAGGGTCTCAGACTCAGGGAAAATGGATCTTTGACAGTGAGGCATCTCTAGCCCAGTTTCACTTCCCTCCATTCCATTCCCATCAACCCCTGCCTCATTCTGCCTGTGTCAGTGGGCCTGACAGGGAGAGGCCTATTCCTCAGTGGCTATGTCTACTCTTGGGTCCTCTACATTTGCCATTGTATAACTAGATGGAGTACTCCCTGTAGCCAGTTTTTCCTTCTCTGCACCCACAGAGCCTTCCTCATCCAATCTGAGTCCTGCTTGCTTACCTGGGGTGAACCTTCTCTGTAATTAACACATCTAGTCCATCAAGCAGAGCTTTCAAAGTCTCCAGGTGGGGATCCTTTATCACGGCTCCTATAGGAAAGCATGGATCCAACCAGGCAGGAACTATGACCCTCAGGGTGGTTTGTATGTCTGTCAGTGAAGGCATCTGTAATGAAGGCATTTGAAAACATCATTGGGAGCAACCAAACAGACAAGTTCTCCAGAGTAGAAATGAGCAAGGTGCCTCCATCATCGGTGTCTGTCTGGCCAGCTCCATGAGTGTGGGTGGGGCCTGGTCACCCATTCTGACTGGTTTTCAGTGATAACTATCGTGAGGAAGTATGGAAGCAAAGACACGATTTAGAAAACTTAGGAAGTCTTTCTTCTTATGTGAGGACTTCTCTTGACAGGATCACTTCTATGTTGATTACTGAAAATATTAAAGGGCCTGCCTTGAAGACGTTCGTTCACTTGGGGTTCAAGAAGAGAAGACACAATAAACATAAAAACTAAAGGCTGATGCCTGTAGGAAAAGAATCTTCACTCATGTGGTCTTTCTATTCATGTGATCTTTATTTTTTTCCTTTATAATCATTTAAAATTTTTACTCTTATTCTGTCTCATTTCTAATTCCAGTTCTCTATTGTAATACTCTGTTCCAATTCATTCTTGTCCTAATTACTCTACATTCTTTCTTCTTCTTCTCTATTTCATCTCAATCTATGTCTTCAGCAGTTAGAATTTCCCAAGCATATAATACATACATATCCATTCACTAGCAACTTAATAATAACTTAGTAATAAAAAATGCTACAAGGAAAATTCTCAGGGACACTGGAATTCTTTGAAGATACGTAGCAAAACTTATCACCTAATTTGTAGCTAACCACAC
Source organism: Arvicola amphibius (assembly GCF_903992535.2). Classification (NCBI taxonomy): domain Eukaryota; kingdom Metazoa; phylum Chordata; class Mammalia; order Rodentia; family Cricetidae; genus Arvicola; species Arvicola amphibius. The sequence continues at coordinate 9,201,227 of NC_052052.2, read as the reverse complement.
CTGTTAACTGTGAAGAGTTCCTGGTTGTCTTTTAAAGGGGAAAACTAAAGTGTTGACAGGTCTACAAAAAGACAAAGGATATGTGCTCTATTTTCCAGTTCTTAAGTGTGATTAATAATATCTGGAAATGTTAGTTAATTAGGTGTTACTGGTCTCTTTGAAGACTATGATAGAATAAGGACAGATACATGCAATATTGCTAGTATTCATCATAAATCCTTTGAAGGAAGCCAGGTGATGGTGGTATACATCTTTACTCCCAGCACTCAAGAGGCAGAGGCAGGCAGATCTCTGTGAGTTTAAGGCAACCTGGTCAACAAGAGCTAGTTCCAGGACAGGCTCCTAAAGCCACAGAGAAACCCTGTCTTGAAAAACCAAAATGAAAGAAAGAAAGAAAGAAAGAAAGAGAGAGAGAGAGAGAGAGAGAGAGAGAGAGAGAGAGAGAGAGAGAGAGATGGGGAGGGAGGGAGGAGGTATGTGACGGAGGATACGTACGCCGCTGCCGTTGCCTTAATTCCTTCCTCAGAAAGCCTAATCATGAAGAAGGTAAGGAAGTCAGGAAGGAAGAAAGATTCTTTGAAGGGCTTAGATGCTACAAGGCCATAGACCTGCGATTTATTAAGTAAATCTATGAAAACATTCCTGTGTGATTTCTCCAGGACTCATGTCTGGCCAACTTGCTCTGTCAGTAAGGCTAATGATAGGAACCTACTTCCAAGTTTCTCACCATAATGTGGAGAATATAGTAGATATTCATCCTTTTGACCATCCAAAAATATATGTGTGCCTATATGTGAGATGTAATCATGAGATTACATGTACATATTACATTACAATGCATGCTAATGGGGAGATATCAAAGCTAAATTACAGATGAAAGCAATTCAGAGTATTCAGAGTCAGTGGTTCTGCTGGGGCTTTGCCAGGCAGGGATCCTCCATCTGAAAGTAATTTCTAGAGTAGGTTGACATCCAAATCATCAATTGCTATTATCTATAATTATGTCATGGCCACAATAGCTCATGATAAACGCTCCTGAAAGGTGATGGTGGAGGCCTCAGTCTTCACATTTTGATCACTGTCTGTTGGTTTTAAAGTCATCCTTCTGTCTGGAATGAAGCCTGTCAAAAGCATGTTCTTTCCCAAATACCCTATCCAATCCAAGCACAGTACAGGTGAATCCATTCCCACTGAGAAGCAGTCAACAGGAAACAAACGTGGTAATCCATGTCCTCAAATAAAGTTCAGGAAACTCCCAGGTCCCAATCTTCTGAGTCTCCATTCACCTAGATGACTCTCCCTGAACAATTGAGAGCATCTGTGAAATGGGCATCATTAGTTACTGACTTATTTGCCAGTTATCACTGTACTGATGTTTCAGCGAAGGAGGCAGGAGGGCTGCAAGCTTGTGCTCTGTGCCCCAGAGCTGGACAGGGTGGGAAAGAAACAATAGAGGCAGTAAAGCTTCAGTATCATTGGCGTGGTCTGCAACACTATAGTATTGGGAGAGACAGGGCTATGGGATGGAGATGAAAATTTAGATGCTACAGTCAGTCAGGAAACTCACTACTTCAATGTGATGGTTGGTTACTTCTAGAGTTTGGTAACATCTGACCTGACTGATGTCCCCCAAAACTAATGGAAGACAACAACAACAAAGAGAATGAAATCTCAACTTATGAGTACAATGATGTTACACAGTTTTAATTTGAACACTGAGACAAGTGTTGGGAGCAGTGAGACCCCAGATCCTGAATTTCTTGTAATCCCATGATCTGAGTGCCTACAGCTGCTCTGAGCACGAGACCTTCAGGAGTTCCTGATGGCAGGAGAGTGGTTTCTGGTGGGTTTGGCTGGGGCGTGGCTATCTCTATATAATCTGCCCCTGAACACAATAAAGGGGGCATTCTTGGGGAATTCAAAGATGACCCGTGTCTCTGTCTCTCTGTCTGTCTGTGTGTCTGTGTATTTTAACCTCCTGCCCCTTGCCTGAATCTCGCGAACTGGGTGCCAGCGCACCGAACGCAGACACGGGGGGCGCGGTGCGTGGTAACAAGAAAAGCAGGATGCTTCCTACAAGACTGAGAACATCCTAGTCTTTATGATGGGATCATGAATCAATAAGCAGAGAAAAAGAACTTCTTGTTATTGTTGTTTGATTACAGAATGTCAGCCCTTGCAGTTCTGGAACTCGCTTTGTAGACCAGGGTGGCCATGAATTCAGAGAGACTGCCTCTTCCTCTCAAGTGCTGGGATTAAAGTTGTACAGAACCAAGCCTGGTTTAAATTGATTTAAGATCAGCACAAGCTGTGTGTTGGTGGCACATGCCCTTAATTCTAGCACTCAAAGAGAATTTCTTTTTAAACTGCCTGGTCTTCAGAGACAATTCCAGGACAGCCAGGGCTCCAGAGAAACCCTGTCTTGTGTTGAAAAACCAAAAAAGAAGCAGAAGAAGCAGAAGCAGAAGCAGAAGCAGAAGCAGAAGCAGAAGCAGAAGCAGAAGCAGAAGAAGAAGAAGAAGAAGAAGAAGAAGAAGAAGAAGAAGAAGAAGAAGAAGAAGAAGAAGAAGAAGAAATCAGCACAGTCGAAGTCAAATAATTTTGAAAGACTCACACCTGCAATATCTAGCCCCCAAAACTTCCTTGAGTTCAAGGTCAAACTGAATAGAATCTACAAAGAGACTCAAATAATGATTTATATAAACACAACTCCCTGACTGTTATCCAGCAAAATCTCTTCCAGGCCAAGGAAGGGTTAAGTAGGAAATCCTCATCTCAAAATAAATAAATAAATAAATAAATAAATAAATAAATAAATAAATAAATAAAAAATCAATGTGCAAACTGAAAGAGACATAAGTGATACATGGAGGTGAACCCGACTCTAGATTCTGCTGCCTGCAGGAGATAGGGTGTCTTGATGGAGCTAAGGGATCTGAACACTGATAACATATCCCGTTCCCAGCAGGGGTAGGCAGTGACTCCAAAAACTCCAGGATCCAAGCCTCAGGGCTTCTCTGGCAGCTTTGACCCTTCTACAACTTTCCTCAGAACCCTCCCTTTGTATCCACACCCTCCCAGCCAAACTCTGCAGTCATACAATTGAGGCTCTGCCCACTACTTTGGAGATTTAGATGGTGTCTGGGTGTGTTGGATGAGATCTCCACCCATGAAAAGAACTAAGACTAGAGCCATATGTACACGCTCATTCAATTTGTGTTTTCGTTTGTTTTGAGACAGGGCCTCACTGTGTAGCTCTGGCTGTCCTGGAGCTCACTATGTACCAGGCTGACTTGAACTCTTTGAAATCCTACAGCCTCTGGCTTTGGAGTACTGTGACTAAGGGTGCTCACCACCATGGCTCCATAACTGTACAGCTTTAAAAGTATAAAAATAGCTGGGCATTGCTGTCTCATGCCTATAATCCCTGAAATCCGAGTTCAAGCCCAACCTGGTCTACAGAATGAGTTCAGAATGCTGAGAGCTACACAGAGAAACTGTGTCTCAAAAACCAATACCTGTGTGTGTGTGTGTGTGTGTGTGTGTGTGTGTTGTGTTGTGTTGTGTTGTGTTATTATGCAATCAAAAGGGAAATCTTAAACATATCAAAGATATTGTGTGCAGGTATGGAGGGGTTTGTGGTGGAAGGCCAGGAAGGGAGGAGGTTGTGGGGGAGGGGTAGGCATGGAGGTGCAGCCTGGCTTCTACATCAATAGAAGGTGATTCAGATGGGATCAGCTCAGCACACAGCCTTGAGGATGTAAAATGATTAAAGGGACCTGACAGTGGTGGAGCAGGCCTTTAATCCCAGCATTCCTGAGGTAAAGGCAGGTGGATCTCTGAGTTCAAGGCTGGCCTCGTCTACAAGAGCTAGTTCCAGGACAGGCTCCAAAGATATAGGGAAACCTAGTATTGAAAAACCAAACATAATATAAATAAATAAATAAATAGATAGATAGATAAATAAATAAATAAATTCATAATGGGAGCCAAGGCTCACATTAGGAGAAAAGGGGTGTGGGACTTCCTGACTTGGAGATTTCCAGGTATACTAATGGGAAAGCCATGGGGGGGTCCCAAAATGAAGATTCCAATATTGTGGGAAAGCAGGAAACAAGAAGGAGGCAAGTGGGGGAGGTCAGTGAGTAAGAACACAATGGGTAACATATTTATGCAAATGTCATAATGGAAGTCCTCAGTTCGAAAGCTAACGTGAAACGCCAATCCTGATTTCTTGTTTGCAATAGTTTTAAAGATTCATTGATTTTCTTGGATGTATGAGAACATTTGCCTGCACCTACATCACATCAGTGTACAAAAGGAGGCCAGAAGAGGGCACTAGAAACCCTGGACCAGAGATACAGACGGTTGGAGCCTGGGCACTGAATCTGAATCCTCTGGAACAAGTGCTCTTAGCCATTGAACCATATCTCCAGCTCCTCAATCCAGATTTTTTTTAAAAAAAATCAAGTATAAGTTAGGTATTGTTTATTATTCTTGTGTGTACCTGCATTTAAACATCTCCTGACACTCCATAAGCATCAGGAGAAAACGTGAAGTCAGGTCACGACAAAGACACAGGCAGTGAATGCAACTGCTGAGCCATCTCAAAGATGCTCCCCGAGTTTTGTGCCTTTCAATCAACAAATTCAGGTGTGGGGTGCCTAAGTGTGGTCCCGGGTAACTGGAAAGGTGAGGGCAAGACTATGGTGGCAGCAGAGCTCACCAGGTGCTGACCAGTCTGGCCACCATCATGAAAACACGCCTCAAGACAGGAAGCAACGGCTGTCATGAGGCTCGGCTGGTACAGTGGGTGTGCAGCCTGTACCTGGCCTGAAGATTGATCCTAAACACTCCTTAAAACTCTATCATCTCTGTCTTCTGAGTCCTGGGATTAAAGGTGTGTGCCACCATTTCCTGGCCTCTAGGGGGTTAGCTTTGCACTCTGATATTCTGGCTGGCTTTATATATTAAAATATAAAAACAAAGCACTACATTCACCTTACATGCCTAAACAACCATTCTCATTGCAAATCCAAATGTCAACATTTGTTTTTATGTTCATCTTTTCTATATTTCACCCTGATCTTAGGCTTTTAAGAGCCCATTTGAGGTGCTAGAGAAATGGCTCAGTGGTTAAGAGCATTGGCTGTTCTTACAGAGGATCCAGGTTCAATTCCCAGCACCCACATAGCAGCCCACAGCTGTTTGTAGCTCCAGTTTCCAGGGATCTGACACAGTCACACACACAAATGTGCACATAAAATGAAATAGAAGAACAACAAAAAAAGCCCACCTTCAAGAGGGCTTTCACAAGTGCAACACTGCCCATGGGGCATGCAGCAGTGGCTGAAGGAGCCTTTACCTCTGCCCACAAACATGGGAAGAGAGTCCAGTCTGTGTTTCAGAGTGAAGGATGCTAAGCAAAAAAGTGAGCTTTGTGGTTGTCTCTGATGAAGTGGAAGTTCTGTTTTGTTTGCCTGTTTTGTATGTTGGGGGCTGTTTGTTTGTTCATTAATTTATTTAGTTTTGAGAGACAGGGGCTTTTTATATACCCAGGCTATCCTGGAATTCATCATAAGCTGACCTTGAACACCTGAAGATCTACTACTGTGCCTGCTACATTATGGGATCACAGGTGTGCAGTGCCAGGCCTGGTGGAAAAGCTTCTGCCCAGAATACCAGAAGCTCAGTGCCACAGTGCCAGGCCTGGTGGAAAAGCTTCTGCCCAGAATACCAGAAGCTCAGTGCCACAGTGCCAGGCCTGGTGGAAAAGCTTCTGCCCAGAATACCAGAAGCTCAGTGCCATGTAATCAAAAATCATGAAACCATCATGTCGTCTGTATCAGAATGCCATGTAGCTGGGCTCCAGCAATTCTCCTACTTCAGAATTCTGAGCAGCCACTACAAGCTCCTGAGTAAACCATTCAGTCTACAAAAATTCAGATCTACACAGTGTGACCATATCTAAAAATTCAAAAGAAAGCAAAAAGATAAATCATTATTGAGTGCTACAGGTTTTCAGTTGTTGTGAACACTGATTATTCTTCCAAAGGATCTCCATGTGATTCACAGAATTCACCTAGCTATTCACACTTGTATGTACTTCCAGCTCCAGAGACCTGAGAAGAAAACACTAAAACTTCAGAAACAAAATAAAAATTAAGGTTTTTAAAAAGCAAATCAAAAGTAAAAACTGCTTTTTTAAAGAATCATTTTAGTTTTAAATTATGTATGTGTGTATCTGAATGGAAAGGTGTGCACATGAGTGTAGGTGCCAGCAGAGGCCAGATGATGTAAGATCTGCCTAGAGACGGACTTACAGGGAGTTGCAAGTGCTCAACCTCAGTGTTAAGAACTGAACTTGGGTCCTCGTTAAGAGCAATTAGTGCCCTTAACTATTGAGTGATCAATCTCTCCAGCTCCTGGATTTTCTCATTTAAAATGAATACCATCAAATTGAAAATGCTTGGAAAATGTGGTAATAACAGGTTCATCTGGTTTTGCCAGGTCTCTATCCTTGAATAAAATAAATTGGTGGTTGGTTGCAGTGGCCAATGCCTGTAACATCAGCATTTGGAAGCTAAAAGCAGGAGGATCAGGATTCCCAGACCAGCTTCAGCTGCATAAGGATTTGGAAGAGAGCCTGAATACATGAAATCTGGCCTAATAAAGCAAACCAAACAATAATTTAAGACTATGTGTGGCTCCCTTGTTGGACTACTTGCCTAGCAGGCAGGGAGCCCCGGATCTGCTCTGCAGCAGAAAGCATTGTGTAATGAACTGGGAGTAGGGGTGAAATCCCAGCTCATGGCCCCTAAGCAGCAGGATCAGAAGTTGAAGGTACTGAGGGCAAGACAGTGAGCTTGAGATCATCCTAGGAAACAGCAGACACACATTCAGATCAGAAAAGGGGAGCTCTGGAGAGAAGGCTGCTTGGTTAAGAGCACTGACTACTTTTGCAGACTACCAGCCTTCAGTACCAGCACCCACGTGGTGACTCACAACCAGCTGTAACTCCACTCAGTTCCAGGGATACCTGAAACTGTGTTCTAGGCTCTTCTGGCACTGCACACAAGGGACGCTCAGGCATACACTGGGGCAAAGACTCACACACATACGATGAAAATAAATATTTTTAAAATGAAACATTAAGGACTTTTATAATGTAGATGTAACTATTGTAATCTGCTGGCCTGGTCTGTCACCTGGGTACCCTGTCCCTTTAAGAGACAAGCTCTGCCCACTCCTCCTCCCTTTACCCTTTATAACCAGGCAAGGGAAAATCTCTCTCCTTCTCCCTCTCCCTCTCCCTCTCCCTCTCCCTCTCCCTCTCCCTCTCCCCCTCCCCCTCCCCCTCCCCCCTCTCTCTCTCTTCTCCCTCCTTTTTCCCCTTCCCCTGCTTCCTCCTTCCCTTTCTTTTCTATAAGCCACTAAGTAAACTCTATACCCCATCTGTCTCTGCATGGCAAATCTGTCAGTCTCCTGCTGAGGCCTCAGGCCAGGGAGTCACCAAGGCATCAGTGACCATCCTCTGCCCTTCCTGGGACAACTCCTGGGTCACTCACTTATCTATTTATGAGTGCTAACAGTACTACAAACCATGGTACTCACAATGAAAGAAGCGCTGGCTTTGTGTGGACATCAGTGTCCATCTAAACCCCCTACAGTCCTCTCCTTGCTCTATTTCAAATTCATGGCCTCTATTTTTATTAATTACTGCTACATGCATATATGTAAATGTGTATAAATATTTCTTCTCAAGTATAACCTGCTATGCCATGCCGCGCACCGCGGCCCCCGTGTCTGCGTTTGGTGCGCTGGCACCCAGTTGGCGAGATTCGGGCAAGGGGCAGGAGGTTAAAATACACAAACACATACAGACAGAGAGACAGAGACACGGGTCATCCTTGAATTCCCCAAGAATGCCCCCTTTATTGTGTTCAGGGGCAGATTATATAGAGATAGCCACGCCCCAGCCAAACCCACCAGAAACCACTCTCCTGCCATCAGGAACTCCTGAAGGTCTCGTGCTCAGAGCAGCTGTAGGCACTCAGATCAGGGGATTACAAGAAATTCAGGATCTGGGGTCTCACTGCTCCCAACAATGCCAGTATATTATTCATTTGTATGTTTTCAGGACTGACCGTTTTGTATTGAATAACCAATTGGTGTGTCCTTGCCTAGGGTAGGCTAACTCTGTAGGATTGAGGTCTTCTGGCTATTCCTATGGCTACTTTGGCTTGTCTATTATTCTTGCTCAGCTCATCTTTATGCAACCATGTTCATGAGACTTTACTGGTGTGACTTCTGACATTTGTAGGAGACACAGCCTCACAGTTAACTTCCTGACCCTCTGCCTCTCACAGTCTTCCCGCCACCCATCTTCTGCAATTCTTCCTGAGCCTTAGGTGCTGGCGTGAATTTAAGATGTATGGACTGGGTCTCCACTAAACATGGTGCATTTTAAATAATTGGAAATACGTTGTAAAAAGATATCTAGTGCTCATAGCATGTTCTTATGTCTCTTAGTGGACTCTGTCAGTGCTGATGTAACATAATTATATCAAATGTCAAATAATATATCAAGAACCCTTTAGCAGGACTGTGTTGGTGCAAACCCTTATTTTAATGGTCTGGTAGGTTCTGCTATCCTCCCCCTCCCCCCCCTCTCTCTCTCTCTCTCTCTCTCTCTCTCTCTCTCTCTCTCTCTCTCTCTCTCTCTCTCTCTCTCTCTCTCCTCTTCTCCCTTCTCCCTACTCCCCTCCCTCCTTTCCCTTCTCCTTCCATAACTCACTAAATAAATACTCACTCTGCATGCACTATCCATCTCTGTCTCTCACCCCCCCAGGGCTCCTCTCACCTACTGGCTCCCACAGGCCTGGGAATCACAGAGGCCTCAGGTGGTGGGACCAGGCTGCCCCTTGTGGCCTGCCCACTACTGCCCCTCGGGGAACTGCACCATCGCATTAAATCATTATACTTATAATAGCACCCTGGAGGCAGAAAGAGGTGGATCTGCATGAGTTCAAGACCAACCTGGTCTGCGAAGCAATCCGGTATATCCAAAGCTGTTACACAGAGAGATGCTGTCTTAGAAAAAAAAGGAAAACAAAAACAAACAAATAAGAGGACTGGGTCAGTGACCTAGCCCAGAGCAGGCCTGAGAGAGTAAATTCCACAGGAGCAGGAGTAGATCCAGACCAGGGATGTTTGCAGAAGCAGGACTGGGCCAGAGACCTAGGCCGGAGCAGGCTTGAGGTGACTAGCTCCACAGGCACAGGTACAGGGGAGCAAATGCTGAGCAAATGAGCCAGAGCCAGAGCCAGAGCCAGAGCCAGAGCCAGAGCCAGAGCCAGAGACCGCTGCAGGTCCGAGCATGAATTTGGGACCTTCGAGGGAGTAGACCTGAGCCAGGACCCCTGCTGGTCCAAGCATATGTCTGGGGCCTCAGAGAGAGTAGGCAGGAACCAGAAACCTCTGGGGGTCTAGGTGTTGAGTCTGGGACCGCTGAGTGAGTAGGCCTGAGCCAGGAGGTCCTCTGCGGATCCGTGCACAACAGAGTCTGGGATCTCCATGGGGGTATATTGGAGCCAGGGATCTTTGCAGAACCAACCCAAGCCAGGTACCTCTGTGGGAGCAGATCCAGGCTAGGGACATTTACAGAAACAGGCCTAAACTGGCAACCTAGCCCAGAACAGGCCTGAGACAACAAACTCCATAGGAATGGAACTAACTCTGGAAGTGCTGAATGAATTCCAGGAACACAGAGTGACCAACAAGGTAAACTAGAACTGTGGCACTGACTATACCATGAGGAACAACAAACAATCTGAGCCTTGGATCCACTGGCACCTAGAAGATTAATCACCAGAGTCACAGGCAGCCCCAACCACATCAACTAGAGGAAAAAATGAGTAGACAAAATAAGAATACATGGAACACCACAAAGAGCAACACAACACCAGTAAAATCTAGTGACCCTACAACAGCAAGACATGAACAACCAAATATAGATAAAGCAGAACATAATGACCTAAAAAATAACTTCAGAAAAATGTCAGAGACTCTTAAAGAGGAAATGAGAAATTCCCTCAAAGAAATGGAGGAAAAGACAAACAAAAAATTGATATCAACATTGAAAGAAAACCAAGAAAAAAATCAAACATATAAAAGAAACTAGTCAAGACTTGAAAATTAAAATAAAGACAATAAAGAAAGCACAAGCTGAGGGAATTATAGAAATGGAACTCTTGAGAGAACAATCAGGAACCACAAATACAAGCATAACCAGAATACAAGAGATGGAAGAGAGAATCTCAAGCTCTGAAGATACAACAGAGAAAATAGATTCATCAATCAAAGAAAACATTAAATCTAACAAAAGCTTAACACAAAATATCTAGGAAATATGAGACACCATAAAAAGACCAAACCTAAAAATATTAGGTATAGAAGAAAGAGAAGTTCAACTCAAAAGCACTGAAGATATATTTAACAAAATCATAGGAAAAAGCTTTCCCAATTGAAAGAAAGATATGACTATGAAGATACAAGAAGCTTACAGAACACCAAATAGACTGGATTTCTAAAAAAAGTTCCCTCACCAAATAATAATAAAAACACTAAACATACAGAATAAAGAAAGACTATTAAGAGCTGCAAAGGAAAAAGGCCAAGTAACATATGAGGGCAGACCTATCAGAATTACACCTGATATCTCATTGGAGACAATGAAAGCCAGAAGTTTGTGGTCAAGCATTATGCAGACATTAAGAGACCATGGGTGCCAGCTAGGACCACTATACCCAGCAAAACTTCCAATGACTATAGGACAAAACACGATATTCCATGAAAAAGAAACCAATACCTAGCCACAAACACAGCCCTACACAAAGTACTAGAAGGAAAAATCCAACCCAATGAAGTTAGCTACATGAACAAAAACCCTGACAGTTGATGATGTCACAGCAGCAAATCACAAAGAAGGGAAAACACACAAATTAACATCACCACCAATGAAAACTAAATGAACAGGAGACAGCAATCACTGGTCATTAATATTTCTTAATATAAATGGTCTCAGCTCACCTATAAAAAGACATAGGCTAACAGATTGGATATGAAAACAGAATCCAGCCGGGCGGTGGTGGCGCACGCCTTTAATCCCAGCACTCGGGAGGCAGAGGCAGGCGGATCTCTGTGAGTTCGAGACCAGCCTGGTCTCAAGAGCTAGTTCCAGGACAGGCTCCAAAGCCACAAAGCCACAGAGAAACCCTGTCTCGAAAAACCAAAAAAAAAAAAAAAAAAAAAAAAAAAAGAAAAAAGAAAAACAGAATCCATCCTTCTATTGCATAAAAGAAACACACCTCAAACTCTAAGACAGACATCACCTCAGAGTAAAGGGTTGGAAAAAAATTTTTCCAATCAAATGGACCTAAGAAACAAGCTGGTGTAGCTATCCTAATATCTAACAAAATAGACATCAAACTAAAATCAATCCAAAGAGACAAAAAAGGGACATTTCATATTAGTCACAAAGAAAATCTATCAGAAGGAAATCTCAATACTGAATATCTATGTCCCAAATACAAATGTATATATGAAACACTTCTAAAACTTAAATCATACATTAAACCACACACACTAATAGTGGGAGACTTCAGCAATCCACTCTCACCAATGGACAGGTCAGTCAGACAGAAAATTAACAGAGAAATAAGGGAACTAATGAATGTTATGACTCAAATAGACTTAACAGACATCTATAAAATATTTCATCCAAACATAAAAGAATATACCTTTCATATTCAAGTAACGGGGAAAAAAAAAAGAAGAATACACCTTCTTCTCAGCACCTCATGAAAACTTCTCAAAAACTGACCATAAACATGGTATGGTAACAAAACAAGCCTCAACAGATACAAAAATAATAATAATAATAACCCCATGTATCTTATCAGATCACCATGACTTAAAACTAGAATTCAACAGCAATACTAATTCCAGAAAGCCCACAAACACATGGAAAGCTAACAATGCTCACCTGAATCATCAAGGTGTCAAGGAAGAAATAAAGGGAGAAATTAATGACTTCCTAAAATTCAATGGAAATGACCACACAACATACCCAAATTTATGTGGCACAATGAAAGCAGTGGTAAGAGGAAAGTTCATAGCACTAAATGCATTTATAAAGAAGCTGGAAAAATCCCACAGTAGTGAATTAACGGAATATTTGAAAATTTTAGAACAAAAAGAAATAATCAAATTGAGAGCTGAAATCAACAAAATAGGAACAAAGAAAATGATATAAAGAATCAATGAGGCAAAGAGTTGGTTTTTCGAGGAAACCAACAAAGTAGACAAATCTTTATCCAAACTAACCAAAAGGCAGAGAGAGAATGTCCAAATTAACAAAATCTGATATAAAAGGGGGACATAACAACAGATACCAAGGAAATCCAGAGAATCAGATCATATTTCACAAACCTGTACTGCACAAAATTGGAAAACTTAAGGGAAATGGACAACTTTCTGGATAAATATCACTTACCAAAATTAAATAAAGACCAGATAAGCAAATTATACAGACCTATAATTGCTGAAGAAATAGAAACAGTCATCAAAAGTCTCCCCCACCCCCCCAAAAAACAGGATCAGATTGTTTCAGCTCAGAATTCTACAACATTTTCAAAGAAGAATACCTATACTCCTCAAATCGTTCCACACAATAGAAATAGAAGGACCATTGCCAAACTCTTTTATGAGGCTACAATTACCCTGTTACCCAAACCACATAAAGACATTACTAAAAAAGAGAATTACAGACCAATCTCACTCATGAACATTGATGCAAAAAAAAAAAAATACTAAATAAGATACTGGCAAACCGAATCCAAGGTCACATCAGAACCATCATTCACCATGATCAAATCGGTTTCATCCCAGAGATGTGGGGATGGTTCAACATAGAAAAATCTGTCAACATAATCCACCTTATAAACAAACTGAAAAATAAAAATAATCATCTCAGTAGAGGCCAAAAATAGCCTTTGACAAAATACAACATCCCTTCATGATAAAGGCTTAGAGAGAGCAGGGATACAAGGAACATACCTACACATAATATATGCAATATACAGCAAGCCAACAGCCAACATCAACCTAAATGGAGAGAAACTCCCAGTGATCCCACTGAAATCAGAAACAAGACAAGGTTGCCCACTCTCTCCATATCTATTCAATAAAGTTCTTGAGGTCCTAGCTAGAACAATAAGACAACAAAAGGAGATCAAGGGGATGCAAATCAGAAAAGAAGAAGTCAAATTCTCCCTATTTGCTGATGATATGATAGTTTACATAAGCAACCCCAAAAATTCTACCAAGGAACTTATACAACTCATAAACACTTTCAGTAATGTAGCAAGTTACAAGATTAATTCAAAACAATCAGTAGCCCTCCTGTACATAGATGATAAATGGGCTGAGAAAGAAATCAGAGAAACATCACACTTTACAATAGCCACAAATAGCATAAAATATCTCGGAGTAATTCTAACCAAACAAGTGGAAGACTTGTATGACAAAAACTTTAAATCTTTGAAGAAAGAAATTGAAGAAGACACCAGAAAGTGGAAAGATCTCACATGTTCTTGGGTAGGTAGAATTAACAAAATAAAAATGGCAATCTTATCAAAACCAATCTATAAATTCAATGCAATTTCCATCAAAATCCCAGCAAAATTCTTCATAGACCTCAAAAGAACAGTACTCAACTTCATATAGAAAAGCAAAAAACCCAGGATAGCTAAAAACAATCCTGTACAATAAAAGAACTTCTGGAAGCATCACAATCCCTGACTTCAAATTCTACTACAGAGCTACAGTACTAAAAACAGCCTGGTATTGTCATGAAAACAGACAGGGTGACCAAGGGAACCAAATCAAAGATCTGGATAATAATCCACACATCTTTGAACACCTGATTTTTGACTAAGAAGCAAAATATATCAAATGGAAAAAAGAAAGCATATTTAACAAATGATGCTGGCATAACTGGATATCAACATGTAGAAGAATGAAAATAGACTCATATCTATCACCATGCACAAAACTCAAATATAAATGGATCAAAGTCCTAAACATAAAGCCAGCCACACTGGACCTCATAGAAGAGAAAGTGAGAAGTACACTTGAATGCATTGGCACAGGAGACCACTTCATAAATATAACCCCAGTAGCACAGACACTGACAGAAACAATTAATAAATGGGACCTCCTGAAACTGAAAAGCTTCTGTAAAGCAAAGGACACGGTCAACAAGACAAAACGACAGCCTACAGAATGGGAAAAGATCTTCACCAACCCCACATCAGACAGAGGGCTGATCTCCAACACATACAAAGAAATCAAGAAATTGGTCTTCAAAAGAGCAAATAATAAAGTAAAAATGGAGTACTGCCAGGCGCTGGTCATGCACGCCTTTAATCCCAGCACTCAGGATGCAGAGGCAGGCAGATCTCTGTGAGTTTGAGGCCAGCTTGTTCTACAGAGCTAGTTCCAAGACAGGCTCCAAAGCTACAGAGAAACCCTGTCTCAAAAAACCAAAAAAAAAGGAAAAAACCTTTCCCAAGACGCAGCAATAGCCGGGCGGTGCACGCCTTTAATCCCAGCACTTGGAAGGCAGAGGCAGGCAGATCTCTGTGAGTTTGAGGCCAACCTGGTCTACAAGAGAAGTTCCAAAACAGGCTCCAAAGCTACAGATCAACCCTGTCTCAAAAAAAAAAAAAACAAAAAAAAAAAAAAAAAAAAACAAAAACCCAGCAATGCCACTTTTGGTGATATATCCAAAGGATACTCAGTTGTGCCACAAAGACACGTACGTGCAGCATTGTTTGTCATAGACAGCCAGAACCTAGAAACAACCTAAATACCCCTCAACGGAAGAATGGAAGAGAAGAATGTGGTACATTTACATGATGGAGTACTAAGCAGCAGAAAAAAATGACATCTTGAAATTTGCAGGCAAATGGAACTAGAAAAAATCATTTTGAGTATGGTAACCCAGACCCAGAAAGGCAATTATCATATGTACTCACTCATAAGTGGTTTTTAAACATAAAACAAAGAAAACCAACCTACAATTCACAATCCTAGAGAACCTAGACAACAATGAGGACACTAAGAGAGACATACATGGATCTGATCTACATGGGAAGTAGAAAAAGACAAGATCTCCTGAGTAAATTGGGAGCATGGGGCCCTTGGGAGAGGGTTGAAGGAGAAGGCACACAGGCAGGGAGGGGAGCAGAGAAAAATGTAGAGCTCAATAAAAATCAATAAAACAAACAAATAAAAACCAGTCCTTTGTAATGGGAGTGTGGTGACATTTCTCAGTTTGAGAATGCATGTTTTAAAGTGTCTTCCACAATCAGTTATATTTTATGAAAGTCAGCACATAAAGACAGTGGCATTTAGGACAAAAATTTGGTGCTTTTTTTTAACTTATTTTATTTCATTTATTATTGTGTGTGTGAGCACTAGGTGAGTGCTGGGTGATTGGGCTGGAGGTCCAGGATCTCACTGCCGTGGTAGGATGCTCTACACTGACAACATCATGGAGTTCCTGACTGATGTGAAGATGCTCTCTGTATTGAGTTCCCGCTCCCACTATTGTTCGTTGATTAGCTGAAATAACGTCTCATTCTGTAGTTTAGGCTAGACTCCAAATTACAGCAGTCTTCTTCAGACCCCTCAGGTCTATGACAGACTTGTGCCCCCATTCTGCCCAGAATCCACATAGTTTTTCCATTTATTTACTTGTTTTTATTTACTTCTTTCGCTTTTATGGGAGCGGTGCCTCAAGATTCAAGGATCCTTCTACTTGTGCCTCCAGAGCGCTAGGATTAAAGGTGTGGTCGCTCACACCCTGCTCACCACAAAGCCTCAGTTTCCTCCTCTCCACCCAGTTTGCAGTGTGATCCTTTATCTAACACTAATACCCCCTGGGGAACTAAGAGTGGCTTCTCCCTGAGAGCCACAGTGGTCTGCTTTGGTTTATTTTTATGTAAATTTGAAAAAAAAACTGATTTCTATTACCTCAGGCTGACCTCAAGCTTCCTGCATACCAGAAGATGACTTTGAACTTGTCCTTCTCTGGTCTTCTACCTCAGTGTTCACAGAGTAGACAACTGGAAGAGAAACAAGCTCAGCCTTGAACTCCAAAACACACTCACAGGTATGCCAATAATAATTTCAGCTCTTTTCTTTTCTTTTCTTTTCTTTTCTTTTCTTTTTCCTATTATCAGGCACAGATAAACTGAGTCATACTCAGAACAAAGTGCAGAATGCAGGAACAAAATTCAGTCAACTGAAGAAAGGATGAGGCAGCAAGATTGAGAGCCTCAAACAAGATTATCTACAGCCGGACAGTGGTGGCATGCCTTTAACCTCAGCACTCGGGAGGCAGAGGCAGGTGGATCTCTTTGAGTTCAAGGCCAGTCTGACAGGTCCCAAAGCTTCAGTGAAACCCTGTCTGGGGTGGGGTGGTAAGTGAGAGTTCATTGTAGAAGTAAATTATGAGCCAAGTGCATAAATAAGCAAATGAATGAGTTTTAAAAAGTAAATGGACTCAGTGTTGTGAAATGAATTCACGCATGGATTTCTGATACTCATTCTAGGGTCAGAACTTCCTTTGTTTCTTTCCCCCTGTAGAGCTTTGGTTCAGTGTGGATTGAGAAAAAAGTTCCGTGTAAGATTAAATGGGTGGAGCAAAATCATCCAATCAGATGGCAGCTTTTGTTTGTGGTGCAACTGCTAAGGGGTGGGAGGAGAAAGTTTTTTTGTTTGTTTGTTTGCTTGTTTGTTTTTCTTTCTTTTTTTTTTTTTTGGTTTTTCGAGACAGGGTTTCTCTGCAGCTTTTTTAGAGCCTGTCCTGGAACTAGCTCTTGTAGACCAGGCTGGCCTTGAACTCACAGAGATCCGCCTGCCTCTGCCTCCCGAGTTCTGGGATTAAAGGCGTGCGCCACCACCACCCGGCTTGTTTGTTTGTTTTTCAAGACAGGGTTTCTCTGTTGCTTTTGAAGCCTGTCCCAGAACTAGCTTTTGTAGACCAGGCTGGCCTCGAACTCAGAGATCTGCCTGCCTCTGCCTCCCGAGTGCTGGGATTAAAGGACATTGGAACCAGAAAGGACACTCAGAGCTCTGGAGCCTGTCACCACTGTCCAGATCAGGTAAGTCCTTCACCTCCATCAGGACAGCCAAACTGGTTCAGAGACAATTTTAGATGCAAGACACACAGGGCATCCTGGAATCTGTCTCTTCATAGACAGAAGACAATGGGCTTGAAAACCCAGGCTGGTTTTCTTCTCCGCTGTCCTCTGTGTTCCTTTGGTTTAGTTGTGGGGTTTAAACAGTGCCTCACTGTCTTGTACAGACCCTCCTAGAACTGGCCAGGAGGCTGCACTGGGATGGGAATCAAGGTCTTCCTGCCTCAGCTTCCTGAGCGCTAGGATGACCTGCATGCTCTACCATGCTCTGATTCATATCCAACAGTTCTGTGTTTGCGTGGTTTAGAGACAAGGTCTCACTCAGTAAACCATGTGCTTCAGTCTCCAACATGTGGGATTCCTGTTGGGAGGTATCAGTGTCTTGACTTAAGCTTTCCTCGGTGAACATAGAAAACTTGTTTCTTTGCTTTTTGAAAGAGTCTGGTTCGATGGTCCATGTTAGACTCAAACCTACAGAAATGCACTGGCCTGATCCTCCTCAGTGTGGAAATCAAAACCTTAAATGTCCTTTAAAATTCTTTGTAGCTTTTGGAGACAGGAGAGCACCACAGAGATCACACGCAACACAGGATGACCTTGAATTGTCTTCCTGCCTCCCCTTCCCAATTATGGAATAAAATGTGCTGATAGCTGCTGGCTGTGGCACAGGCCTATAATCCCAGGATGTAGGAGGCAGGCGGGTGGATCTCTGTGAGGTAGAGGTAAATCTGATCTATAGAACTACTTTCTTAATAAGTTGTTTTTATTTTATGTTCATTGGTGTATCGCCTGAATATGTGTCTGTGTGCAGGTGTCAGATACCCTCAAACTAAAGTTTACAGACAGTTGATGGCTGCCACGTGTGTGCTGGGAATTTAACCTTGGGCCCCTGGAAGAGCAGCCAGTGCTTTTAACTGCTGAGCTATCTTTAACCCCCAGAGCTAGTTCTTAAAAATTTATGAATTTTATTTGGGATGGAATCTCATTAGGTCATGAACTCTCTGTAACTCAGGCTGACTAGGAACTGAAAATCTACCTCTTTGCACCTCACAAGAGGTGGGATGCAGGTCACAGGCCTGTTTCTTCATATCTAGCTCTGAAAGTTGTATATTTGAGACTTGGTCTCATGTAGCCCAGGCTGGCCTTGAATGTATGATCTTTTTTATTACAACTCCTCACTGTTGGGATTCTAGGTGTTTTTCAGGTTAATACACTGCTGGTAATAGGAGCCAGGGCCTCTTGCACCTCCATGTTAAGACCCTGGCTTTAAAATTTTCTCCAGGGGCTGAAGAGACGGCCCAGCTCATGAGACACCACACTGACTGCTCTTCTGGAAATCCTTGGATCCATTCCCAGCACCCACATCACAGATCACAGACATGTAAAGTCGTCTGCTGGCCTGGCACTGCAAGTAAATAGTGCACACACATGCATGCAGTCCCAATAACAATACACAGAAAATCAGCAATATCTTTGAAAGTTGAAATAAAATTCCTTCAAGAGGCAGGCTGGAAATTTAACTTTGTAGGTTAGTCTTGATTTAGTTAGGGCTTTATGTTTGTTTGAGTTTTTGAGATGCGGTCTCTTTGTGTCACCCTGGCTGTCATGGAGCTCATTCTGTAGACCACACTGGCCTGGGAACTCACTGAGCTCTCCCTGCCTTAGCCTCCAGAGTGCTGAGATTAAAGGTGTGTGCCACCTCCATGCAGCCAATTAGTTGGGTATTAATGAGCAATGACTGATAGACTATAATTAATCTTTATCTAAATTTTGTGCAGTTTTTTAAGGGTCTTTGAGACAAGACAAGATTTCACCAAACCCAAGATGATGGCCTTGTACTTCTGACCTTCTAGCTCTGCCCCTGCTTCTCTGCTACACTGGTTCCAGTTATTGTCTCATTGCTATTTAGTGTCATTTAATGTATTTTTGTAATCCCTGACACTATACTTCATGAGTTGCACTTATGTGTGTTAATTTAAAAAAAATTAGTTTTGTTTTATTTTCCAAGACATGGATTCTCTGTGTAGGCCTAGATGTCTTAGAACTCACTATGTAAACCAGGTTGGTCTGCCTCTGCCTCTCAAGAATTGGGATTAAAGGCATGTGTCACCGCCCCCAGCCGGCTTGTTGAAATTATTTGTACCAGTCTCTTAAAAACAAGCCTGGGGGTGGTGTTGTTAAGAAGGGCCACAAGACAGTGATTCTTCAGACAGTGCCTGTTGGGGTGCAGTTGCTTCATTCTGGTCAGTCTGACAAGTTCACTCCTCAAACCGACATAAAAAGAAGCCAGGTAGCTGCTTGCGCAATGCTGGAATCCTAGCACTCGAGATGTGAGGAAAGCAAATCCCTGCTCTAGGATGGCCTGCGCTCATGAAGTGACTTCGTCTATGTAAAATAAAAGGAAATGATTGTGTTGAATGCAGCTCAGAGGTAGAATATTCGTCTAACCCAGGCCAGGACCTGGTCAACCCCAGCACCAGACGACCTCAGGCAAAATCAAAGGGACTCATACCTTTCTTGCTTATTTTTGTTTTTGTAACTTCTAATACTGGCCTGGCCTCAAACTATAGACTAGACTATGTGGAATCCTCCTGCATTTGCCTGTTTAAATGACACCACGCTGAGCAATAAGGTCACATCAGATTGTCGAGTGTCCAATTCTAGGATCTTAGGGTGAGCTGAGTTCAGCCTGGCCTATATAGCTGGCTCTGGGCTACATGATGAGCAAAACCAAGTTGCTAGAAAGACCTGAACCTTCACTACCGTCCCCCCAAACACATACCCAGTGCACTGTCTATGCCCAAGATATGATATAGGCTCCCTAAAGCAGGAGCTGAAACTCTGAAAATTAAAGGCAACAACCCCGTTCACAGATTCTCCTCAGTCCCTGCCAGGCAGGATCAGTCTTTTGAAATTAGAATATTGGTGGGGTGGGCATATCACAAATCCATTGTCTCTGAAAGGTGGTTAGGATCTTTTCTGCCATGAGGAAAGGAGCTCAGATTTTTCCTTCCTGGAGTCCCCCTTCCAAAGGGCTATGGGCTTCAGAGTAGCAGAGGTTGGGACTGGACGGGACAATGGTGAATGTGACTGAGTGTTGAGAGGCTCCACAAGCTGCCAGTGTAGTGAGTTTGCCTTTGAGACCAACAAACAGTGACTAATGAGCAAAGCCAATCTCCATCAAGGCCAGAGTGGTGCCAGGTGCTTACTGTGAGGGGAAAGAGCTTCATAAGAAAGACTCTGAAAATATATATTTTTTTTCCTAAATTCTTCCCCAGGACCATCTCCCTAAACATCCATCAGAATGACCTTCCAGGCCCCACCCACACTCCTACAGCTGGGAGTGCAGAGCCTGGTGAGGAATGAGGCCTTGACCATCTCTACTCTGCAGGACCTGCCAATGGTGCTCTTTCCCCCGCTGTTCAAGGAGTCCGACACTCAGAGACGAAAAAAGATAATTAAGGCCCTGGTGACAGACTGGCCGTATCCCTGCCTTCCTGCTGGGCTTCTGATGAACAACCCCAACTTGGAGATCTACCAGGCTATGCTAGATGGAGTAGACACGTGGCTGCGACGGAGATTTCGCCCCAGGTAAACAATAACCATAGAATGCCAAATGGCACACACTGGAATATATGGAAGGGACAACTGGGCTCAGGGAGTATGGGGTCAAAGATGGATCAGAGGCTTTGGCCAGTATATTGAAGGGCTGCTGAGGCCTTGGCTCCTGTTGAATACTTGTAGCAGATGTCAATTTAGTATGAGATATCTCTTGGAGCAGATGCAGCCACAGAAGAATGACCCTGTGTCTGTGTCTTCACTGGGTATTAGAAATAGGAGCCGACAGAAGACCAGAGCAACTGAATGGAAGAAAACAGGATGGGCCTTCAGGTGCTGGGCAGGCAAAGTGTTCATGCTTGACAAGCCTGAGGCTCTGCACTGGGGAGACAGCACTGAAAGCCACGACTATGAAGCAGATAAAGCAGAGTAGGGAAAATCCCCATCCGAGAGGGAGAAAACAGCTTTGGGTCTCAATTTACCTCCTGGCACTTCTCTTTTTACCCACAGAGGACAGAAGCTTCAGGTGGTGGACTTGAGGAATGTCTGCCATGATTTCTGGGAAGTGTGGACAGGAAGGATGAGGGGAGAGCCCTCAGCAGAAACCTTGCCTGAGAGGCCAGGAGGGAAGGGCCTCTCTAGACCCACACTGAGGCGGCATTTGAAGATTGTCGCTGAACTTCAGCTCCCCCAGGATGAACAGCAAGCACAGCTGTTGCAGTGGGCTGAGAGGAGAAAGGCTTCCCTGCAGCTGTGCTGTGTGAAGCTGAAGATTGGGACGCTACCATTCTACAGGGTCCGGGACGTCTTAAAAATTTTAAAGCCAGAGTTCATCAAGGAGTTGGAACTGAATACAGTGTGCAATCTCTCCACCCTGGTACATTTGGTTCCTTACATCAGCAAGATGAGCCACCTTCAAAAGGTCATGGTCATCCGCATCTTCAGAGGAAGGGCTACGGCTGACACAGAGGACAAGAGGGTCACCAAGATCGTGTCTGTGTTCTCCAAGCTCAGCTGTCTCCAGCATCTCAGCCTGGACGATGTCTACTTCGTCAATGACCACATGAAACTCTTGCTTAGGTAAGAAAGGATGAAGAGCAGTTTCAGCTACCAGAGTAAACTTTTTTTCACATTAGAAAGTGTGGGCCCCTGGAATCTGTAGGCCACTGTGCATTTCACAGTGAATAGGGAGGGATGGTCTTATTTCATGTTAACTGATTGAGGGCCCACATGACACTCAGACAGCTGAGCAATGAAGTGTGGTGGATTGTATGGTCTCAGCTGCCAGGGTAGAAGGCCGGCATTAGCTTCGATCTAGGGAGGGTGGGTTGCAGTTCCTTCCCCGAAATGCTGTCTGATCTGAGGAGGAACAGGAAAAAGAAGGCACAGCATGGGGAGGACACAGAGCTGCACAGTTTCCCAGGTGAGCTCTGCGTTTAGATCTGGGAGAAGACATCCCAGCCTGCCCCTAATTCCCAAATAGTGTAAGGCTCTGTTGAGAGCAGGAGGGGGCTAAGTGGACAGGAAACGGAAAAGCTGTGGTTGAGAGTCAAAGTCATGGCTGAATAGTGAACAGGTGCAGACACTGGGGCAGAGAGTCATTCTTCAGGAGGCCACCTGATGTGGCCTTGTGGGTCCCATCTTTCTCTTTCCTGTACGCCCTTTAGCCTAATGGCCTCCTTGCAACTCTGGGTCCCTGCTTGTCACTGAAGATTAGAAAAGGTAGCTGTGGAATAAGCCAGTCCCACCATGAAGGTGACCCCCTAGAGCAAAAGTGGTGTGTCTTGAGTAATCAGTCCAACGGGCTGTATTGTGCTCATGGCCATCCCATGGTCACATTGACCCTGGCTATGTGGTCCCTTCTCCCTCTAGGGCAGACCCACCACTGTGTTTCAAAATAACCCATTGGTCTCTCCTTAGGTGCCTGAAGACCCCCTTGGAGTCCCTGTCCATCTCTCTCTGCAAGTTCTCACAGTCAGACTTGGATTCCTTTGCCCAGTGGACTCACTGTCAGCTTAAGCATCTTTACTTGAAAGGGGTCATTTTAAGTGATTTGAATTTCTTGCCTCTCAAATTTTTCTTAGAGAGTGTTGCATGCACTCTGAAGACCTTGAAATTGAAAGACTGTAGGATGAAGGACCCTGACCTCAGGGTCCTTCTCCCTGCCCTGAGCCAATGTTGCCAGCTCACCAGCATTAATTTCTACGATAATGACTTCTCAAGCGATATCCTGAAAGAACTTCTCCACCACACTGCCAACCTAAGCCAGCTGACCAAGGAGCTATACCCTGCTCCTAAGGAGGTCTACAATCACTTGGGTTATATCAATGTAGAGGAATTTTCCCAGCGTTGTGCTGAGCTGAAGAACACAGTCGTCACAGAAAGGCAGTTCAGGTCTCTCCGCTTTGGTAGCAATGCCTGTTATGACTGTGGTAAGCGTTGCACCTATGAACTGGAGACCACACTTTGTGATTGCTGACTGTAAATTCCTTCCTGACCAAGAAATGAGGCACAGGGACAGGCCTCTCATCCAGGGGATACCAGAACACAGCTTTAAACATTACTCAGTGTGATGGAAATAAAATTATGTGCTGTGGGGATACAACACAAGGGTTGACATTGATGAGCACGTTGGATGGGAAGGTTAAGTGTCTTGTGGAGTGAGAAAGAGAGTTCTACATTTCCAAATGTAGCTCCTCTGAGGACTGGCTCTTCAGAGGCCTCCTCCTGCATGCAAAGTAAAGCAACAGACAGATCCTGAGAACCTGATATTCTCTCTGTGTTGTGCTGTTTAGTCATTAAATCTCGTGCTGAAAGACGATAGTCAGGACAGTCTTTTGGACAGAGAAATGGAAAGATTCTGTCTTGTCTAAGCTCTGGTTGGCTAAAACCTCTCAACAACAAGGTGAACTGAAGCAAATCTGCCAGTGTCTTCCAACATGTGCATCATCCATTGGGTTATATGTAAGGTTTCAATGTAGCAACACATGCAAAGTCAAGGTCTGAGGAAGGGAGTTTTAATGAATGAGCATCAGATTGCAATCCAGGGTACTCAGGCTAGGAGGAGCTGTGGGGACAAAAGATGACTAAAGCAGAGCAGAACCCAATAAACAAAGAAGAGGGGGGAAAGCATCATTCCTTTCCATTCTTCTTAATGAAGCCCAGGGTGGCCTCGGACCCCTTGTTGTGCCTAGCTCCACGAAGTCCCCCCAAAAAAACAACAAGGAGACCGAGTCCTGTGTAAAAACAAAGAGCCTTTATTTTATGCAAATTTGCAAACTCAGTCTCCGCATGTCCAACATATTGGAATGAACAGAGAGCCCCCAGCTCAGTTTTTATAGCAGTAAAGGTGGAGGTGATGGGTTTCTAAGGTTCAGGGCTCCTGATTGGCTGACATTTGTCTAGGGGTGTCCTGGTGAGTGTGCTGGCAGGTGATCCTATCTCCAACAGTTGGAATGTTAGACCTTTTTCTTTGGATGGTCTGTTCCTGGGTGGTGCTCAGGTAATCTCAGTTTGTGGTTGTTCCTGCAACCTGGTATTGTTCTACTCTGGCAGGTGATGATGGTTGGAAGTAAAGAACTTCCTTTGGGTGGTCTGTTTCTGTTTAGCTTATCGTGACTGGCCCCTACACCCTCATCCCCCTCCCCACTCCCAGTTCTAGACTAGTGGGATCTCTAATGGATACCACCAAACTCAGCTTGTAAGTCATTTGGCTGTGGAGCACTATATTTTAAGGCCCCCAACTCTGACTGGTCAGCTGCACATGAAGACCTCCAGGAGATGAACAAAGGCCCCTGTGCTTTCCTAAAGTATTGCAGTAGCAAACTGTCTTTTTTAAAGATTCATTTATCACGTATACAACATTCTGCCTCCACGTATGCCCGCATGCCAGAAGAGGGCACCAGATCTCATGACAGATGGTTGTGAGCCACCATGTGGCTACTGGGAAGTGAACTCAGAACCTCTGGAAGAGCAGCCAGTACTCTTAACCACTGAGCCATCTCTCCAGCCCCTAAATAACTTCTTTTCTTTGTTTTTTGTTTGTTTTTTGAGACAGGGTTTCTCTGTAGGGTTGGAGCCTGTCCTGGAACTAGCTTTGTAGACCAGGCTGGTCTTGAATTCACAGAGATCTGCCTGTCCCTGCCTCCCAAGTGCTGGGATTAAAGGCGTGCACCACCAACACCCAGCGTCTTTTTTTTAAAGTTATTTTTTTTAAGATCTTTATCATTTAGACAGTGTTCTGTCAGCATGTTTGACTGCACACCAGAAGAGGGCAACAGATCTCATCTTAGTGCTTGTGAACCACCATGTGGTTGTGGGACTTGAACTCAGGACCTCTGGAAGAGCAGCCAATGCTCTGAGCCTCTGAGCCATCTCTAGCCCAAACTGTCTTTACTTTGTTACTGAGTCTCTGAGCCCAACCAATGTGTATCTTTATATCTGTATAATCAGATATCTATAAAGAATTTCCTGTCACACCTTTTGTTTTTTCTCCATTAGTTTTATAAAAATATGGGGTCAAGATTGCTCAATAGGTAAAGGGTAACTAGGGCCAACCTTGGCAATCTGAGTTTGACCCTGGATACCCACATAATATTAGGGGTTGGCTGACTCCAACTCTACCCTCCACAAACAGGTAATGGCAAGAATGTATGTCATGTACAAGCACCCAAAATAAAGACACTGTTATGATCCCAAAAGTGAATTTTTTATGAATGATTACTGAATTCCATAAAACCTAACTGTAAAGATCCTTTGCCAATTATATGTACTTTTTCTTTTTAGATTCTAATATAATTATATATTTCTCCCATTTATTCCTTAAAAACCCTGCCATATATCCTTCATTGCTGTTCAAAAACATGACCTCTTTCTTTAATTAATTGGCATTGCATACATATATATGTACATATACAAATATTCCTAAGTATATCCTGCTGCATCTGTATAGTGTCACTTGTATGTATTACATTTTCAGGGCCACCTCTTGCATTCTGAACAAAAGTAGAAATGTTAAGAGAAGAGGGTTAGAGAGACAGCTGAGAAGTTCAAAGCACTCGTTCTTTTCGGGGACCCAGTATCCATGTGGGTGCTCAGAACCCTCTTTAACTCCAGTTCCAAGGGATCAGACACTGTGGGACCCAGTCATTACAAGTCCAATAGAGGCCTGAGTCTCAGTAAGTAGCTTACCCTAAGGCAATACCTGGTTCCAAGAAAGAACACAAACTGAGACCAACCAGGCACCACCCAAGGACAGACCTTCCAAAGGAAATTCCTAACATTCTAACCTTTGTAGATAAGATTACCTGCCAGCACACACCCATTACTTTTCACCAGGACACCCCTAAATGTCAGCTCATCAGTGGTCCTGAGTCTTAGAAATCCCTCACTCCAACCTCTGCTATTATAAAAACCCAACCCCAACTGAGCTCACGGCTACCCGAAACCACTCCAATACCTTGGTCACAGGAAGAGTCTGAGTTTGCAAACTTGTGTAAGAATAAAGGTTCTTTGCTTTTATATACAGTTCAAGGTCTCCTAGTTGGTTTGGGGGGGACTCCGTTATCTGGGCATAACAACACCTCTTAGGACCTCCACATACACTGCATGAACTTGGTGCAAACGCACATAAAACTGAACAAATACGTAAAATATGTAGAGAGAAGAGGCCTAGAGAGTTGGAAACTGTGTTAAATTCCCAGAAACCAAGTCAGGT
The DNA here is from genome assembly GCF_903992535.2 of Arvicola amphibius. NCBI lineage: Eukaryota > Metazoa > Chordata > Mammalia > Rodentia > Cricetidae > Arvicola > Arvicola amphibius. Next base: position 9,174,683 of record NC_052052.2, on the reverse strand, counting down.
GAGTACACAAATATTTGTATCCCCAGCTCCAGGGTATACATGTATTCTGGCTTCCTTAGCCACCTGTAATCAGGGGCTACACCCAGTCACAGACAAACACATAACCAGTATTAAAATTTTAATTAAAAAATTAAGTCCATGCTGTGGTAGCTCAGGCCTTTAATCCCACCACTTGGTAGGCAGTGGAAGGTGGATCTTTGTGAGTTTGAGGCCAGTCTTGTCTACAAGAGCGAGTTCCAGGACAGGCCCCAAAGCTACAGAGAAACCCTGTCTTAGAAAAAAAGCAAAAAAAAAAAAAAAATTAAGTCTTGGAAAACCTGACCATTAGACTAGCAGCATAGCGGAGTCTCAGACACAGTCCCCTTGCAATGAGTACTTGCTAGAAAATGCTTCACATGATTTACAACACAGAAGCCCTCAGAGGCCACAGACAGGCATGCGCTTTGCTATGTGACATATTTTGACACTGCCCAAGTAGTTTTATATTTTAGCTATGAAACTCAGGTGTTCCAGACCAGCATGTTCTCAGGAACTGTACTGTGTCAGGTGCACCATGAGGCATAGGTAGGTGGAAGAAAGCAGGCACTCCAAGATGAAATTGAAAAGCAGCAGGAAGATCCATCCTGCCTGATGGCCTGAACCCAGAACAGCCACACAAAGGCATATTTATTGATGGTTACACAAAAGATTTCCTCATACCAAGGTCTCTAACCTAATTTACAAGTCTTCCTAAAGGAGAGCATCACATGCCCCCAGGACTCTAGTCCTTTATTATGTATCATTCACAATACACAATAATACAAGAGCCTCAGATGTGCCAGAGGTGTCTTGTGACCAAATTCATGGGATGGTGGGAATGTCCCTTCAGCAAAACAATCACTGTTTCCCACAAGAACTCTTCCAGGCCCCGGTACTTCTAGAAAACAGCTGTTTATTCTAATGTTTACCACAGACAGAGTGCTAAACATCTGATAAATTCTTACACCACCAGAGATTCCCATATGTAATCAAGTAGAGTCTTGGGCCTTCTTGGGGGGGGGGGGGTCCTAATTCATCTGTAGAGAGACAATGGTCTTCATGCCAAGCTCTAACCTGGGACCCCCACCTTCATGTGCTACCGAGGTTTTCAGGATAATAGTGATTCAAGTAAAACCATGGCCATGAGGACATTCTCCTCAGAGGGGCTATTATCCTCAACATCTGTTTCATCTTTTCCAGGTCCAGCTTGGGCTAATGGTGCTGGTTCTGAGACATGAGCCTCTCTCTACCTCAGCTTATTGGAGCTGCTGAATTTCGTTCTCTAGTCTAATAGATAAAATGAAGTAATTAAGCCGGGCAGTAGTGGCACACGCCTTTAATCCCAGCACTCAGGAGGCAGAGGCAGGCGAATCTCTGTGAGTTCGAGGCCAGCCTGGTCTACAAGAGCTAGTTCCAGGACTGGCTCCAAAGCTACAGAGAAACCCTGTCTCGACAAACAAAAAAAAAAGAAGAAGAAGAAGTAATTAATATCTGTGAAACATGGTTTTGTGTAGCCCATTCAGGTCTTTCTCCTCCCAAACTGGTACTGTGGCTAAGTGTCAGCAACCCCCAGTTACTGCTCATGGGGAGGGACATGAATGGGCTCCTACCTTCACCCTGTCTCTAATTCTTCCACCTCTGAATGACACTTTTAATGCAATCAGTCCCAGACTATGTAGAACATCTGGAGGATGAGCTGGGCAGGGATTCAGGAATCGGATCAGGACTAGAAGCCACTTTCAGAAAAGGTTTGTGGAGTTCAAAGATTCTTGGACATTTTGACATAGATTGATTCATGATGGCAAATACCTGCAATTCCTGCCTTTGCAAGGCAAGAGATAAAAGTCAAGGTCACCTTCGGTTACACTGTCAGTTAACTGCTAGCCTGATAAACTTCATGGCCAATCTTACATCAAAACTATAAACACAAAATCAAGCAGGCAGGTGAGCAGAAATAAGCTTCAGAGAAGGAAATGGAGAATCTCAGAGTCCTAGAGGCTGGAGCCCCTGCTTCAACTCCTGGACATTTGTCACCCCATACAGACACCAAAGGAATCCAAAACTATGTACACAAATAGAAACGAGGTAAGTAAAATAAAACTGGGGGCTGGAGAGATGGCTCAGAGGTTAAGAGCACTAAGTGCTCTTCCAGAGGTCCTGAGCTCAATTCCCAGAAATCACATGATGGCTCACAACCATCCCTAATGACATCTTGTGCCCTTTTCAGATGCAGGCTATCTACATAATAAATAAATCCTTAAAATAAAATAAAACTGTTGGGGAGTGATCCAGTGTATAGGCTAGTGACTTACAGGCTTGTCTGGGTTTTTCTGGTTTTTCACAAAAGGAACTCCGTCAATCTAGACACTGATAAAAATGGATATATTATCAGGGCTTTGTTGGTGCACGCCTTTAATCCCAGTTCTCTGGAGGCAGGGAGAGAGAGGTGGATCTCTGTGAGTTCAAGGCCATCCTGGTCCACAGAGCAATTTCCAGGAAGGCTCCAAAGCTACAGAAAAACCCTGTCTCGAAAAACAAATAATATATATATTATCTGTTGGGCCTCTAGCATCCAATCAGATGGCAGTTAATGGTTCTGAGGTGCAGCTTGGGGGGAAGAGTTGTGTTACTACTTCAGAGTCAGAAAAGACCCTGAGGGTCCTGAAGTCCAGAGTCTCTGTCTGCCCTGCCAGGTTCAGGGTCTTTTTATCAGGCCTCCTAAGCAGACAGTAACTTCCCTCCTTTGTGCCATTCCACCACGTATAGAGACATAGACACTCGATGGCACACGGAATTGTGATCTGTGTGTCTTCAGGGGAACTGACTGAAGACATTGGTCCTGATTCTAAATAAAAATATTTTGATTCCTTGGTATGTTGTTTTTGAGACATAGTCTCATTGTATAGCCACAACTGGCCTTCAACTCTCTATGTAGACCAAGTTGCCTCAAACTCATTAAGATCAGCCTGTTTCTTCCCCTGCAGTGATGGAATTAAAGTCATGTGATACCACTGCACGGTCAACGTTACTTCTCCACCTAAGCTTTTCTATGAACCTGCTACTTTGGGTAGACTGGCTGACCAGCAGTCTCCCAGATTCTGTCTCTTGCCCCCTACGTCCTTCCCTCAGCCCAGGATTTGTAGATCCTCACCCTCATCACAGGTTCTAGTGTTTACCAGAATGCTGAAGAATCTGAACTCAAGTCCTCATGCTTATGCAGGAGTCATGTTATGTGTTATATGCATCAGTCCAGGCAAGAGAAGTTTCTTGCCCAATGGCTAACCAACTCCATAAGTAGCCTCTTCAATGCCCATCTTCCTCTTGAAGTAGATTGGTGCTGCCAGGAGCAGATGTGTCTCATTGTCATGAAAAACCCTAAGTTATTAAAACATTAAATGCCATATTCTGTAGTCTTTGAAAGATATGAAGAATGCCTATCTGAAATATATCTATGCACATCTAGAAAATCTAACTAACATGACTACAAGCTTGAATATTATTAATGATTATCCATTACAACCTATATTTCCTAATTATACATTACATCTTTAAAATGAACTACACAATCACAATACCTTAATCAATAGTAGGAATACATATACATATAACAAAACTGACCTTAAATTTATATCAACACAGCAAAAATTTATACCAATGTAAATTATTCATATCTATATTATGCATAGTGAGAGGCCAGCCTGGGTTACACGAGACTCTGTCTCAAACAACAGGGCCAGGAAGATGGCACAGCAGGTAAAGGTACTTTATGCCAAGCCTGATTACCTGAGTTGGAATCATTTGATAGGAAAAAAAGAAAACAATTCCTTTAAATAGAATAGATACTGAGAAATGGCTTAGTAAGGAGCACTTGATGCTCTTCCAAGAGGACCCAGGTTCAGTTCCTGCCACTCACATGGCAGCTCACAACCCTTCATAGCTCCAGTTCTAGGGGATCTGCCTCCCTCTTCTGTCTTCTGCAAGTACCAGACACACACTATGTACAACCATCCATCCATCCACCCATTAATACATACATACATACATACATACATACATACATACATACATAATGCAGGTAAAACACTTATACACAAAAAGTAAATAAATAAGAAAATCCCAAACCTTAAATTAACACTCTTTGACATCAAAACAGTAAAAATATTCCACAGAGAAACAGTCTTATGAAGATAGCCCTATCCACACTACAGAATGGCAATCTATATAGCCACTGTCAACTTTACGGTGTCTTGGTTTGTTTCAGACGGCATTATTTATCAATTTATTTATTTTTTTGGTGTTTTGAGAGAGGGTTTCTCTGTAGCTTTGGAGATGTCCTGAAACTCACTCTGTAGACCAGACTGGCCTCGAACTCACAGAGCCTGTCTCTGCCTCCCGAGTGCTGAGATTAAAGACATTCGCCTACTACTTGCCCAGCTCAAACAGGGCATTGTTATATTCAGATTCGCATTCTGTTGGAAGTCAGCAGCTGCTACTGGATAAAGACTGCCCAAAGGTCAAACTTTAATGGTAAAGGCTCCTTGTCTTCTAACCTCACTGCTCAGCCTTGCTGAGATTCAGCTCACAGCTTGACCAGAACAACCGTTCCTATTTATCTGTTATCCCAACGTGTAGAAAAATCACATGGACAGCGTCTGAGCCTGAAAGGGCAAGAGGGAGTTACCTTTAATATCTGATTTAGTTATTGCACTTTTTGACTCTCTTTCTTCTCTTTAAATTGCCCAGTGTGGGGGCACAAGCACCCAGTTCCATCCCTCAGGAGGCAGAGGCAGGCGGATCTGTAAATGCAAGGCTATCTTTGTTTACATAGTGAGATCCTATCTCAAACATCAACTGTGTGTCTATGCGAGGGGTAGGCTGTAGGGTGGGGTTGGCAAGAGCTTCGTTGCACATGAATAGAGCTTTTAGGACGTCCTGCACCTTCTGCCTTTACATCAGTTCCTGAGCGCAAACTCCGGTTGCCAGGCTGCTCGTTTTACCTGCCAAACCATTTTGACAGCCCTGTTTCCCTGGACCAATTTTGTCATCTCATAGCTTTTTAGAAGTTGATCCTTTTAGACTTGGTTTTAGACTTTAGAGTGGCAAAGGCAGGGATGGGGTGTGGCTCTGTGGTAGAAGTCTTTGTCAGCACACCTGAGGCCCTGGGCTCCATTCCCAAGCTTCGCAAGGGAAATATTCCAATAAGATATCTCATGACGACACGCATCCAGGTGAAAGACTTTGTGTAATGCAGTCCCTTTCACAATTGGGCAATCTGAATACAGTTGGGGAAAACACTGGAACGGAGGCTGGATAGATGGCTCAGCACAGACTGTTCTTGCAGTAACTAACTGGGTTTGGGTCCCAGCATCCATATGATGGCTCACAACTATCAGTAACTCCAGTTACAGGGGATCTGACGCCTCTTTCTGTGCACATACATACATTCAGGTACATGCACATAAAACAAATAATACATTTTTAAAAATAGTAAAATGTATTTACCCACCACATGGCCAATGGTGTCTCCATTCTTCTCCTGCCAACCCCATATCTCTACCTTTTCTTTCTTTTTCTTTCTTGTGTTTTGCTTTTGTTTGTTCAAGACAGGGTTTCACTGTGTAGCTCTGGCTGTATACTGTACCTGACTCCATAGATTAGGCTATCCTCAAACTCAGAGATGCAGCTGCTTCTACTTCCAAGTGCTGGGATTAAAGGCAGGCACCAGCACACCCAGTGATCTTTTCTAACGAGTTATATAAATGACAAACAAGAATTCAAGATAGGATTAAGGGTTGAATGTCCACCAGGAATGCAAAATTGGTTTAACATCTGAACATCTACTGATAGCCAGCCAGATATCTAGGGCTCACTTGTAATCCCAGAACTCCAGAGGCAAGACAGAGGGTTCAAGAGAATTTAATGCCAATACTCAGCAACTTTTCTTCTTATTGTTTGGAGACAGGGTCTCTCAATGTAGCGGGGGCTGTCCAGGAACTTGCTATGTACACCATGCTAGTGTAGAGATATTTTGTTTGTAATCTAACAAATAAAGCTTGCCTGAAGATCAGAGAGCAGAGCTAAGCGACTAGTTAGCCATAGAGGCCAGGCAGTGGTGGCACATACCTTTAGTCCCAACACTCACAAGACAGAGGCAGACAAATCTCTATGAGTTCAAGGTCAGCCTGGGCTACACAAGATTGAATTTGTCTAAAAGAGAAACAGAGCTCACACAAAGGTGATCCCAACACTTGGGATCACATGCCTTTAATCCTAGCACTAGGGAGGTGGACATAGGAGAGATATGGCTGGGAGAAGAGAGGAATATAAGGTGGGAGGAGACAAGAGTCAGATGCAGTCTGAAGATGCAGTCTGAGATGCAGTCTGAGGCTCAGTAGAGATGGCATCCAGTCTGAGGTTTGGTAGAGATGGCATGCAGTCTGAAAATTCATAGAGATATGTTCACCCCTTCAGTCTGAGCGTTGGTAGAACTCTCTCGTGACTGGCTGTTCTGCTTCTCTAATCTCTCAGCTTTCACCCCCTAATATATGACTCTGGGTCTTTATTATTAGCACCAGTTAAAATTTGTGCTACAGGTTAGCTTCAAACCTGCAAAGACCCACTTGCCTCTGACTCCTGAGTGACGGGATTTTAAAGGCATGTGCCATTATACTGGGCCTAATAAAAATGTAAATTTTTGAAAAAAGGAAACAAGCAAGTGAGCTTGACTTCACTTGAAAATCAAGTGATCCTGAGCACAGTGGCAGTTCATACATGCAATCCCGGCAATTCGGGACATGAAAGCAAGAAGATGGCCATCAGTTTGAGGCCAGCTGGGGCTATGTGTATGTTCCAGACAATCTGGGACCATAGTATAAAATCTTGTCTCAGAACACAGACAAAAGAAATCAGTTACTACACTTAACCATACCAATGAAAATAAATGTTGCCTCTGCTAGTCCAAGAATAGAATTTGGCAAGTTTCTTTTGCCCAGTCATGGCTTTCTTTTCATTCCTCTACCCTATGTCGTGTGTTTTATAGTTCAGTCTGGATTCAAATTTGCCAGCTGGCCAAGGATGACCTTGAATTCCTGATCCACACGCCCACCTCCTAATGCTGGGATTAGATACTAGACTGCTATGCCTAGTTAATTTGGTGCAGGGAATTGAACCCTGAACCAGGATGTCATGCATGCTAGGCAAATGCTTTATCACCAGGCGATATTTGTCATGCTCTCGTGTAGCCCAGGCTGGCCCAGAACTTTCTGTGTAGCTGAGGATGACTTTGAACTTGTTTTCTCTTGCCTCTACTTCACAAGTGCTAGGCTGATAGGTATATATCACTATTTCTGGCTTTTAAAGCATCATTTCTTATTTGACAAAGCTTTCCATCATATACAATAAGGCTAATTAGCTTATCATTACTCTTTCATAATTCTCTTGAGAAGTTCTGGGACTCTCAGTTCAAGGTCAAAGGGATTTTAGGTGGAGGATTTGATCTTAGGAAAGTTTGTCAAAAATGTCAAAAGGTTTAAATCACTTAATAAAATTAGATCTGGATGGCGATGAAATAAAAGCCTTTTCCTTAACCGGAGGGATAATTAGAAGAATTTAAAAGCTCAGACAGGAAGTTACATAATAAAGGAAATTAAAGGATATCATGACAGCACTAGGGGGCTGAGGCCAGAGGATTGCTTAAAGCTCAAGACAAGCTTGGGCCATAGGCCGCCTGTCTCCACAAACAACACTAATCCTAATTTTAGAGTCCTTCAGAATCTGGTCCCTGTCTAGAAAATGTTTATTTTACTTTTATGTATATACATGTGTATATGTGCATATGGTTTCCATAGTGGTCTGAAGAGGGCATTGGGTCCTCTGAGACTGTAATTACAAGAGCCACCACCTAATATGAGTGCCTGGACCCAACTTGGGTCCTCTAGAAAGCAGCAACTCTCTTAACCACTGAGACCTCCATTTCTCCAGCCCTGGTCCCTTCCCATCTTAAATATACTTAATTTAAACACAGCTCTTAGAGGCTGATGACCTGAAACTTCTAGAAGGCTATTGCACTTTGAAATGCGCTATAGTGTAATTTACCCCCAAATCTAAACATGTACATGATAATAGACTATCATATAGTGTCCTGCATGCCATTTGAGTTGAGTTTTATTAATGTCTTGAAAGCAAAAGATGAAATTCCACAAGTCTTGGGAGTGCCAAATTGTTGGTACCAGTGCTAGATTTGCTGGTGAGCCTGAAATGGTCAGGGTGTTTACTTTACTTAGGATGTGGCCTTTAATCTAGTTGTCTTTGTATCATGGAATTTTCTTGAGTCTAGCAGGTTTTGGTGGTAATTTTGCCAGTCTGTGATCAGTTTATGCTTACAAAGGAAACCTTATATTCAGAGACTCAAGTCCCTGTATAATATGTTGATGACAATGTTAGGCTGGCCTCACACTTACAGAGAATAACAAAAAGCAGGACAGGAGATGGTAGTGTATGCCTTTAATCCCAGCACTTTGGTGGCAAAGGTAGGCAGATCTCCATGGGTTCAAGGCCAGCCTGTTCTACTCAGGGAGCTCTAGGAGCCAGAGTTACACAGACAGACCATGTCTCAAAATAAAATAAAATAAAATAAAATAAACAAAAATGTTCATTCAGGCATGGTGGTACAAACCTTTAATTCCAGCACTCAGGAGGCAGAAGCAGGTGGTTCTCTTCGAGTTCAAGGCCAGCCAGTAATTTGGTTCACCACAGACTTGTACTACTATGTCTGGTTTAATCCTTTCCTTTGTTTTCTGAGATGGGATCTAATGCAGCCTAGCCTGGACTCAGACTCACTACTTAGGCAAGGCCAGCTTTGAACTCTTTTATTTATTTATTTATTTATTTATTTATTTATTTATTTATTTAGTTGTTTTTTGTTTGTTTGTTTGTTTGTTTTGAGACAGGATCTCTCTACATAGTCCTGGCTGTCCTGGAACTCACAGATGTAGACCAGACTGGGCTCAGACCTTCAGAGATCCCCTTGCCTCTGCCTCCTGAGTGCTTGGATTAAAGGTAGGAGTCACCATACCTAGTCTTCTTTATTTTTTTTTATTATATGTGTTCATTCTGTGTGCCTGTGTGCATGAGTGTGGGCATGTGTGTACCACAGCTCCTGTTTGTGGAAGACCGAGTCACTGGTATGTTGGATTGATTATTAACTTATTCCCAACAATACAGAGTCTGACAGAGGTAGCCAGAACACTGCCCACGATCATGCCTCAGCCTTAAGGCCCTCCATGCACAGAGTTAAATGGTCTAAAATGAAACCAAGGGTCCTCAGAGACCACCCTGTGCTTCTATATCTCCCTCTCAGTGCCACTGTCCTGTCAGGATCCAAGCCTTTTTTGAACCCAGCTTCATGAACTGTTCTCCAAATGTATGTGAGAGCTGCTTCTGATTCTAGATTCTTCTCATTCATCTTTTGAAAAAAGATTGTTGCAGTTATTTATTTATTGGTGTTTACTGTGTCTGCCATAATGTGCACGTGGTACTTGCTTGGGAACACTCTTTCTTTATGTGCTTAGACATTGACCAGGTCCTTAAATGGTTTCTGTTACTGTTGTAGCTCCAGGCTTTCTACAAAGGGCAGTCTAAATCATTCTGAAAAGATGCAAGTTGCCACCTGATTAGATCAGATCAATAGTTCTTTGACTGTGCTATTACTTTAAATAATATCTATCTTCAGGCACTTGATGGTTGGCAGGAGTTCCATAGACTTGAGATGTTAAATATCTCCGGGTTTAGATGTCTGAAAAGCTAGAAACTAGTTTATTGTTTCAGTTTCTCTCTGTGTGTTTTGTTTTGTTGATAGTGATTTATTTTATTTGGTGTTTTGGCGGTGGGGAGGGAGACTGGGACAAGGTCTCTACAAACAGCACTGGCTGTCCTGGAACTGGTTATGTAGATCAGGCTGATTTGGAACTCACAGAGATCCATCTGCCTCTCTTTCCCAAGAGATAGGACACCATATCTGAGGGTCAGTGCCAGATTAAAGGTTTAGGCCACCAAGACCCCCCCTTGTTTTGGTTTGGTTTGGGGGAGTCTCACTATGTTTTGTTTTATGTTTGTTTGTTTTGCTGGTTTGATAGTCTCACTACGTAGCCCTGGCTGTCCTGGCACTCACAAAGATCTATCTATCAGTGCTGAAATAAAAGCTTGCATCATCACCCTCGGCTACTTTTACTTAATTAAGTTTTATTTTTTTCATTGATTTTTAAAGTTAGGGTCTGGCCTCAAACTCTGAGTTTTGTAGAGGATGACCTTGCACTTCCGATCCTCCTGCTTCCACTTACTGAGTGTTGAGACTACAGGCAGGTACCCAAGGCAGGTACCCAAGGCAGGTACCCAAGGCAGGTACCCAAGCATTTTTGTCAACTGTCCTGCATCCCTAGCCCTCCTGTGCACTCCCCTGCTTCTTTTCCCTTCCCCTTCCCCTGAACTTGTCTCCCTTTGCCTCCCAAGTGCTGGGATTAAAGGCGTGCAATCCTACCACCTGCCTTGTACTTATTATTTTATTGTGAATGTTTTGCCGTGTGTGTGTGTGTGTGTGTGTGTGTGTGTGTGTGTGTGTGTGTACTCTATGCATGCATGTTGCCTATAGAGGTCTGAAGAAGACACCGCATCTTCTGGAACTGGACTTACAGTTGTCTGTGAACTACATTGTGTGGGCTGGGACTCAAACTGGGGTCCTCTGCAAGAGTAACCAAGGCTCTTAACCATTGAGCCATCTCCCCAGCCAAAGACAGAGTTTAATTAAGCAACTCAGGCAAGCTGGGAACTCATGAATCGTACCTACCTCCTGAATGCTTTCTGTACACGTGTGTGTGCTACCAAGGCTAGGTGAAATATCCATGTTGATTATAGAGACGTCCATGTGCAGTGTGGTAAAGCAACAGCTCTGGTATCAGGTGCCAGCTGTGGGGGCAACAGTGTGACAGACACCCCCTGTCCTGTTAAAGGGTAATCACCATCCAGTAAGTTAGATTGTCATGGGGCAGGAGTGTGTGTGTGTGTGTGTGTGTGTGTGGCCTCCATTGCTAGCTGAATGGGTAAAGAATTTGCGGTCAGCTGTCACAAAGGACTGTTTCCAGGCTGTGAAAAGATGGGAACAAACCTAAGTAAGACAATAAAAACTTTTAACTTGGTGTAGGGCTTGGTGGCGCACACCTTTAATCCCAGTACTGGGGAGGCAGAGGCAGATGCAGGTGGATCTCTATAAATTCCAGTCCAGTCAGGTCTACACAGTGAATTCAGGACAGCCAGAGCTACACAGTGAGACCTTTTCCAAGAAAAACATACAAACAGAAAAGCTTCATGGAAACGGTAAAAATGGGGAGACAATAAAAAGACCCCAGATGCCTTGGACTTGGGAGAGAGAGGATAAATCTCTAAAGTACAAAAGGTGTTTCTGTAAGTGCCAATTCATTCATTACTCTGTGTGTGTGGTGTGCATGTGTGCACACCAAGTGTGTCATGGCACATGTGTGGTCAAGGACAGCTATGGGGAGTCAGTTCTCTGCTGCCCTCCCATGGGTTATGGGGATCGAACCCTGATCACAAGCTTGCACACAGCGAGTGCCGTTACTCACTGTACCATCTCAGTGGTCCCACTGAAAGTCTTGTTTGTGGCCGTCTCATGCAGCCCAGGCTTGACCGAACTATGAACTCACTTGAACTGACCCTCCTGCCTCTACCTCTAAATACTTTTTTGTTTACTGTTTGTTTGAGGCAGGGTCTCACTCAGGCTGACCTAGAACTTTCTCCATAGCCCCTGGGTTCAGTTTTCTGCGAGCACCACTCCCAGACTGCGTAAGATGGAAAAAAATGCTTGTGTGTTGGTTTTTAAAATCTACCCCTTAGCCGGGCAGTGGTGGCGCATGCCTTTAATCCCAGCACTCGGGAGGCAGAGGCAGGCGGATCTCTGTGAGTTCGAGACCAGCCCGGTCTACAAGAGCTAGTTCCAGGACAGGCTCCAAAGCTACAGAGAAACCCTGTCTCGAAAAACCAAAAATAAAAAATAAAAAAATAAAAAAATAAAATCTACCCCTTAAAAAGTTTCACTTGTTTTCAGAAAGAAAATGAAGTTTAATATATTTTCATATGCATTGCATTATTTAAGAGAACTAAACTTTCTTTTTAATTTTAAGTGGCTACACTTGTTATTTAAAAGCAGCAAACTCCTTTTATAGTTTTAAAGGATACACTGGGTGCACCCTTTAATCACAGTGCTTAGGAGGCAGAGGTAAGGGCAGCCTGGTCTGCATGGCGAGTCCTAGCCCAGCCAGGGCTACAAAATGAGATCCTGTCTGAGAACAAACATTTTAAGAGGATTCTTATGTAAAGCACACAGAACTATTCAAATTATCCACACCAATAGCACTCACGTAACACACACACACACACACATACAATGTATATTTAGTTAATATATTATATACAGCACATATTATATATAATTATATATTAGTATATAATATAGCGTGCATAGTATATATAATTAGGGACAGACAGACAGAGTGAAGGTGTTGCTATAGCCCTGGCTTGTCTGCAATTTACTGTGTAGACCAGGCTGGCCTCGAACTCATAGAAATCAGCCTGCCTCTGCTTCCTGAGTGCTGAGATTAAAGGTGTTGTCCACCATGTGCTACTCGTAACAATTTTTAAAATACCCTATAGTTCTTGTAATGTTACCTTATGCACTTGGTTTGGACTCCCAGAAGGTGGCGCTCAAACCCCACAGCTTGTAAATTTTTCTTAGGCTTGCTCACAAAAGTGGAATCTGTTCTGCTTTGGTGGTGAGTAGTGATTTAACAGTGGCCAGGTGTCAAAGCTCAGTCCCATTCTGTTCTCATGTCTTTGCCTTCCTCTTGTTTATCAGAAACAGGGCAAACTGAATGTTTACTAAGCCCTAACCATGCATCAGTACATTGGCTCCTAGGCGGGCTTCATTGTCTAGATGTGGCTCATATCCTCATTTCATGTTGAAACTAAAGCTCATACTTCAGGTCCCCAGCCCATAACCATCAGGCCTCGGCTGGGGAACTCAGCAGGAATCCTTTGTTTCAAGGCACAATCAATCCACCACAGGCACCTTGGTCTTATTCTTCCTTGTATCCTGTGTCATCTCTAAACTAGCTCCAGGGGACTGGAGAGATGGTTCAATGGTTAGGAGCATTTGGTGCTCTTGCTGGGGACCAAGATTCAGTTCCCAGAACCCAGTGGCAGTTCCTGTTTGTAACTTCAGTTCCAGGGGAATCTGATGCCCCCTTCTGGCCACTGTGGGCACTGCATGCTCTAGAGCTGGAGATGCCCCTCATTTGTGAGCACGAATCCCTAGGTTCAGGCTGAGTCACTTGCAATCACGATGTGGTGGCACATGCCTGTAACCCCAGCATTTGGGAGGCAGAGATCAAAAGATGTCACAAATTCCAGATATCTTTGGTTTGGGAAGTGGAAGAACACATTGTGTAGAAAGATTTTTCATTGATATGATCAAGTCCCCCCAAAATACAATATTATATAACAGAACTCTTACTAAAGTGTTCCACGCCTGTGTGATCTTAGTATTTGATTCCAAGGAAATCTAGTTGTCTTTACCAGCCATAACTAGTTTAGGCCAAGAAGGGTTGCAACCCAGAAGGAGGGAAGGCATGGTTTGGGGAGATCTAGAGGCTCTAGCTAGCACTCAGCTCCACATGCGGGGAGGGTTTGTGTGTGTCCTAGAAGTTACCTGTATTCATATGGATTCATGTCCAGCCCTACCAAATTGGAGCCAGGAGATAAGGACAGAGCCCTGTGCCTGTGAGAATTCTTCAGAGCCACTCTGTCCCAAATAAGCCCCCTTCAGGAGGTTTGTGTGCCTGATTGCAGCTCCTGTCACAAGCCCCTGGGACCAGTGAGCCTCCCCCAACGGGTAACTTGCATTTCTGTTTCCTTTAAACACATCCCCTCCACCCCTTGCATATGCCCACGTACGCATATCTCAGGCTGGAATCCTGTTATTCCCAAACCAACGACTCTGGAGAGGAGATCTTCATTGTATATGTGTGTATGAACTCAAAGAATGGGCACCGGTACCCAAGAGAGGAGTTGAGAATGCAAGTTAATGAAACCAAAGCATTACCAGCCAGGTATGGTGGGTGTACACTCTCATAACCCACACTAGTGGTGATGGGAGTGGGGGCTAAGGCGGGAGGAGTACCATGAGTTCAAGTTCAGTATGGACCACATATACCAAGACTTCTTGTTATCCCAGCTCTGTGAGGCAGAGGCAGGCAGATCTCTGGAACTTTAATGCCAGCCTGGTCTACAGAGTGAGTTCCAGGACAGCCTGGGCTATGTAGACTGTCTCAGGGAAAAACAAAAACAAAACCCAAAAAAAACAACTTCTTTAACACACATTTATTTAAACAACGAAAATTCCCAAATCCAACATATACCCCGAGCAGTGCAATGCTTTAAAGGTTCACAGCGATAGAGCGTTTGCCCAGGATGTTGAGTCCTATGCTTAATCCTCCAGTAGTATTACTAATAACCACCCACCCACAGTGCAGTAGGACTAGTCAAGAGGTTTGTAACAGCTGTAGACCCAACACAGGTCAGATGAAGAACAGATCTGTTGGTGGTCAACTGTGACCTAGGTACCTTTAGACTAACACAGATGTTTCTTAACTACTCTGTCGGCTTTACTGTTTATCTGTTTGGTTTTTCAAGACAGGGTTTCTCTGTGTAGCCCTGGCTGTCCTAGAACTCACTTTGTAGACCAGGGTAAACTCAAGCTCAGCTCTTCCTGCCTCAGCCTCCTGAATGCTAGGATTAAAGGCATGTGCCACCAACATCCAGCCTTGCTTTACTGATTTTCAAGCATGGTGTATGGTTGTTGCCTATTTAAAGTTCAAGCCTATCCCTTGCTACTTTGTGGTTGCTGCTGGTGGCTACTGAGGCCTGCAAAGCTACAACAATCACAGTGTATTGCACTCACCCCGTGACACCAAGGAGAGAAGACGACACTGGCCATTTCTTCACTCAGGCCCACACCATAGTATTTCTTCATCTAGATTCTAGAAACCTCACCTCTTATTTCTGAATGTATGTGTCCTAAAGATCCCATCAATTCCCAGGTCAACATCTCTCTCTGAGGTAGCCTTTGCTGCTAGACCCATCCCTTCCCCACCCCCGCCCCCCAACACAAACTGAGACCACAGGTTCTGTGTTCTCTTCGGGATTCACCTATACTATAAGGAACCTGCTTCTAAGAGCTAGAAGGAATTTGGTACCCAGCTGGATAGGACCAGAGCCCTGGTGCAGCTTGGGTTCTGACTCACATGGCCTAGTGGCCACAAGGTGGACAGGGAATGATGCTGAACCACACTGTCCTAGTGTGTTTCAGGGGCTCCATTGTCCTGCTCAGCTCCTCACGAAGCTGTTCTAGCCTCTTGTGGTGGAAAGCACCCTGGGCACCATAAATCTCCCACGGGGTAGAATACATCTCCAGGGTTAAGCGGCTCAGCCTGGCAGTGTGGCAGAGCAGACGTTCCAGAACAGCCACAGAGATGGGATTCCTTAAGTAGTTGAACGTGGTGAGCTGGGAGCAGCTGCCCAGGGCAGGCAGGAGGACACTGAGCTGGGAGTCCGTAATTCTACAGTTCTCCAAGTCCAGGGTCTTCAGGGTAGCTGCGACTGTCTCTAGCAGGACTCGGAGAGGCTTGGGACTTATCTTGGTCAGTATGACACCACTTAGATCCAGATGTTTGAGCTGACGGATGCCTGGACACTGGGACAGGGACTTCAAATCTGATTCCGAAAGCTGGCAGTCAGTGATAGACAGAGTCTCCAAGGGGACCTTCAGGCACCTAGGGAGAGATCGAGTGGTTAGTTTTCTATGAGTAG
Source organism: Arvicola amphibius (assembly GCF_903992535.2). Taxonomy (NCBI): domain Eukaryota; kingdom Metazoa; phylum Chordata; class Mammalia; order Rodentia; family Cricetidae; genus Arvicola; species Arvicola amphibius. The sequence goes on along the minus strand of NC_052052.2, from coordinate 9,158,732 downwards.
CTGTGGTTAGGTTAGGGACTCCTGGGGTAGGATGGATCATTTGTTTTAAAGTCATTCCAGCCACTGTATAAATGCCAATACCCAGTAGGCTGCCTCTTAGAGTATGCTCACTCAAATTACCCATTCTAACTCGGGGTCTGGCACCATCACTGTGTGTCTAGCTCCGCCCACAGCCCTGCAGCTCCTTCCCCCACTGTCAAAGCAGGCAACCCCAGCTCTAGCTATATCACTAAGTTGTTCCAGCAAGGAAAAAAGGCTTTGCTGCGGTCTTCAAGAAAAGCTCTCCATCTTCCCTCACCTGAGCAACCGGTCCAGTTGACCTTCAAGGAAGGAGATGGAGTCCAACGAGAGCTCGCGGAGGTACTCCAGGTTGTGAAATTGCGATGTAAACTGGTCGATCAACTTCCCCTTCTCCTCGAGGGAAATGGGGACAGGGATGCAGACATGAGAGAGAAGGAACTTGCGGAGATTGCGCATCTGGCCCATGTAGGGAGCAAAACTGGCCAGGGTGGACAGTTTCCAGGTGCAGCACACTTCCACTTCGTCCACATAGTCCAGGTCCAGCATTTCCACAACCTTCACGATGTTCCGGAGAGCGATCGTAGAGATCTTCAGCTTCTTACAGCCCAGCAAGCCTGTCCTCCCTTCCACCCACAGCAGGAGGTAGGACATGCATGCATCCAGGGCTCTTGGCTTGAGGCACATGTCTATCAACACCTTCAACGACTGCTTGGCCACTATCCTTGTACTTCTGTCTTGTGCTTTCTTCTTACGCTTGACCTCTAGAGAGCCAGCAGCTGCCTCATCTCCAGCCCATACGTTCCAGAAGTCCTTGTGCATAGCACGTAAATCCAGAACTCTCAGTTTGTGGCTCCTGTCGGGGAAATAAGACAAGAACCCACTTTCTCCAATCATACTTCTTTTCCATTTTTTAAAATAGGGTCTCATGCTCACTATGAAGGCCAAATTGTAGCCTGAGGCCGAGGGCTGAAACTATAGGCTAGCACAACTAAAGCAGGTCTGAACTAATTTTGATTCTTACTCCCAGCATCACTTCCCTCCCTCTCTGTTCCTTCTATTCATCTCGATGATCTCTAACCCTTCCTCTCTAATCTGGCCTGGTCCCACTTCTAATGCCTATGGAAAGAGGCAGGGGTAGGCACAGCTATAGGTTATGGGAACTTTTTCTGGAGTTGTGCTCTGATATCCAAAAAAGTCAGGCATTGGTTCAAGAGGCAGGGTTCACATTCAGCTGGCTGGAATGGATCATGGAGTCCTTGGCGGACTCAAGAAGAGAAAGAGGCCCTCAGAGGAGAGAGAGATGGGGCCAAGAAATTGCGAGGCCTTTTTGAGCTGGGAAATAGACAGTGGCAGTGTGGTGTCGTGGTCACTTGTGATTCTCTCAAGTTTATATTCTTAATATTTATCCCCAAGTTTTATTTTTTAAGAAATGATAAAAAAGAGGGCTAGAGAGATGGCTCAGTGGTTAAGAGCACTGACTATTCTTCCAGAGGACCCGAGTTCAATTGCCAGTAACCACATAGTGGCTCACAACCATCTGTAATGAGATCTGGTACCCTTTTCTGGCCTGCAGGCATACATGGAGGCAGACTGTTGCATACATAATAAATAAAATCTTTTGGTTTTTCGAGACAGGGTTTCTCTGTAGCTTTGGAGCCTGTCCTGGAACTAGCTCTTGTAGACCAGGCTGGTCTCGAACTCACAGAGATCTGCCTGTAAATAAAAGCTTTAAAAAAATGATAAAATCCTCCCGAAGCCAACACAAGCCTCTAACCTTCCCTCTGTTCTCTATTCTCCTTGACCCTGGCTCTCCCTACCCTAGACTCCCATGCCTCCCTCCTAGAGTACCTGGGGTCTCCCTCACCTGGGGTGAACCTTCTGGTCAAGCAGTATATTAATCCCATCCAGTATGATTTGTAAGGTCTCCAGGTAGGACGCCTTCATCTTCATCAGACCTCCCAGTGGGAGACAAGGGAAGGGCCAGACCTGCACCATCGCCTTCAGGACTATGAACCGTTTGTGGGTGAAGGCCTCCTTGAACAGCGGCGGGAAGAGCTCCACGGGCAGGTCCTGCAGACCAGAGACGGCCAAGGCCTCGTCCCTCAGCAGGCTCCGCACTGCCAGATGCAGGAGTGTGGGTGTGGCCTGGAAGCTCATCTTGATGGATCTGCAGGGAGATGATGCTAAGGCAATGTCCAAGAAAAGACATCAGGGATTAAGAAGCCCTTCTCAGCCAGGTGGTGGCGGCGCACACCTTTAATCCCAGTGCTTGGGAGGCAGAGGCAGGCAGATCTCTGAGTTCGAGGACCAAGTTCCAGGATAGGCACACAGAGAAGCCCTGTCTCAAAACCCCCTCCCCCTGACAAAAAAAAAGGGGGGGGGGAGGGAGAAGCTCGCCCTTCTCAACTCAGAAACCAAGGCAGGCCCACAGCCGCTGCTCTGGCGATGATTCCCTTTAAAGCATGATCCCCTTGTGCCGGGTCCTCTCACCTTCAATGTGGTCCTGAGAGCCTAAGAGCTTACTCTGCTTTTTAGGTAAGATTTCTGTCATCACCTAGGGCCCTAGAACAGAGGCGGAGGATGTCCTTGGCCCAAGGGTCACATTCTCAGCTCCAGCAGTGACCCTGGCTGGGAACAATTTAGGGAGGCTGAAAAATGATGGTTATTTTCTCATTAAAAAAATAAATACATAATAGCCAGTGGATGACGGCACACGCCTTTAATCCCAGCACTCAGGAGGCAGAGGCAGGCGGATCTCTGTGAGTTCGAGACCAGTCTGGTCTACAAGAGCTAGTTCCAGGACAGGCCCCAAAGCCACAGAGAAACCCTGTCTCGAAAAACCAAAAAAAAAAAAAAAAAAAAAAAAATTCTTGAAAGAGAAGCCATACAGCAGCCATATAGCCTATCACACAGAAATCCCAATTCTGAAATGAATGGATGTTTGCTATTTAGGAATTTCAAGATTAAATTCAGGTCAAATCAAGGTTACATTTCTTAATATTTTACACACAAATGGACAAAGAAATAATCACCCAATACATATTCTTTTTTTTTTCTTCCAAGACAGGGTTTCTCTGTGTAACATCCCTGGCTGTTCTGGAACTCACTGTATATATCAGGCTGGCCTCAAATTCAGAGATTCCCTGCATCTGCTTCCCAAGTGCTGACATCAAAGGTGTGCACCACCATGACCAACTCAGAATACATTAAGTAGGAACAAGGTAAACAAACAAACAAAAAACCTGCTCATTTCTTAGAGGGAGCTCTCTCTCTTTTTTTGTTAGTTTCTTTGTGTAGAGACAGGTCTCTCAGAAGTCCTGTCTGGCTTTGAACTAATGAAGATATGTCTGCGTCTGTCTCCCAAGGGCTGGGATTAAAGGTAGGCACCAGCCACCCAAAACAGGCCAGAAAAGCCCTCAGCATGGAATAAAACCAGAAAGGGCAATAATTCGGTCTGTTGTGTGACAGTAATGGAGAAGGTGGGGGGAGGCAGGAAAGATAAAGTCCCCATGTGAAGTCACTTGAGGCCCTGTGCCTCTGCCTCCTGAGTGCTGAGATTAAAGTTGTAGACTACTTCCCCTAGGCCTTCAAAACACCTTTTAAAAATTATTTTACTATCGTTATTATTATAGATAATTTCTCTTGGGTTCCAGGTTGTCCTCAAACTCACCAGGTAGCCAAAGACAACCTTGAACTTCTGATCCTCCTGCCTCTATCTCCCAACTGCTAAAATTACAGACGTGTGCTACCATAAATGGATTTATGTGGTACTGGGGAATCAAACCCAGAGCTTGTATATGCTAGGCGAGTACTGTACCAACTGAGACAGGAGTCTTCCAGAAAAGAACCGCCAGGAACCCCAAAGTTCTGGCAGTGAGCAGGATATCTCATTAGCTCATCAACTTACCAGAAGGTTCCCAAGCTGTCTGATGGAGTCACCAGAATATGTAACCAGGATGCTCTAGCTAATGGTACCACCCGCCAATGACCAAAGGCAGGAACTAAGTCTTCGGGTTGCGATCTATGCGGAGAGCCAGCGATCTGTGAAGGCAGGCAGAGGGTTAATGTTCCCCCTAAGACACCAGAGAACAGCTTTTCATTGCGTTCATCTCCAGCCAGCAGTGGGGGAGGACAGACGATCCACTATTTCAGAACAGGTCAGGCACTCCGTCACATTTATGAGACCTGTGATGGCTGTGTTTCTTTAAGATCAGGTCTCCTATGTATCCTTGACCTGGAGCTCTCTCTGCAGATCAGAGTGGTCCCAAACTTATAGGAATTTACTTGCTTCCTCCTCCTGAGTACTGGTATTAAAGATGCTTACTACTATATCTGTCTGTTTAAATTTTTTTTTGTTTTGAAAAAAAAAAAAAAAAACAACAAAAAACCCAATAACAATAACAACAAAAAGAAAGCCAGGCAGTGGTGGTGCACACTTTTAATCCCAGCACTCGGGAGGCAGAGGCAAGTGGATCTCTGTGAGTTGGAGGCCCGCCTGGTCTACAAGAGCTAGCTCCAGGATAGGCTCCAAACCTACAGAGAAACCCTGTCTTGGAAAAAAAAATTTTTTTTTGTTTCATTATTTGAGACAGGGTTTCTCTGTGCAGCTATGAAGTCTGTCCTGGAACTCACTCTGTTGACCAGGCTGGCCTCGAACTCACAAAGATCTGCTTGCCTCTGCCTCTCAAGTGCTGGGATTAAAGGTATGGGCCACTACCACCTGGCTAAAAGATATTTTTAATTATATTATTATTATTATTATTACTTTAAGATAAGATCACTTGGGTTCCAGGCTGGCCTCAAACTTACCAGGTAGCCAAGATTGAATTTCTGATCCTCCTGCCTTTATCTGCCAATTGCTAAAATTACAGGCATGTGCCACCATGCCCAGTTTTATGTGGTGCTGGGGATCAAACCTAGGGCTGTGTATGCTAGGCAAATACTGTACCAACTGAGCCACCTCTCCAGTTCCCAGGTTATTTTATAGCGCATTCCTTTATACAAACATTGTCAGACGTAGCAGCCTATACCTGAAATTCTAGCACTCCACACACAGTCTGAGGGAGATTGTGAGTTTGAGGCAAGTTTGGTTACATTGTGAGAGACCCTGCCTCAAAAACAAATCCAAACCGTCTGTAACTCCAGAGGCTCTACCCCTTTCTTCCGTCCTCCACAACCACCAGGTTCTCACAGGGTGCGCAGACATACATGCAGGCAAAACACTAACATACATAAAATACAGAATAAAGCTTTAAAAAAGATAAATGTGAAACAGACTGGCTGGCCAGTGGTGGTGCACGTCTATAACCCCAGCACTTGGGAGGCAGAGGCCGGCGGATGGATCTCTGTGAGTTCACAGCCAGCCTGGTCTGCAGAGCTACGGAGTTCCAGGTCAGGCTCTAAAGCTACAGAGAAACCCTGTCTCGAGGAAAACAAGAAAAAAACAACAACAGACTGTGTGTTGAGCCAGCCTCATACAGACTCCATTGTTTCCAACAGGGGACTATGCAAGCTGGATGTGGGCACAACTTGAAATCCAGCACTCAGGAGGCAGAGGCAAAAGGATTTCCATGAAAGGGGGGGGTGGGGGGGTAGGGGGGGGTGGGAAGGTTGGGCGGGCGTGGAAGGCGGGAAGGCAGGCAGCGCGTGGACAAGCACGGAGTCACACACCCTTAATCCTGGCACTCAGTGGGCAGGGCAAGTGGATTGCTATGAGCTCAAGGGGAGCCTAGTAGTTCCAAGACAGCCAGGACTACACAATGAGACCTTGTCTCAAAAACATAGGAGCCGGCGGTGGTGGCGGCGGCGGCGCACGCCTTTAACCCAGCACTCGGGAGGCAGAGGCAGGGGAATTTCTCTGAGGGTTGGAGGCCAGCCTGGTCTACAAAGCAAGTTCCGGGGCAGCCCGGACTGTTACACTGAGAGATCCTGTCTCTAGAAACCAAGAATAAACAACTATAATAATAAATATAAACGAATAAAATTTAAATTAATTAAATAAAAAAGTAGAAGCACTGGAAGTGCTCGGCAAAGTGGCACCCTTAACCTCCACAGAGGCAGGCAGATCTCCATGCCAGCCAGAGATACACAGAGAGACCCTGTCTCAAAAACAAAGAACTAACCAAACAAATAAGGGAGCCAGGCGGTCAGGCAGTGAGTGGCTTACACCAATTCTTCAGGTTTGTGTAAATGCCTTCCGCGAAGTTTGCTTGAGGTCTGCGACCCATTTCTCAGGAAACACGCGCCAATCCTTAAACTACCTAAGACTATGGTGGATCTGCCGGAGCGATGGGGGGGACTCTTTACGCTGGAGAGTCGTGATTGCTTTGGGATGGTCATAAATACCTGCAACGAAGTCTCTGAGCTGAACTCCAGAGGCCAGGGTTCTCCTACTGAAACATAAAAGCCGCCATTATACAGCACTTCCTGGACCAGGAACGACTGAGCCTCCGTGGCCTCCGCCTCCCCCTCTTCTATCCTAGCCCCGCCCCTTTCCCCGCCTCCCCTCGTGGCCGCTGGCTGCGTTCTCTACCCCGAGGGCTTCCAAGCTCACCGGTCCATTCAAGGACAGGAATGTTTTAAAGCGTCCAATTGTAACCAACCCTCGGTAGAACGCTGAGGCCTCTCTGCGGAAAGAACAGCCTGACGGGCTTCATGTCCTGGGTGTCGCGTTACTGGGTTGGTGGTGCAAGGGGCGACGGTATTACATTTTAAATTTTATTTTGAGGTAGGGTCTTAAACAGTCCAGGCTGGCCTCAAACTCACTGTGTAACCAGTAGCCTTAACTCCGGATTCCTCTGCTTTCATCCAAACGCTGGGTCTGCAAGTGCGCGCCACTGAGCCAGTTTTACACCGTGCTGGGGATTGAATCCCGAGCTGGAATTGAATCCACGTGGGGGGCGGGGGTGGGGGAGGGGTCCTGCCAACACCAGGCCAGCAGAGTGTGTGGATGAGAGGCAGGACAGAAGTCCAGTTCAACAGGGTCTCAGTAGTCTGGTTCAAACTTTGACACCCAGTAGTTTTTTTAGGCATATTTAAGCAGAGCACGATTTAGGGAAGAACATTTTCTGGTGATAATAAACAGAATCCTGTGTGCACAATAAATAAGGGATGACTACATCGAAAACTCTTTGTGAAGTATGCGTGACATCTTAAGGATCTGGGGGAAGATCTGGTGTGGTCTCACCATACATATGGTGTACAGGTCACCAGGATATTAACCACCCCCACCCCCACCCCCACCCCCACCGGCTGCTCCTAGCCTTCTGGGCAGAAAACAGGTTAGTCTTCTTTCCCTTTGAAGAGACAACCCTGCCGGTTTAACATTCCTGGTTTCCCTAGTGCTTATCCCTGAGCACAAGAACTGTGTCTTCTACACCCATGGCCTTGTTCATGCTAGGCAAGAGCTCTAACGGCTGAGTTACCGTTGCTTCAAAGGGAGCCCGACTTGTAATTGCGTGGCCCTGGGCAGCATTGGGGGATGGGGCAACTTAACTGATATTTTGCCTAGATAAAGGAAAAAGCCTGCTCCCCAGTGGGGGATTCCTGGAATGTTCCCCCAGTGGAGGGGTTGACTTGGGGACGGGGTTGGGGAACCTGGAAGTTCCCAGTCTAGGTGAAATCAAAGTTCAGAAGGCAGATAGGATTAGGAGTCCCTGGGGTCCGGTTTAGGGACGTGACAGCAAGGCCGAGACCTTGCGGGCTGACGTCTTACCTGGAATTTCTGTGTGGATTTCCCCAACAGGAATCCATCTAAGTTGACCACCAGCCACACCTACTATCCAAGAACAACACAGTCACTGAAGTGGGGGTGAGTTTGGGTTGGGATTTTTTTTCCTTCCAATTTTTAGTTGGTTTCGTTTATTTTGTTTGAGATGGCCTCTTGTAACCCAAGCTGGTCTCAAGCTAGCAAGGATGACCTTGGACTGATTCCTGATCCTCCTGCCTCTGCGTCCTGAGTGTTGCGATGCCACGTGTGTTGCGCTAAGCTCGGTTTGCCTCCGATTTTTGGTCACACCTGTTTTCTGGCGTTAATACAAGGCACAGAGAGATTCTGAGGCAAAACCCCAGGTAGCCTGTAAACTGGTGTCAAGAGGGCCCCTAAGGGCAGTGCAGGCAGATGCTAGGGTTCTCCTTCCACCTCCTACAAGCCTGATTCTCAAGGACATTTCTAGTGTGAGGCTCTATAGCCAAGATGCCACTGCACGCTGGCAGAGGGGACTGTGTCAGCAAAGATTCCTCCATCTTGCCTCAGCTGCAGCCATCTTTGGTTTCTGCCCCTTGCCCTGAAAAGTTCTATGGGAAAGTGGGAAGGCACCCAACCCTGTCCTAGAACTCAGGGCAGAAGTGCCCCCAGCGGACAGCATCTCCTCGGCGCTTGTTAAATTGCTTGCTCACTTCCCTGCATCTGCCAACCAGGATGTAGCTTTTCTGTGTTCTTTGTCTTTAAGAACTCCCTGGAATATGCGATCGGGGCTGCTCTGTGAGAAGTGTTTCTAGGCATTCACAGCCCAGCTTAATACTGACTCTCAATTAGAATTCTGGTCGTGGTCTTTTGGGTCTGCACCCATAATGGGCGTGGCTACTTGTGAGTGGATTCTGCCTTTAGGTCTGGGCCATCTTTCATGCCCTGACCGTCTTCTCTGCCACTGCCCCCACCTTACAAAAAGACAGGTTCTCACTATATAACTCTGGCTGCCCTGCTTGGCCATCAACTCACTCAGATTCACCTGTCTCGCCCTGAAAAGGCTTGGTCTTGTTAAGTTGAACCCCTGGTTATTGGAACTCTGCCACCACTGATGTAATATGCCAATCAAACCAAATTAATAAATCAAGGTTTATTCTGAGCAAAATATTCCTGGGTAGCTCCAGGAGAAGTTGATAAGACCACGAGGGGAACCCATGAGGTTTTTTTTAATGCCTCTGCAGGGAGGAGCCGCCTATGGTGGTATTTTTCAGGGACAGAGTCTGGACTGAGGCAACTCCAGGAGAGGGGGTTTGAGGTGGATCTTCCACCAGAACATCCCAGACTCTCTGGGTATATGGATGCTGGGGCCAGAGTGAAGTTTTCACCTGAACAGGACTCAAAGGTGTGCCACTCCCACCCAGGCTGTTTTCTTTATTTTTTTGTTTTGTTTTGATTTTTTTTAAGACAGGGTTTCTCTGTGTAACAGCCCTAGCTGTCCTGGAACTCGCTATGTAGATCAGGCTGGCCTTGAATTTACAGAGATCTGCCTGCCTTTTCCACCCAAGTGATGGGATTAAAGGTGTGTACCACCAACGCCTGGCTTGTTTGTTTGTTGTTTGTTTGTTTGTTTGTTTTTGAAATAGGGTTTCTCTGTGTAGTCCTGGAACTCACTACGTAGACCAGGCTAGCCTCGAACTCTACCTCCCAAGTGCTGGGATTAAAAGCGTGCACTACCACTGCCTGACCTAGTCTATTTTTCTTTCCTATGCCTATAGTCTTTACATATCAAACCTTAGCAGCTACTACATACAGGGATTAGTATGTGCCAACTTTGGGCTCTGTATTAATTACCTTGTGCCTTGCTGTGACAAAATATCTAACACAAACGCTTTTTAAAAACGGATTATTTATGCCTCAGTTAACCCAGTCTGGAAACTTCTTCACAGTCATGTTCACAAGATTATCTCTAGATGATTCTAGAACCGGTCAAACTGTCGATTTTAACTACCACAACCTCAGTACCTTTTTTCCCCTGGCTTTTCCTACATAAATACATAAAACAGAAAATTGAGGGTTTTTTTTTTTTTTTTTTTTTTTTTTTAGTTTAAAAAACAAAGCGGTCTCACAAACTTTTTTTCCCCTTAAAGTATAAAACATGAGAACACGCAGACCAAGGATGATACCACAGGCCCGAGGCAATAGAAGCTGGATAAGGATCGATTTCTTTCCCAAAGCCTGGGCCTCGCAGGGTCTCTATCAGCAGCTGTTCTGGAGGGGAGCTGCACCAGGAAAACCAGCCAAACAGCTCTCCTCTCAGCAGGGAGGAAAGGGGGAAGACCAGTCATGAAACAAACAATCCTTCCTCCTGCTCCAAACTGAGGAAGAGAGCAGCATCCCTCTGCTAGCTTTCCTGATGCCGCTTACCTGGCATTTACCAAAACCCATCCGACTTAATCCCTAACCAAAGTCAGAACTTGTCCAAAGTTGTTGGGGAGGGGAAGAGGCTGGTGTGATACCAAACAGATCTTTATCTGAAGCCATGATTGGTGTCATTCCTTGCTGTTGTTTGCTGGCCTGCTCTTCCAGCTGCATGGCCTTGCTGACTTCTCGCCAGGCCGAGAAGTGCTTGGTGTGCTGCGCCACGGCAGATTCTGCTTTGTTCACAAAGGTCTCCAAGTCGTAGCCTGGCTGATCGGTCATCCCCGAGAGCTCAAGCCACTTTGGTCCTTGCTGTTTGGTCTCCCTGAGCTCCTCCATGCCTCTCTCTTCCAGCTCCCTGATCTGAGTCATGGTTTTATTAAAACTGGACATCTGGGAAGACAGCTCCTCCCCTCCCTTGAAGAAATTGACTGTCAGCGAGGTCCCATTAGAACTGGCTTCCATCTCTTCTGTTTCCATTTGAATTGGCTGCTCTCCACTGGATCCACTATGGGGGCTCAGCTCCTTGACTCTGTCTACATAGCTCAGCAGGTTTAAAGTATATTCACACAGGAGCTTATACCTGGTGAGATCACGGCAATCACACAAGTCCTTGAGTTCTCCCTAAGGAATGAGCCCCTCTACACCTGTGTCAGTTTGCTCTCACGGAATGGGGTGTGAGCCCTGTTCTGTCCCAGAGCCCTGCTACACTCTTTCTGAGCTAGGAGAGATTTGTTAATCTCGGCACCCTCCATGCGAGTCAGCACTAAAAAGTGTTGGCCCCTCGTTCATTCCCTGCCAGATCCACCAAAGAGAATCTACCATATAATCTCCCTTTGGCTTGAAGAAGAAGATCTGGAAGCAGGCATGGGAGCAGGAAGAAATGGAGTTGGCAAACGTTTGTCTAGAAGTCCTGCAGGCGCTGCCCATGTTGGTCATCTTGATGACGTCATGAACACAGTTAACCAGGTACAGTCCCACAGCCTGCACCTGCTGCTTGCTGTCCTCCAGAATACGTAACTTGGCCTTCTTGTTGAGCAGATCAAACACCTCCCATTGTAGATCTCAAAGAATATCACATAAACTTCCAGGCCTAAGTTCCAGGAGCAAGGCTGACTCTTAAGAAGGAACATATCCTGGGAAGCCATTGGATAGATCCCCTTAGATGCATTCTGGGATTTACCAGACAAGTCTCCACCCATTGCGTGAGTCTTCTCACCCCCGGTCTGCCCATAGGCAAAGTAGGTCGCTTTTCCCCCTTCAGAAATTGTCTGTAGCAGTGGCCTTGCTGTGAGCATGTGGACAACTTCACTGGGAGCTGTTTCATCAAAGGCAAAGTTGAAGCAGACCGCCTGGTTCTCCAGATACTTTGTCAAGTCCACTTTTAATTTGGTTCATGCTCAAAGAGGAAACACTTGCTGGGAGCAGAAACCACATGGATTTCTTTTTTGGCGGGCTCTTGTTTGTTCAGCGAGCGCTTCCTAACACAGACAGGCACAGATCTGTGCTCTTCCATAGGATCAGTCACAGTGAGTGGGTGACATTCCACAGTAACCTGAAATTTTTTAATCATTCGGGCAGATTCCCAGTTTGGAACGCTGCTGTTGTATTCCTGAGCTCGCTTTATCTTATTTCCGAGTTCTGGGCCCTCTTCTCTTCCCGCTTGTTCTTCATTTTTTCCATTTCCTTCACAATTCCTCCGAATGACAACTGCAAACTGCTTGAGAGAGTTTGTAGCCACAGGCAGCTCCACCTCTGTTTCATTTTCCTGAGGGACCCTGTCCTCACCGTTACTGTGATGAATCTTGATGGAGAGACCAGGAAACAATCGGGCGTGAAGCCACTCCTTGGACTTGGGAACAGAAGCAGGTAAAGCAAATGCAAGAAGCTTGGAAACTTCGACTCTGCTAATACAGCTCAGTAATCAGGCTCAGTATTTTTATTTGAGTTAAAAATGACTGCTGTACCCATTTGATAAATGAACACAGCATCAGCAGTTACATTGTAGTGTTGGACTCTAGCATCCAATCCCCAGGAGGAGGAGTCACCCCAAGAGACCATCTCTCAATATCACAGCTGATGTAAAAGCATGAGGATTTTATTAATTCTGTCATGACAGGGTCTTCCAGCAGTCGGGAGGCTAGAAGACCCTGAATGTCTGGTACAGGCTATTTTTAAAGGGAAAAACCACCGAAGGAAGGGGTGTCTGGGGGTTCTTTAACTATTATGATTGGCTTATTCAAAAAGGCTATTACCAATAATTGGCTGGAGAGTGGTTGTCAGATCAGATGAGGTAAAGGGAAACTTCTGAGGGTCACTTTGCCCCTTCCCAGGGACTAAGTCAAAACATCAGTAACTGAGTCAACACCTAAGGGTTATCATGCCCCTATTCAGGGAGATGGAAAGTTCCTAACATCTCAGTACGTGGATGCATAGCTGTTATGTCCTTGGTTCCCGGGGGGGGGGAGGGGGAGTACTGAGAGTTGTCAAAAATGGCTTCAGAATTGTCTTAAAGTTCTACAGTAGAGTTATAGACTCCTACAGCTGGGGAACCTTCAAGGATATAACCCTGGCTGGCCAGGAACTCACTATGTAGGTCTGGCTGTACTCATAGAGATCCTCCTGCCTCCAGACTCCAGCAGGTGCCTTGCATCAAGTCAAATTATTCTTAGCATGTTTGACTTTCTTTCTTTCTTTCTTTCTTTCTTTCTTTCTTTCTTTCTTTCTTTCTTTCTTTCTTTCCTTTTTTTTGGTGGGAGGGGGGATTCAAAACAGGGTTTCTTTGTGTAGCCCTGACTATGCTGAAACCTGCTCTATAGGTCAGGGTGGCCTCAAACTCAGAGATCCACCTGCCTCTGCCTATTGAGTACTGAGATTAAAGGTGTGCACCACCACTCAGCTTGTTTGATTTTCTTAAAAGGTATTGTGTGCATGCGTGTTGGCTAGTTTTATGTCAACTTGACATAGGTTGAAGTCATTGAAAGGAGCTTCAATTAAGAAAATAACCTCCAACCAAGTGATGGTGGCACATGCCTTTAATCCCAGCACTCAGGGAGGCAGAGGCAGGCAAATCTCAGTGAGTTCGAGGCCAGCCTGGTCTACAGAATGAGTTCCAGGACAAACCCTGTCTCGAAAAACCAAACAAAAAAGAAAGAAGAAAGGAAGGAAGGAAGGAAGGAAGGAAGGAAGGAAGGAAGGAAGGAAGAACCTCCAGCTGGGCAGTGGTGGCACATGCCTTTAATCTCAGTACTCAGAGGCCCAGGCAGGTAGATCTCTGAGTTTGAAGCCAGCCTAGACAGTCTGAGGTCCAGACAGTCGGGGATACACAGAAGACAATACCTTCAGAAGATCAGGCTGTAGGCAAAGCTATAGGGCATTTTCTTAATTAGTGATTGCTAGTGGAGGACCCAGTCCATTGTGGGTAGTCCCATGCCTGGGCTTGTGGCCTTGGGTTCTATAAAAAATCAGGCTGAGCAGGCCACAAGGAGCAAGCCTATAAGCAGTGCTTCTCCGCGGCCATTGCAGCAGTTCCTGCCTCCCTATTCCTGAACTGTTTGAGTTCGCATCCTGACTTTCTTCGCTGATGAACAGCAAGACGGAAGTGTGAGCCAAATACACCCTTTCCTCCCCAAGTTGCTTTGGTTGTAGTCTTTCACCATGGCCATGGAAACCCTAAGACACTACGCACGTGTGTGTTAGGCAACCATAGTCTCCAGAGGCTAAGGTCAGTTCTCCCTACCCCAGAACCATCTTAACCAGCTCCACTGGGCATGGTATAATGGCCCAGAGCAGATAATGAAAGGGATTGTGAACTGTGGGTGAAGGTGTCCCTGACCGGGGCAGGGGTGATATGAGTGGGGGACCCAGGAGGGGAACCACAGGGGAAGAATTCATCCTGAAACCCTGCAGAAGGAATGTAGTCCTCTTGACCTCTTGTTTTCTAGAAGTGTCTCGTCTCCAGGACTGTAAGAACATAGGTGCATATCCTTTTAAGGCAATGGGATGGTTGTGCTTTGTTACAGTAGCTACAACAAACATATTCTCTCCCCAGGAAAATCTCCCTTGGCCCTACCTGGCTGGATCAGATATCTCCATCACGGACGTCATGACTCCCGTTTACTCTGGCAAGCCCTCATATCTTCCCAGGTCTCAAGTCCCATAGTCCTGTTCCCCAACACCCATGTCGGGTCTGTATTTAGTAGACCTCTTCTCCTGCTGGACTGAGCTTCTGTGAAGCCAGCGCCTGCTCTCTCATAGTTTAGTGAATTTTTATGGACTGATGGGCTGGGAGTTAGAAAAGATGGAGCTCTGTCTCCCAGAGCTCTCCTGGCCTTCTGGCATCCCTACCTTCCTTTAGTCTTTCAACAGACATTTACCAGGCCATTCGCGTGTGTCAGTGTCTAACTTCTGGACACTTGGAAAAATAAGGAAGGAGCCGGTGGTTGCGGGGTTACCCTGGAGCAGATGGCTGGAGGCCGGCAGATGTCCTGTGGAAGGGATGACACAAACTCAGGCTCTAGACTTTGAGACACATTATTGCCTGCAGTGTAAAAGTCGCACACGTGCATGCACACACACACACACACACACACACACACACACACGCCTATTAGCCAGGCACAGAGAGGACCCTGGGCATCTTGTGGAAAGGGACAGGGGCTCCATGAGCACGCTTGTGGCCACTTGCGTGGGTTCAGTGTCTGGTGCTGGTGTCAACAACTGTGTAACCTCAGGCCATTTGATGAATTTCATCTGCCCATTTCCTCCTTACCTGTAAAACAGAAGAGGCCCCAATGACTCTGAACCTTGGAATGCGGTGGTTAGTCAGCTAGATTGGTCTCCCAGGCAGAAGTCAAGCTCATCCTCAGACAAATGCTGGACTCAACTCTCTCTCTGTTTTGCAAAAATTTAAGAACAATTTTCTATTTGTTATTTTATTTTATTTTTTTGCAAAAAAGATGAATAGTTGCCTTTGTTTGGGTGGGAGACCACGTTAGATAACCTAGTGGAACCAGTTGTACTGACTTTGCTAGGATGGATGGATGGATGGATGGGATGGCTGGAGAGAGATTTGTATGTATGTTTGTATGTATACGTGGATATATGGTTAGAGAAATGTCTGTACTTATAGAGAGATGAGTGAATTGATGGATAAATGGAGAGAGATGTGTATGTATCGAAGGATAAATGGATGAACAGAGAGATGTATGCATGCATGGATGAAGATGAATAGATGGATAAATGCATGGACAGAAGAATGTAGTTCTGTCTAAGAACAGAGCTATAGTGAGGCATAGTCAGCACCCTCCTTGATTGGCAGAAGGGATCCGAAGGAGACGCTTTGCTCTGACGCTGTAGTGGGAGGATCTGAGTTCTGGGAAGAACAGGTTCTTCTGAGACTAGGGTTAGTTAACCCTTGTGAATTGCGCTGGAAGAACAGCATGACAGAGACTCAAGGATTAAAGTAAGGATCCAAGAGGAGTCCCCAAAGACAGCAGGTTATTCATACACACTCAAAAAAAAAAATCATCCTTTCGTTTGTTCATTTTTTCTTTGTTTTATTTTTTTTTTAAAGACAGGGTTTCTCTGTGTAACAGCCCTAGGTGTCCTGGAACTAGGCTGGCCTCGAACTCATAGAGATCCGCTCTGCCTCCTGAGTGCTGGGATTAAAGGCGTGTGCCACCACTGTGGGTAGTAAAGCATCATCTTGCACAGGGCACAGTGCCCACAGTAGTGGATGCCAACAGCTGGAGCGGGGTAGTGGCACATAGAGGAAGGCTTTTCAGAGAAAGGCTCGGCTGTAACTGTTCTGCCAAGCCTGATGCTCTGAGTTCAGTCCCTGAAACCCACATGGTAGGAGGAGAAAACTGACTGCAGTACATTGTCCTCTGTCTGATCAGATACACTGTGGTGCACACATGATCACCCCTATAAATAAATATGGAAAAATGCAGTACAAAATGCTAAATTAGAAGCCTGTTTTCAACTTATGACAGATCCCCATGGCAGGTGGAATCCTGTCCTGGATGAGCTCAAGACTGTATTCTTTTCTCAGGAAATCTACTTGTTTGGATGGAAGCTTCACTCCAGCCCCGGGGAATCCAAACCTGTATTTATTAATTTGGCTTGATTGGCCTATTACATCAGTGGCGGCGGATTCCCATCAACTAGGATTTAAACTCAACACTACTCTCTTCCCTTTAAGATTTATTTTTATATGCATTGGTGTTTTGCCTGCCTGTCTATCTGTGTGAGTTTGCCAGACCCCCTGGAACTGGCGTCACAGCCAGGTGTGAGGCGCCGTGTGGGGGGCTGAGAATTGAACCTGGGTCCTCTGGAAGAACAGCCAGTGCTCTTAACCACTGAGTCACTTCTCCAACCCCAGGAAATCTATTCTTCCAACTATCTTAAAGCCCTCTTCTGCGAGCCCAGAGGCAGAGGCCAATGTCCAGTGACGTTCCCTTTGCGCCAGCACAGCTGCCCTATAACCTTAGTAACAGCGGTGAGGTGGACTCCTTCCTTATCACTGGCTGTTTGGATCCTGCCCTCAGGTCACTGTCCCTGTTCTCTGCTGCTCCCTCCTGGGCCTCAGCTGAGTATGCTTTTCACCCTGAGTCGCCTGATTTTTGACTCATGACTCAGGATGCTAGGCGACCGGCTGCCTCCTGCTTCTGTCGCCCTGTCGTCCCCCAGCACAATAGGCTGGCTGTACCCCTGGAACTGTAAACCAGAAATAACCCTTCCTCCCTTAAGTTATTGTCTGTCAGACCTCTGGTCACCGTGACCAGAAACACAATAGGCTCAGCACTCTCTGTCTCCTGCAGTGTCTGCTTGGTCTCTGTACACACGTGGCTCTGTGGTTTTGCAGTAGTGTAAAGGAATTTTAATTATCGGGTGGAAACAACAACAGTCTATGAGTTTAGAGAGAAGGTACCATAAAACACAGATCATGATTCCAGGACACCCCCCCACACACACACACACAACAATGGTCCATAATTAATTCTTGGGCTACATCTGCAGATGCTTGCTCTCTGACAAGTCCAACGAGGCCGTGGGTCTCCGGCTGTCTCTGGCTGGATTGCAAGTGGAATGGTGGTTCTCAGAAGTGTGGGATGGGGTGCAGCCGAGGGGGAGGGACCGGGATGGCATGTTCCCTCTTGGACATAGCGCACACTGGCAGCCTGGGGTAGGATGTGGTATAAATGCTTTCTCTCAGGCCAGTCTTGGGCATGAGCCACTTCTGCTTCAGTTGCTCTAACAGTCCGTAGTTTGTGGGGGGTGCTGCAAGAGAAACCAGGTTTGGGTGACACAGGGCTTCCAGGAGCCTTACACATAGCGATTATGAGCAGACACACAGGTGCCACATCGGCCATCCGAGCAATATATCCATCTGGTTCTGGAGCCGCGCTGTCATGCCGATGAAGACACCTAGAGGAGCTGCTGGGGTGGGGCCCAAGAGCCAGCAAACAGGAGGAGCAATTGTCTTCCACTCCTGCCACATTTTCCAGGCTGTTCTATAAAGAGCCAAGGCTGGCAGGGTGAGCAGAAGCCAGAGAGCACAGAAAAAAAAAAAAAAAAACATTCTCAAAGCTGGATGGTGGCGGCACACACCTTTAACTTCCAGCACTCGGGAGGCAGAGGCAGGTCTATCTCTGTGAATTTGAGCATAGCCTGGTCTACAGATCTCGTTCCAGGACAGTCAGGGCAACACAAAGAAACCTTGCCTCAAAACAAAACAAACAAACAATGCCAATAAATAAATAAAAGAAGTTCTCAAATACTCTGCCTCTTTTTTTTTTCCTACAGTACACACCCCTGTCTGGATCTTGTTTACTCAATCTTATTTATTAACGAGTCTCCTTCTTGGATCATCAGTTCCCTCAGGCAGAAACATTTTGTGCCTGTCACCACTCTGGCTCCCCAGGAACCCCAAGAAAGAAGATTCAGTTACTGTGCCTAGAGGGAATGCCTGGCAAGGGAGTACGGAGTATGTTGCTTCCAGCTAACTGTGGTCCGGGTGTACAGGTGAGGCTGTCATTACAGGGTTGGCCCTGATGTCAAGGGAAGAAGGCAGGGGCAGCCCTGAGTAACAAATGAGGTTCATTTTCCTGTGACCTCACCCCACTGCTCCTGTAGGTCTTTGTGATGGGAGCACACCTCAGCCCTGTGCATTTGTGATCCCCTTATAGACAAAATGCAGGGAAAATTCCCAATTATAAACGTACCAAGAAGGGGAAAGTCGGACTTCTCTGGCAGCCACAGCAATTTCTGTCCATTCCAGGAACGCAGGGCGGGCACGCCCGGGTTGTAACTGTGCCGGTTGTAGTGGTCATCATAGGTGCTGATCAGATAACGATGCGAGGGCTCCTGGTGGTGAGTGATCAGGTGCTTGTATGGGAGACCCTGGAAGGACAACACAGTGGCCACGTTACCCATTAGAGCAAGGTGTCCCTTCCAGCCCGGGATGGTGGCAGTAATCACGCCCTAAGGGGCTGAGTTGTGAAGAGGAAGCCTACACTGGTCACCAGAGACCTCCGAGGGCCACAGATGTGTCTACCTCACTGGGTCACATCCCTCTTTCAGTTGTATACCCCAGCCAGCCGCTTTCAGTTCTCTGGCCAAGTCTATTTGTCCCCAGGGTGTGCTACCATGGTAAATTAAAATTAAAGTCAGGATGCTCGTTGAATGGAAACAGCCAGGGACACTCGGGGTGCAGCTTTGGGATCTGACATTACATCCTTTGGTTCAGTCTTGTCTTGTTCCCCCCAGCCGCCTGTTTCCAAGGTAAACAGCGTTTGGACCTCATATTTCCTTCGGTTACTGTGGGAGAACCAGAGAAGTCCCTGTAAATCTTCCTCCCCCGGAGGGATTTATGGCCCCACAGCTGCAGAGCAAGGAGCTGTTTCTTTGGCGAGGAGTTATTCACCAGGAAGGAGAAAGCTGTGTTTTTATCTGTCTGGGATGCCTGTCTGAAACCAGGGTTTTCCTAAGGAAATCCTTCTGACTTTGAAGAGAATCCCATGGCGCTGGACTGGTTGAAAGGAGGTCGGTAGACACCCTGCACCCCAGACTTCTAAGGGTCGTTCCATAAATAAGGCAGAGCACAAAGCCAGAGACAGACAAGGGTTTGGCCTGCAGTCCAATGCACAGTTCCCAAGATCTGCACCGCCAGGGGCTAGGAGTCCCTTTCTAATCCAGCCAGTGAGCTGGAGGCATTCCCTGAGTGGCAGACCTGCAGGAGAGGAACCAACAGGGATTTTATTGGCATTTCTTTGGGTTCTGCATGTAGCCGTGCTCAAAAATGACTCAACTTTCTGTTCTCATGAGGAGGGGCATGCAACGCCACATATGGCCACATGAGGCAGCAGAGCGCCAGCCAGGGACAGCTATTAACTTGAGAGGGGACTGGGGCTTGGTAAATGAGCCCTTAGGAACAGAATGAATCTTGAGGAAGAGATTCTGTTTGTTTGATTGATTGATTGTGTGTGTGTGTATGTGTGTGTGTGTGTGTGTGTGTGTGTTGGAGGTGGGGTGTCAGGGAAATTAAATACAGTTAGTTTTTTAGGTTTTGGGTTTGTTTTTATTTTTGGCTTTTCGAGACAGGGTTTCTCTGTGTCACTTTGACTGTTAAGTACCGATCTATTTTATTTTAATTTATATGTATGTGTGTTGAGGGTGGGGAAGAGGATGCATGATGGCCAGAAGAGGGAGGCAGTCCTTCCCACCTGCAGCTGGAGTGACAAAGGGCTGAGTGTCTACAGTCATGGGTGCTGGGGACAAAACTCATGTCCTCTCTAACAGCAGCCAGGACTCTTTACCCCTGAACCATCCTTCCCGCTCCTGGGATGTATTCGTTTTAGCCATATTAAGCCATGACTTGGGGTCAAGGTTTGCAATGAGTCCTAGAGTCTGTTTAAAAGATAGCCAGTCCTCTATGCGTAATCATAGCCAAAGGCCAAGAAACTATGACGTAATGATCTGATATGTCACAACAGGGATAAGGGTGGTTGGGGACTGGGAGCCCCAGGCTCTGAGTTCTTATTCCGACTTCCTTCAGTTAAAGTACCTTTGCGTCTTCCATGACGAAAGCAGCGGTGAAGTTCAAGAACCCAAGAGCATGCCCTGGAGATGCTGCACCATCTTGGGATACCAATGCAGCTAGGAATGGCAGTGCGGACTAGAGATGTATGCCAGGTCCAGGGATGTCAGTGTAGTTGTGTCTCAGGGGTGCCAACGCAGAGTCTGACATCATTAATTATGATGTGACTTTCCCAGAGATGGAAGACAGTCGTCTCTGGCAGTGTCCATGCAAAACCCAGCTCTCGTCGCAAAGGAAATAAAAGATATTTTATTCTTGAGCTAAATAGGAGTGGCCAGGGCTCAGGAGCCCAGGTTCAGGTAGCCAAGAATAGCAGCAGGCTGTGTGTAGAAACAACTTCATGATTCTTTTGGAAGAGTCCATAGTTTTAATTGCTTTTTTGCATTTATGTGAAAAGGTCAAACATTTGTTTATACACATGCGTGCACGCAAGTGTGAGTCTCTGCATGTGTGTGTATAAGAATGTGTGGAGATCAGAGGACAATCTGCAGAAATTTGGTTCTCTTCTCTCACCAAAGAGCATTCCAGGGATTGAACTCAGGTTATCACGCTTCGTGACCTGAGCCATTTGCCCACTGAGTTATCTCGCCAGGTGGCTCTCATGAAGGCTTGTTTCATTGTTGGAGTTGGTTTATTTGTTTTTATTTCTTGAGACTGGGTCTCACTGTGTAACCCCAGCTGGTCTGGAATTTCCTATGTAAACCATGCTGCCCTAAAATTCAGAGTTCTCCCTGCCTCTGTGTTCCGAGTGCTGGGATTAATGGTGTGCGCCATCACGCCTAGAATCTCGTGAAGTTTTCTTGTAGGTACAAAATAAAGTCATAAAATAAAGCATTTTCCAAATACATTAGTGGGGACATCAGGTAGGTATGCGTGTTTTAACAAAGTGGAGAAATGTCTGCTACAAGTCTCAGATGCTGTCTGAGGACATTCTCAGCTTTGGTTTTTTTTTTTTTTTTTGTTTTGTTTTTTGTTTTTTTTTTTTTGTTTTTCGAGACAGGGTTTCCCTGTAGTTTCTAGAGCCTGTCCTGGAACTAGCTCTTGTAGACCAGGTTGGCCTCGAACTCACAGAGATCCGCCTGCCTCTGCCTCCCGAGTGCTGGGATTAAAGGCGTGCGCCACCACCGCCCGGCCATTCTCAGCTTTGGGTAGATGGAAGCTAAGTTCCTACATTTTAACATTTTTCACCAGATAGCAATGGATCAAACACAAAGCCAGTGAATGGCTACCAGGAGGACAGAAGATAGCCCCCAAATAATTTGGCTCTCAATCTGCCATTCCAACCCATTACACTTAGGAAGTTCTGACCAGTCAGTCAGGCTTGTAGAATCTTTCCTTAACACAGGTGTGGCTTGGGCTGGAGAGAAGGCTCAGCTGGTAAAGCTGCTAGCTGCCAAGCCTGAGGACTTGAGGTTGATTCTCAGGTCCCATATGTGAAGGAGAGAACCATTGCCTGCAAGTTGTCCTCTGTCCTCCACCCATGCATGGATGTCTTCCACAGCAAACGGACAAATTAATGTGTTCTGGAAGTTTAAAAGAAGCCTGGTGGTGGTGGTGTCAGTGGTGGTACACACTTTTAACCTCAGCACTTAGGAGGCGGCGGCAGGCAGATCTGAGTTCGAGGCCAGTCTGGTCCACAGAGTGAGTTCCAGGACAAGAAACCATGCCTTGAAAAACAAAACAAAAGAAAACAACAAAAAACAAACAAAAAAACCCATAAAAAACTCTCCAAAACAATGGGGCTGGAGAAATGGCTCAGTGGTTAAGAGCACTGATTGTTCTTCCAGAGGTCCTGAGTTCAGATTCCACATGGTGGCTCACAACCATCTATAATGAGATCTGGTGCCCTCTTCTGAGGTGCAGGTACGCATGCAGGCAGAACACTGTATATATATATATATATATATATATATATATATATATATATATATAAAAACTCTCCAAAACAAAACCAAAAAAAGGTTTAAAAGAGAAAGATGCATGCACTGTCTCTCGTTTACAGGAAAGCCACCTGCTTGTTCCCTTCCCATGGAGCCACACAGTTTGGAAGAATTTATCTCCTGCCTTTGCATTCTGAGTAGCTGGTCTCTTGGGCCCCTCCCCTCACTAAAATGCTCTGCTTCTCACAAATCACACCTCACTCCTTCCTGCCACTGGCCTGAGTTTAAACAGGTGTTGGGAACATGGGGTGACACTGGATGGGGAGACAACAGGCTGGCCCAAACAAAACACTCCCAACTCTCACTTGGGATTCTCAGAGCCCGGTGGCACACAGCATAGCTATGCCCTATGGACAAATGGTGACAAGCTTGCTATTCCCATCGCGAGCCTGGAGGGAGACATCAGAGGAACTCATGTAGAAGGTGTCCTTTCCTGCTGTACCTGGAGGGGCTAGGATTCTAGAGCCTCTGTCACAACCCCACCTGATAATCAATGTCACTTACCTCCATTCTCCTTTTCCCATACCACCTGGAAATATGGTCTGGTCTGTGACCTGGGAAGGGGATGTATTCCTTCCTGTAAATGCACTGGGGTGTGTGGTCAGTGGCTTTGGTGAACTGGAAAAGAACACAATGTCCATGAGAACGTCTGAGATGCTGATGCCTTTCTTACCCCTGCTGTGTCCCTCAGCCACCACACAGGGACAGAGTGAATAGGAACCCAGGAAACCAAATGACACAGGAAGGGCATAAGCTAAGGGGCTCAGAGCCTGCTAACACAGACAAGAATAATATAGGTTAATGTACAATGTAAGAGTTAGCTAATAAGAAAGCCTGAGCGAATGGGCCAACCAGTTTATAATGAATGTAGGCCTCTGTGAGTTTCTTTGGGACAGAAACCCCTGTCAACACGGGAGGCAGAGGCAGACAGATCTCTGTGAGTTCAAGGCCAGCCTGAACTAGTTCCAGGATAGGCTCCAAAGCTACAGAGAAACCCTGTCTTGAAAAACCAAAAAAAAAAAAAAAAAAAAAAAAAAAAAAGAAGAAAAAAGAAAGAATTGTTTTGTGGTATATGGCATGGTCTATCCTATGAATTCTTCATGGGTGTTTGATAAACATGTATATCTTTGTTCTGTCAGGTGGAATAATACATACATATATTAGGTCTAAACAGTTTGTGGTATTGTTCAAGCCCTTTGTTTCCATATTGACCTTCTGCCTGATTGTCCTACCCAATATTAAATGTGTAGCATTGAGATATCTCCCTCCCCCCATTTTTTTAAGACAGAGTTTCTCTATGCAGTCAGTCCTAGCTGTCCTGGAACTCACTCTGTAGTCTAGGGTAGCCTTAAACTCAGAGATCTGCCTACCTCAGCATCCTGAGTGCTGGGATGAAATCCATGCACCACCACCCCCCAGCTGGAGATACTTTTAAAATAGAGATTGCTTTTATTTTTATTTTATGTGTATGAGTGTTTTGCCTGCATGTGTGTATGTGTACTGGGGCCTGTGAAGGCTAGAAGTGGGTATCAGATTACAGATGGCTGTGAGCTACACTGTGGGAGCTGGGAATGTCCTCTGCAAGAGCAGTCAGCGCTCTTAACCGTAGAGCCACCTTCCCAGCCCTTGTTTTCATCACTTAGTGAAGGTTTATTCCAAGACCTGCAACAGACTCGGACTAAACCAAACGGTATTGTAATTTCTTATAATATTTGAACACGTAGCATAGTTTCTGAACCCTAGATTTTTCAAGCCTTTAACAACTTCCCATAGTGACAGCAGTCAACAGAGTGTAAGGTGATGTCATTAGTGTTCTGTCACACACCCACACACTTAACAAGAGTGTGATTAGCAGCAGGAGCCCCAGTCTAAATAGATACAGTCTGTGTTTATGCTTTCCATGTTTGTATCCACTTCTTCCTCTCAAGGTCCTGTGAAAACTGAGCTTCATTCAAGTCGGGAATTTCTTACATTTAAAATTACAGGGCAGCGAAGATGGTTTACCCAGTGAAGGTGCTTTCTGTAGTGAGTCTTTCTCTGTGCCTGTCGGCATCCAAATAACAACATGGAGACTTTTTATTAATTGTGAAAGCTCAGCCAACAGCTCAGGCCTGTTTCTAACTAGCTCTTCTAACTTGAATGAAACAATTTCTATTCATTTACTTGCTGCCACCTCTGGCCTACAATTTTTTCTGTGAGGCAGAATTTTTTTTTTAAGATTTATTTATTATGTATACAACATTCTGCCCACGCGCCAGAAGAGGGCGCCAGATCTCATTACAGACGGTTGTGAGCCACCATATGGTTGCTGGGAATTGAACTCAGGACCTCTGGAAGAGCAGCCGGTGCTCTTAACCACTGAGCCATCTCTCCAGCCCCGGCAGAAAATTTTGAAGGGCTCTCCTTTCTTGTCTTGGCAAAGTCTGGTAATCACTTTTCTTTGTGTTCTACTGGTCCAGTCTGGACAGCTTTACACTGTCAGCAGTCAGGTAAAGAGCAGCTTCTTGTCCAAATGGCTAATTTTGACACACTGAAAGCAAACTCCATGAGGAATTTCTTCAATACCCATCAGCTTTCCATGATTTCAGATGACTAGAGTTGGACAAATCGAGCCCACATGGTGGAAAAAAAAGAATAGATTTCCAAACGTTGTCCTCCAAAAGTGTGTGAAAGCAAGTGCACCAACACTAACATAAATAAGTGAATAAAAGTAACTTCTGTTTGATTGGTTGTTTGAGACAGGGTTTTTCTATGTAACCCTGGCTATCCTGGAACTCACTCTGTGGACCAGGTTGGCATCACACTCAGAGATCCACCTGCCTCTGCCTCCAAAGTGCTGGGATTTAAGGCATGCACCACTATGCCCAGCTAAAAAATTTAAATTATATTTTTGAGGCTTTGGGAATATAGATTAATGGCAGAGTGCTTGCCTAGCATTCACAAAGCTCTGTGTTCCATTTCCAGCATCAAAGTCAAATTGTCTTTAAAACTTACCTTTAACACATTTCAAGCTCTACCTTCCCACCTGCCTCCCCACCGGCAATCGTGGTGCTAAGGCACCCAATATTATAGGGACCTATCTGATGGGCATAAAGCAATCCGTAAGCAACTTTCCCAACTAACCCCAATGTCAGTGTTCTGCCAATGTAAACAAAAAATCTCAAGAAAATAAAAACTACAGTTTATAAGAAGAAACATGCAACAATATAAGAATTGTTAAACTATAACCTTCTACCTGTCTTCAGTTACAAGTATTCTTCTGTAGCGGCGAAGATTGGAAATAACCAAAAATAGTCCTTTTATAATTACTCAATTTTAATACAAGGGGAGACAAGGGAACTTACAGAACCAAGGGTCCAGCGAAGCCGGAGGTGAGCGCGCGCAGGGCAGCGCAAACGAACGGGCCACCTTCCGGCTCCCCAATCCTATTTAAGGGGAATGCTACCCCGCTGGAGCAGCCACGCCCCTGAACGCAGGGATTGGGCCAGCTGCCCCAACATTCTTCAGACTCTTTTTACGTTTTACTGATTTAATTGTGCAGATGGAGCTGTGAAAGCTGAGGTTTGATGAAATAGATAAAAGCAACATTTAAAAAGTTCTGTTGCATGATTTAATTGGTTATTAGGTAAGTTTCCTGAGATGAAAGCAGGAGTGTGTATTTTAAATACTTAGCACATTATACCTATCTAAATGCATGGGGCGGGGGAGGGGCAACATGCCATGGCACACATGTGGAGCTCAGCGGGCAACATCTCTCCTTCCACCCATGTGGGTTCCAGGGATCAAAGTCAGATCATCAGGCTTGCTGTCAGGTGCCTTTACACACAGAGCTATCTTGCAAGTCCTGTTTTATTCCATTGCTGCCACAAGTTACATCATTATGAGTTGTGCGCTCATTTGGCTAGAGCTGCGATTTTTGTCTATTTTTCTAAATCGTGTAGGAAGTAACAGGTAGTTACTAATTTTAAATTACACAGTACCGGCTTTTATCTTTGTCTGTGTGTTTTCATTTAAGTGAGCTAGCATCCCTTCATTTTCAACTTGAATTTCATTTTCAGCTTGAATGATTACCTCAAAGGCAGGTCTCTGGATCTCCAGAGCTCCGGGTGGATAACCATCCTCAACTTTTTTTTAAAAAAGATTTATTTATTTATTATGTATACAGTATTCTCAGTACTCTGCCTGCAGGCCAGAAGAGGGCACCAGACCTCATTACAGATGGTTGTGAGCCACCATGTGGTTGTTGGGAATTGAACTCAGGACGTTTGGAAGAGCAGGCAATGCTCTTAACCACTGAGCCATCTCTCCAGCCCCATCCTCAACTTTTGCTTGTCTGGAAATGTCTTCATTACTTTCTCAGTTTTGAAGGAGAGTTTTGTGGGCTATAGAATTCTCAGCTGTCAGTTTTAACTTTTTATTATGCTTGGAATTTATTACCACACACTGCTTCTAGATTTTTGCTGAAAACCTCCACTGACACGCCCTCTGATAAGTTATTGTTACTGCACTGGACAAACAATTTATTTTCATGTATTTATTTTCCTATCTTTCTTTCTCCTTCCCCCTTCTGGAAAAATTATTGTTTGTGATTTTTATTTTCATTTATTTTTTTCTTTCTATTTTTTTCTTATCTTTCTCCTCCTCCTCTGTTGTCTTCTGTATATTTATTTAGTCTATGAGTATAAATAAGTGTTTTGCCTGCACAAATGTCTGTGTACCACATGAATAGCCTGGTGCTCTTGAAGGTCAGAAAAGGGCATAAAATCCTCTGGAACTGGAGTTACTGTGAGCCACCATGTGGTGCTGGGAATTGAACCTGGGCCCTCTGAAAGAGTTAAAAAGTACTCTTAACCTCTGAGTCACCTCTCCTGCCCATGTTTTTCATGTTTTTAAGAGTCCATGTGTCTTTGATTTCCAATAGCTTGATTGTCATGACTATCACCAAAGTCTCTCTCTCTGTACATTTATTCTTCTTCGAATTCCTTGAACTTCTTGGGTTCATAAAGCTATGTCCTTCCTCGAGCTATGATAGTTTCAGCCATTATTATTATTTTTGAAACAGGATCTTACTCTGTAGGCTAGAATAGCCACACACTCACAGAGATACACAAACTTACACAGATCTGCCTACCTCTACCTCCTGAGTGCTGGAATTAAAGGTATATGCCACTATGAACATCGGTACTCTTTCTTTAGGAAGATTGCTACCTTGTTTATTTCTTTGGCCAGCTTTACTTTTACTTTTTTTACATCTAATGATTTTTTCATTGCTGAAAAAATTAAAAATTAAAGGCACCAATTCTTCCACACTTTGTTGACTAGATATAGGCAAGGGGAGGCCTTTTTTTTTTTTTTTTTTTTTTTTTTTAAGCTAGCTGGTCCAAAACCAGCTGAACTGATTCTCAAGGATTTTCTTGGCACACATCCTGCCTGGGCTTTTCTGTAGTTTATTATATTTACATACACACTTCTTATTAAGTGTCTTAGTTTCCGTCTAAAATACTATCTCCCCTTTTCTTTCTTTTCTTGATAGGGTCTCAGTGCACAGCGTATATTGGCCTTGAATTTAACAATGCTTCTGCCCAGTCTTATCAAAGTGTTGGAAATATAGATATGTGCTCTCAAAGCCCAGCGTTTTCTTCAGGTATTATATTGGATTCCTCTATTCATTCTCTCTCTCTTACTATGTAGTATGTAGCCTTTGTAGCCTTGGTTGTCCTGGAGTTCCCTATGTAGACTAGACTGGCCTCAACTCATAGAGATCTGCCTACTACCTCCTGAGTGGTCTTCTCTATCTGTTATCTCTTATTTGAGACACTTAGAGTCCAGCTTCCCTTGCAGGTTTCTCCTACAGGAACCCTAAATGATTGCTCATCTGGCCATTTTTCCCGTTGGTGCCTCTCTTCCTCACATCTGTCAAGCACAGTTAAAGTTAATGATGACTCACGCCATGTGTGGTGATGGCTAATGTTCTCCATGGAAACATCTTTTCTAGTTATCCAAAGTGATGGCGAAGGATGCCTTGGAGAACCGTGAGAGAGGCTCCAGGAGGGAAAAGGGCAGAGGGTCTTTACCTCAAGTGCATTTTGTTCTCTGAAATGTTCTTGGCTGTGATTTTGTGCCTCCTGAGGCACATGTTTATGCTCAATTCCTAAGATGTGTTTGTTCTTGTTGGGTGTCGGAGCATAGCTTTAGAACCCAGTCCGGTGAAAGGATGAGCTGAACACTCGCCTCTGCGTACTCCACATCTGGATATGGGCTTCTGCCTTGTTTCTGTGCTTTCCCAGACAGGACCTAGAGTATGTGCCAGGCCACCATGTTGAAATTGGTCTGTCCTGATGAAGTTTGGTAAAGGACTGCTCTGTTACGTGTATTTACGTGTTTTCCTGATCGTATTTTTCTGAACTCAAACTTCTTTCCTTAGATCATTGCTTTCTTTGTCTCTTTCATGTATAGAAGCACACTGAAATGGAAGTGAAATTGTCTACAGCATTAGATTGTAGTCTGCCCCATTCTCTAAGGTCCTCAAATCCCAGGTCTTACAGACACATCTGCATAGGTTGGCATAAAGCACCACCAATTTTCCTAAGCTGGCAGTTCTATCTTAAATTCTTTTCCTTTTTCATTTCCCAAGATTATCTGAGGATGTCTAGATATCTCTGAAAAGGAAAAAAAATAGAATTGTATATATACATATATTTACATAATCTATCTACATAGCTGTGTATCTCTATATGTATCAGGTTGCCTTTGTACTCAATTTGTTAACAAAAATGACCTTGAAATAGAGATCTTTCTGCCATTTTCTCCTGAGTTCTGAGAGCTCTGGAATGCAGGCATGTGACACCTCACCTCCTAGGTAGTGCATTTCTGGGGACTGAACCCTGGGTGAGTCTCCTGTGTGCCAAACAAGCACTATACTACTGAAACAACTCAAGCCCAGTCTTCACAGCTCCAAGTGGCTTGTTCTTCCTGGCCACAAAGGAGGATATTCAGTTTCAAGTGGCCCTTTCGGGAGAAGCAGCATCAAGAACCTGTTCTGTTTTGAAAGTAGACTCTGAAGATGGGCGTGGCTGTGGAACAAGTGCAGTCAGCAGCAATATAGCCACGATGTCACTGCAGGGTGTGCCGTGACTGCTTCAGTAGGAGCTATGCGCAGGAAAGGGACAGACTGAGAACAGTAGAAATTCTTCGAATAAAAGTTCAAAGGAGGGCTCAGAAGTTAAGAGTGCTTACGGCTCTTGCAGAGGATCAAGTTTGGTTCCCATTGCCCATACTGGGCTATTCATACCTGCCTGTAGCTCCAGTTACAATGGATATGACCACTGCATGCAAGTGGACACACACACACACACACACACACACACACACACAAATGATTGGTTTTAAAGATTTATTCACTATTTCAATTTTATGTGTATGAGTATTTGCTTGCATGTATGTAAGTTTTTTTTTCTTTTTTCTTTTTTTCTGGTTTTGTGAGACAGGGTTTCTCTGCAGCTTTTTTAGAGCCTGTCCTGGAACTAGCTCTTGTAGACCAGGCTGGCCTCGAACTACAGAGATCCGCCTGCCTCTGCCTCCCGAGTGCTGGGATTAAAGGCATGCGCCACCACCGCCCGGCTACATGTATGTAAGTTTATCGTGTTTTTATGGCTCAAGGAAGTCAGAAGAGAACATTGGATCCCCTAAACTTGTGGGTGAGCGCAGCTGTGGGGGTGGGGCTGGGAACCAAACTCCAGTCCCTTACAAGAACAGTAAGTGCTCTTACCCACTGAACCATGTCTCCAACCCAGTAAAACACTTTAAAGAAAAAAGTACAAAGGTGGTGGCACATGCCACTTTTAATCTGAGCACTCGAGAGGCAGAGGCAGGCACGTCTCTGGAGTTCAAGGTCAGCCTGGTTTAAATAGTGAGTTCTAGGACAACCAAGGGTAAGTGGAAAGACTCTTACCAAAAAAATAAATAAATAAAATAAAAAATAAAAACTAATAAATAAATAATAATAAAATTCAAAAGAACAAAGATATTGGGGAATATTCTGCTACCTTGAAACAGTCCAGTTACAGCAGTGCTAGAGGTACAATTGTATTTATACCCCTACTATGGTGTCTTTAAGACAAGGAGGGACCTTAATTATTGCATGAATGCATCTTTCCTGTGTAGAGCAGAAGACCATGGTGTTCAGACTTAACTGTAGGCTGCCTCCCATTTGAGAAAAGCCGACTTCACTTCTCCCTGAGCTATTTCCCCACGGACTGTCCCTTCTTACCTTCCTTCTCTCTTCCACCCAGTTTCCCACGAGCACTCTCGTGGAGTACTTCTTCTCAATCTGCCAGCCTGGCGTGGAAAATGCCTGAGGAACCGCTGAAGTCACAAACATAGTGGTGCTCCTCCCCGCGTCCCTTTGACTCGGCAGATTCAGGGGACAGAGAGGTATGGGGGGTTATTCGAGTGTTCCTTTCCTCATCTGCCTT
This sequence comes from Arvicola amphibius, assembly GCF_903992535.2. Classification (NCBI taxonomy): domain Eukaryota; kingdom Metazoa; phylum Chordata; class Mammalia; order Rodentia; family Cricetidae; genus Arvicola; species Arvicola amphibius. Next base: position 9,128,090 of record NC_052052.2, on the reverse strand, counting down.
CCCAGAGTGGGTAGCAGGTGGCCCTCTGTCAAGCTCAGGAAATTTAAAACAAAGCCTGGAGAGCTCACTTTGGAGAATGAGGTGATCTTGGATTCTCTTTGTTGACTGTCTCCATGGTGACAGACACTGGCTGCAGACACTCTTCTCTAGGCAGCAGTTGATTCTGGAGGAGTGGAGTTGGCCCCACATAAAGAAGCCAGACTAATGGTAGTGAAAGGCCAGGTATCTCTTGTTACAAGAGGGACACCACCCTTGCTGGACTCTTTCATGGGCGTGAGTTGAATTTTATTACTGCTTAGTGTTGATATGTGAGCCCATGCTAAGACTCTACGGTACAGTTCGTGCTACTGTACCATTCGTGAGCCGGGCAAGGGCCTGGAGATTAAAAGAACACACAAGAGACACGGGTCATTCGTGAGGAAAGAATGCCGAATGCCGTTTATTCAAGTTTAGGAAATCCCTTATATACCTAACTGTTGCACAGTGGAATTCCCCTTAGGCAGGTGGAAAATTACCGAGCCCAAAATGGAGTAAACCATATAGCTAACCACCACGGGGGCAGAGGGAGCACAGGAACAAACAGGATGTTTAGCCAGAAAATGGAACAAGATGTCTGGCCAGAAACTGTTCTCAAGATGAACCCCGGGCGGGAGGAGGGGTAGACCCGTGGTCTCTATGCATTCCCTCACAGCGCCTCTTGGGGGCTGGTGCCATAACGGTATCTGCTTTCTACTTGAAGACGCTGAAGCACAGAGGTTCAGGCACCTAATGTCACCCAGCTAGCTGGTGGACACTTGAGACTTACATCAGTTCCAACTCCAGCTTAAAGCTCGAGCTTCTACCCACTCCGTCTGTAACTCTGACTAAGGGCTTCCGTGAAGAACCCTACATTGTATTTGCAGCGAACACAATATGGTTCATTCATTCAGTCTTCATTCATTCATTCATTCATTCATTCCATAAGCACTTCACATTCTGTGTTGTAGGAGCTAAGGTGAGGTTGCAGTGTATTAATGAACAGACCTCGGCTCAGCTAAATTGGACAGAGCCCAAATGTTTTGCTTATTCTCTAGTCCAAAGGATCATGAGCCACCAAGATCTCTATCTACAGATAGCTGGTTCAGTATGGTGGAGGATGTCTTCATGACGCAATGTTCTGGAGCCCTTATGAAAGCCTGGGCTAGGGCAATGTTACCTAACTCAGCGGCAGAGCACTTGCCTAACATGTGAAAAGTCCCTTAGGTTAAACCCTAGCAAAGGAAGGGAGGAAGAGGGTGAATAGGAGAGGGAGAGGAAGAGAGAGCGGAAAGAGGCAAAGAGAAAAGGGGAGAAAGGAAAAAGGAAAAGGGCTAACCAAGAAAAAGATGCCCTAATAAATAGAGGAAACTGAAGTTAAGTTTTATTTTGTTTTCTGAATATGGGCATTTTGCTTACTTGTGTTTCACATACATGCCTATTGCTCATGGAGGTTAGAAGAAAATGTCAGATTCCCTAGAAGTGGCGTTATAGAAACCTGGGGGTGCTGGGAATTGAACCTGGGTCCTCTGGAAGATCAGTCAGTGATCTTAACCACTGAGCTCTCTATCCAGCCCTAGAAAAAGAAGTAACCACAGTACAGGCACAGTCATACCACATGGGTGCAAATGCTACATAATCTTACAAAGGCGCACAGGTTTGCGCGCGCGCGCACACACACATACACACATTAAAAAAAGATACATCTTCATGTTGGAAAGATGGTTCAGAGGGTTAAGAGTTTAGCATGCATGCTGGAAAGATGGTTCAGAGAGTTAAGTGTTTTCCATGCAAGCTGAATAATCAAAGTTTAATTTTTGGTAGCCACATAGGTGGAAGGAGAAACTGATTCCACAACTGGCATCAGATCTCCTGGAACTGGAGTTATAGATGGTTGTATGCTGCCTGATGCTAGGAACTGAACCTGGGTCCTCTATGGCACCAACAAGCACTTTTAACTGCTGATCTATCTCTGTAGTCTGAGGTATATTATTATTGTTGTTGCTGGCTTTTCGAGATAGGGTTTCTCAGTAGCTATGGAACCAGTCCTGGAACTCACTCTGTAGACCAGGCTGGCCTCGAACTCACAGGGATCCGCCTGCCTCTGCCTCCCGAGTGCTGGGATTAAAGGCATGCGCCACCACCACTTGGCCTGAGGTGTATCTTTAATACAAAAAGACTCTAAAACTTAAGAAGATATTATATTTCAGAATAAATAATATTTCCCAACCTGGGATGATGAACATGTGATAGTTGTAGGTGCATTTAAAACTGTTTGCACAGGGGAGGGGCCAGGTGTCAAAGGTTAAGAGGAGAAGAGCCTACAGGTTTGTAGGTTCTGAGGTGCTCATGAGCAGTGATGTGGGTGGTAGCTTCATCTTCCCAGTAAGCATCCTTGACTGCTGGTTTGTGGTTTAGCAAGGCCACTCGCTAGGCTTCAGTTAGAACCACTTATTACCAAAAAGATGGTATCATAGATGTGGCCTTGACAGTCAATTGTGGTTTGGCGGCGTCTCTTGGTATTGTTCTTTTTAATATGGCATATGCACGGGGACCCTTCATCAAAGACACCCAGCTTCCATCTGGTTAGTGTTTAAAACAATAACTCCATTTTGCTTTTGACAGCTTCCACAAGGCAACGTTTCCTGTTACTGGATGGTAGTTTTGCAGCGATATGAACAAATACCACTTCATAACAGACAAGAAACAGAGAAAAGTGCACAGAGAAGGAGACCAGTACAAAATAGAGCCCTAGAGACAGGCCCTCAGTGACCTCCTTCCCTCAGCGAGGGGCCACCTTCCTCATTTCACCCCATGACAAATCCCTCAAGGGATCAATGCCTGGGAGCCATCATAGCCCCAGCCAGGGAGAACTTCACTAATCTTGATATTTTTAAATTAAACCAATCAAGTTGACAATCAGGATTAATGACCACAGAGCCATCTCCTGATGCCCGTGGATAGCCATTTCCTTAGAGCAGGGGTTTTCAAACTGTAGGGTCCCCATTTTTAAATGAAGTTATTTTTAAATTGTGTGTATGTTTGTGTGCCTGCACACATGTGCACGCACACACTCACACACTCGCATGTGTTCAGGTGCCTTTGGAAGTCAGAAGGCTGTGTAGAATCCCCTGGAACTGGAGTCACAGACACTTGCGAGCAACTTCGTGCATGCTGGAATCGGAACCCGGATCCTTTGCAGCAGCAGTCAGTGCTGTTAACCGCTGAGCCATCTCTCCACCACCACTCCCGGACCTTGTTAGAAACATTATATTGAGTGGAGCTCCAACGAGGCTGGCTGTGACCTCCTGTGAGAATAGCAGTCATCTCCTCCAAACGCTGGGAAACCACATCCGTGGCTAAAATCTGTCACGGTGCGAATATTTACGTCACAGAATTGGCAAACACTGTTGTGAGGATTAATTTTGGTTGTCAATTTGATCGGATTGAAATACACCAAGTGATATGCCTCTGGGGGGGGTGGGAGGTGGGTGAGTATTTCTAGGACGGATTAGCTGAGTGGGAAGACTGTCCCCCACAGTGGGCAGCACCATTCAGCCCTGGCCCAGAGATAAGGAAATCTGAGAGAAAGACAGGGCCACACCTGCCAGCCTTCACTTCCTGCCTCCGATTGCCACCTATCCATTGTTGCCACTGCCTTGCTCTGGCCGTTTCTTCAGGCTTCCATCCAGTGGCTCTCCAGGAGTTTCCCAGGTATTCGGCACCAGACTGTGGCATCCAGCAACATGGACCGAAGGGTCAACAGGTTCTCAGCCTCTTCAACATGTAGACAGTCATTGTTGGACTATCCAGCCTGCGTCACGTAAGCCAACCTGATAAATCCCCTTTGGTTCTATTGGTTGTGTTCTTCTAGAGAGCCCTGGCTAATACGACTGTACGTTGGGGTGTATTGGCTGACTTTTTATTTCTCAGGCAGCTTCTTATACTTGTCATATTAAAAACCGAATCAGAAATCTTACATAGACTTATTAATTTTGAAATAAGAAAAGTAAATGACATCATTAACTTTATTTCCTCAGACAAGAATGTATGTGAAGAATGTCATGATTTTATGTATTTATGTTTTGCATATTTGTATAATGCCCGCGTGTGATAATAATCAGTTGAATTCTCACTTGAATTCTTCTGCTTTCATCTTTGGGATGGCATTTTGTTCAAAGAAAGGAAGCAAGCTTCATACCCTTACATAATTAATTACTTATATAGATGATACATAATTAGAAGAGAGAGAGAGAAGCCCTTACATAAAACCCTTGTAGATAACTGCAATTTTTGTTTTGCTTTGAGACTGAGTTTCACTCTGTAGCTCTGACTGTCCCGGAACTGGATGCACGAATCAGGCTGGCCTCGAACTCACAGAGATCCACTTGCCTTGGACTCCTGAACTCTGGGATTAAAGGCGTGCCCCACTGCATCCGTGGACACATTCTTTCCTGACATGTGATATCTAGATGTGTATATCCCCAGCTCCTGAAGCAGCTAGAAGAAGCCTCCCCGTACCGCAATTCATGGTAAATCCCCTTCAATCAGTTCCGACTTTTACGCCAGCGAGCTGACTGTAGGTGCACTCCTGGTAGAGCCAGAGCCAAGGGGTCAGAGGTCAAAGGCTGAATTAACCACAAGTAGCTAATGATGTGTTCAGCATTCCTATAAGGCACCTGAGAAGCTAGAAATGGATGGGTTCAGAGAGCTTCCAGAGTGGCAAGATACCTCCAAACCCCCCTTTCCTTGGATAGAAACAGCTGCACTGTGGGCACTTCTGGATCTTGTCCAAATGTGTGATCAAAAGAGCTACAAACGGGCCACCGAGATGGCTGGGTGGGTAGAGGTTCTTGTCAACAATGGCCTGAGTTCTGTCCGAGGACTGCTTGGTTGAAGGAGAGACCAGATGGTCGTGTTTATCCTCTGATTGCCACACTTTCTTATTCCCTCCTGTGTCTCCGACCTCCCGTGTGAGATCATTTTTCTTTTCTCCCGAAGAATAAGCTTCCTTTTCAATTCAGTTTTGATTGCAGCAAACTCCCCTTGTTTCTGTTTTATCTGAAAACGTCCTGCTTGCTCACTTTTCTTGAGCACCGAATTCTTCTTGATGGTTAATTTGCTCACACTTTGAAGAGATCATTCCACTCTTTCCTGACTTTACCCTGCCAACATTTTAGCCACTAAGTCATCTCACCAGTGAACTAGTTTGGTTTTTCTTTTGCTCAATATTTATTTATTAGCTTTTGGTTTTGAGACAGGATCTCTCTATGTGACTCCTGGAATTCGCTCTGTAGACTAGGCTGGCTTCAAAACCACAGAGATCCTCTTACCTCTCCCTCCCAAGTGCTAGGACTAAAGGTGTGTGCCATCCCGTCTGGCCCAACAATTGTTTTCAGTCTTCTCTCTTGGGTTCTCTGCAGCTTCATTCTGGTATGTGTTGGGGTGAATTGCTTTATGCTACTTGTGTACTACTTTGATCTGTGGATAAAATTTTCAAGCCTTCAGGAAGCTTTCGGGTGTTGTCAAGTATGGAATCCACCCTCCTTCCCCTCCCCTTCTGGCAGACAATATGCATCTGTTATATGTCATCACTATGCCTGCAGTGCCCTGTGCCCTTTGTTATTGTCTGGTCCTCCATCCCTTCATACTGATTCAAACGCTTCTACCTGGAGTCCACCTCACATACATCTTCTTCAGATACATCTAATATGAAATAAAACCCATAAGCACCCAAGTATCTGGTACATATCTGTAATTCCCAACATTCAAATGGCCAAGTCAGGAAGATAACAAGTCTAAGAAAAGCCTGGGCTAAATTTTCTAAAAATAAAATAATGTTGTGTTTTTTATTGAATTTCTGTTTGATTCATGTACACACTACACACACACACACACACAGAGAGAGAGAGAGAGAGAGAGAGAGAGAGAGAGAGAGAGAGAATTTGCTATGTTGCTTTTACAGTTCTACTTTTTAATTGTTTGTTTTACTTTCCAAAAGTTCTAGTTACCATTTGTAGTCCTATCCTAGTTTTCAAATCTAGACTTTACCTTCTTGGGCATGCTCAGATGCTCAGCAAAGCCTGTGAGACAATTGTCTTTCTTCTTCCTAACTGCAGTTTCCCCTCTCCCCACTCCTTCCAGTCCCTCTGCCTCCCCTCTCCCCCAGGTTCATTCCTTTCCCTTGGGGTGGGGGGACAGGCCTTCTAGGGATATCAACTGAACATGGCATCACGAGTTAGAACAACTCGGCACACACCCTCATATCAAGGTTGGATGAGGCAATTCAGTCCCAGGCACAGGCAAAAGAGTCAGAAAAAGCCCTACTTCCCACTGTTAGGAATCTCACAAGAACACCAAGCGCAACGTATATGCAGAGAACCTAGCAGAGACTCACACTTAAGCTTTAATTTTATTTTATATGTATATGTGGGTACCTGCATGAATGTATGAGCCTCATGTGCATGCAGTTACTACAAAGGCCAGAAGGAGGCGCTGGATTCTCTGAACCTGGGAACCTAACCCAGATCTTCTGCAAGAGCAGTTTAAACTCCTAACTGCTGGGCCTCTTCCTTCCACCGTCCCTCACATCTTCCCTCCCTCCCTTCCTCTCTCCCTCCCTCCGTCCATTTCTCTCCCTCCCTCCAGTTCTTCCTTTTCTATAATTTCAGCAGATTCATATTACCAGCTCCCCTTTTTTTCTCATCTGCTTGATATTTTAAAAGTTATTCACGAACACGATTTAAGGTCCAGAATAATACAACCTTCCTCCAGAGATGATTTTTTTTTTTTTTTTTTTTGGTTTTTCGAAACAGGGTTTCCCTGTAGTTTCTAGAGCCTGTCCTGGAGCTAGCTCTCGTAGACCAGGCTGGCCTCGAACTCAGAGATCCGCCTGCCTCTGCCTCCCGAGTGCTGGGATTAAAGGCGTGCGCCACCACCGCCCGGCCCAGAGATGATTTTTAAACCATCTGAGAAGTTAGGGGCCACTTTAATTCAACCCAGTTATTGTGCAATCAGAAAAACATGTACTCAGGTTTGGGGAAGAAGGACCACAGAGTGCCATACAAAGCCCCTAGAGAAAAATCCACCACAGCTAGTACAGAGGCAATTCAGAGAAAAATAACACCTACAGCAAGACCTAAGGGGTGAACACTCCATTGACTTCTTCTGCTGCTCCTTGTGGCCTAGAAAAGAACCCATTCACCCCACCAGGGGCTTTGCTGTAAACCTGATAGACAGCAGCTCTCGAATGGAGTCTGATGAAAACATGGAATCTAATCACAGCTCCCACTGGGTGAGTAAGCATTCCTGATGGGAACATCAAGGTACGCTAGAGATGAGCCCTTCTATTGCCAAGCAGGGAAACCAAGAGCTCAAGAGGGCAAGTAAATGATCATCTGCCTCCTGAGGGTCTTGCAAAAACAGCAAGAGAGACACGAATCCATTCCCACCGCCAGCGCCTTCTTTTTCCCTTTCGCATGGCTTAAACTCGTTATTTGGCCAAGGCTGACCTAGAGCACAAGGACCTCCTCCTGCCTCTGCCTCCTGAGTGTTCTATGGGGATTACAGGTGTGCACCGCTGTGCCTAGTCTTATTTGGCTATGAGACTTTGTGCACACTGGGCAAGTATTCCAGCAACCAAGTCATGTCTGCAGTGCCAGAATATGCCTTTCCATGAATGGTTGGTTCTGTTGGGGCTGGAGAGATGGCTTGGTGGTTAAACATGCCCTGTTCTTGCAGGGCACCCAAGTCCAAGCACTGCCTGAAACTCCATGAAGCTCCAGCTCCAGGGAATCTGAAGCCCCTGGCCTCTAATGGCACCTGCTCACACCTATACATACGCTCCCCCCACCACATACACACAGTTAAGAATAATAACAACAAATCTTAAAATAAATGGTTCTGTAGTGATGACATATGTAGAATGTTATTTCATTTTAATAGAGACTCTCCCCCACCCCAGGATTTTTTTTATTGTTTGTGAGGTTTTGTTTTTTGTGCTGGAAATTGAACCCAGGGCCTTGCTCTGCCAGTGAAACAGCAGCTCTGCCCTTCTTTGAGGATTTCCCTAGAAATAAAAATACTTAGAGAGGGGCTGGAGAGATGGCTCAGTGGTTAAGAGCACTGGCTGCTCTTCCAGAGGTCCTGAGTTCAATTCCCAGCAACCACATGATGGCTCACAACCATCCGTAATGAGATCTGGTGCCCTCTTCTGGCTTGAGGGCATACATGGAGGCAGAATGTTGTATACATAATAAATATGTAAATAAATATAAAAAAACAAAAAAAATACTTAGAGACTGAACCCCAGGCCCTCTCTTACCTAATCCAACCTTGTATGGCAATTTTCAAAACAAGACAACCAGTTGTGGCATTAGGGGGTAGGAGTTCAGGTCAGAGAACAGAACAAACCCTGGCAGGTACCTTCTGCAGGCTGGAGCTGGCTCACTGACTCCAGGTGTCCTTTGCTCTGGAGGTAAAAGCAAGGATGTCAGAGGTAAAACACTAACTATTGTTTGAGTTAGGGACTATGATAAGAGAAAGGGGATTAGGGTTGGGGAGGTGGTGCATTGGTTAAGCACTTTCTGCTATTCCAGAAGCCCTGAGTTTGTCAGACAGCCTTTAACTCCAGCTCCAGTGGATCCCAATGGCTTCCTTGGGCACTTTTCTCTTTCTCCTTCAGACTGGATCCCCAACCTATAGAATGGTGTTACTCGCCCTCAGCTACGCGAATCCAGAAATCCTCTCCCAAACACGCTCAGATAACTGCTTCTATAGTTACTCTAAATCTCACCAAGGTCAATCACTGGGTCTGGTGAGACGGCTCAGTGGGTAAAGTCCACTACTGCCAAGTCTACAAACCTGAGTTAAGATTGTCACAGTCTCCTAACTCAAATAAACAGTAGTTAGTGTTTGACCTCTGACAACCTTGCTTTTACCTCCAAAGCAAAGGACACCTGGATGTACATACCAACACACAGATACATACATAATTTAAAAAATAACAAATGAAACTAAGATAAATATCTTTACTAAATTAGATTTCTAAGATAAATTGTTGGCTGAAACAGCACAAGACAGACAACAGGTAGAGAATAATGTATTTTAGGTAATTGTGTTTGCCGAAATCATCTCTCAAAATAATATATATTTTCTATAGGTACATATGTAAATATAGAGAAGCAGGTTTTAAGAGATTTGTAATATCACATTTAAAAAAAAATCAAAGCAGCTGGGTGTGGTGGTGGTGGCAGGCCTTTAATCCCAGCCCTCAGGAGGCAGAAGCAGGTAGATCTCTGAGTTTGAAGCCACCCTGGTCTATAGAGTGAGTTCCAGTATAGCCATGGCTACACAGAGAAACCCTGTCTTGAAAAAAACAAAACAAAAATAAATAACTAAAATAAAAATCAAAGTGGGAGCCAGGCATAGTGGTGCACACAGAATCTGTTCCTAACACTCATGTTGGGCAGTTCACAAGTGCCTGTAACTCCAGTTCCAGGGGATGCGTGTCCTCCTCTGTGCCTGCCTCCAGACACTGAACTTGTGGTGCACATACACAGTTGCAGGAAAACATTGAGTCACGTAAAATTGAGCAAATTTTATTTTTTAAAGTAAAGGCTAGCCATATTTCCAATATTTTAAGGTTTTACATAAAAGGGAGATGTATTTTGTGAGTCACTAATGTAATTGGAAAGTATTTGGCTTTGGTACTGCGCCTAGGGCCTCCTACATGCTGAACAATGTTTGATCCACACCTTCTGTCATCAGGTAAATTTTATTTAAAGTCAGGAAATTGGGACATTCTGATTTCAGGAATACCAAGTTCTAAATTTTCTTCCCTCAGGAAGAGTTTGCATCTCCATCTCATTGAGGTTAGGTTTGGCCATGTTCCTGTTCTGGCCATGTGAGCGGAAGCCACATTTGTCTCTCAGAGCAGAAATTTGGATAGATGGGTGAGGATTACCATACTCTTTTCCTTTTTACCACAAAACCAAAGACATTTTGGCTAGAGCCTGCCCCTTACCCTATTGGGGTGGCTGCCGGTGGGAGTGGAACTCCTCTTTGACCTACAAAGGCCCTGCGATGTGATAGATTATTGCTGTCATAGCCCCAGGGACTGTGGAGCCATTAGCACAACCTGACCTATCTTTGCTAACCCTAAGGATAAGATGATCAAGCAAGCAGTTACTTGGAGCAGAGTTCAAGGGGACAAAGAGATGAGGGCCACGGAGTCTTCTTTTGTCACAGACAGTGGAGGCAAAGTGGGGTGAAGAGCAGCAGAGACACATCTGACTAGTTCTGATATGTTCCAAGTTTTCTCTCAATTGTCTGCTGGTCAGAGAAAGCACTGGGGTGGGCTTGGAATGTGGCTCAGCAGATCGAGTGCTAGCCTAGCATGCATGAAACCCCCGGTTGGAGTCCCAGCACTGTATGTATAACTTGAATATGGTAGTGCACACTCGCAATCTCTGCTCAGGCTAGGAGGACCAGAAACAAATTCAAGGCCGAGTTAGAACACATGAGACCCTGTCTGATGGGGAGAAAAAGCAATTTGGGATGCAGTTCTCGGTCCCTAATCAGATGGTTCTGGCCATGAGAAGGCAGGCAGGGCTTTCTAGAGAAGTACTTGGAATTTACTGAGAAAATGCTCTCAGTCCAAAGTGTCTAAAAAGTATGTGGGTCTCCACCTCCCCTAAGAGCTCTCAGCTGGCCACCTTAGTAGTGAATCCAAGAAGGCTCTTATACTGGGCAAAGCTGGTCTCGGAGACAGCTGTAGTCAAGAAAGCAGAGGACCCAGAGAGTGAAAATACTCAATGATTTCAGCCTTAGTCAAGCCAGATCATATCTGTCACCTGTGTATGAGGAGTGACTCAAGATGACAGGCCTGGTGTCGCCGTTATTTTAATGAATAATAACAAAGAAAAGAACTTCATTTCTTGGCTAGTAAGCCAGGGGGTGCAAACAAGAGTTCTCTTGTCAGGCTATGGTATACAGTGAGGTATACACATATACATATTTATTTTGGAATATTGTTTTAAAATGTGTCACATTCGTTTATGCTGTGGAACATTTGAGGACTTATGCAAAGATGTGTTGTATTCTTTTATGTTGTATTTGCTTAATTAACTCTGTGAAGTTGTGTTACTTTACCTGTCTGAAACACCTGACTGGTCCAATAAAGAGCTGAATGACCAAATAGCTGGGCAGAAAGAGAGAAATAGTTGGGGCTGGCAGGCAGAGAGAATAAATAGGAAGAGAAATCTGAGTTCAAAGATCGAGGGGCGAGAAAAGAAGGGGCCAGCCACACACAGCCACATAGCCAGACAGCCAGACATGGAATAAGAAGGAAAGAAAAGATATACAGAAACAGAGAAAGGTAAAAGCCCAGAAGTAAAAGGTAGATGGGATAATTTAAGAAAAGTTGGCAAGAAACAAGCCAAGCTAATGCCGAGCATTTATGAGAAAGAAAGTCACTCTGTGATTTATTTGGGAGCTGGGTGCTGGGCCTCCCAAAGAACCAAATACTCAAAACCAGCCAACTACATATATTCTACTCCAAGGATAGCATAGACTTTGGACTGTGCAGTCATACAAACGAAGTCTATTTCTTTGTTTGTAACCATGGCACACAGCTCAAGAAAACCAGTAAATCAATAAATAGCTTTGAAATTTTTGTTGAGTCAGCTGAGGAAAATGGATATGCCCATATGAAGATAACTCTTAAAGAACTTAGTAGGGAATCATTAGGGGTACCACATAGAAAGATGAAGACATCAGCATGGGGTGGATAAGGGCAGAAATAAGAGAGGGTAAGCTAGTGCTCTTATCTTAAAATCCCTCCATCAGGCCACACCTGATTTATACCTGAGATTCACAGCTACATATGTCAATCCATTTTTTTAAAGATTTATTTATTTATTATGTACACAACATTCTGCCTTGATGTATGCCCGCACGCCAGAGGAGGGCGCCAGATCTCAGTACAGATGGTTGTGAGCCACCATGTGGTTGCTGGGAATTGAACTCAGGACCTCTGGAAGAACAGCCAGTGCTCTTAACCTCTGAGCCATCCCTCCAGCTCATGCCAATCCATTTTATGGCTACCTGGGGCAATATTTGTTGATTCTTTGTCTTAGAACAAATAGTTCACACTAACACATCTATTCTCTTGGCTCTCTTTAGAATTCCTTCTGTGAATGGGGTCTGAGTTTGGTTGAACTCAGCTTCCTTCTGGTATTAGTATTTATTATACTACTTTAGGGCCATTTGTTGGGAATTCAACTCTGATACCCAGAACTTCTAAGTTCTCCCAGGCATACAACTCTGACTGTCTTTATCCATCTTTATAGAAGAGCCATGTTGATGTAGGATGTCCTTCTGTATGCTGTGAATATGTGTCTCTCTCATTGGTTGATGAATAAAGCTGATTTGACCAGTGACCAGGCAGAATGGAGCCAGGTGGGAAATCCAAAGATACAGAGAGAAAGAAGGCAGAGTCAGGCATACACCATGTAGCAGCTGAAGGAACACCATGCCATGGTATCACTGGTAAGCCATGGCCATGTGGAAATACACGGATTAGTAGAGATGGGTTAATTTAATTGTGAGTGCTACTCAGTAATATGCCTAAGCCACTGGCCAAACAATTACAATTAATATTGAGCCTCTGAGTGGTTATCTTATAAGCGGTTACAAGAACTGGTGGGCAGAGAGAAACGGTTCTACTGGGCCCAGACGAGGAGAAAAGTCTCCATTTATACCATGTACCATGGAGAATCTATCCATTGTCTCATAGCTTTCAGTTCAAGCAAGTTGGGCACCCAGAAAGTGTCACCACCACCACCGACCACCATCCACCCAACAGAATTGGGCATCAGAGTTCTACATCCTGAGCCACACTGACAAAGCTCAATGAGACTGTACACAACACACCTGTTTTCTTCCAGGTCAAGCCTACCAGATACACCTATCATACAGTCTCAATCAGCCTAGACAGCCTGACTTCTAGCTAAGGGGATTCTGGACAAGCTTCATGCACAGATTCAGTCTCTCAAATGGATGCTGAAGATGGTCAGCTCAGACTTTCCCCAAGAGTGAACAAGGACATAGAGTCTCACTGCATTCTCCCCAGGCTGTTTCTTTTCTATTCATCATAAAGAGCATACATTGTACTCTTCTAGGACCCAGACTAGGTTGGTGGAGCCACCATAGGAAGGGATGAGGGTCACAACTTTCTAATAAACTGGATAACCACATCCATAATTCTTGAGGAGCAAGGGAAAGTCAAGAAGCCAAAGTCAAGGGTATTAAGCACTCCATGGAAACCATCCTCCATGTGATGCCATGTCACAGGCACCCCCAGATCTTCCAGCCTCTTCTTGTATAGGAGGGAATGGTCCCGAAGAAGGTCATACTCACAGCTCACAATGCAGGTTTCTGGGAGCCGAGACACTATGTCATCTTCTGCGATGAGGGGAGAGCATACTGAGTTCAGTGTGAGGTTTATCTCCTGGTAAGCGTCTTCATTCACAGGTCCTGGGGGTATGTATTGGTAGCCTCGCTTCTTAAACCTCTCTGGGATGTTTTCTGAGCCCAACCACTTTCTGTATTTCTCCCAGACTTCCGGTGGCAAATGGGTACCATTCTTGATGGCATTTTTCCAGGAAGTCCTCAAGTCTAAGTGACAACACCAACAGTAAAAGGCCAGATTCCAAGATAGTAGTGGAATGTTGGCATTCTGTTGATAAGAAGGGCCCCGAAAATCTATGCTTTGCAGTGAAGAGTAGATCAAAATCTGAGCCCGGATCCGGGGAAGATCTGCTTGCTTCAGAAATTCTTGACAAACCACAGTGGCTGCGTTTCCTCCCACGCTGTCACCACAGACCACAACCCGAGCGGGGTCCACTCCATACACCTGCAACGACTTCAGAAACTGGGTGGTGGCTGCTATACAGTCGTCTTTCATCACTGGGTACTTGTACTTGGGAGACTTTCTGTATCTGAAGTGGAATCAAGGACCAGAGATTATGTTCGATGCCCAGTCAAACCCAAAGGACCCTTGTCTAACATCTCGTATCTCAAATCCATCTTTGACACCTGAACGGGAGGAGATAGGCAAGGACCCAAACACACAGTAGACATAAAGCCTTCATGCCTGCCACTCGGGCTCAGAGGAGGCAATTACACTTGAAAATGGATGCTGATATTGTTCGGATGTTCCAGTGGGTATGCAGGGCACTGCTGACTTTAGGTAGAGGAGATGCCATGTCTGCTATGGGCAGGGCTGTTAGACCTAAGGAACTCTTCGAGCCAAAATCAAAGTGCCATCCCCATTCCCACCAGCCTCCAAAAGACAGGGTAAAATAATGCCTTTATCCACAAATATGTCATGCACCAAGGCAGGGGATCCAGTCCACCGTCCCTCCTCTGTTCCTTGCTTCTCCTTACTGGGCCCTCACAGCCCAGCCCTCCCCTATTCTCCTCTCCAGTTCCATCTGCTCAGGTTCAAACTCCAGACACTGTCACTCCAAACCAGGGCTGTCTGCTTTATGTGTTCCATTAGCCCCTTTCTCACCCAACTGCCAAAACAACAGAGTCGCAGTCCTTGGACAAACGTAAGCATATGTTGTGGTGCGTTCCTGTAAAACAAATCAAACGTCACATGTATTAGGACATTTTCCTCTCTTCAGCCCTGTGGCCATTCTCCTCTTGTTAACAGAGTGCCTGAGTTAGCTGAGTAAGCCATAAAATAACCTCTGACTGTTGAGTAAATATCCTTCCAACTTCTCACTGTTGTGCTTCTGTGGGCTGCGAGGACAGCATTCTCCAAGACGCCCATGATCCACTGCGCTTCACCACTTAGCAAAAGTGGACAGATCGCAGTGGCACAGTGTGTGAGAGTGGTATCCTCACATCAATTTAGGAAGAGGTCAGACCATTGCAGAGTGTACCACCAAAGTGATCTGTGCCTACTAATTGTCCTGGGTTTTCTCGGTCATAACATTAAACCATCTACCAGGGAGAATGAGCATCCTTTCTTTCAGATTTATTTTACTTTTCCTGTTGTAGATGTGTTGTACACACATGTGTGAAGGTGTGTGACAGGCAGTTGTATGATGTCACAGATGGGTGTTAGGAACCAAACTCCGGTCCTTTGGAAGAGCCGCAAGTGCTCTTAACTACTGAGCCATCTCTCCAGCTCCCACAAGGTGACCATTCTTTCAAGCCCACTTAGCAGGATGACAAGGGCCTTAAAGAAGCCAGAAAAAAAAAAAAAACCTTTCTTACTTAAGCTCCCTAGGATGGTTCCACCACCGTGGAAGAAGATGATGCCAGGCCTGAGAGCAGAGGAGCATTCCTTAGGCTGGTATAGTTTCACAGGGATCGTCCCAAAGTGAAGATCCGTGACCGCAACATCAGGATCTCTCTTGAGTGGCTTCAGATCATGCACAAAACTGGCAAACTGGGGTGCATAACACAGTCCCAGCTTCTCAAAAATCATCCCCTGTCAGAGAGAGACGAGACAATGGCTTAAGATTAGGCATCAGTCATTTTACATGCAGCCTGGAGCCGGTCAGACACACCTACCCTCCCCAGGATCAGACTGGACCACAGACATGCATTTCCGCTCTCTCTCAGCCTCCTCGTGAGGCATCTGCAGTTAAAGCCACACCTACCCAGGCCCACGTGGCTCCATCACCAGACCCACGCCTCTCAATCACACTCTTCCTAGACACTTTACCTGCCAGACAGGACAAACTAGGCTTCTGGCTAATCCATGAGGCTCCCTTTTGAAGATTCCTGCTCTGCCTGGGGTCTGGGTGTGGTCTTCTCTCCAGGGAAGACAGCCTGGATCTCCCAAATATGTATTGCTATGGAGATGATGTTTTTGAAGAGAAAGAAAGAGGTGTTTTCTAGTCTTTCCAGGGCATTTACTGAAATCTTTCTGGAAAACACATAACGTGAAAGGCTTTTCTCTTTAGGAAAATTAAGAATGAGGGTAGAAGTGGGAAGGTGTATGTGTTTGACCACATGGTCAGGGATGTCAACGCCGGTGCTGGCAAATGAGGCTTCTTCGGGTTATTGTGTTATCTTTGAGATCAAGGTAAATGTTTCCAAAAGAAATATGAATATTAATAAAGAACAACATTCTTCTATCGCCATAGACCAGTGTCTCATTCTACCGTCACCAGAGAAGCTTCCTCCTGCAGGAGGTGGGAATAAATACAGAGACCAACAACTGGAGAATATGCAGAAAGTGGGAGACCTTGGAACACTCTGTTCTAAATGGGATGTCTCCATCAAAGCCCTCTCCCTTTGGGAGGGCTTGGGAGGAAGAGGTAAGAGCTGGTGGGGATAGCTAATGCCATCTTCCAGAAACCGTGTCTTCCAGGCAGATCAGGACTGGCACATATATGAACTCACATAGGCTGTAGCAGCATGCACAAGATCCAAGCTAGGTAGGGTCCCAGTGCTGAGAGAGGAAGTGGACACCAGCTCCATCCTTAACCAAGACACTATCTCCAATTGACAACCACTTGAAAAAGAAAAGAGTTTTCTCTAATGGAGCCTCTTTGGATATACACACCTTACTTAAGGTCAGTCCATACCCAGAAGTAGATGGGCAACACAAAATAACTCAATGATGTTTTTAGAAATGTTTTGTCTCATAATGCTTTTGGAGGGGGGGGGGCTTTAAAAACAAACAAACAAAAAAAAACCCAACTTTGCTTGTATTTTGATTATCTATTATGGTTTTCATTTTGTATTTATGTGTGTGTGTTTGTGTATGTTTCTCTTGCTTTTTCTTTTTTATTCCTCCTGCTTTTTCTTTGTTTTTACCCCTTCCTATTTTTCTTTTTCTTTTTCTTTCTTTCTTTTTTTTTTGGTTTTTCGAGACAGGGTTTCTCTGCAGCTTTAGAGCCTGTCCTGGAGCTAGCTCTTGTAGACCAGGCTGGTCTCGAACTCACAGAGATCCACCTGCCTCTGCCTCCCAAGTGCTGGGATTAAAGGCGTGCGCCACCACCGCCTGGCTTTTCTTTTTCTTTATTTCTTTTATTTTCTTTTTTTCAGGCAGGGTTTCTCTGTGTAGCCTTAGCTGTCCTGGAACTTGCTTTGTAGACCAGACTGGTCTCCAACTCAGAGATCCCAGCTTCCCAAGTGCTGGGATTTAAGGTGTGCACCACCACCGCCCGGCTTCCATCTGTTTTCCTATTTGCTTTTATTCTGGTTTGTTTGTTCTTCATTGGCCTGTTTGTTTTCTAAAGAAAGAGAGAAAGGAGGCATGGAGTCAAATGGGTGGGGAAATAGGGAGAATCTGAGAGGAGATGAGGGAGAGGAAACCATGAATGGAATATGCTGTATGAAAAATTATTTTCAAACAAATAAATAAGCAGGTACTCCCTGGATCTTTCCAGTAGTTTCTAGTCCTAAGATTAAAGCCTGTGGACTCACCTCAGAACATTATTTTCATTTTGGTATGTATAGTGTGTTGGGTATATGTGGTGTATGTATTTACTAACATAGGTATATGCACATCTGTGTGTGTATGAGGAGACCAGAGGTCAACACTAGGTGTCTTTCCTCGACTGCATCATCTTTATTTATTTAATGATTTATTATTTTAGTGTATTTATTTATTTGTGGGTGTATGTGTGGGTACACAACAGCCACAGTACATACACAGAGATCAGAGGACAGCTTGGTGGAGTCTGTTCTGTCTTCCACCATGTGGGACCCAGGGATAGAACTCGGGCCATCAGGGTGGTGCCAACTGACATTAGCCACCGTACCATCTCACAGACCCATCTAGTTTATTTTTTGAGGCAGGGTCCCTTACTGATCTCATCAGTAGGACTAGGTAGGCTGGCCAATGAACTTCAAGGATTCTCCTGTCTCTGTGCCTCCCTCCGTTCCCCGGGCACAGGCTTAAACCATCATGCCAGGTCTGTGGTTGGCTTCTCATGATCTGAACTCAAGTCCCCGTGCTTGGGCAGTGGGCACAGTACAGGCTGCACCATCTTCCCAGTGCCACAGAACGTTCTTTAAAAATATATCATAAATACAAGAAATTCATCCAGGAAGGCAGTTTCATCTGCATGGAGCCATCAGACAAATAATGTGCATGCTGTAATGATGCACACACACGAACACATGCACACACATGAACATGCCGTCGGACAGCACCCTAGTCTCAAAGGGATAAGGCCACCACTTTCTGTAGCACATAAAATAATTCCTCGGTCAAAACATTTATGATTCCTCTTATGAGAGAATTACAGTTCTGCCCTGGAGACCGTGTTCTGTTAACCTCCAGGCTCCTAACCCCCGATGGCAGGAGATGCTGCAGAGATTAGCAGTGAAAAGGTAGTAATCTGTATCCTTACTCATCAAAGCGATGGGCCACTTGCATTGTGACCCTTGAGTAAGCAAGCCCATGTCTCCCCCTCTGCCTTGCTGTGCTTTCCTCCTGGGTCGGGCCCCTGTATGAAACCCTTTGCAGCTAGAGTCCTTTTGGCCAGCCCCTGCCCTCTGCTACCATGGACTGCAAGCTCCCTGGAGGGAGATTCTGCCTCTTTTATTTCCCCCACCTATCTCTGGGCTCAGATCCTGGGCCGGGACACACAGCGGTTGCTTAACACACCATTGCAGAAAGAATCAACAGTAACAGCGGGTGATGTGTAAGCAGGGCTTACTCTAGCCCAGATGTTGCAATATGCCCTCTGGATAGCTCAACTCCGGGATCCTTGAGAAATGTCAGGCTGTAGGGGCTGCTATGATTCCCTGTTTAGCACACAGGGAAACTGAGTCATGGTAACTAGGAACCTGGACTGTAGACTACAAAAGAAAATGACAGAGAGAAAATAATAGATTCCAGTCTGGCCACGTGTAAAAGCAGGCCCAGGGTACTGTTTGTGTAAATGTGCCGGTACATTACACTTGACAGAATGGTCTCCAGTTGCATCAATTTTCTAAAAAATACTCCCTCTCTCTTTAGGGCTTGAGTAAAACTCTATTGTGTCTGAGTGTGGTGGTGCATACCTTTAATCCCAACACGCAAGAGACAGACACAGACAGACATCTCT
Source organism: Arvicola amphibius (assembly GCF_903992535.2). Lineage (NCBI taxonomy): Eukaryota > Metazoa > Chordata > Mammalia > Rodentia > Cricetidae > Arvicola > Arvicola amphibius. The sequence continues at coordinate 9,108,990 of NC_052052.2, read as the reverse complement.
GCCGTTTAAGGCAAGCCTGGCCTATATAGGGAGGCCTGTCTCATTTCTTTACATTGTGTATTTTCTCCTGTGCATTCTCTTCATCCATTCACCTCTTGATCGGTGTCTAGGATGGTTCAGTTCCTGCCTGTTGTGACTAGAGTGGTAACGAACATGGATGTGCAAATGTCTGTGTGGTAGGAGATAGGGTCCTCAGGGTGTTAGAGTAAGTGAGGTGACCCAGATTCAGAAGGACAGAAACCATGCTCTCTCTCATATCTGGATCCTACCTAGTCATTTTTATGCGCGTGTGTAGAAATGGTTGAGAGTGTAGCTGTGAGCTAGAAATAAGAAGGGGGCCATGAGAAGGGAGAAACACATACCCATAACGTAAACGAATTGTAATGTCTTTAAAAAGTGTATTCTAGATGGGATCATCCTTGGGATGATTGGGAATTTCTCTAATGCCAGGTTTCTTGCTAGCTCCATCATGGCTCCCTCAATCAAAATATCTCTTTCTTTGTTCTCATCTCTGTCCTTCCTCCATCTCAACTACCCCGTTCCCTCAAGCACTCCTCCCTGCTTCCCTTCTCCCTTACTCTTCCCCTTCTGCCCTCCCTTTCCCTCGACCCCCATGCTCCCAATTTTATCAGGTGATCTTGTCTATTTATCCTTTCCAGGAAGATCTATGTATGTTTTTCTTAGGGTTCACCTTGTTCCTCAGCTTCTCTAAGATCATGAACTTTAGGCTCAATATCCTTTGCTTTACATATCCACTTATGAGTTAGTACATACTATATTCATCTTTCTGGGTCTGGGTTACCTCACTCAGGATTTTTTTCTAGTTCCATCCATTTGCATGCAAATTCCAAGCCCTAAGTAATAGAGGAAAGGGTGCCCGAACTGGCTTTACTCTGAAGTCAGACTGATGACTATCTTAAATATTACCATAGAACCTTCATCCAGCAACTGATGGAAACAGAGGCAGAGACCCGCAGCAGAACACTGGGCTAAGCTCCAAAAGTCCAGTTGAAGAGTGGGAAGAGTAAGAATATGAGCAAAGAGGTCAAGACCATCATGGGTACACCCACTGAAACAATCTACCTGAGCTAATGGGAGCTCATCAACTACAGCATAGGTTCAAACTAGTCCCTCTGAATGTGGGTAACAGTTGTATGGCTGGGCAGACTGCAGGGCCACTGGAAGTGACACCAGAATTTATCCCTACTGCTTGTACTGGCTTTTTGGGAACCTATTCTCTTTGGATGGATACCTTGCTCAGCCTAGGTATTGTAGGGAGGGCTTTGAACATTCTCCAAAGCAAAGTGCCTTACCCTATCTGAAGAGTGGATAGGGAGTGTGGTAGGGGGTAGGCGGAGGGAGGAAGGGAAGGAGTGGAAACTGGGATTGGTATGTAAAATGAAAAAAGTTTGTTTTCTTTTGTTTTTAAAGGTATATTCTATGGTTCTGCTCATGTCTTGAGCTAATTTACTAATTTACTTTCTGTTTTCTTGCTTTTGTTGTTTGCTGACTCTAACTAGCAGGTCTGTAGTTATTGGAGCCCAAAAACTCATCCCTACCTTCAGAGCTTCACAAATTACCCAGGACTAATAAAAAAAGAGAGATTGGCCTTTCCTTCTGTGTTTAACTGGGTACCATACTTTGCACAATTCCATGTTTCTCAGTCTTTCATTTGGAAATGGTCCCAGGGTGATGCTATTTATAGGTGATAGAGCCTTTGGAAAGAAGGCTGTGTGAGGTCCTGAGGTCACTGGGGATATAGACCACTGGGGGAAGGTACAGGATACGGTCAAAATCTACAAAATGGGAAAATATCTTCATCAACCCCACATCAGACAGAGGGCTGATCTCCAAAATATACAAAGAACTCAAGAAATTGGTCAACAAAAGAACAAATAATCCAATTTAAAAATGGGGTATAGACCCAGACAGAGAACTCTCAACAGAGGAATCTAAAATGGCTGAAAGATACTTAAGGAAATACTCAACATCCTTAACCATCAGAGAAATGCAAATCAAAACAACTCTGAGATTCCATCTTATACCTATAAGAATGGCCAAGATCAAAAACACTGATGACAACTTATGCTGGAGAGGTTGTGGGCTAATGGGAACACTCCTGCATTGCTGGTGGGAATGCAAATTGATACAGCTGCTTTCGATATCAGTATAGCAATTTCTCAGAAAATTAGGAAACAACCTACCTCAAGACCTGCAATACCACTTTTGGGTATATTCCCAAAGGATACTCAATCATACCTCAAGGGCATGTGCTCAACTATGTTCATAGGAGCATTGTTTGTCATAAAGAGAACCTGGAAACAACCTAAATGCCCCTCGACTGAATAGTGGATAAGGAAAATGTGGTACATTTACACGATGGAGTACTATATAGCAGAAAAAAAGACATCTTGAAATTTGCAGGCATATGGATGGATCTAGAAAACATCGTATTGAGTGAAGTAACCCAGACCCAGAAAGACAAATATAATGTACTCAGTCATAAGTGGCTTTTAGACATAAAGCAAAGAAAAAGCAACCTGCAATTCATAATCAGAGAGAACATAGACAACAAAGAGGATCCTAAGAGAGACATACGTGGATCTAATCTACATGGGAAGTAGATAAAGACAAGATCTCCTGAGTAAATTGGCAACATGGGAATCATGGGAGAAGGTTGAAGGGGAGGGGAGAGGAAGGGAGTGGAGCAGAGAAAAAAAATGTAGCTCAATAAAAACAATTTTTTAAAAAAGATCGAAGCCTAAGCTAGGCGGTCTGAAGGGAGTTTGAAGCTAACCTGGCCTACAGAGTAAGTTCCTGGACAGCTGAGACCACACAGAGAAATCCAGTCTCCAAAAAAAAAAAAAAAAAAAAAGAACAAAGTCTAATGACACATGTACTCTAAAATACACAGCAAAGCCCATTCCTTCGTATAAATACTAAATGACTTTTAAAGAACGGCACTGTGGGACCTCAGCCTTCTTCTTCCTTTTTTGTTCCTTGGGACATGAGAAGATTTTCTCAGCCATATACTCCTACTGGAATATACTCTCTTTCCCCAGGCTCAACACAGTGAAGCTAACATCACAAGCTACAACCTCAGAAAACAGGAGCCTAAATCAACCTTTTTGCATTGTAAACCCATTGTCTTGGGTATTTTGTTACAGTAATAGGAAGTTGACTGAGACATGAAGAATATTTACTTTCTCTTTACATACTTTGAATTATGTGTAGGATTGAAGCATCCAGTATCTGCTTTTTCCTCATTTCTGTCCTCAGTCCTCAGGCAAAAGAGGCAAGCAAAACATAAACTCACCCATGTCATTGTCAGATGTAAAAGGCAGCTGAGGATCCTCAGCCTCACAGGATGAGTGATGCCTTCAGGGATGTGTTCAGTCCAAAACTGTATACAGATCACCCACAGCAGAACTCCCAGCGAGAACGTAGCAACAGCGGCTACAAAGAGTGTCAGGGCCAGAACCACCATGCTGCTTCTGCTTCAGAGGAGGCCAAGTGTTGTTTGTGCCTGTCACAGGCCCTGGAAGATGCAGTGCAACCCAGTAGGCCTCTTATACATCACCGGCTTCTTTCCCCTCTTCCCTGCTTCTTGTAAACACCAGCCCACAGTCCAAACTTGGAGTCACTGATGCAGAGGAGGGTGTGGTTCTAGATGAGCGGCTGTGCAGAGGAGAAAGTGGCTCCTATCTGTTCATTCATTTGGAAAGAGATCTCAAGCGCTCCCATTTAAATCCTGGCATTGCTACTAGACATTGCATTGGGTAAGCCACAGAGTTACCGTAGTCATAGACAATTCCTCAAACGTCATCGCCCACACCTGATTCTAGTCTTGCCACACTTACTATTCCTTAGCTGGATGAGGGCCTTTGCACTTGCTGTTTCTCTGTGCAGCAACTCCTGCCCCCGACCCCCCCTCCTCCCCGACACACAATAAATGCCATCTGGGCTCTATCCTTCCTATCCTGCCTTTTGCTGCTCAAATGTCACTTTCTGTCTAGCTAGCTATTTAAAACAGTAATACTTCACTACCGACAGCCCTGTGGCCCTTTGGCACTGCTCTGTTTAATTCTCATCTGTGGCTTTTGTTATCACTCAGGATGCCAGTCCCTTGCCTGTAGAACACACATTGTGAATGCAGAAATGTTATATTGTTGCTGTTTTAAGATTTATTTATTTTTACTCTTATGTTACGGGTATCTTGCCTGAATGTACGTCTGTCTGTGCACCATGCCTGCTGGTGCCCTGGATGTCATAAGAAGGTGTCAGATCCACTGGAATAGAGTTACAGATGGTTGTGAGCTACCATGTGGGTGCTGGAAATTGAATCCGGGTCCTCTTTGTGAGCAACCAATGCTCTGCATCACAGAGCCATCTCTCTAGCCCCCAACGTTGTGGTTTTGTGTCTAGAGGCTGGGTTAGGGTCTGGTTCTCTGTCAGGCCTATGCAGAGCTACACCAAATGGAAGGATTGATGAACAGGTTTTTCCTCTCCATTGTAAAACAGAGAAGCTTAAGTATGCTTGCTTTCTAGGTCAGGTCAGATGCTAAGGCAGTTTTTACAACCTTTCCTTGCAAGGAGGTTCTATATAATCATAGCAATGGGGACATGGCCCCTGTCTCCTGTCTCCCTGTGATGGTTGGCTTTAATCGTCAAATTAACACAATCCCGAATCAACTGGGAAGAAAGTCTCCATGAGGGATCATCCACATTAGATTGGCCTGCGGTCATACCTGTGGGGGGTGGTCTTAAATAAATTGCTTGATGTGAGAAAGACCCAGGCCACTGTGGGCAGCACCAATTCCTAAGCCAGGGTCTCTGAACTGTGTAAGAGCAGAAAAAATGGAGATGAGCACACGCAAGCAGGCAGTCGAGAATGCATGCATTAAGTTTTCTCTCTGGTCTCGCCTGCAGGTGTGATGTGACTAGCTGTTTGAAGAGTCTGCCTCGATTTCCCCACAGTGATGGACTGTAAGCCGAAGTAAGCCCTTTTCTTCCCTAAATTGCTTTTCATCAGTGTGTTTTATTATAGCCACAGAAATGAAGCTAGAACATTCTCCAACCTGGTGATGAAGCAGAAACTTTCAAACAAAGGGATTTTGCCTCTCAAGAGTCAGCGGGACGGGGGATGGAGAGATGACTCAGTGGTTAAGAGCACTGGCTGTTCTTCCAGAGGTCCTGAGTTCAATTCCCAGCAACCACATGGTGGCTCACAACCTTCTATGATAAGATTTGGTGCCCTCTTCTGGCCTGCAGGCAGAACAACTGTATACAAAAAATAAATAAATAAATCTTAAGGTGGGGGGGAGAGTCAGCGGGACAATGCCTGGAGACACTGTGGATGACAGATGAGCTGGGTATCAGCAGCTCAGAGACAGGCGCCAGAGATGTGCTAAGCATCTCTACACTTAAGTTGGCCCCTGCCACGCAGAAGTGTCTGGTTTAGCATATCAACACACCTGTGTCAGGGGCGCTTGGATTGGAATGTTGGGTCTGCTCCGTGCCAAGCATTCTAACAAGGGGCAAGTTACTGACAGTTTCTCAACCTTTCCTCAGGGGAACACATCATCAGATGCAAAGCATCAGTATGAATGTGCCGTGCCACAGACTCAACAGGTGGCAGCGACAAAAACAATGACCAACACACTTCCTCCATGTTCTCCATTCATATCCCTCGTGCACCCACAAGAATGCAGTGCCCTGGCCCCTGTGAAAGAGATGGAACGAGGGATGCAGCCTGACCAGTGGGGTGTGAGTGGGGATGCTGGAGCCCCTGCCTAGGCATGGAGGGTCTACACAGTCCTCCAATGCCTGGCTGTAGAGCATCTACAGAGTGTTGGGATCTTTCTGGAAAGGAAGGGCTCCTGATTGCCTTCTCAGGTCACAGCCCTGTGGTAAGCTTGGCGAGGAGTGGTACGGGGTGGTATGGGAAGAAAACTGAGAGGGCGCATTTTTGCAAGATATTGTGGGAACATTACATAAAGGTGCAGAGATGCAAGGTTGCTTGTTCTGGCAGGCCACCTTTCACCGTGGCTGTTTCAGCAACAGCTGGCATCAGCCATACTAGATTCTAAATCCAGTTTAACGATAAGCCACTCTTGTAGATTTCTTTCTGATTTTATCCCTCGTGTACGTTTTACTCTGGATTCTACCCAAAGCTGTCGGTTCTGATAGTTAACCTGTAAGTTCCCCCACCCTCCCTTCCACACCTCCAGCCCTAGTGTGAGAAGAGCTGCTGCGGGGAAAGTTCATTGCTCGTGGTCTTCCCAGCTTCTGTGTGGAAAACAGCTCTGGGAAGATGGCAGTCTTCTCTCTTTCTCTCTCTGCCTGCCTGTCTGACTCCCCTTCTCCGTCTCTTCCCTCAGTTTATTCATCTGTAAAATAAAGTCTGAGTTTTTTTTTTCTCCCCCTCTGTGTCAAGCCCTGGGCCAAATCCTTTGCATATGTTAAGGTGTGATGGTGCATTCCCACATATTCAGGTTTAACTTGTTGGTACATAAATCAGGGCTCAGTCACCCTTGACACTGTTTCAGAGCTCTGCTGCTTCTAATTCACTGGCATTAAAGCCAAATATTGGTCTTTTGTGAACTCACCTGTGTTGGCTAGTTGTTTGTCAACTCGACACAAACTTGAATCAGGTGGGAAGAGAGACTTTCAATGGAGAAAATGCCACCATAAGATTTGCCTGTAGGCAAGTCCATAGTACTTTTTATAGATTGATGATTGATGTTGGAATACCAATTCCCCTGTGGACCATGCCACCCCTGGGCAGGTGGCACAGAGCTGTACAAGAAAACAAACTGAGCAAGTCAGGAGGATCAGATCAATAAACATTTATTCTCCATGGCTTCTGCTTTAGTTCCTGGATCCAGGTTCCTGCCTTGAGTTTCTGGACCAACTTCCCCCAGTGATGGGCTGTGACCTGAGAGTGGTAAGCTGGAACAAGCCCTTTCCTCCTCAAGTTGTTTTGGGGCATGGTATTTCAGGACAGCAATAGAAATGCTAACTAAGACATCCCCTCTTTGGAACAGCTAGGCATAACATCCCTGGCTCACTCTACTGACCTCCACACCCAACATGGATGTCAAAGAAAAGTTGGGGTGGCCAATTTGACGTAGGGTGGCACTAGATTCATACCTACATATATAACCCATCACTTAGAACTCCTTCCTGTAAGGCTGGAGAGACAGTTCAATCCATAAAATGTTTTCATGCAAGCATGGGGACCTGAGTTTAGATTCCCAACATCTCTATGTGAAAAGCCAATTATAGCAGTCCACACCTGCAGTCCTCAGCATTGGAATGGGCAGGGGACTCCTGAAGCTTGCTGGCTTGCTAGTCTGGCTGAAGAGGTAAAAGACCAGGTTCAGTGAAAGACCCATCTCAAAAAATGAGATGGAGATCTGTCAAGACAGATCAGTAGATAAGAGTTTGTCACCATGCTTGGTAACCTGAGTCTGATACCTGAGACCCACTATGTGGAAGGAGAGAACTGACTTCCACAAGTTGTTCTCTGATTTCCACAGGTATGTTCTCTCTCTCTCTCTCTCTCTCTCTCTCTCTCTCTCTCTCTCTCTCTCTCTCACACACACACACACACACACACACACAGTAACTAATTTAAAAGTGGCTAGAGTGATGGCTTAGTCGTTGAGAGTGTGCACTGCTGTTGCTGAACACCCAAGTTCAGTTCTCAGTAACCATGGGGGCAATTCACAATTACCTGTGACTCCAGCTTCTGGGAATCTAACCTCTTCCTCTGACATCTGCCGGGTACATACACATGAACAACATGTACATATGCACAAAAAATAAATCTCAAAAATTAAGAAAAACATAAGATAAAGAAGTGATTGAAGAAGATACACATTAACCTCTGATCCTACACATACAGATACATACATACACACACACACACACACACATGCATGCACGCACGCACATGCACCTAAACACACGCGCATGCGGCTACTCACTGAATAACTCCTGTATGAATAATGTTCTGGACTTGAATAAAGGTTTTCATTTAAATTTTGCTTATTATCGTATGTGTGTGTGTTTGTGTGTGTATCCATATGTGTGTGTGTGTGTGTGTGTGAGAGAGAGAGAGAGAGAGAGGAGAGAGAGAGAGAGGAGAGAGAGGAGGCAGAGATGTAGAATCAGGGGACAATTTTTGAATCAGTTGTCTTCTTCTGCCATGTGGTTTGTGACCAACTCAGGCTGTTAGCCTTGTGCAGCAAGCCTGGCCATCTCTCTGGCCCCCAGTAAGGGCTCTGACCCACATGCACTCTTCTGATGTGGGACACAGAAGAAAGTAACTGACAAACTGCCAATATAGGTGTAACTGTCTTTGAAATTTCCTGCTTCATGGAAATGTCTGCTAAATACTATGGGCCTATAGGCTGAAGATGGATGCCCCAACGGTACAAAGAACTTTGGGTGTCTGTCCAGGCAGCAAGATGTCTCTATCATTTCTAGAGTTTTGGAAGTTGCTTATAATGTACTTCCTGTTTACTTAGGTAATATTATATCCTTTGGAGTCTTTGATGGGGTTGAAGAATTTATAGTTATATTTTCTTTAGTTATGATAAAAGATAGAGATAAATATTGTAACTGTAATTCTTGCTTGATACCTGCTTTTTTATATGTAATTTTACTATGTTAAAATTAAAGCTTTACTTTTTATTTAAACAGAAAAGGGGAAATGATGTGGGAGGTCTTTTTGTCTAAGTGTTGCTTTTATTGAATAAATGAATAAAGAAACTGCCTTGGCCTGTTGATAGGGCAGAACTTAGGTAGGTAGGAAAACTAAACCAAATGCTGGGAGAAAGAAGGACAGAGTCAGAGAGAAGCCATGGAGAGAGACGGATGGAACATTATCCGGTAAGCCACAGCCATGTGGCGATACATTAATAGAGATGGGTTAAGTTGCGATATAAGAGTTAGCCAATAAGAAGTTAGATCTAATGGGACAAGCAGTGATTTGGATAATATAGTTTCTGTGTGTTTATTTCGGGGCTAAGCGGCTGGTAGCCAACAAGGGCCCTCAAACACTCTTCTCCCAGTGAATTCAGCTGTTGGCTGCCTTCCTCTGATAGCTCTGCCAGGCATGCCACCCTCCTCTTTGAAACCTGTGGGCAATACTGTAATTCTGCTACTGCATGTGTTCTATTGAGTCACCCTCACGTGTCTCTTGTGAACAGCATCCTGAACCTGGCCTTCTGCCTAATCAGGTCTCTCCCAGCAAGTATCTTGATGAAGATGAGCCAGACACAAACCAGACAAGAATCACAAGGCTATCTGACCAAAGTTTCCCGCTACAGCTCAGACCCTCAGGCAGGATGGAGGCGGGTGCCATGGAAAACATTGTATCTGTGATAACAAGGTCTCTTGAGGATAGGACTTAGAGGCCAAGCCTTGTTCTAGACTCTTTGAGACTAGTTAGAAGAGAAACCACTACACATGTTCAGTTTCTCTGCTCTGTCTAGCATTTCAAGAGATTCAAGTCTTGTGCCCACTTTATGGATAAGAAAACTGAGCCTTGATAAAGCTAAACAGCTTTCAGAAAGTTAGAGAAACTCCTAAGTACTGGTCACAGGGGACTTCACAGGCAAGGGAGGCTCCTCCTGTACCCCCTTTTATGCAATGACAAGATTTCAGTTAACAAAGAAAACCCCTAGTGACCATATAGGTTTTAGCTGTCTGGTTTAAGGAGAAGCATGAGTCATCAGGACACACTCTAAGCAGGAACGGCCCATGGCTTGCTCAACAGGCAGATGGTTGCTAATCTATGTTGGGCCAAGGCTTGTTTCACAACAGAAAATCTTTTCTTATCTATGAAGACATACTGATCTAAAAATTGTTCCAAGGCGATTGGCTCAGAACATAAAGGCGCTGGCTGTGCAGTTCTGACATCCTGACTTATCTCTGGAACCCGTGTTAGAAGGAAAGAGCCACTCCAGAAAGTTATCCTCCGACCTTCACACATCAATCATGGTGTTCATACACTCACATTCACACACACAGAATACTAATAAATAAAGTTCCGTGTGTGAGGCACTGGGGTGTGTGACACTGAGGACCAACTCTGAGGCTTCCTATGCAAGTACTCTACCACTGACCCACACCCACAGCTCCCAGAGTATTCTTGCTTATTTATTTATTATTATTATTTTGTTGTTGTTGTTTTGGGTTTTTTTGTTTGTTTGGTTTTTTTTTGATATAGGGTGTTTCTCTGTAGCTTTGGGTGGTCTCTCCTGGACCTAGTTCTTATAGATCAGGCTGGCCTTGAACTCCCAGAAATCTATCTACCTCTGCCTTCCTAGTGCTGGGATTAAAGGCATGCACCACCACCCCCTGGCTGCTTTTTTTTTGATATGAGGTCTTTCTATGTAGCCTCAGCTGTTCTGGAGCCAGGCTAGCCTCAAACTCATAGAGATCCACCTGCCTCTGCTTCCGGAGTGATGGGATTAAAAGACAAAACAAAATCAATACCTCAAAAAAAGTCAATATTGGAAAAATAAATAATAATAAAACAGTGGAAGCTGGGCACGGTGCTCAAGCCTATAGAAACAGCACATGAGAAGTTGAGGCAAGAGGTCCACAAATTCAAGGCTATCCTGGGGCAAGATCAAATCTCAAGAAACAGAAAGGTTTAACAAAAGGAAGAAAAAAGCCAGTGCTAAGACTCACATTGGTGATGTTGTTGTTGTTCTTAAACTTTGTCTCTTTTGAGACAAGGACTCACAATGGTAGCTCAGGCTGGCCTGTGAAGCATTATGTGTTCCAGTCCAGGCTGGCTTCAAACTTGTGGCAATCCTTCTCCTTCAGCCAGTAAGTGCTGGGATTACAGATATGTGGCACAATTCTTCACTCGCTTTTGAATCTAAACCAGATTCACAACTTTATATTTTTTTCTTAAATAAAATTCTCAAAAATGAACTCAAACCAAACTGAAGCTAGAAGTGTGTGTGTATGTGTGTGTGCACACAGATGCATATGTATTTACACGAGATATTGTAACCTACTCTTGTCCTTCCCATACCAATGAATTTATCTGTGCAATTTTCAGTGTCTACAAAATAAATAGAATAGTCAATTACGTCATTTGTACTTGCCATAATTGACTTAATCAATTACTGTTAGATGTCTAGATTGTGTCTGATTTTCTTCTTCCATCTTTTGTAATAGTTACTGCGGTTGGAGAAAAAGAAAACCTAAGTGAGGATTGCTAAACTTAAAAAGAGAGACTACTTCCATATTTTAATACATAGAGATGTTATCTCTCAAAACAGCTGTGTCAACTTCTACCTCAATCCAGACTAGATCAGACGTGATCATTCCTGTACTCACAACACACTGAGCAGTACCATTAGTCCTTGATTTGTCCTTCAATTTACTGCGTAGTTAAGGATGACCTTGAACGCCTGCCTTCTTGCTCTGCCACCCAGTTGCTGGGATGGCAGAACCATGTTCAGTTTTGTCGGCTTGATTTAAATTTGTTTTCCTATTTATTTATCGAAAGCCAGCAGAGTCCACCTCTGCTGACTTCCTCCCAGGGCTGGATCAGTTGCATCAGCGTAGCAAAGGAATCTTGGGTAAGGACTCACACACTTGCGGTTCCAGTTGGGGCTCTTTATTGCTCTGCTTTAATTCTAATTTTCTTGCCCCAAATGTCTATAATTTCTTAGATATTTTTCTTAGATATAATTTCTAATTCTTTGTCTCAATTCTAATTCCAGGTCCAATTCTCTGTTACCAATCTCTGTTCCAACTCATTCTTGTTCTAATTCCTTGTCATTCTTCCTTCCTTTTCCTGCATTCTCTAGCCTTCTCTGTTCTGTACTCCTCCAGTCTTGTCCCCTTTGCGGTTACAAGCACAGCTGCATCTGGGAGGCAGTCCCTGCCACCTTTTAAAGGGGCCACTAAAGGTTACAGAGGGAAGAGAGTAAATCAATGAAAGATCTAAGGAAGAGGCAATGTATACGTGTACTATTTTACATTTCTTAATTGTGATTAATAGTATCTGGACATGATTAGTCAGGTGTTATTGATCTCTTGTAGGACTAAGATAGAACAAGGACAGACACCTGCAATACGGCTCTAATTCATCATAAATCTTTTTAGATCTAGCAAGGCTAGGCACCTGAAATTCCGCTCTCTGAATGTTCCCCCCTTTGAACACCCCACAAGGACTTCCATCTGGCCAAATCATACTGTCAGGGAGTTAATTATAGAGAACAGGCCTTTAAGGTTTTGTTTGTTTGTTTCTTTGTTTTTTTTTTTATTGTAGTGTAAGACAAAAGTTTAGACTGTCTTATTTTATTTGCCAGAATACACAGTTTGGTGGGGGGGGGGAGTCATCCTATTAACAGAACACAGGAAAAATATACCCAACATGAGGAATACACCACAGGAGAACATGTTATCACACAAGAGAATTAGAGACAGTATTTTTCACAGGCTGTGTCTGCGTGAATTTAACCTCCATCAGATATGTAACTCTCTGGTGGAATGGCCTTCTAAATGTCATCTGATCTACTGCATAATTTTGTGGATCCCATGGTTTATTTATTTATTAATGGTTTTTCGAGGCAGCATTTCTCAGTGTAGCCTTGGCTGTTCTGGAACTTGCTCAATAGACCAGGCTGTCCTCAAACTTGGGATCCTCCTGCCTCTGCCTCCCGAGTGCTGGGATTAAAGGCGTGCACCACCACCGCCCAGCTCTCTTTATTTTTCATGTTATGAGTATGGGCGTCCTGCCTGTTTGTATGTCTGTGCACCATGTATGGACAGTGCTCACAGAAGCCAGAAAGAGGGTGTGGATCTCAGCAACTGGAGTTACAGGTAGTTGTGAGGCACCAAGTGAGCAGTGCTGGGAATTGAACCTGGGTCCTCTGCAAGAACAATTGCTCTTAATTCCTGAGGAGGACACCGGGGGCTGTGGATAACGACACATCCTGCCTTCAGGATGTGCTTGCGCTTCTCCTGAGCTGCTGCCAGGGAAAAGTGGCCTCCACTTCTAGATCACTTCTGTACTTTGTAGGAAAGTTTCCAACAGGACGAAAATCACACCAAGAGAAATGTTGATGTCATTGTTGTCAGGATCAAAATGGAGTCCTTTGCGTCAACACTAACAAAATAAATAAAAGCAGGAGACAATAGAAGAAGGCTTTGCATACACTATTGCAGATTACCTGTTGGGCTGGCTTTGGGGACCCTATTCCTCATACTGGGTTGCCTTGCCCAGCCTTAATATAAGGTGAAGTGCTTAGTCTTACTACAACTTGATATGTCATGTTTTGTCAATGTCTATGGAAGGCCTGCCCTTTGCTGAGGAGAAATAGAAGAGGAATGGGTGGGGGGGATATGGTGGAGGCAGAGAAGAGGTTGGGGGAGGGACTGGGAGGAGAGGAGGGAGGGGAAACTGTGGTCTGGTTGTAAACTAACTAACTCTCCCAGAATCTCAACCTTGCCCAAAGGCCACCACATTTGATACACACACACAAACACACACACACACACACACACACACACACACACACCCCTGCAAAGATAACTGCCCACTATCTTTAAACCTTAACTGACATCACCCTTAATGTTGTCAAATTGTTGTTTCAAATTGTCTTTTGTAATCCTGCAGATCTGAGCTTTTAAAAATGTTTCCCCGACTCATCAAATAATCTCCAGTGCTTTATTTCCCCCTTTAGTGCTATTCTTAAATAAATAAAATCTCTCTCTCCCCCTCCCTCCAAAAAAAAAACAAAAAGAAAAGTCTGGGAACATTGTTCTACTCCCCTCCTCTACCCTCCCGTGCTTCTCCCTGTGCTCAAAAGAGTCAACCTTTGAGAGGCAGGATCTGGCATATGGACCACACACTAATTTTATCATGACATTTAGCATCCTTGAGGCTCAACCATGGCCTGAGGCCAAGAGTTCCTGCCTTACAGATTGTAGTGCATCTCATTGTGCTTACGTTTCATGACGTCTCCCTGAATTTCTAACCATATTCTCCCTTGTGCATTGTGTTGCTGTGTTCATCAAGCATTTACAAACTGATCACTTCAGGCATGGTTAGTAGTTTTTGCTCAGACTGTCATAAAACACTGGCTGAGAGGGTTAAACAGCAGAACCTCCGTCTCTGCCACTTCAGGGAGGTTGGAAGAGCAAAATCAATGTGGCAGCAAGATCGGCTCCTTCTGGGGGCTACAAGGGATGGATCCACTGCAGGCCTCTTGGCTTGGAGATGGCCGTTCTCACCCTGTGTTGTCCACCTCTTCATTTCTCTGTTTGGCTTTGTGTCCCAAATCCAGTCGACAGGGGCTTAATGGAACAGCCTTGCTAAGACCCCCATCTTTAAATAATGCCTCCTTTTGGGTATTTGGGGTTAGGACTTTAGATACAGATTAGGGATCAGGGGACAAGATTCAGCCCACAGCACAATATCCTTCACCACCGCTACTAAATAGTTCTTATCTTATGATATAATACTTCTTGCTTTGCACTCAATGGGTGCAAAGTCAGAAGTTAGGAAGCATTTAAGGTGAAGACTCCGTCAGTAAAAGGCTCTCTCAAAGAGGGATTCTGGACTCTCCGCATCTCTACTGTACTGTTCTGAAAGGGAGAAGTGGCTTTTCCTGGTGAGATCACGAGGGAAAGATACAAGCATGCGCAGGTGTCTGGGTGAACTGCCTGCCTGCTCCTCGCGGCCACAGGTGGAAGTGGGCAATGTCCAGAGCCACCTGGCACCAGTTCCTGGTGTCATTCAACAAGCCTATGCACACACCTGAGCTACACATTCTTCCCGCAGGCTGAATCAGAAAGAAGGTGATGTTACAGTCATGCGATCAGAGCCTGAGTGGGAAACAGATGGACACTCGGCTAGGATGCTCTGAGAAGATCGTCATACCGAACTATGTGGACACACCAGGGACAGGACAGCTGGGGACTGGAGGGGTCCACCCCACCCCTGGAAAAGGATCCCAGAAATGTGAAGAGCGCTTCTAGCAGGATCTGAGTATGATACGGTAACCTCTAGTCCAAGATGCCATTGGGCCATGCACAAGGCAATCTCACTGGACTTAATAACCAAGGCCAGCATCTCTCATTACTCTCCCACAATGCCCTGCTGCTGCTGCTGCTGCTGCTGCTGTACTCCTCGCTGCCCAGACCTTTCAGGGCGACAGAGGATAAAGAGACTTACAAATGAATCCAAGCGGCTTCCAAAGTGGTGGGGAAAGTAGAGGAAGGCAGAGGGCACACCTGAGGACGGAGGGACACAATCCAGCACTGAGATGCCCAATCAACAGCTCTTTATGCTTTGTGGTGCATCTAGTTAATGAGCTCATGTGGAGGAAGAGTGAGACCGAGCTGTATCAGTTCTCTGCCGCTGCTGTACTAAGTTACCACAAACTTAACTTCTTAATCCTTCTTCCATCCTGGAGGAATGAGTCCAAGCCCTCAGTGTGGAAGGGAAAGTACTTCCGGGCGCTCATAGTCAGATCCTTCTCTTTCCTAGCTTCAAGAGGCCGTCTCTGTTCCTTGTCTCACGATCTCGTCCCTGAATCCCTCTGTCACACGCTTTGGTCATTACCCCCGGCCCTCCCGTTGCCCTCCTATCAGTCGCTTGGAGAATCCAGGATGCTGTACTCATCTAACGCAGGCCTTTCCCCTCTGGCCCACTGCCATCGTGGACTAGAGATTACCGGATAGTAGCTCTCAAAGGCGTGGAGGCCTACAGTAAAGCTGGTGAGACTCCTTATGCACACTAGTCGGAGGAAAGTGGGGTTCACAGGAAACTCCGCTGGCACGATAAACACTGCCCCCTCATTCCTTTCTCTAGCCGTAAGTGATCTTGGGAGATATTAGAGTATATAAGAAACATGTTGAGTGAAGATAGTTTCCCATGACAGCTTCCACACGGTCACCATGATGAGGCAGGATGTTGTGGTGATATAGCTATTTGGGGAGTCACCCACACTTCTGTAGCAACCTCTCCCCTATACCATGTAAATAAACCAAATAAACACATCTGTCTGCCAATTTGACTTTGGTGGAATTGTTATTTTGTCTGTCATTGGTGTCAGGGTTTTAGGGGTCAAGGAGAAAAAGGGGGGTTGGAGAGAGAAGCATGCAAGTTGAATTTTCCCTGTGTCCAAAACAAGAGCTTTACTGATGCTGACGGGCAGACAGGCAGCAGTGCTCCCGGGGTCTGAAGCAGAGAGCTTCAGGGGGACAGGATCTGGCTTTCTTTTAAGTCCTTTGAGGAAAAGTAGGGAGGGAGACATGTTGTGCCAGGAAGAAATGGACCCAAGTTCAGCTGATGTCACCATACTAGCCTAAGAGACACTGTGTTTTCTTATATTTCTGGCCAAGGCAGGTGTTCAAAAGGTCCCAAGAGCACTCCTCCACAAGGAGTGCCAGGAGGAGCAAAGGGCCTCGTTAGTAAGTGAGCCAGTAGGGGTCGCTTGTCCTGCCCGTGGCTTTTCTCCATTCTAGGCTTTGCCATCTGAAAGAGCTCCTCAGCTGGATCAGGCTCCCCCACCTATTCTCTCTGACAGCGGGTATTTTTTCTGGGGTGAACAGATGTTTCTTCAGGCCTCCCCAGGAAACTTAATGCAGCACCATCTCAGAAAGTTTACTTGTTTGTGCAAAGTCCCCTTTGTCTTTTAAGCCCCACATGAAGCAGGACTCATTCAGCACCTTCAGTACCAAGCTGGCTAGCGCTTGACATGTTAGGCGCCTGCCTGAGTTGCTGTGACCAGAATCTGACTTAAACAACATTAGAGAGAGATGTTTCCTTTGGCTCACAATTTAGACACACACTTCATTACTCTGGGGGAAGGTATGGCCACCAAAGTGGTTAGTTCCATGGTGGCAGAACCTTGCAGTGTGATTGGTTACATCTTGGTGGATCAGGAAACAGAGCTCACATTGGGAGCCCAGCTAGCCTAGAAGCCTCAAGCTCTACAAGTGGCCCTATTTTTCTCAGTGTGACCCAAAATCCAAATGTCTCACAGTTTCAACAAATGACCCCATGAGGTGGGAACCAACTGTTCAAACACACATCCTCGTGGAGACATTTTATATTCAAACAATAGCATTCTGTTCCTGACTCCTCATAAACACAGGACTTGTCGTAATGTATAATGCATTCAGCCTAACTTCAAAAGTTCCCATAATCTACAGTCCCAAGAAAAGCCCAAAGTTTCTTCTAAGATTCAAGGTAGTCCCTAAACCATTAACTATGTTGTTCATATCATGTGTTAACTATATTTATGTCTGTGTTCTTCCAATATACAATGACAAACATTCCCATTCCAAATGGGAAGAAAATGAAGATAATAAGGAAATATCAGACCAAAGCAAAGAAAGGACAACAATATTGTTCTCTTGATAACAGGAGAGTGAATTATTTGAGTAAAAACACCGTGTCTTTGAGAACACCAAGAAAGAGAAACCCTTTCCAGCAGAGGCTACTGTCATTTATGCCATTGTATAAAACCACCCATGGTGGGAACAAGAACCCAGAAGCTTATCCATAGCGAGAATGCCCTGTTCTGTCTGGAAATCGCTCAGTCTGACACTCCACACTGTTTCGGCAGAGTTTCCCAGTACTGGATATCAGAAGTGTCGGAATTGATAGTGTGACTTTTGCTTGCTTTTCCCTTCAGCCTACCCCATTTGTTTCTACTGGATATTGTAAGCACCTTATTTGGTGATGTTTTGTGATCTGACAGCTTTTTCTATCTACTTGCTATCTATTCTTTCTTCTTTTTCTTTTGGTTTTTTGAGACAGGGTTTCTCTGCTGCTTTAGAGCCTGTCCTGGAAATAGCTCTTGTAAACCAGGCTGGCCTTGAACTCACAGAGATCAGCCTGCCTCTGCCTCCCGAGTGCTAGGATTAAAGGAGTGTGTCACCACCGCCTACACCTCCACCCAGCTTCGTTCTTTTGCTTGCTACGTGCTTAATAAATGCACTCACTTGAAACCTAGCGTAGCTATTTTGTTTGTGTGTTTGTTTGTTTTGGTTTTGGTTCCTTTTGAAACAGGTTTCTCTGTGTAGCCCTGACTGTCCTGGAACTCACTGGGTACACTAAGCTGGTCTCAATCTCCCAGGTGCTGGGATTAAAGGCATGCCCTACCACTGCCCAGCAGAGTGTTGTTGTCTTATATAGATCATTCTCTGTGCAGAAAAAGACACGTTGTACTTTTCAATAGCCTTTTCTGCGTCTGTGGAAAAATTATATAATAATCCCTGGGATGAAATCAACTTAGTTATGGTGTATGGCTTTCTTACTGGGATATTAAATATGGCTTGCAAGAAATTTACTTTTTTTTTAAAGCTATGGTCATCAAGGAGATTGGTTTTGTTGTTGTTACTAGTGGCATTTCTTTATCTGGTTTTGGTATGGCATACTGCTGGGTTTGTAAAAAAGACTAGGTGATATTCCTCTTTCTGTTTTGTGGAACGATTTGGGGATTTTTGACATTAACTCTTCTTTAAAGTTATGGCATGATTTGGCAGTAACTCCATCTTAACCTGAGCCTTCTGAAAAGATGCATTTTATTATTTCTTAAAGATTTATTTTATATTATATGTATGGAGTTTTGCCTGCATGCATGTGTGCGCACCACACGCATATAGTGCCAAAAGTCAGAAGAGGGCATTCAATCCTCTGGGACTGGAGTTTCAGAGTTGTGGACCACCATATGGGTGCTGGGAGTTTGACCCCCATCCCCTGGAGAGTAACCAGTGCTCTTAACCACTGAGTCACCTCTCCAGACACGTGATGGACTTTTATACTCTGACTCTCAGACTGTTGATGTCTTAGCAGTGAAGTCTTTTGGGTCTAGTTTTTTAATCCAGTCAACCCATTTGCATAAAAAAGAAAGCTTTTCTTCTACATACACATTTGTGTTTGTGTATGTGTGTGTATGTGCGTACGTGTGTGTATGCCTGTGTATGTGTGTTTATGTATGTGTATATGTATGTATATATGTGTATGTATATGTGTTTATGTGTGTGTATGTGTGTATATGTATGTATATATGAGTATGTATATGTGTGAATGTGTGTATGTGCATGTGTATGTATGCGTGCATATGTGTTTGTTGTATGTATGTAAGAAAAAAACACCACTGAAAGTGTAATAAGAGGGGAAAAGAAGGAAATCGCCAGGAGAATGACAAATGAAGCAGAAGCAGAGTCTTTCTGGTTTTTCAAAAACTGGAGGCTGCCAGTGTTTGGTGCGGGGGACGGCTAGACGTGTGCCACTACCTTTGCTGTGGTTTACGATGGTGTTTAGCCTCTATTGGACAAGCGTCCAGTGCCCACCAAGGCTATCTTCACTTGGTAGTTTTCCTTCTTGGCATACCAGAGGGCTCTACTGGCCACACTTAGTTTTATAGTCTGTGGCCTGGGCAGGCTCTCTCACCCCCTAAAACTTCCTAAAACTAACCTACTAGGTAGTTATCGGGGGTGCTTCCCAAGTGCATTGACAGTTTGAAAAGGAACCACAGCACTGAGCTCTGTGGGGAGGGGTGCCTTTGTAATTTCAAGATTTCCTAAGTATTAATCGCCATGATGGGGAATGCATTGGGTTTGGGGTTACCACACACCACCGAGTCATTTATCCAGACACTTGGTGTCCAGTCCCAGTTGGTAATATTTGTTCCTTGTAAAGAGAGGCAAAACTATCTTCCCTCTAAATGCCACCACTGTAACTATGTCCCCTGGCCACCTGTTGTCCCTCCCAGTTTTCTAAATCTACCTCCAGTAGTTGTCTCCTATGGCTGTTAGATTGCATTCAGATTCCCTGCCCACTAATTGTTTCCCATTCCTGGGCCCCCAGGGTATTTCAGAATCAAACCGGTTGTTTCTCAAGAGCGCACCTGGCCCATGTGCGCTGAGTCACAGAGTGATGAAACCCTCTGCCGTGCCAGGTCCAGTGCCGGGGCACCACTGTCTCCTCACAGCCCTCAGCTGGCCTGGAGGCTGGTTAGGGCTGTTGGCCGTGCTGAGGAAGGACCACCAGAGTCGTTCCGTCAGGGCTGCCTGGCATAATTGAAGATGCTTCCTCTTCCACTTCCCCTCCACCTGCTGGGGAGCAGTGTGTGTGCCTTGAACTGTGCTGGGCCTGGCTTCTTTTCTGAGTATCACCTGGTTTTCCCTCTCCACATTCTTCAGGTTCCTCTTGTGGATTTCTGAGGTTCTTCCTCGCTTTCTTTCTTCAGGATCAAGTCTATGTTTTTCTTATCCTGATGCTCTGTCACCTGGTCACACAGAGGCTGCCTCTAGTCTGCTGCTCATGGAAGCAAAAAAAAAAAATCACATTTACAAAGCAATCTGTCCACCTCCAGCTAGCAAGCTGGCAAGAGGTCTGCAGCACTGGGGTTGGAATCCCATCCAATTCAAATTCAGTTTGATTTAAATCCAATACTGTTCAAATCTGACTCTGCGGCCAAGTTCTTCATCTTGCAGCAAATGATCACAGCACATGGTAAATCTTTGTCAGTCACAGAACACCTGTTCATCCACATCCCCAGCCCACTCATGTTTTAATGATTTTACTGTTACACAGCTCTTAGAAGGATCTGGAAGTACACTCTTGTGAGACAGATTGGGCAAAAATGTTCGTTCTCACCAGGCACTGTGGTGCGTGTCTTTCATCCCAGCACTCAATAGACAAGAGTTCTCTGTCAGTTCCAGACCAGTCTGTTCTACGGAGCAAGTTCCAGGACAGCCAGGGCTACCCAGAGACACTCTGTCTCAAAAAACAAGCAACAAGTAAACAAACAAATTTGCTCTATGGGAAGATGAGAAAACAGAAAGCTGAAATAACGGGTAGCTGTCTTATTGCTTAAGAATATTTCATTCTGGTTTCAGGAGAGACGACTCAGCAGTTAAGAGCCGCTGACTGCACAAGCAGAAGACTCAGGCTCCATTCCCAGACCACATATTGTGGCTCACAGCTGTCTGTAACTCCAGCTACAGGGCATCACATACCCTCTTCAGGCCTCTACGGACACCAGGCATAGACATAGTGCGTAGACATATGCAGAGGCAAAAACACCCATACACAAAAATAAAAGTTTTAAAGAGTATTTGATTCTGGTCTTGAAGAGAAGAAAGAGGATGGGTGAAATAGAGGGGAAAAGTACAGACATAAGAATAAGCACTCAGGGGGCTGGAGAGATGGCTCAGCGGTTAAGAGCATTGCCTGCTCTTCCAAAGGTCCTGAGTTCAATTCCCAGCAACCACATGGTGGCTCACAACCATCTGTAATGGGGTCTGGTGCCCTCTTCTGGCCTGCAGATGTACACACAGAAAGAATATTGTACACATAATAAATAAATAAATATATAAAAAAAAAAAAAAAGAAAAAAGAATAAGCACTCAGGAGGCCGAGGCAGGTGAATCTCTGTGAGTTCGAGACCACCCTGGTCTACAGAATAAGGTCCAGGATAGCCAGGCCTGTTAGACAATGAAACCTCATTTAAAAAAAGGAAGAAGGAAGGAAGGAAGGAAGGAAGGAAGGAAGGAAGGAAGGAAGGAAGGAAGGAAGAAAAAGAGAAACAGAATGAGCTGGTAGCTGGAAAAACAAAATAGGGAGCGATATTTTTAGGTAATAAGTTAAAATGTACCTTGGTGACACAAAAAGTCATGTGACATTTTTGAGGTGGACAGTAAGTGAGGTAGCAGTCACTGACTATTTAAAGATATTATTGTTCTACATAAGCATATATGGATGTAACGATAATTAATGATAGATATGTATATGAATTTGAAAGAGAACAAGAAGAAATGTACGGGAGGTTTGGAAGGAGGAAAGAGAAGGGGTTAATGTAAATGTGTTGTAGTCTCTAAAAGAAAAAAAATACAATGATTTAAAAGAGATGTTAGCATGGAGATAAATACAAAAGCAAATAAGATGCATGAAAAAAACCATGTAAACGAAGACACTGAATGATTACGTCCTGAGTCATGAGCATGGCACAGCTGATTGATGGCCCATTAGGTAATATCCAGTGGGGATCATTATGTCCCTGCCCATCATTTCCAAGTGAGCAGATGAAACTCACAACGATTCACCAAATGAGTAAGTGGGGAATCTAAGGCTATGGCAGTAGCTTTGCCTCTCTGTGTCTCCATCCATCAGACTGCCTCATCCAGCCTCACCGTTGGCCCTCTTATTATACGCACCCATCTAAAGAAAGGTCTGAGAAGGGGTGACGCACGCCTTTAATCCCAGCACTCGGGAGGCAGAGGCAGGCGGATCTCTGTGAATTCGAGGCCAGCCTAGTCTACAAGAGAGAGTTCCTGGACAGACTTCACAGCTACACAGAGAAACCCTGCCTCAACCCCCCACCCCCCCCAAAAAAAAAAAACAAACCAAAAAAGAAAAGGAAAGAAAGGCAGAAGCAGAGGGCATATGAACATTTGTGATATGACAGTGTGGCTGTGCCAGCACCCTACACGACAGAAGATAACTTTCTTATCTCCTGCCCCTTGCTTTTATCTCTGTGCATGGATACTGTGACTGGACTGTTCCATTCTAAGCTGCTCTGTGATCATTTTCTCCAGTGACAAGTAGAATTTCATGCCTGATAATAGTTGGGATTACTGTTGCGTTAGGATAGTTTCCTGCAGGGATAGAGAGATGGCTCAGGAGTTAAGGGCGCATACTGATATTGCAGAGGACCTGAGTTTGGCTGTCAACACCTATACTGGTAGGGCTTTCAGCTGCCTATAATTTCTCAGACACTACTGGCTTCTTTGGGCACCTGTACTTACGTGCATATAACCTTCCCTCCACATCCGCATACTAACTTCTTTTTTTTTTTTTTTTTTTTTTGATTTTTCAAGACAGGGTTTCTCTGTGGTTTTGGAGCCTGTCCTGGAACTAGCTCTTGTAGACCAGGCTGGTCTCGAACTCACAGAGATCCGCCTGCCTCTGCCTCCCGAGTGCTAGGATTAAAGGCGTGCGCCACCACCGCCCGGCATGCATACTAACTTCTTAAAAGTAATAAACATTTTAAAGAGAAGCATAAAATTTCATATCACAGCTGGTTTTAAACAAAACTGTAGACTAGAAACTTGGTGTGAGAAGTCCTTCTGTATATGTGTTGCTTTCATTGGTTAATGAATAAAGAAGCTGCTTTGATCTACAATGGGGCAGAATAGAGCTAGGCAAGGAGAACTAAACAATGCTGAGAGAGTAGGCAGAGTAAGGGAGAAGCCATGTGGCTGCTAGCAGAACCTTGCCAGTAGGCCACGAGCCTCATGGTAAAATATAAAATAATAGAAATGGGTTAATTTAAGATGTAAGAACTAGCTAGAAATACGCTTAAGCTATTAGCCAAAGAGTATTGCAAATAATATAGCTTCTGAGTGATTATTTCAGATTTGGGCAGCAGGGAATGAATGAGCAGCCTCTTCCAAATTTTTAGAGGATTATTGCATGTAAGAGAAAAATGATCCAAATCTAGTGCCAGGAGCAGCTCAACCCCACACAGTTGAGTACAGACCAAGTCTGTACTCACAAAAAAGGGCCCTGAATCTTTGCAGCAACTATCTGCTTCTTTAGAAAGGTCTTAACTGTAGTGGTAAGCCTGGATTTAAGCTTGGCGATTTCTTGATTTTGCTTCCTGAGGAATCAATATTATACATGGGGACTGCCTTGACCAGCCAGCTCTACCTCTGCTTGATGTCTTCTCCTAAATTCCATACTGAACATGCTGCATAATTGAGAGGCTGACTCTATACAGGAGAAAGGAAAGCAGTCCACTTTCCGGGAATCACTAGGCATCTGTTCTGAATGAATACTCACTGGAGGATTAACAAGGCTGCTGGGGCTCCCAAGGCTCACTGTGATTGGTAAACAACCTCTAGCCTCAGCTGCGCTCCTTGATTCACAGACATACTTTGTGTTGTTGCTGGGCCTACCTGCTGGCTGTATTGTCCATGCAATAGGTATACTGGGAAACTCAAAGAACTGCACGCTAACTTTCCAGCCACGGACCGGGAGTCACTGTGGGAAGTCATGGGAAGCTCACCCTCTCTGCAAAAATAAAGGAAGCCCACGCTGTATTGCACAAAGCACTGCAGACCTCAAGATCACCACAAAAGACTCCACAAAAGTACCCATCACCCCTTGCTCTAACTCATCCACCTGAAATGCTCATGAGTCAGACAGACCTTGGTGACTGAGTGTGGATGATCCCGATGTTACTCACGTGGTGACTACAGCTCTAGCTGTCCCCCAGCTGTCATGTCTCCACTAAATCAGGTAAACAAAGCGCCAGGCACTTGGAAAAGTACCAGGTCACCTGTCCTGTGCCTTTTTTCTCCATAGCAGTTAGTAAGAGCAAAACTATCTGCCTTTCTGTGGCTGGGCCAAGCAGCACACCTTTGCAGTCTTGCATCACCAAGGTAGACACAGTCTGTTCTGCTATGAGCCCTGACACTCTGTGTAGAAACCATAGCAAC
Organism: Arvicola amphibius; assembly: GCF_903992535.2. NCBI lineage: Eukaryota > Metazoa > Chordata > Mammalia > Rodentia > Cricetidae > Arvicola > Arvicola amphibius. The sequence goes on along the minus strand of NC_052052.2, from coordinate 9,084,486 downwards.
CCTTTTCCAAACCCCGTACCACTCGCTGCACTGAAGACCTTCTGCAGTTCCCACCATATGAACCGAAAGTAGGGAGTAGTTTAGAGAGTGGAGTAATTAGGCCCCAGTCAGAAGATACATGGAGACAATGATTCTTAGATACAAAGCCCAGAGACTGCTCCCGGGAAAGAAATGGAGCTTATCTTGGAGCATGACCATTAAAATAAGTCAGCATCATGTCATCAGGTGTTAGGTGCGTCTTGGGAGAGTAGCAGCAAGCCTGGCTGAGTTGTTCTCAAGTATTTCACTTTCCCTCCCTATTGTGATAAAAATATTTTAATAGAAGCAAGCCAAAGGAGAAAGAGTTTGTTTGATTTTACAGGTCAAGGTCCAACCCTTCATGGTGGGGGAAAGAAGAGCAATGGGACTTGAGGCAACTGGTCACAGTGAATCAAAAAGCAGAGAGCCAAGAATGCCAGAACTTCCCTCTACTTCACGTGGTCCAGGATCCCCTCCCTGGGGAATGGTCATGGCAGTTAAGACAATCTTCCCACATCAATTCATATAATTAAAATAATCCCCCTGATGGGCATGTCCAGAAGCCCATCTTCTAGGTGCTTCTGGAGCCTGCCAAGTTGACAATTAGCACTCACCATCACACAAGGGAGGCTGTTCACCCTTGTTGCCTTGTCTGCTGCAAGCTTCAAGAGCTAGACACTAGATGGAGCTAATTCTGTAGGATGCACAGCTGGAGAAGCTAATGTGACAGGGGCCCAATGCTAGAGCACCAAATGTTACAGGTGCCTCAGGGGATCAGCATCGGAAAGACTGTCCCATCCTTCCCATTATCCCTTTAGCTTCCTCCCCTGAGGAAACTCAACAATGTTCTCGGTGTCAAGGGAGAACCATCTCAAGGCAATGACATAGAACCTCCAAATGAGTTTGAAGTTTTTATTTGATTTACAAGCTACCAGATTAGACTACTATTGTTTCAGAGAAACATTGAGAAATACATAGACACCAGGATCATATTCAAAGCATTTTTTTGACTTGTAGCAAAACTGATAAGACCCGAATGGCTTGGGTCACAGAACCCTGGCTAGGATCAGAGAGGGAGTGAAGAAAAGACAGACACACAGACATATGTACAGCAAAGCTGGGATCCAATGGGATTCAGCTAACACTACTGATACTTAGGGAACTGGGATCTCAGCATGTTTATTAGGTGCAGCAAGGGGAACGGGTGAGTTAGTCTCCATAGGAGGTGTCTGAGGGTGGGAAGTCTCAGGCTGTAAACATCCAGGAGGAGGAAGCCACAGTCTTTGCACGCACTGGTCAATTGTCTGCTGCGCGTGTATTCTAGAGACAGAAAGAACACGGTTCAGCAGGCGGGGAAGATAGCACATTGGGTGAAGTGCTTGCTACACAGGTATGGGGATCTGAGCTCAGATCCCCAGCACGCATATAAAAAGGCTGGTGCCGCGACCTGGCTGCAGCCTCCTCACTGGAGCATGGACAAGAAAGGCTGATCTCACTGCTGCACCAGACGGACAGTCTAGTCAAAATAGTGAGCCCCAGAGTTCAGTGAGAGAGCGTGTCTCAAAAAATAAGGTGGAAACGGATGAGGGATGGTGCTCCATGTCAAACTCTGAATTCCCACATCTCTTTTATGGATGAGTATACCCACACTTCCACATGTACACACTCACACACACATATAACACACACACACACAGTGCTTATTTTTATGGGAAGTGTTGTATGTGCAGTGGCTCATTCTCTACCCTAAGAATGCATATCAACACTGCTCACATTTTAGAAGCACAAGGGGCCTCACTGTGGCCACTGTCCCTCCAGAGCTTCTAGTTGACTTTCCCTCTTCCACCTTGCAAAAGTCTCCCCGTGGCATTCTGCTCTCATGTACTCCTACATACTAGATGCCATAAGCCAACAACTCAAACACAGTGCCTTACAGTGCCCTCCCTCTGCAATGTCAAAGCAATCAGATCTCTGAGAACTACATTGCTACCAAGAAGCCATGCTTTACTCTATTCTTTCCCAAGCTTTCTCAAGCTTTCTGTGGATTCAGTTATCCACGTTGGGCGCCATTCTGTAGCGGGGAGCAGCGGGCCGCTTCCCACCGCCTGGCTCCTGGCTGCCCAGCTCCCGGCCGTCTGCTAGCTTATACCCCGAAATAACAACACACAAATTGTATTTTTTTTAAAGACTGCCTGGCTCATTATTTTCAGCCTCTTACTCACATCTTGCTTTAACCCATTTCTAATAATCTGTGTAGCACCATGAAGTGGTGTCTTACCGGAAAGATTCTAATGTACGTCCATCTTGGGCTGGAGCTTCATCCATTCTCAAGGAAAGCTGACCCCCACTTCAATTCAAAGACTCATATCTGCAAATTAACTTGGATTTGGGGACTATGCGAGAGACCACTGCTTCATTTTGTGGATTTACATAATGTCACTAAATTTCACATCAGTTTTCTCTTTTTATTTGACTTTCTGTGTATAGGTGTTTTGCCTTCATGTATATCCACGCCCCTTGTAAGTAGAAGAAATAGAGGAACATGTTTTAAAGCCATAAATGCCGTCCCACCTCTATAATATAATGAATTTCCCTTTGTTTAAAGGGAACATTCTGATGGATGTAATCATATGGCTGGTCTTAGAGACTGGAAGTCTGAATTACAGTCTAATCATTTTGTGCACCTTCAGAAATTCTGCTGAGATCATTTCCGTGTGTCAGCTTCATGGGACGGAGGCTGCTAACTGAATATAAGGTCAAGTCCACCAACCACACCTTTAGATTCTTGTGATGGCAGCATTCCTCTCTGGGAACTCACAATGCTCACTACTTCTTTCTCCTCCACAATATTACCCTCAGTGTTTGCAGCTGCAAACAACAAAATATCAGTATCTTTCTGGTTCTCTTGAAAGGACAGAGCCTCACTATTGCCTTTGACTCAGGGTCTTCTCAACTTCAATCAAGAACCAGCCAGAACTCTTGTTATCTCAAGGCTCATCTAGGAGAGGACCAACTTTGGAAGCCCCCGGAAGTCACTGGTCATCTCTGAAGTCTCCAGCGCTCACTTCAACAGAGTAAGGTACAACACTCTGCAACTTCAAAGGACTCAATGCTTTGATCCTGGAGTCTACCTTGATATTGGAGTTGCATAGGGAATGAAACAAGTTATTCCTGGATACTACAGGGTTTTATCCACATGGAGAAAAGACAGAATGAGGTCAGTGAAGAAAACATGCATTTTGACATTGAGCAGATCAGGCTAGGACATAGGGAAACAGATAGGAAAGGAAGGAGCATGTAGTATGGTTGTTCTCTCCCTCCATTGTGCTCTTCCTCTTTTTGGTTGACTTTGGCACACACCCCGCTGCTCTAATCTCTAATTTCACACCTGAGAGGAGAGTCACAGAGTACCATACACGACTTCAGTGAGTTTCCTCAGCCTTCCCGAGATCTGGGTGTGGTTTGGCTTCACCTTGCAGACAGACGGTCTTTTCTCCACTGGAACTCCATTTGCTACCAAGGAGAGTTCATGCTGGGGTGGTACGATGAAAGCCTGACCCGCCTTGGGACAAAGTGGACAAAATGCCAGAGTTCCACTGGGTAGGAGCATGTCCACGCTGCAATCTGATGCAGTCAGTTCACAAGAGGATGCTTTCAGTATCAGGAACAAGCTTAAAGGAGGTGGAGTCGGGTCATGGTGCTTCTCTGCGGGTTATAAGGGCCTGGGTTTGTAGATGAGAACTTCAATGAAGTCTTCTTAAGGAACAGGTTTTCCTCATCTCACTCTGAACAAGCAAGAGGAACCTGCTTCCCTTGGATCCCAATGAACTCTTCCTTGCTGCCATGTGTCTCCTGGTCTTGGAGGTCACCCTATGAGTTCTCTTAGAGCACCTCCTCAAAACTACGTGCCTCCTTCCATCTCACATCCCATGAAGTTTCGGATTCTCCGCTAGATTTTTCATCTGGCGGTGACATGGGTAAATTTTATTTCTTAATAACTATGTCCTGTGAGAGTAGACACAGCTCAAGCCCGGGGAAAGTGTGCTGCAAAAATCAACAAAGTCTAACAGCATTGACCAGTGTGTGATGCTCTTTAGCAATATGCCAGACACTGTGTGTTCTAGACAATGGCCAGCATTCTGCCTATAAATGAGCTGAGTGTCGTACCTTTCCACTTTCCATGCAGGAGTTGTGTTAGCAAGGGAGGATTTTTTTCTTTTTGGTTTTTAGAGACAGAGTGTCTCTGTGTACTAGCCCTAGTTGTCCTGGAACTAGCTCTGTAGATCAGATTGGCATTGAACTCACAGAGATCCACCTACCTCTGCCTCCTGAAAGCTGGGATTAAAGGCGCAAGGCCCCCAGTGCAAGAGGGAATTTTTCTTATAAGAAATAATCTGGGGTCTTATACACTTTGAATTGACAAATGGGTAGTTCATAATGACCTTTCTTAGGGTAGCATGAATCTTCCAATCCCTACTGAGTTGGTTAAACACATCCTTTTGCTCTTTAGTAAGAAAAGAGCCTCTGTTGGTGTTCTGGGGTCCAACATGCTGACAAGTCTAAGAGTTGATGGTTTTTTAGTTCTTTGGATGGTTGGAACCAGCAATCACAAACCACAAAACTAGGTTTTATTATTTCCCAGAGGAGAGTTGGAAGTAGCCAATAAAAATTTAGTCTATTATAGAGTCTGAAGAAGATGAAAAACTGTCTTCTACTGTTCGCCTTTTCTGAGACTCTCAGACAAAGGACGGAATAACTGAAGAGCTATAATTTTGGTTATATTAATAGCTTTATTAGACCTATGAATAATGAGAACCTTAAAGCAAGGGTCAGACAAGAGGGTTTATATGTCATTTATCAAAGACTAATAAATTTGTATAGAAATAAGGGGGGTTTCAAAATTGGAGTACAGTTTCCTATGGTTTAGGGGATTAAGTGTTTGGGAACAGAAAGTCCAATATGTGTGTAAGAGTAAGTGGCAGACAAGATAGACTTAACTTCAGTGGGGGGCTGTGAACAGGGACCATGTAAGGCCCTGGGGATCCTCTAAGATCATCAGTGTTAGACCCAATGAGATGAAATTTCCAGGGAGCAGGTTATAGCTCTCTGGTTTGTATGGTAGTGTCTTTTCCCTTTTCTCACCGACGTGTGCATGGACCTGTTAAGTGACAGCTAGCTCTGCTCACTGATGTAACCCCATCCCCAGCTGGTAGGGTGGCTATAGAGTTCACACAGTTATTATTATGAGATTTTAGAGCCTACTGTGTTCCCGCCACATGTTTTACCTCTTAGAAATCAAGTTGCCATGACCTCAGGAACACTGACAGCCTCGATTCCTGTGACGCACATTTGTGGTACTTGTAGAATTTCATACATCCCTCCCAAACACGTGGTAGATGCTCAAGAAACCACAAAAAAGCACCCAGTCATTGCAAATCTCATTATGTGCTCATCACCATAAATGGTTTCTTTTACTGCAATTAGAAAGTTCTTAGCTTCATAGTAATTGACCCTTCTTCATCACATCCAAATGGGAGCTTCATGTAAAATCATCTGCTGAGACAGGCAGGAAAAGCAAAAGCAGCTGAGTGAAAGAAGGGGTATCCTAACAACAGCCAAATGGTCTCAGTGGTTTGAGTTCTCTGCCACCTTGGGGTGGAGGTGGGGTGTCTATACAGCTGAAGCCAGGAACTGTAGCCTAAAAGAATTTCAGGAAGAATAAGCTTGAAGAAAACTTGGAAATTTTAGGTAAAGAAAAAAACTACACACTGAAGGGAATGCACTACAGGGCATCAAAACAAAACAAAAAAAAAAACAAAGAAAAAGAAAAATATACCTAAGTGTCTTCAAACTGGTAATCTACCACTAAAGACAAGACAGAATGTGATGATGTATTTATGAACAGAAGTTTCTCTCTTTAATGGGATTGTTATGATAGCTGATGTGGATACACCGAGTGGTTTTCATATGAGAAAGGAGTTTTGTTAAGATAAAAAGAGAATATGGATTTACTTATTGCTTTGTCTGTTTCTGTATGTTTTGACAAATATATATGCCATATATTCACCATCTCAATATTATTATTATACAGAATAGTGTGAATAGTGTTACTGACCTAAAATTGGTTCACTTATTCATCATCATTCCCTTCTGCGACTCTGTTTCTTCCAGGTAATAAACTTCTTGACAACCACTGGAAAAAAGGTAAGCCCCCCAACCCAAATAACTCTTACTATGCTTCATAAGAAGGTGACAGCATAGTATAAACCTGGGTGTATAAGGGCATTTCACTGGCCATTCCAATAATCGTTCTTTGCTGGTGGATGGCAGAGGATTGCTTAACAGCGTAGGCAGGAGTTTTTTTTGTTCCACAAACCTGCTCCCAGGGGCCACACAGAGACTTAATATTAGTTATAAATGATTGGCAATAGCTCAGGCTTTTTATTAGCTAATTTTTACATTTAAATTAATCCATATGTCTTATCTATGTTTTGCCATGTGGTTTGGTACCTTTGTACAGTACAGCATGCTTTTCTTGTTTCTTTCTGTATCTGCTGGAGACTTTAGACTTCACCCTCCTTCCTCCCAGCATTTCAATTTGGCTCTCCTGCCTAACTTTACCCTGTTCAGCTATCCAGCAGTCAGCTTCTTTATTAAACCAACCACAGTGACAAAACTTCACACAGTGTACAAAAGGATTATTCCACACCATTTCCCCCCTTTTTGTCTAATTAAAAAGGTTTTAATTTTACCATAGTAAAGAGTAATATACCACTCAGAGACTTAAAATTAATTACAAATGCTCAGCCAATAGCTCAGACTTATTACTAGTTAACTTTTACATTTAAATTATCTCATATTTCTTATCTATGCTTTGCTTCGTAGCTTGGTACCTTTTCTCAGTACAGCATGTCCATCTTGTGTCTCTCTGCATCTGCTGGTGACTCCAGACTCCACCCTTCTTGTCCCTGGCATTCTCAGTTTGGCTCTCCTGCATAACCTTATCCTGTTCAGCTACTGGCTGGTCAACTTTTTTATTAAGGCAATAACAGTAACAAATCTTCACAGCGTGCAAAGGGATTGTTCCATAGCATAGCAGTCTTGGGATTCTTGACTCTCAGCCAGTGAGAGACAAAGATCCAATCCAGAGGAATGTTCTTTTTTTAATCTCCTTTTCTGCCCCATGTCCCCTTGATTTCTATGCTACCTTTATCCCTCTAGAGACCTTTTATCTCTTAATCTAAAGAATTGTTTAGGGAATGGTGTGATGGCTCAGTTGGTAAAGTACTTGTTGCAAAACATGAGGACCCATTTGTATCCCCAGCAATCACATAAAAAGCTGAGCAGAGCTGTGTGTACTTGTATTCCCCAGTCCTGGGAGGTGGAGACAGGATGATCTCTGGAGCTGGCTGGCTAGCTAGTTTGTGGAATTGATGATCTCCCGGTTCAGTGAGAGACTGTCTCAACAAAATAAGGTGGAAAGTGATTTCAGAAGATATCAGCAGTGGCCTCTGGTTACATACATGTGAACGTGTCACTGCAGACATGATTACAGATGTACACAGACACAACACACACACACACACACACAGTTGATCAAGTTTCTAAAGTTCTTCAAATTGAGCATGGATGAAATTATATCTCCTCAGGGATCGACCTGATCCAGGGGGTTCTGAACTTGGAAATCTAGAGGATCATTGCTTGATGGAAATCTGGAAAAGATGATATCGTCACTTGAGACATCATGTCACATCATCAGTAAAATACACGCACGGCAGATTAGTTTTAGTCAGAACTAATCCTGGCTAAAAGCAAAAATAGAAAGATTAACTACCACTGTCAGGTGTCTGAGAACCATGTTCCTGAAAAAAATTAAAATAATTATGATGCCTAGTCTGACATCAGATTGATCCGAATTGTAAATCTTGGCTACTGAAGACCCACAGAGGTCATAAGAAGGCATCAGATCCCTGGAGCTTGAATCCTAGTCTTTCTGATGTGGGCACTGGAAATGGAACTCCAGACTTCTAGGAGGACAAACAAGAGCTCTTAAAGCTGAGCCATCTCTTCAGCCCCAAGTTTCCTTTTCTACTATAATTGACTTGTAGCTAGTAGCACAAATCCATCCTCATTACCAGGTGAAAATGTCTATAATAGTCAAGCGAATGATTCTTTTCTTCCAAATAAAATTGAGTCAGTTGCCTGAGCAGGCCTGCTGTAGGGGTGACCCATGTGTAATCAGCCCTAAGTTGAAAATATCTTTCTTTATATAGCATTATACAGTCGAAATTGAGGGAACGTCATAGGGGAGTTAGCTAAGTGGGGTTTAGACGTAAGCTATGCTCAGGAGTTATTTCTATTAAAGAAAAATGTCAGACCATTTACCTTCTATTTTACAGAACAAATCTAAGAGAAAAATTGTGCTGCAGTTTACAGGTCCCAGTTTGAGGCTAATTTCCCCTACTTCTTTACCTCGTTACCGACTTACACTGTCGCAAAGCATAGCATTATTCTTTCTCAAGGCTTCTGCTTTAAAGTTACCCAGTTACATAAAATGAAAACTAAGGAAGAGTTCTCATGAGTAGAAGACTCACGGTTACCTTAATGTTGCCCCTGTTTTTGCTTGTGCGTTTAAAAGAAAGAAGTTAAAGGAAATATTCCAAAAGAATCCAGATTTCCGGGACTAAATGTGATTGGCCACCCCAATGCTGCCATCTACTGGGCATTTGCCTGAGGTGCTTGATTTTCCTTCAGGTGTCCCTGGAGTTCTAGTGAGTACTTGAGCCGCAAGGAGTCGCTTGAGAATAGTCTTAAAGTGAGGGCTAGCGCCACACAGTGGCTGCATCTGAATCTGTGAAATGAGACCTGTGGAGTCGCTGTTCGTATGTTCCAGACTGAGATCCTACTGTTTGTAGGACTTGTGACGAGACTGTCACAGAAGCTGTTGTGTGTATACCCTGCTAGGATCATAAGCATGGATGTTAGAGAGTGTATCTTTTCTTGAGGCATTCATTTTTGGTGCCATGACAAAGAAAGAGGAGCCTGCCTTTTTACTCTTGGAATGCACAGAGAATAACATGCCTTTAAAAGGATGGAACCAGTCAGAAAGAGGATAATTTTTCTCACGTAATAAATACTGCCAACAAGAAGGGTGCATATGTTGTCTAGGATTTGGAATGCTGAAAGATTCTTTGAAGGTTTCTGAGGGAGAATTGTTAATAGCATTTCCCAACTATGGATCCTGTGTTTCTCTTTATCAACCTGCCAGGCGAGCTGTACCCACAAGAGCTATAGTGGCATGGCAATCATGGGGAGCAACCAATCACTTCCTGATTGCATTTGATGCACATTCCACAGGAGGTAATTTATTTCTGGTACTGTAAAACCTGGCCAAATGCCAGTGACTGAGGAGGTCAGAAATCCTACTGGGTAAACGATCATTTTGTTTTGATAAATACATATGTATGTCCATCAAATTACTTCTAGAACTCTGTGTTCATCCGTGAGCATATCTTTGATCAGAGAAGCAGTGGCCAACAATGCCTATAGAGGCTCATAACTGGTCAGAATACTGAGAATAAATGGCTATTGAATGCTTAGCCATAAATGAGATATCTATATCACCCTAGCCAAAGTTTAGGGACCATTGTGGAAGAAAGGTTGGGAAGAATGTAAGGATCCCATTAAGAGAACATTACCCCCATGACAGCAGGAAGCAATTCTAGAAGACGATGCCCCCACTCCAAAAAAGTTTGCCCATCGGGTTGGGAATACTGTTTAGGGGTTGATGATTATTACTTGTACTAGACAGAGGGTTGGGGTAAAAACTATGTTTGTAAAAAAAAATTAATAAATAAAAAATAAATAAAAGGGAGAGATAGTAGTAGTGGATAATAGAGTGAATACTTGTTAGCTATTATAAATGGATAATTTACATTGGTATAGTTTTTGTATATTGATACAAGTTCGAATTATATCTGTTACTTTTGTTTACATTTGTACACCAATGCAAAGTTATTCTGTCAGATTGTATATATGCATGTTTCTACCTCGGTTTAGGACATTTTGTATATTGATACAACTTTTAGGATATATTTTCATATTGCATTATATATCACTCCTATCTCTGATCAAAATACTTATAGATTGTTTATATTTTGAGGTCACTGTCCTCATTTGTTGCATATTTATTTACAGAATGTTTAATGTTCTGACATGAAGTTTTACTCTTTAAGTTATATAATAAGATATTAATTATTATAGGTCAATAGTTGTTCATGTTTGTTGTACATACAGTCAGATCAATTGGGTTCTTTAGATATATAGAGACTGTATTCTGTCTAGATAAGGAATCTTCAACTACTTCAAGGATCTGTAGAACATGGCATTTAAGTAACTTAGGGTTTTGTTGACAAGAGACATGACTGCTTCTGACAGCACCAATCTGTTCCCGAGAGAATGTTGAGCACCAAAGACACTCCACTTGGAGCTTGTTTTCTTCTTGGCAAAATTGGCCTTTGGGCAAGGAACTGACATTGCCTCAACCACTGACAAGTTACATGATAAATGGATACGCAGGACTGTCAAATCTTGCCAAGACAGGATAAGACAGTTTTGAAAATTTTCCTGCCTCTGAAAATGGTCTGTAAATTATGCTAGGCCATAGCTAAAGTTGGTTGCTTCAACACTGCAAAATGAGACTTTGGGTGATTGCTCAGTTAGCTAATTGTCTCCATCATATATTGCTTGCTTTGGAAGCTACTTGATTGTACTTTCTGCCTGCTCAAGTAATATTATCTCCCTTCTCAGGCCTTCGATAGGGTTGAAGATTAGATAGTCATAGTTACCATCCTCTTATGATCTAGCCAAGCCATTTCCAATACTTAGACTTAGACTCCTCAGGATAGAATATTTATTAAAACATTTAGCATATGTTCCTTGCTTAATATTGTTTATACTGATTGTAATTCTAATCTTATACTTATATCTGTTCCTAGTGTATATTGTTTTGTATTGGGTTTGGAACTCTCTTACTTAAACAAAAGGGGGAGGTGCTGCGGGAGTTCCTTCCACTCCTTCAGCCAATAGCCTTTAAGATACCAGCCCACTTGGGTGTTGGTCTCTTGCTTTCAAAAGCAGCAGTAGCCCTGTTCTTGTTCTTTCGCTTCTGGCTCTGCCTCCGGCTGCTAGACTCTGTTCCTGGTTGTGCTGAGGTCTGTTGTCTAGGACAGTGATCTTTAAGTTTTCCCCTTTAAATAGATAACCCTTTTATTAATCATAATTCCATGATTATGGAATTATAGGATTCCATAATTCCACTGGTGTGAGATTGTTTTGTGACTTATGCCTTCAATTGCTGATGAGCACCCACTGGGACATTTTGATAATGAAGATAAATCTCTGGCATGTTATTATATATTTTATTTTTTTAAAATATATTTATTTATTTATTATGTATACAATATTCTGTCTGTGTGTATGCCTGCGGGCCAGAAGAGGGCACCAGACCCCATTATAGATGGTTGTGAGCCACCATGTGGTTGCTGGGAATTGAACTCAGGATCTTTGGAAGAGCAGGCAATGCTCTTAACCTCTGAACCATCTCTCCAGCCCCCTATTATATATTTTATAAAGACACTTATCTCTTGAGTACTTTTAAATGTAGCATATTAATGAATATTTTAAGCTGCATGAGCCCATTTAGACTAGAAGATTTCTGCAGTGAAAAAAAAAAGCCACAAAGAGAGTAGAAAACCCATACCAGAGCATGGTAGGTAGAAGGTGGTCATGGAAAATCCATCAAAGGCAGTGGCTGCGGATTCAGGGACTGGATTTCTCATTTTATCTTTTAAAAAGTGTGCTCGGTGCTGGAAAGATGTCTCGGTTCATAAGACATAATGTGAGAATTGGGAGCCTGGGCCACTTCATGTCTGGGCAGATATGATGGTAAGAAAGTAGACATGGCGGATCCCCTGGTCAAGCTGACTAGAATTGGTGAGCTCCGGATTCAGGAAGAGACCATGCCTTAATAAATAAAGTAGAGAGCAACTGAAGAAAACACCTGATTTCCACTGCTACACACACACACACACACACACACACACACACACACGAGAGAGAGAGAGAGAATGCATACACATGTGTGCATGTGTAGACACACAAAAATGTGCTTAGAGGAAAGTTGTTTAATATCTCTCAGAATTGGCTTCTCCAGGTTAGAATAACATGTTTAGAACTGCATGACCTTAGACCTCAAAACGCGTGACTGCAGGGCATAAGGTAAGGGCTTATACGAGGAGCAATTGTGAAACCCATTTATGATTTTAAGAAAATAAGGCTAGGGAGTCGAGAGGAGAGGTGAGGATAGGACATGGTGGGTTGAGACCTCATTCTGTCCTTCCTCATTGTGGTTCACCTTGGTACACACCACCTCTCTAATCTCTGATTTCACACCCGAGAAGAGAGCCACAGAGTACTTTACATGACTTCAGCAAGTCTCCTCAACCTCCGAGGGACTTGATTGCCACTTGGCTTCCCTTTCTACCCCTTCTCCAGCAGTGTCCATCTCCTAAGCAGGCTGGTGACTTCCTGGGTGGTGTGATGAAAGATGACCTGGGTACAAGGTATAAGGGCTCCACTGATGCTGAGCAGGAACCCCTGTGGGTTACGGTCTGTTGCAATCAGTTCATGTGGGCATGCTTCCAATGCCTGGAGGGTTTGAAAAGAGGTGATTTTAGGCCATGGTGCTTCTCTGAAGGTTATAAAGTGCCTGAGTGTGTGGGTAAGAAGACTTATAAAGTCTTCCTAGGGCACAGGTTTCCTCGGCTCACTCCGAAGGAACAAGAGCACCATGCTTTCTTTGGTGGAACTTCTCCTTGCTACCATGTGCCTCCTGGTAACAGGAGTCAATGTGTGGGTTCTCATAGACCACCTCCTCACTATCGATGTGCCTCCTGCGCTCACGCACCCTCTGAAGTTTCGGATTCTGCACTACTGCTTTCATCTCACGATGACATGGGTAAGATTTGCTTCTTAATAATCATTAATTTTAATGATTAATTAATTAATAAAATATTAATAAAAATTAATTAATAAATAATTAATTTGCTTCCGGCTGGGGAAAGCGTTTTTTACCAAGAATCACATAGTCTAACAGCAGTGTGTGTTAGTCAGCGATTTGCAAGGTGTAGTGCTGAAGGCCTGTTAAGGAAGGCTAATTAAGTGAACTGGATGCGTGCTCTCTTTTCCTTTACTTCCGAAAAGAATAAGCAGCAAGGGTGAAAGTGGGGAGCTGATTTCTAATAAGACAGCCTGAAGCCCTTACAAATGTCAGATATTGGATTGGGAAGTTGGAGCCCTTGGTGACTCTGTCAGGATTGAGTAGCATGTGTCAGTAAGCCCTTACCTGGTTGGTTAAAATACTTCTTATTCCTCATCAGTAAAACAAGAAGCTTCAGTCAGGGATATGTGAGCCTAGCCTCATGAGGTGTGTTAGAGTCTGGGGCTGTTGTTCAGCTTGGAATAATTAGAGACAGCTGTCAGAAGCTAGAGTCCTGGTTTTTTTTTTTTTAATATCTCCCAGGCAATGGTTGCTGCTAGTAAAAATTAGTTTATTATAGATTTGTGGAGGGCAGAAGTAAAGTCTTACCATGTCTTAAGTTCAGTCCTGGGTTACAGGAAATGAAATAGTCAAAAGAAAATTTAACTTAAAAATAGTTTGATATATTAATAGCATTATGTGACCCGAAGCAAGGAGTGGGGGCTTTCTACTTCACAAACTATTAAGAAGTAATTAGCCTGAGGGCTTAGAAAACCTTTAAACCAGACTGCAGAGGTGGCTCAATGGTTAGAAGCACATGCTGCTCTTGAAGAGGACCAGGATTCAGTTTCCAGCACTCACATAGTGGCTCGCAACCATCTTTAATTCCAGTTCCAGGGAATCTGATTCCCTCTTCTGGTCTCTAAGGGAACCAAGCACGCACATGGTACATATACATACATGTAGGTAAAACACCTATTCACATAAAATTTTTTTTGTAACCAAAAATACATGTAAACAAAGAGAGTTGAATTAAAAAGGCAAAGGAGTTTAGGATTTGGGTGTGGCAGAAACCCCAATAGTTTATTAGGGGGAACCCTAGAGGGGTTTGTTCATGCAGCTCCCTGTCAGTGTGGACTGATGTAAATCTAGGTCATTGCGTTCTTGGTGGAGGAATATGTTGTAATAACTTCCCAGAGGACGAGGCTCAGGAACTCTGCTACCCTCAGAACATCCAGGAAAGTATAACAAATACCCTCTTTCCAGAAGAGATCTTGGAGGCTTTGTGTAGTGACTATCTAAGGCCCCAGCCATCTAAAGTTCTCAGTGCTTCTGCTATGGAGAAGAGAGAGCACATGAGAGTACAATGTGGATCAAATTATGACAAAGGAAGTCTACTGTTCTGCCTTGCTTTGATGTCCATGAATGTGGTAAGAAGTGACGGCTAATTCACTAATTCAGTCACAACCTCAGCTCTACAGTAATCCCAGAGCTGATCTATTTATTACGGACAGACATACATAGCTTGTAGGTTCCAGTCCCACTTCTTGTCCTCTTGGGAATTACAGAGGTCATGACCTTAGGCTTATTGGTGGTCTCATCCCCGTCAACAGCCTTCTTCACATTTGGAGAGTATCATATTGTCACTGCCAAGGGCATTATTGATGATCAAGAAATCAGCCAAATGGCAGCCAGCTTTTGCAAATTCAATTCTGTCCTGATTTCTAAAACCTCCTCCCTTTATTCCATTTATACAAGTCTGAAACAGATGATAATTTGTTATCATTGCTCTCTGCTTTGTAAGTGCGGGAACTATAAAGAAGGGTATAGTGAATGTCCCTGAAGTACAAAGTTTTGGGGAGCAGTGAGGGCTGAATACAGGCCTTATAGCCACAAAGACTGTGACAGATTCTAGACCAAGCCCGGGCTTTGCTGTGGACTATGAAGACAAGGACCAGAAAGAGTGGTTTTCCTCATACTCTATGAAGGAATGGGCAAAACCATAAACAAAGGCGCCACTGTTCCATGGAAATCAGATACAACATGGTGGGAATGAGCTGAGACTGGCAGAGAACCAAGCTATTGGGCCATGGGTCTTTTCTAGAAAGACCACCAGGAAATTCTGTCTGCAAGGAGGCATGCCTTTTCTTTCCTTACTGCTCACATCTCCCATGTTCTAGATCTTCACGAACAACTTTGGATAGTCATGCATCTTGGAAGAAACCATTTTAACCACATTCAAATGGGAGCTTTTTGGAAAGTCCATGACAGAGACAGGCAGCAGCATGGGCAGTGTCTGCAGGATGGAAAGGACAGGAGAGCTATGAAAGCCTCCAACTGCTTTCTCTTTTCCACAGGGGAATATACTTGAGAAGATGAATATTTGCTCCACACCCAACTTTTTCCGCTTTGTACAAGACAGCTCTGTGTCAAAGAAGAACCTTGGTGTGTTTGTGAAGGACCTGCGTTTTGGCACAATCCCTGTGAGGCTCTTTCAACCCAAGGCAGCCTCCTCCACGCCTCGGCGAGGAATCATCTTCTTACATGGAGGAGGCGCCTTTCTGGGCAGCCTAGGTGAGGAAGATCCCTGTAGTAAGAAAATACAACCTCCACAACCCCACCCACTTTTCCATGAGGATCTCTTTGGTGGGAGTCAAAGCAAGTAGTCCTTGGAGCTCCTTTTGTGACAGGTAGATGAAGACTGAAGACCATGTCAGTAAATGGGATTGTTGCCTCCATGACAATGTTTTCTATAATTTGATATCTCTATTGAGGTGGAGGCAGTGATTGCCTAGTAGGACTTCCAGAAAATCAGGTGTGAGACCAACCTCCAATCCCCTTTGTTCTACAATGGTCTCAAATCCACTCATTGCTCTCAAATCTTCTGGGTCATCTTGGTCCAAATCCACCTTCAATTGCTCATCTCCTTAAGCCCTGCTTCTAATAGTGATCCCGATGCTCCATTGTTAATGGTCTGGCTGGTCCTTTCTCCACACAAAAAGAATCTTGAAAAGTATAATTCAGGGCTGACCATTTGGCATTGGATAACCAATAGTTGTTTCCTTCCCTGGAGAAGACTATTTCTCTTGGTCTCAGTATTCTTTAGTTGCCTCTAGTGGTTTGTGAAGGGTTGAGGCCTTGTGAGTTTCCCTCAGTCTAGGTTAACATGTGTCTTGTTGTCATCCAAGAACAAATAGACAGCCCTGAAAGCATACGTACAAGTAGCATTATACAGACTGAGCAGGCTGTATTAATATTTAGGAATGTATATGTATGTACATGATGTGCATAACAACAATTCGTAGGAAAAGAGGTCACATATTTTAAAGAGCAAGAAGGAGTTACTTGGGGAATGTTGAGAGGAGAAAAGGGAACATTTTATCTAGAGGGTCTCCCTGCCACTTGTCACAGAGCTTACTGTGTTCATGTTTATTTTGGTCCCCAGTATGTTTCCTTGCTTAGTTTCCTTCTTCTCTCACCTAGAATGGAAACACCGAGAGTGGAAACTTGTGTTGTAGCTATCGCTGGATTCTCAGAGACTAGAGAGCAGGGCTCAGTCCCTGCTCTCATTGGCCTGTCAGTCAAAGTAAGAGGCTGAACCTTGCAGAACACAAATGAGAGGGTGGTGGTTTTAGATTGGACAGTGTAGGCCCAGAATAGGCACTGACTTGGAGTCCCAGCACCTCATTGCTTCTGAGTGAGCAGTCTCTCCAATAAAGTGAGATTTGAGGCCAGGATCAAGGAATGGGAGGAGCCAGTGCTACATAGCTGGAGATCTTGGTGAGTTGAGTGAGGCCAGGGCCCTAGACTGCAAAACAAAGGACTCTAGAAAGTCAGACACTAGGACAAACAATATCACATTTCAAAACAGTATTAAGAGAAAAATGTTCAGAGGTTAGGAGGGCTCGCTGCTCTTGCAGGGGACCCAGGTTCAGCTCCCTGTGAGTACACGGGGCTGCTCACAAGGACCTGGAACTCCAGCTCCTGTAACGCCTTCTTCTGACCCCCACACTCCTCATGTTCACATGCTCCCTCTGCACACATACACATAATAAAGCAAGCTCATTAGAAAAGACTCAGGGAAAAAGTTCCACGGAGAACAAAGAATTCATATGAAAACAGGAATGAACAGGGCTGAGTTCCTTGTACGAACACAAAGTAGGAGCTTATTCTAAATATTTTTAGTTTATATTTAATTATACTGGATTGCATAAGGCTATTTTTATACAACTATATAATATTCTTTAAGCATACCCTCTCCATAAACCACTATCTTCTGCTCTCTCTCCCCTTATTAATCTCATTTGCTCCCTAGACAATCTTAATTCTAATTTAATTTCTAATTTCATATATATATATATATATATATATATACACACACATATATATGCATACATAAAACCTGGCACTCACAAATGAATGAAAAGGGGTGACATCTGCTTTTCTGAGACTGACTTCATTCACTTAATATAATTATCTCCAGTTTTACCCATGTTCCTGCAATCAACGTAACTTCAAATCCCACTGTGTATACGTAGTTCATTTTTCTTATTCATTCCTCTGCTGTCGGACACCCAGGTTGGCCTCACAGCTTAGGCATTGTACACAGTGCTACAGTCAACACTGATGTGCAAGCATCTCTGCTAAATATCCAGGAATGGTACAGGTGGCCCATAAAGAAGATCTACTTTTAATTTTTGAGGCATTTCTGTAGTAGCCAGATTAGTTTACATTCTCACCAACAGTGTGGAGTGTCCCTTCTCTGCATGCATCCCTCTCTGGCATTTGTTGTCATTGTCCCCTGCTCTTCCTTTCTACCTGCGCTCCTTTCTTCTTTATTTTTTTGAGACAGGGTCTCACTATGTAGCCCTGGCTTTCCTGGATCTTATTCTGTAGACCAAGCTGGCTTTGAATTCATGGAGGTTCAACTGTCTCTGCCTCAGCTAAGTACTGGGTTTAAAGGCATGCACCACCACACCTATTTGATGTTTTCTTTAATTTCTATTTTATTATTATTTTTAAATTGTTTTTATTGAGCTATACATTTTTCCACTCTCCTCCCCTCCCTTTCTACCCTCTTCCATGGTCCCCATGCTCCCAATTTACTCAGGAGATCTTTCTTGTCTTTTACTGTTTCCCATGTAGGTTAGATCCATGTACATCTCTCCTAGGGTCCTCTTCGTTGTCTAGGTTCTCTGGGATTGTGAATTATAGGCTGGTCTTTCTTTGCTTTATGTCTAAAAGTCACTTGTGAATGAGAACATATTATATTTGCCTTTCTGGGTCTGGGTTACCTCACTCAATATGATGTTTTCTAGATTCATACATTTGTCCGCAAATTTCAAGATGTCATTATTTTTTTTCTGCTGTGTAGTACACCATTGTGTAAATGTACCACATTTTCCTGTCTATTCTTTGGTCGAGGGGCATTTAGGTTGTTTCTAGGTTCTGTCTATGACAAATAATGCTGCTATGAACACAGTTGAGCACATGTCCTTGTGGTATGATTGAGCATCCTTTGGGTATATACCCAAAAGTGGTATTGCTGGATCTTGAGGTAGGTTGTTTACTAATTTTCTGAATAATTGCCATACTGATATCCAAAGGGGCTGTACCAGTTTACACTCCCACCAGCAATGGAGGAGTGTTCCCTTTACCCCACATCCTCTCCAGCATAAGTTGTCATCAATGTTTTTGATCTTGGCTATTCTTACAAGTGTAAGATGGAATCTCAGCATTGTTTGGATTTGCATCTCTCCAATGGCTTATTATTTTAATAATGGACATTCTAACTGAGGCAAGAAGGAATTTCAATGAAGTCTAAATTTGCTCTTCTCTGATGTCTGGTGAGGTTGGAGTTCTTTTTTCATGTTTATTGGCCATTTCTATTTCATCTTATGAACTGTCTGTTTGTTTCACTAGCCCATGTGTTGACTGGATTGTTTGATTTCTTGTTCAGTTTTTTGAATTCTTTGTATATTCTAAATAGTAATTCTCCAGTAGGTGCACAGTTAGGAAAGATCACCTCCTATTCTGTAGGCCATCTCTACACTTGTCTGCATCCCTGTGCATTATTTCCTAAGAACTCGGGCCCTTCTCCAAAAGTCCTTGTTTGGGCAAGTATTTAAAAGAGTTTCTCTATTTTTTTCTCTATGTGTTGTAAATGAGGCATGAACAAGTGGAGGAAGGGAAGATGTAAGCCCTTTCCACTTCCCTCACCAGAGCCACCTGGTGCAACAAAACACAGTTCTGGAAGTTTGCTTTCCATGGCGTACGTTGGCACTAATTTTGATTTTGGAAGATACTGCATCAAATGCTGTTTACCTGGCCCCACGATTTAGCGTCCATGGTGATCTCCCATCATCTGTCTCACTCTTGTCCTAATAAGTCTAAAAAGGGGGCAAGTCACACGTTCAAAGCTCTGAAACAGGAATTACTTGAAAGACTGGAAGAGAACAATATCTACGCAGGTCCTAGGGTTCAGGACAGTTATTAGAGACACCATATTGTCTGTGCAAACTCCTCTATACTATCTATACCCTGATTAAGTTTCTCCCCTAGGTGGATCCACCCTACTTTAAAAGTCTTCAAATAAAGTTACTGCACAGTGTTCAGACCTCCTGGGGGTGGGGTCATTGACAGATGCTGACTGGACAACTCAGAGCAGAGCCCCCCCCCGTCGTGTTCTCCTCCAAGTCTGCTTGCATCCTCTGCCTACCAATGTAACTGGTATGCACCCACAGAGTAAGCCTTCACAAATATTACAATTATCTGATGCCATTTAGAGATTCCTACTGCCTGCTTGGCACAGTTCAGAGATGGTTATCCAATGAGTTGTGACAGCCTAGACATAAGATGAACACAGACTGATAAGGATCCTTGTATATGAAGGGAATGGGCTAAATCAAAGAGAGTTCTTTCTGTTCCTGGACCTGGGTGAAGATTTGCTACCTACTAATGCCAGTGGACCTGCCTCCTAGAGTTTCAAATATACCCCCATACTGATCCAAACTGTCCATCTACTTGTCATTTGTTTCCTAGTCAAATGAATACGTGAATCTTCTTTTGAGGCAGGGTCTCTTGTAGCCCAGGCTGGTTTCCAATTTGTTATGTAGTTGAGAATGACTTGATCACCTTGATGTTATATCCCAAGAGCTGGGATCACAAGCATGTGCTGCCACATTCAGTTCAATATATGAAATTCTTAATATCCACAGGCTAATCCTCCAAAAGTGGCTTTGTTCAGTTAGAACCTCAAAACTTCCTGGTCTTCAGTTTCCCCCACTGTAAGATTAAACTGTGCAGAAGATGCGCTCCAAAGTTCACTTATGCCCCCAACACTCAAGAAATTACGGCAGATGTCCTATTTTGCCCTGGCATGGTGACTTGAGTCACTTCAGAAGAACAAGACTAGGAATAGAGGGATCATCCCATGGTCCCCATATCAGTTGGTTCCCTGGGGGCTGTTTTGGGTTCTCTTCATACAGTGCATCATGCCTGGTATTCTCTTGCAGACTTTTACCATAACCTGTGTACATTCCTGGCCCGAGAGACAGACTCAGTGTTGCTGTCAGTAGGGTGAGTAGTCTCAGATGGGGGCGGCTTATCCACAAAGCAAGGGAAAATACAAGGAGGGGCATTCCTAGGTGTCTTTGTCCCAACAGACCCTCTCACATATGAGCATAGAATCATACAAATGAGGAAGGCCTGGAAAGCCATTCATCATTAGGAACTGAGTGAGATAGCTGTGATGAAAATTAATTACTCTTAATGCACTTTTTTCATGCTTCTGCAAATACCAAAGAAATAACCTAAAGGGGGAAGAATTTATTTTGACCCCAAGTTCTAGAACCTTAATTCAGTCTATGGCCAACTTGTTCCACTGCTATTCCGCAAGGCAGAATATTATCAAAGCAAGAGAGTATAATACATCAAATGTGCTCTTATTGTGGGAGCCAGAAAGCAAAGAGAGAAGGGGCCAGAGACAAGGTAACATTCAAAGACAGAACCTAAGCTATAGCTTACAATTAGGTTCACAGTCTAATAATGCCATCAAATTATAAATCCATGAATTAATATACCATCAATGATGCCATTGTTCCACAATCTAGTTATATATCAATTATATCAATGATTTGATCCATAGCTAAGGAATGAGGTGCCAATATAAATTTTTTGAGGGATACTATATATAGATACTATATATATATATACACACACACATATATATGTACACACACACACACACACACACACTAGTATCCCACCACCCCTAAACATCCAAGAGTCATGGTCAACTCATCATGTAAAATGCATCTAGTATTAGAGTCCCCAAAGTTTAATAGTTTCAGCCCTGTTACAAGGTTCAAGTCTAAAGTCTTTTGAACCTTGGTCCCATTCTTAACTGTGAATTGGTCATACAATTCAAACAGCAAATTACATTCTTCCAACATACAGTGGCACAGGACGAACATTCTCATTCACAAAAGGAAAAAAAAATGGTGTCATAGAGGGAAAAGCCAGGACCAAGAAAGACTAATAGACAGCGGGGCAAACATGAGGTCTTCTAGTTCTATGCTCTTATTTGATCCATGGTGATATGGTTTCGTGCCCCAAAATTTGGGGCTTTCGTGCTTCTATAGTCCTGTTGGTGGAAGTCTATGTGACCTCCCTCTTAGCCTCCATCCGCTCTTTGTGGCATCCTTCAGCATATTATTCAAATTCCTGGCATCTCCTATTTCCTCAGGCCTTCATTGGAGCCTAGCCTACATATTCCTTCTCATAGGTATGGTGCAGGGACACCAGATATCTCTTTACTTGGCCTCTGTCTCCACAACCCAGTGACTATATTTCACATGCTTGCACATCCAGCATTGTGTAGATGATGCCCAGGTCGCCACTAGTTGCAGCATTTGCTGGGCTTCCTTAGAACATAGCCACAAGGAACTTTGAATGCCTAGGCAGCTAATGATAGGAAATGAGTTCTGGGAGGACAGTTTTCTAGGTGGACCAGTGCAAGCTGGGCACCCTGGCAGTACTATATTCTCAGGCAAAAGTCTTTCAAATGAGTTTATAATTTTATCCTGGAGTTTGTCATGAGTGAGATCAGCTTAATATCTAAGAAGCTCTGGAGGACTCTTTCCCTCCACCCCAGTACAAAGTATTTGATTTGGTTGTTTTTATTTATTTATTTTAAGGTTTTAGTATGTGTGTATATCTGTGAGTACATACACACATGTTGTTATGGGTATATAAAGAGGCCAGGAGAGCCCATCAGATCCCTTGGGGTTATAGGTATTTGCAGGACACCCAACTGTTGGTGCTGGGATCTGAACTCTGATCATTAGGATTGAACAGCAAGCATTCTTACCCACTAAGTTATCTCTATATCCCCTTGATTTGTTCTTAAATATGTTAAACTATTTTGCAACCTCATCCTCTGTTCAACAACTTTTCTACCACACTACACATTTTCTTTTTGTTTTGTTTTGTGCTTAGTTCTCATTGGCTAAGTGGGCTAGTAAGATGTCCCAGTAGGTGACAGAACTTCCAAACTAGTACCAGTTATGGTAACTACTGAAAGATGGAATAAAATTATGAAAATTATAAATCCACCAGTAATTGAACCTTTAATAATACTAGAAGTTTCATGGTATGATAATGTCTCAAAGACGGAATCAACCACCTGGGCACTAAGATATGAACAAAGAAGTCTTTTAAGTAAGCATTTGAACCATGTGATATTAGAGAACATTACATAACTATTTAGAACCACGAGGGTATGCCAAGATAAAGGAATCCTAGCAGGATAAAATTAAGGAAAATATATTCAAAAGCTAACAGTTTAGTAACTTTCATGCGGAGTCAAATTAATTAAAATCAAAAGAATGTATTCTAGGGGCTGAAGAGATGACTCAGTGGTTAAGAGGATGTACTCCTCTTGCAGAAGACCCCAGTGAAGTTCCTAGTACTCCCAACTGCCTGTGCTCCAGCTCTAGAGGATCCAATGCCCTCTCCTCATCCCCTCAGGCACTGCAGTCGTTTATGTACATATGCATGCACATGCACACACAATTGAAAATAAAGTAAAAGCAAACAAATGTCTTTGAAATAAACAGACTCAATGACATAAAATAAAGAGGACACACTGTGACACAGCTATGGGAGCCTTCTCTCAGGGAAGGCCTGGAAGATTATGGGAGAGCAATAAAGTGTGGTTGGAAATTCCAATGAAGGCCCCTGTCATTGCTAGATGATCATTCTGCAGGCACCTGCTGCATCGTTCAATAACTGCTGTCCTGGTTTGCTTTCTGTCTCTACGATGAAATGCTCTGACCAAAAGCAACTTAGAGGAGAAAGGATTTATGTGGCTTTCACTTTTGGGTCACCATCCATCACTGAAAGAAGCAAGGCAGGAACTCTAGCAAAAACTTGAGGTAGAAGCCATATAGAAGCACTGCTTTTGGCTTGCTCACCGCTCATCCTTAGCTAGATTTTTAATACAGGCCTTTTTAATACCATATATTTTTAATACCATATATTTTTAATATATAATATACATTATACATAATGTATATAATATATGGTATTTTAATACCATATATTTTTAATACCAGGGCCTTTGCACTGTCAAGGGCCTTCAGTGGATAGTGCCTGATAGGGTTGCCTGAGCCAGACTTGTGGAGAGCTTTCTCTCCTCCCCTCCCTCTCACTCTCCATTCTTTCCTCTCCCCTCCTCTCTTCTGCTCTTGATTCCTTCTCTCTTCTCCTTCACTCTCTTCTCCTTTCCTCCCCTCTCTTTTTCTTGACCCCCTTCCCCTCTCATCCCTTCCTGCCCCCTCTCCTCCTCTCATTTCACTTCCATAGTTGAAAACAGTCGCAGCCATACCTTGATTTCATCTTTCTTCTTTCTACCTAGGCTTACAGGCACAGCAGAACCAACTAAATCTTCAGTTGCCTCTTTTCTGTCTTTGTAGTTTGCTCTATCGTCATAGTTTTAGCTGTGAACCTAGCATTTAAATATCAGGCCATCTCTCTAGCCCTCGTTCTATCTTCAAAGCCAATAGGTTCCAGTTGCATGATGTGTCAACCATATCTAATCAAGACATGGGTTGGAATAGAGAATTCAAGTAACTGACTTTTGGCAGCTTCTTCAAACTCACATAGGGGAAAATAGGGATGACACTCTTCCATTGCTGGGGTCATGTAGAAGATTAAATCAATTAGACTCTTGGGTGAGCAGAGGATGTAATTCAAAAAGCCTTCAGAGTTTCCTGCACACAGCGACGTGCTGTCCTCTGTCTTCCGTCTGTAGGTACCGAAAGCTTCCTTACTACCATCATCCTTCATCTGTACACGATTGTCTGAATGCCTCCATCCACTTCCTCAAGTCTCTGCAAGCCTATGGGGTGGACCCCTCCCGGGTGGTGGTCTGCGGAGACAGCATTGGAGCTGCGGCTGTAGCGCTTATCACCCAGGCCTTGGTGGGCAGAGAAGATCTTCCCAAGATCCGGGCTCAGGTCCTGATCTATCCAATCCTCCAAGCACTCTTTTTCCAGTCCCCGTCAAATCTGCAGAATGCAAATGTTCCATTCCTCACCAAAGATTTCATGATGACCTGTGTTTCCAGATATCTGGCCATTGATCCCTCCTGGAAAGACGCCATGTTGACAGGTGCGTGTATGCCCCCAAGTGCCTGGAAGAAGTATGAGAAGTGGCTAGGCCCTGAGAACATCCCTAATATGTTCAGGAGCAAATACCAGCAACCAGAGTCACCCGCACTGTTTAACGAGGCTGCCTATCTAGAAATCAAACATATTATGAGGGGAGATGTTTGTCCCCTCATAGCAGATGACAAAATTATTGCTCAGGTTCCTGAGGCATTTGTGGTGACCGTTCAGTGGGACATTGTTCGGGATGATGGCTTGCTCTACAAGAAGCGCTTGGAAGACCAGGGGGTCCCTGTGACCTGGTACCATATAGTAGATGGTTTTCATGGTTGCGCCCCTTTCTTTGAAAAGAAGTTTTTCTTTTTCCCCTGTTCCTTGAACCTTGTCAATGCTGTAGCTAGTTATATAAAAGGCTTATGAGTGACTGCAGTATGGTGAGAGAACAGTTGCCTAGCATGCGCAAGATTCCACTCTAACCCGCAACAGGGAAGAAAGGCGGGAAAATCAAATAAAGGAATAAAAAAATGCGACATCACCCCTTGTACCTTGGATACGAATGGCCAAGGAGGATTCTGCCACAACCGATGCTGGGGCTGAGTCTTATTTTGTAACCCTTTCTTTTATTCTTTTAATGAATAAAATAGAGAACTTTGTTACATCTCACACATGCTTATTCTAAACTTTGCCTTCTTTTTGGTGTGTGTGTGTGTATGTGTATGTTTTCTTACTGTGGAGCCCTGACTGACCTGGAATTTGCTGTATAGACAGGGATGACCTCAAACTTCCAGAGTTCTGCCTGTCTCTGCCTTCAGGTGTGAGCCACGATGCCCAGCACACCATTCATTTCCTAATGGTTCTGACTAGGGTGGGATACAATCTCAGTGTAGTTTTGTTTTGTGCTTTTCTGGTGACCAAAAATGTTGATTTGTTTTCAAATACTTATTGGACACTACTTTAAAAAAAAAGATTGTCCAATTCACCTTCCCATTTATTGACTGAGTGATTTGAATTTTGGCAATTAATCTTTTGAGTTTCTTATGTATACTTTATTTGTATCTTTTTTCCCTTTTTTATTTTAATTGATTTTTTTTAAAAAAAATATTTTACATTCTATCCTAAAGTTCTCCACCCACCTCCTCCTGCTGCCTACCCCCCTCTGCCAACTCACCCACCATCCACTCCTCCCAGCAGGGCTCTCATGGGAAGTCAACAAAGTCTGTTACATTAAATTGGGGCAGAGACAGCTGAACCAAGCTCGAAGGAACTCAGGAACTCTAGACCTACAGCTGTGGAGCCTGCATGAAACTGAACTAGGCCCTCCATACATGGGAGACAGTAGTGAAGCTTGGACTATCTGTGAGGAACCTGGCAGTAGCACCAGGATCTATCTGGCGTAAGCTAGCTTATTGGCACCCATTCCCTATGGTGGGATGCTATGTTCAGCCTTAATGTAGGGGGGGTAGGGGCTTGGTCTTGTATTCTTTATTTTAATCCCCTGATGAATAGATAGTGGACAAAGATTGTCTTTAATTATGCACACTGCCTCGTGACTCTGTTGATCTCTTCTTGTGCTGTGTGAAACTTTGCAACTTTGTGCAATCTCGTTTGACAATGTTTCTGTTGTTCCCCCAGGGTACTGGAGTCCTTCCCAAAGGCTTTCACTGTGTCTGTATCTTGTGTTATCTCTATGTTTGCTCAAGCAGTGTTCATGCTGCAGATCTTTAAGTCTTTGACCCAAACTGAAGTGGTAATTGTTTGGGAGTCGTGGGGACGCAATTTCCTTCTTATACATGTGACTATCCAATTTCTGCACTTCCGTTCACTGAAGTGGCTGTGTTGAAAGTCAGGTGGGTTGATCCTGGGGTTCTCTCTTGTGGTTTTTCTTTGTTTGTCTGCTTGATTTCTTCAGACAAGGGCTTGCTATGTAGCCCTTGCTGGACTGTTACTTACAATGTAGTCAAGACTGACCTCAAACTCACAGCAGTTCTCCTGCCTCAGCTTTCCCGCACTGAGATTACAGGCCTGCAACTCTACACTCAGCTTGCTTTTTTAAGTAGGGATGGTTTAACATCTTTCCAGCTTATCTTTTTTTTTCCTCTTGCCTTAGTGCTCTCTCTCTCTAGGACTTCAAGCAGCACGCTGAACAGAATGGAGGAGGAGGTGGGCACTTCTATCATTCTTGATTTAAAAAGAAAAGCATTCAATCTTTTCCCATGTAGTGCAATTCTGGCTGTAGTTTTGTCGTATGGAGACTGTTCTATTGAAGCGTGCGTATTCTTTGTATTTATAATTTCTTTGGGGATTTCATCATGAATCAATGGTAGACTGTGATTTCTGCCCTGACTCTATTTTATCATGTATTTCTGAAATATTTTTTCATAATGTGCTAGGATCTCTGAGTCTGTTTATGTGCTGTGTTGCTTTTATTAATTGCCATGTGTTTAACCGTCTTTGTGCTCCTGGGAGGAAACAAATTTGATCATCATAGGACTTTTGGATTTGTTAACTCAATTGGCAAATATTTTGAGAAGTTTGACAGACATGTTTATTGGGGAAATTTTCTATGATATTTTGCTTTTGTTGCATGTTTATCTGATTTAGGCGTGAGGATAATAATTTGTAGAATTGATGGACACTCTTCCTTCCCTTCCCAGTTTATGAAGCACTTTGTGGAACATTGGTCTCAGGTCTTCTTGAAAACACCTCTTTTACTAATTGGGAGATTGCTGCATCTGTTGTTCATTACGACACTTCAATCTCATTTTTCTTTTATAGGTCTGTGCAAATTGTTCATATCATCTTGATTTAATTTTGGTAGTTGATATGTGTCTAAGGAATTTGCCCACTGCTTCTAGATTTTCCAAGATTTCAAAGACCTTCCTAATAACCTCTGGATTTTACTGTCATCTGTTTAACGCCTCTTTTTCCACGTCTGCTTTTCTTGAATGGTTGTATATTTGTTAGTTAGACTAAGTTTTTGTTGATTTTGTTTTGGGGAAAAAAAGTTTGTTTTGTCAATTCTTTGTCTTGTTCTTTATCTCCACTTCATTATTCCCTTTATTATTCTACAATCCTGGCATGATACATTTCAAACTCAAGTGAAAACAAACCCCAACAGTCGACCACAAGCACTGTCTCCAGAAAAGTTACATTAGCACCGGTTGAAGCAGGAAGAATGCTGAAGCACGCATGGGCTGCCCGTATATGGATGGTGGTTCTGTTGAACTTGTCTATATTGGGTTTCAAGGTTTAGGTTGATGAGGATGACTCATTATTATCTACCAGGATTTTATTTTTATTTCTTCTTTCCATCTAGCTGTTTTGGGGTTTGGCTCATTCTTATTTTTCTAAGAACCCTTCTTTCTTTTATGAAATGTGTTCTCTCTTGTGCTCTTGTGATTAAGAGCCCCCTTTCCATTTCTTTGTGTGTAATTTTCTTTAGGTGTTTTACTACTAAGGAGTGCCTGACTTGCATCTGTCTTCCTTCCTGCTTCAACTGGTGCTAATGTAACTTTTCTGGAGACAGTGCTTGTGGTCGACTGTTGGGGTTTGTTTTCACTTGAGTTTGAAATGTATCATGCCAGGATTTGCTGGCTTTTAGGGCTTCTGTTGAGAAGTCCTCTATTGTTCTGATGGTTCTCCTTTAGTAACTGAGGTGGCAATTTTTCTCTCAGCTGCAATGCTGTTTCTGTAGTGGATATTTTAGGTCTAGACCGTGTCTCCTTGGGATTTTTAAATGCCTCTGATACCTGGATAACTATGATTTTTCCTAGATTTAGCATTGTTTCTGTTTTATTTTCATTAGATAGATTTTTATGCTTTAATTTTTGCTCTGTGTTTTCTTTTGTTTTTGAGACAGGGTGGGTGGTATAGCCCTGGGTAGTCCTGGCTGTCCTGGAACTCATTCTGAAGACCAAACTGGCCTGTAACTTAGAGAACCATCTGCTTCTACCTCCCAAGTGATGAAACTAAAGGCTTGTGCCACCACCACCCACATGTCTTTAATTTTCATCTCAGCCCCTTCTACCCATAAATTGTTAGGTTTGATCTCTAGATCATGTGCCAGGGTTCTTGAAGTGTGTGGTTGTTCTTTTTTTAAAAAAAATTCTATATAGATGTCATATTGGCCTTTCCTTCCATACTTGCTTTTCTTCTCTCTGCTTGATTTGGTATCTTGATAACGCTTATCACTGTAGTTTTATTTACTGAGTTTTTCATTCCCAACATACATTTTCCTCCAAATCTCAAATTCCATGCTGAAGTTCTCAGATACAAGGCTGAAATTCTCAGAGATATTGTTGACTTCTTTTCCTTCAACTCATTTCACTTCCTCATTCTATTTGCTTGTTTATCTCATCATTGATGTTGTTAGCTTTATGTCTGTCTGTCTCTCTCTCTCTCTCTCTCTCTCTCTCTCTCTCTCTCTCTCTCTCTCTCTCTTTCTTTCTTTCTGAGACAGAGTTTCTCTGTGTAGCCCTGGCTGTCCTGGAACTCCCTTGTAGAGTAGGCTGGGCTTGAATTTACAGAGATCCGCCTGCCTCTGCCTCCAAAGTGCTGAATTTAAGGGTTGTGCTGCCTCTGTCCTGCCATCAGCGTTTCTTGCAGTTGGGTTTTTGATTACTTCTCTGGCACTTCAACCACGTATGTACTTTTGGAATTGCTCATTGGGTGATTTCAGCAATCATCTTGATATTTTTGCCTTTTTTCCAATCTGTTGGCGTGGCTGCGTCTTCTGGTTTGACTTGATCCGCCACATTCTCTCGAGAGCTCTGTCCCCAATCAACCAGTCAGAGTACAGAAAAGAACTCACTGTAATAACTCCACCACCAAATGAGGTGTAGAAATAGACTTAAAATCGACTAAAGTGAACTACTATAACACCCATGGCTAAAGATGTGCAAATGGGATACTGTCAACTGAGGGACAAAAAAAAATTTAATTGTGACAAAAATAATAAATGAATGGAATAAAGGAAAGGGGCAAGAAAAAGGAAACAGGACAAGGTTAGAAGGAAAAGTACAAAGAAGCAAAATGCAGGAAAGACAAAGAAATATAAGAAGGAACAAGAATGGTAGGAAGGGGGAAAGAAAAATATCAAGGCATTAAACATCTCATTGCACAAAAGAAAAACGTGGCCAGGTATAGCGGCTCACACCATTAGTCCCACACTCAGGAGGCAGAGGTAAGCAGATCTATGTCACTTCCAGGCCAGCATGGTCTACAGAACTAGTTCCAGGAGAGATGGGGCTACACACAGAGTAAATCTGTCTGGGAGAAACACTTGTGATAAGGTGCAGATGTGTAGTTCTCTACAATGGAGGGCTTCTGGCAGGGGACGCAAGCAGGGAAGGATTCAGTTTTCTTTAAGGGGCTATCTACTGAGAGTTTGACTATGCCCTAGAAAGTATATGGGTAACACAAATTGGACTTGTGGGATTTTCTTTCTTTCTTTTCCTCTTTTGGTGGTGGTCAGGAGGGTCACAAGGGTGATGGAAAACCTGAGAGAACTGTGAAGTAAGTGTGACGGAATGCATGATGTGAAATCCCCAAATTATTAATAAAAATAATATGATCAAAAAAGGAAAATTGTCTTTGAGCGTTTGTGTAGGTCCATTACTAAATTTATTTAGTTATTTAGCTTTTTTTCCAAGACAGGGTCTCACTGTAGCTCTGACTGTCCTGGAACTCACTCTGTAGATCAGGCTGGCCTCAAACTCAGAGAGTTCCACCTGCCTCTGCCTCCTGAGTGCTGGGATTAAAAGTGAGCACCACTACACCCAGCTTTAAATTTTTATTAATGGGACTAGGGACCCCAAGAAGGGGACCCAACGTCTCTTGTATTATCTGATGACCACAAAAGGATTCCCTCAAATTCCTGTAATAATACATGATGTCTCAAGTAGCTCTCAGATACTGCTCTGGCACCATGTTGCCTGCTGCCATGTTCCCTGATGTGATGGTCATGGACCCACCCTCTGAAACACTAAATTCCAAACAAAGTCCTTCTTCTATAAGTTGCTTTGGTCATGCTGTCTTATAACAGCAATAGAAAAGTAACTAAGACATCCACCCTCAGGCTGGCATGGGAAGAGAATCTCATAATTCAGAATTTTCCAAACACTGGCTAGGGCAAGAAACATCACAGATTATAGAATATCCTTTCAACAATAACCCACTTGGTTTTGCAACTGGCTGACTTCCATGTCTTAACTTTACTATCAGGTATGATAAAAAGCGATTTGCCTCTAATCTCTGGGGCTGTTTACCAAATAAGCTATCACCTGGGATCCCATGATTTCTGCCCTTGCTTTATCTTGAGTCCTTTACGAAAGAGCATGGATTTTACTATATCTTTCAAGGTAACAAACTGTCCGAAGTCTCTTTTTTTTTAAAAAAAAAAAAAAACTACTAGAATTTGCAAAATCATACAACAAAATTAACCAGATCAGAAGTCTATACATTTCAACCAACTTCTAGACAACTAAAATAGTCATTTTGAAGTCGTGGGGCTTCGCAGTTGATTTTACACTTTCACTATCAAATATATTTTTATGTATTTACCTACTATCAGCCTCCTCCCCCAGAAGTCCATGACGGAGTTGAATTAAATAAAGCAATTAGCTTCGTATCCTTTTAAATAACTCACATGTCCTTAAGGACTGTAATTCAGTTCTTCCTCATCACCCAATATTTACCATGTTCATTGGTCTAAATACACACACACACACACACACACACACACGTGTGTATCACACACATATGATAAGCTAGAGTCTACATATGAGAATGAGTATGGGGTTGCATGTGAAAGCTATTGGGCGCTGTGACCCTGGCAGGTCCCCTGGCTGATGGGAGACTGCATTGTGTAGGAGACAGACAGATACGACATGCAGAGAGAGCTTGGGTATAAAGTTTATTTAGTGAGTGTTGGGAATGGTATAAAAGTAAGGGGTTATGGAGGGGAGGGGAGAAGGGAAGCGATGTAGTGGCAGTCGGAGGAATTTGGGAATAACCAAAAATAGTCCTTTTAGAATAAATCAGTTTTAATAAAGGGAGAAAATGGAATAAACTTACAGGGCCAAGGTTTCAGGGAAGAGCCGCGAACCAAGAGGAAAAAGAAGAGACCGGCCTACCCCAAACCCGGTTCTTTTAAAGATATCCCCCGCCCCTGGGAGTGGTCAGCCGCCCCAACAAAGCGGGGGGGGGGGGGCGGGGAGAGGGGAGACAGAGAAAGAGGAACGAGATAGGAAAGAGAGAAGAAAGAAAAGGAGGAAGAGGAGAAGGGAGAGAGGCAGTAGTTACCTCTTCAGAAGAGGGAAGGACACAGAGAGAGTGGAGAGAAGGCACAGAGAGCAGCTTGCCTTGGTGGGAAGTGGGGGGGGGGGGGGGATTGGGAGATTGGGAGTGGGTGGATCTTGTCTCTTAAAGGGACAGGGTATCCAGGTGACAGGGAAGGTCAGCAAATGATAACAGCATGATCCTTGATTAATATTATATAATTCTAAGTCCCTCCATTTTTTTTTCTGCAAATTTGTTATTTTACAGTCTCTTGCTGTTACTAGAGTCAACAGACTGTTTTGGCCACCATTTCCCACAAGCAACAATTCTGCTGGGTTCTGCAACATTACAAGACTCCTTGTCTCCTGGGAATAAATGAATCAAGTTTGTCAGGAGAATAGCTTCAATTTCCATTTGCATTTGGCTTATGAAAACCTCAATATTTAAGATTCACAGTTCGTGTTCCTTCAGTATGAATCTCTAGAACTTTGTAAAGTAATTCTTCCGAATGTATTCTGCTTAGCATATTAACTTCTGGACTTATTTCTGAAACATCACAACCATTAAAAGTGTGTGTGTGTGTGTGTGTGTGTGTGTGTGTGTGTGTGTGTGTGTATGTGTGTGTGCACTCAGATGTTTAAGAGGACACATTTTTAAGGTTTCTTTTTTATTTCACGTTGTAGGTTTCTTTGGGGGGGTTCAAGACAGGTTTCTCTGTAAAACAGTCCTGTCTGTCCTGGGACTCACTTTGTAGACCAAAATGACATCAAACTCACAGAGATCTGTTTGCCTCTGCCTCTTGGATTCTGGGATATTGAGGGCTTTGAGTACCCACCTCAGTGCCCCTCAGGACTCAGAATAGGATGTCTATGGTAGGTGAAGATCTGAGGGTAAAAAGACTGACTCAGGTACATTACCTCTGAATGTCCTTTATTTTTCAGGCAAGGGGACAAAGTGAAGTGAAGGGGTGCAGAGAAGAAGAAAAAGAAGGGTGATCTCCATGAGGTTTCTACTTTTTAAAGACATAGCTGAAAAATTCCATAGGCAGGGAGAATGATAATATGCATGTCAAAATCACCAAAAGAGAGCCGGGCGGTGGTGGCGCACGCCTTTAATCCCAGCACTCGGGAGGCAGAGGCAGGCGGATCTCTGTGAGTTCGAGACCAGCCTGGTCTACAAGAGCTAGTTCCAGGACAGGCTCCAAAGCCACAAAGAAACCCTGTCTTGAAAAACCAAAAAAAAAAAAAAATCACCAAAAGAGCAGGTAATCCCTGACAAAGCATCACTCCAGAACAGTTGACATGATCCAGGAAAGAGCCAGCATCCATGGGGAAATACCAGACCTTCCAAACCGTGAGATAAGTTACTAAACAGCCCCGAATCCTGGATTCACTCATTCTCCTCAACCAATTTCTTTTGTAATAACCAGCTTTGGTAACACCAAGATTTGTTTGTTAGTAAAGGTGGGGCACCCTGCTTTTTTTTTTTTTTCTCAATGCTTGTCTTCTACACAAATTTCTATGTGCTCTATTAGCAGGTAATTTTGTGGGGTTGACTCTATGTAAATTTGGCTGACAGAACGAAGAAAAATGTTGTCACTCTAAAGCCTCATGGTGTGGGGGAATGGATTCTGTTGCTCATGCAGGAGAAATTACACTGCTGAGGTGTTTGGGGGAATTGAATCCCACTTTGAAGGGTGAATCATGGCCTCGCAAGATTTTCACAGATATGACCATGACTTTTCCAGAAGACAAGTGTTTCCACAGCTCTGCAAAACAGATTACTCCATGTGGATGTGTACATATATACTTCCTGTGGGTCTGCCTATTGGTCTGTCAGCTGTGCATTCACTGTGGAGTCTTGTGGTCTCCAACACTGGGATTAAAGGCATACACCACCATGCCCAACTTCCTTCCATGTTGTCTTAGAGGTGGGTCTCTCTTGCCACCTTTGTCACTGTGCTGAATGCTCTAGGCTAGTTTACTCAAAGAATTCCAACCAGTTCTCCCGTCTCTGCCTCCTATCTTGCTTTAAGTGTCCTGCGATTATAGATGGCTGGGATTATAGATGGCTGGGACTATAGATGGCTGGGACTATAGATGGCTGGGACTATAGATGGCTGGGATTATAGATGGCTGGGACTATAGATGGCTGGGACTATAGATGGCTGGGATTATAGATGGCTGGGACTATAGATGGCTGGGACTATAGATGGCTGGGATTATAGATGGCTGGGACTATAGATGGCTGGGACTATAGATGGCTGGGATTATAGATGGCTGGGACTATAGATGGCTGGGATTATAGATGGCTGGGATTATAGATGGCTGGGATTATAGATGGCTGGGATTACAGATGGCTTTTTTTTTTTTTTATACAGATCCAACTCAGGTCACTAGGCCCGTGTCCGACTCATCTCCCTGGCCTCACAAGTGTTAATTTTGAGAAGTCAATTGAGGCTTCGTCTTTACAGCTTAATTCAGTGGCCCCTCAGAGCCTCTCTGCAGGGGTTCTGATCCTGTCACACTACACTGAGCCTCCGCTGATCTCCACAATGCTCTCTAATGTTGTATCTTTCATGCCTTCAAATCCAGCTACCTAGGGATGACATTTATGGCAGTTTGAGATGTAGCCCAGTCCCCTCGTATCACCAGTTCTGTGTATGAATCCCAAGAACACATTTTCCTGGGCATTTGCTTTCAAAAACAGGCGACCTGCTACCTTTAGTCTTTCCTTCTTTGAATTAACTAGGAACCCCACAAGATGGCGCCCCCAATGGCTGAGGTCTTGCCCTTAGGATGTCCTTTTCATTGTCCCAGTTCTGTATCAGTTACAGTTCCTCTCTCAGCATCAGCCTGAATGCTCTCCTGGTCTGCAATTTCTTCTGTCAAACAGACTAGTTCATCATCTCTCAATTCAGCTTGAGTCAGGTTCTCAGGCTCTCATAAGAAAGAAGAAGCCAGAGTCCCATATTCTTGGTCAAAATGCCACAGTAACAGCCCTCATCTTCATTCCAGTGAAGTCCTCATTCATGATCTGGGTCTTCACTATCTCTGCTACTCCAAACATTGTCTTCTAAGTTCCCACTAGAAAGATCCATTAAGCTCTGCTTCTATCAGTCAATGGAATTCCCAGCAACATCCCTAACATTTTCACATTTTTTTGACAAAATAGTTTCAGGTGCCCCAAAATCACATGGTCAGGTTTATTACACCAATGATCCCACTTTGAAGTATCAATTTCTGCCCTAGTTTCATTTCTTTTGCTATATAAAAATATCCTGACCAAAAAAAAACAATTTAGGGGAGGAGAGGTTTATGTCATCTTACAATTCCAGGTTACAGTTTATCATTCTGGGAAAGTCAGGGCAGGAACTTCAAACAGTTGGTCACATCACAGCCACAGTAAAGAGCAGAAATGAATGCAAACGTGCTCACTTGCTTGCTTGTGCTCAGACTGAGTTCTCCACCCTCATACAATGTGAGCCCTCGTCTAGGGAATGGTGGCTCCTATGGTGGGTTAGGTTTACCCACATCAATAAACTTGAGATGTTCCTCTCCCCAGAATGGCCATAGTCCAACCCAATGTAGACAATGTAGACAATCCCTTCTTGAGACTCTTCCCAGGTGATTCTAGATTGTGTCCCATTGCAAATCAAAGCTCACCAGCATAGAAAGGTAAGGTTACACAAAGCCAAAATGACAGGCATCGAGATATAGGATTGGCTATTTTCTCTGCTGAATTTTGGTCTTTACTTGTTTTCTTCTTGTTTATACTTTTAGAACAGAAATGTTTACTCTTTTGTTTAGTGGAAGCATAGCTTGCTTTGTTGTTGGTTGTTTTGTTTGTTTTTTCTCTTTTTCCTTTTCTTTACAGAGGTTCAAAATCAAGCAATTGGCTTGATATCAAAAAAGACTTTTGGCTTTTGAACAAAAGATTAATAGGAACTTTCAAAGTTGAAATCAATTAGTTTTATATTACAAGATTCCCCAAGAGCACACAGAAGTCATGAATGTAAAATGCCCTCCTTCGGCTCATTTGGATATTTAGTCCCTAGCTGGTAGTACTGCCTTAGATGGTTGTGGAACTTTAGGGGCTGGAATCTTACTGGAGGAAGCGAGCCATTGGGTCGGGACTTGAAGTCTTGTGGCCCAGCTTCTTCCCTATCTGCTCTCTGCTTTCTGGCTTCTAATGCAATGTGACCACCCACCTCATGCTTCTGTTTCCATAGCTTTCATGGTGGACTCCTCTGTAAAAACATGAACAAAATAAACTTTTCCTTCCCTAAGTTGCTTCTTGTAAGATATTTGGGCGCGGCAGCAAAAGTGACAGGTATTCATTGTCAAAGGTAGAAGGCAAATCGAGTTATCACCATAAAGACGTGACTCACTTCTCCTCTTCAGCATCCTTTCCTTTTCTACAGTTCAACCACTCTCGACTTTTGTATCTATCAGAGACTAAACTGCTCTATAAGTCAGAGTCCTTGTGCTACAATTGTCTCTGAATTACTAATCTAGGGGCTTTGAAACCAGCTGAGGAGACAATAAAGATGAACCAACTCAAGGAGATCTGAACAGCAGCGAGTCATCAAGTCCTTTGCTGATGTCAGAGGTCATCCTTGACTTATCCTACTTATGTGTGCTGCCATATACTTCTTTTTCTCTATTTTCCGTTATGGGTTTTGTTTCTGTTTTTCATTCTGCTTGTTTACTTGTTTCTTTAGGGTTGCTTGTTTGCAGTGCTAAAGTTTTAATTGTGCATGCTAAGCAATTGTTTAACTACTGACTTCACCCTCGAGACCTCATATGCCCTTTATGTAACTGACTGTAGAATTCATAACCTTATGTGAACAAGGAAAAGAGAAAATGCCCTTATCAAATAAAAGTATGCATCCGTGAAAGCCATCTTCTACATGGCACCAGGTCACGGGGACCCCCTGGTCCTCCAAGCGTTTCTTGTAGAGTAAGCAGTCATCGCGGAGAACATCATGCTCGCAGCTCACCAGGAATGTGTCAGGAAGCTGAGCAACAATTTTGTCGTCTGCGAGGAGAGGCGAAGCTTCCAAATCAAAAACACGCGTGGTTTCCAAATAGGCGGTCTCATTAAAAGGGCCAGGAAACTTGGGCTCTAGGCCTTGGCTCTTGAATCTTTGGGGGATGTTGTCAGAGCCAAGCCATTTCTTATACTTCTTCCAGTAGTCTGGGGGTATAAATGTACCTTTCAACATAGCATCCATCCAGGAGAGGTCAATGGCCAAATACTTACATGCGCAAGTCATCAAAAATTTTCTAGGTAGGAATGGGGCATTCTGATTCTGCTGGTAAGATGGTAACTGAAAATTGACCACCTGGGTAATTGGATAAATCAGAACCTGAGCCCGAAACCGGGGGAGATCTTGCCTGCCCAATAACACCTGGGTGATAATGGCTACAGCCCCAGCTCCTATGCTTTCTCCACTAACCACCAACCGAGCAGGGTCTACCCCATAGGTTTTCAGGTCTTTCAAGAAGTGGATGGTGGCATTCAGGCAATCCTGGAAAGCGGAAGGGTGATGGTGGTCAGGAAGCTTGCGGTACCTAAGGAGGAAAAAAATACAAACAAACAAGCATACAGAACACTAACACATACAGGGTTTAGTGGAGGCTATTCAAATAGCACTCTCTAAGCCCAGAGGAGACAGAGCCCGACTGAACCTTAAGAATGACCCAAACAAATAGAGTTGATTCCTTGATTAGCTTCAACTGTCATCAGATGGAGCCTATAATTATCTGAGAGGAGAGCCTCAATTAAGGAACTTCCTAGATCAAATTGACCTGTGGCCTGAACCACACTCAGGAGGCAAAGGCAGGCAAATCTCTGTGAGTTCAAGGCCCTGGTCTGCAAAACAAGTCCCAGAGCAGCCAGGGCTGTTACACAGAGAAACCCTGTCTCAAAAACAAAGCAAAACAAAAAAATAAAAATAAATAAATAAATAAAAAATTGGTTGTGGGCATATCTGTGTGGGATGATTGTCTTGATTGTTAATTGGTACAGGATGGCCAATACCACTGTGGGCAGCACCATTCCCTGAGCAGGTAACCCTAGGCTGTTAAACATGAGTCTCCAAGCCAACAAGCAAGAAACATTCTCCGTGTTTCCTGTTGTACTTGGCTGTGAAGTAAGTTCCTTGGTCAGAGGTAATGCTTTGTGGACTAGTAAGCAGGCTGCCTTCAAGTCTCTGCCTTGACATTCCTTAATGACAATCTGTGACCCAGAGTTGCAAGCTAAAATGAACCTTTCTCCTGCTTTGGTCAGGGTGTATTTTCACAGTGACCAGTGACGGGAAGGAAACTAGGCTGGGGGCTATCCTCATAGTTTTCGATTTGACTTTAAATAACTTGCCCAGTGTCAGATTGGCAGAGATTCTCCATTCAAATACATATAGATCAACAAATGCCACAGAGAATTATGTAAGTTGAAAGATAATTGCTCTGAAAGCTAATTCCCACCGAAAGTGGGAAAACAAGCCATGACAAGTACAGGGCAATGACATGTCTTATTGCCTGTCTGGAAAAACGGGGAGGCTAAGGTTAAAGTCAAGATGAAGTTGGTTCAGCCAGACATAGAGGGAAGAGAAGAGAGTGAAGGGCAGCAAGAGAGAAGAGAAGAGGGATGGTCTCCTTGTGTCCTTGTATGCCACTGCCAGTGGATTTGGATGTTTATAGCCTTGTCCCACTTCCTGTTCACTCTCTCCTTTGTGCTTGCTGTTGAGGATGTGAGCTCTGGGCTTGCTACTCCTACGGCCTTTCCTGCCACACGCAGCCATGCCTCCTAGCCATGCTGGACTCTGACCCTCCTGGAATCATTCTCAATAGACTGAAATAAATTCTCTCTTCTTTAAGTTGCCTTTTGTGGTGGTGACTTTTCTTAAACTATTTTTTGTTTAGTTTGTAATTATGTGTATATGTATGAGTCTTTGTGTGGGTTTGTGCACGTGGTGCAATACCCACAGGAACCAGAAGAGGGCATTTCATTCCCCTGGAACTTGAGCTACCAGGGGTCTTTGAACTGTTGTGTTTTATTTAACTTTTCACTACCTAGATTCCTTCACATCACAGTGCACCTGTCTATCTCATTATCTAAATGGCCACGGACTGGTCCAGAGCAGAGCAAGGCCATCTAATCTCGTACTCACCCTATCATGGCTCACTGGTACCTGCTGAAGTCAATGTCTATTGTAAGTCACTCACCCCACTGACAGCAGCACGGAATCTGTCTCCCGGGCCAGGTAGCTGCATGTGTTGTGGTAACAATCTGTAAGACAAGAGCAGGTCCAATGCAGCCCATGAGGAGGATCTAGAACTTTCTACCACAGTCCTAAGACAGAAGCTTTTGCTATGAGTAAGGAGATGACATCCTTCCTGTCTTCTGATTCTTGTCACCTCTGAAGTGACTGTAGCCAGATCTTCCGGGGAAAGCCAGGTATCATTCTCAGTCTCAATGTCAACTCTCAAGGGGATTTGGGGCTCATAGTCTGTATCATTGGACTTTATAGTGAGGAAATTGAGGACTAAAGCGCCTGGGGAGTCTGAAATGGATAAAGCTAAGATTTGGAGTTTAGAATGAGTTTAATAATTCTTTTGTTCTTGTGAAACAGGGTTTCTCTGTGTAGTCTTAGATATCCCGGAACTCACTCTGTAGACAAAAGTGGCCTTGTAACAATTCTGTATGTTTCATATTGAACAGGAAATATACAAAGGCTGGATGGAACAGTTCAGTTGTGGGGATGGTATATCTGAACTTCCAGAAGGTGGAGCCTCTAAGATTGCTGGGTTGCACATTCAGGTCCAGCTCCAGGCCTAGAACCTGAGAAGAGCATCTTAAACTTAGCCCTGTCCAGCCCTGGCTGCAGGCATACAGAGGTGCTAGGCAGCCTGTGTACACGTGTTCTGCTCAGGACGCCCAAACCCACTGGACCAGCAACTCTGAAGTAGGAACCTAGAACCAGAATTTGTACATTTCCCCAAGTAACGTAGTGATGATGGGCAATCGCTAGGTGGAAACAAGGACGTTCAATGATATGGTAAGAACTGAAGCCAGGTGCTGAGGCCAACGCGTCGAGGAGAGTCAGCTGAGGCAGGAGGCCAGCTCCTGTGTTCAAAGCTCGGAACAATTGTGCTTCCTCCTTGCTGTGTATTTGCATCATCCAGGCTCCCTTGAGTACAGATGTCTGGAACTGCCTTCAACAGGGACTGAACTGACTTGTAGGAAGGGACTGGGAGTGGGTGTGACATTCATGGACAGCCAGTATGGAGTCCCTTTTAGTCATGATCTGGACCCTTCCACCTGTCCAGATTCTCTACGCTCTGTCTCCCTGACATCCTTCCTCCAACTAAGGGCCCCTAGTTGCTCCAGTTTTAGAGTTTTGTATCTGTCACTCACTCTGCCTGGAGTGGATAGGGCAGGGTTGAGATAGGTGACACATCCCTGTGGACACTGAACCAAAGGAACAGCAGGACTTCAGCATCTCATTAAGTAGCATTTCTATGGGTGTTTTACACCACTGAAGAGCCTGGCAATCTAGGGGATGCTTCCAAGGGTTTCTGAGACTGAAAACTGCTGCTGGACAGGGATGGGACCCCATCCTAATCATAGTTAATTTGGGGGGATCAAGTTCAACACTTTCAGGTGTAGAGGAGCCACAGATATTTCTACCACTAGGTGGCAGCAACTAACCCCCATCTCATCCTGTTCTACCAATGGAGAGGGCCATCCATCTGTCCTTGTCTACCTATGTCCGTGCTTCTCACTCATTCAACCATTTGTTCCCTTGCAAATTTACCCTTGCACTCAACCATCAATAGATAATTATATCCATGTGTTTATAAGTCAGTCAAAAATTACAAACAATAAGGCCAAGCACTAGGGATCCAGCAACACAGACCACACAGGTCTCTCTCTCTCTCTCTCTCTCTCTCTCTCTCTCTCTCTCTCTCTCTCTCTCTCTCTCTCTCTCTCTCTCTCTCAGCATTCCCATTCTTTCTAGGGGCAGAAAGACAGGAAATAAAGGAACACAGGGGTTGGGGAACCAAAGAAAGCTGATATGGTAATAAATGCCATAAAGACATTTAACAAGTAAGATGTCATGGGTAGGGTTGGAGGATAGGTGTTTAACCTCAGAATGGCAGAAAAATCTGTAGGTAGATATTGGGGGAGGCCACTTAAGAAAAGCCATTTGTGAAAAGATTCAAGATCAAAAGGGTATTCACCCATTCCAAGCCAGCCACGGCGGACATGTTTTGAGAATAAAACAGCATGCCCAGAAGACCAGGAGTGATGAGCTGAGCAGAGCAAGTGCTGTAGCATAGCTCAGCACAGCCTGGCGCTACAGCAGAGCAAGTGCAGGAGGGGACAAAAAGTCACTGCCTGGGAGAGGATGTCACAGGGGACAAAGAAGGGGCTAGATTGCAGAACTGTTCTATGAGGCGTGTTTTATGACCCCCGTGGTTCCTAAAGCAGAACAGCCTACAAGTTAAGAAACAGAGAAGAGACGCCTAACTGAAAGGATGCAGTGGGTACAGAGTCCTCACACTGTAGCCGTTCATCAGAGCTGAGGATGTGTGATTTGGGGATCTCAGATGAGCCAGTGGCTTTGAGAAGGAATGGAAGGGAGGAATCACACCAAAAACTTGGCTGCTAGTGACACTGTGTCCCCTCCTGGACACATCATAGAAGGCATTTCCACGGAAACTACAACCTTATTGACGGGCATAACCCTTGGGCTCTGTGTGGCCTCCTCAGAAGGATTTCTGACTGCTGCTTTCTTTGTCTTCCTCCCAAGAATTCCCAATGGAATGGAGATGTAATCAGACATGAGAACCCCCCTCCTTCCCTATACCTCAGAGACCCTTCTTACCCAGGCCGCCAAACACACAACCTCCTCCATGGTAGAAGATGATGCCTCGTCGGGGGCCAGAGGAGGCAGTCTTGGGCTGGAACAGCCTCACAGGGACTGTTCCAAAATGCAGGTTCTTTACCAACACACCATAGTTATTCTTTGGCACCACCAGGTCTTGGATGAAGCGGAAAAAGTGGGGCATGGAGCAAATTTTCATCTTTTCCAGTAAATTCCCCTGCAGAAAGATAGAAGGGAAAGACAGTTGGCTGCCTCCACAGTCAGCCATTCCTTCCTCTCTACTGCTGTGGCCCAACGTACTGTATGGGTCAACTCAGGACTTCGCCAAAGCTCTTAATTGGATGGGATTGTTTCCTGTAAGTAAATCAGTGCCTAGTTGTGAAGGCCTAGGAAATGAGGGACACAAACTAGGAGAGAAAAGCTATTCCTCCTTGTCGTCAGGATTTCCCAGTGGCCTTTGCAACAGTGGTCCCACAGTTTTGGTCCTATGCTAGCTCCCAGCTCATTTCTCTCATCTGGCACTTCATCTCCTAAGTACATAGGAGATGTACATTGCTTTACCCATTCCTTAAAAATACATCACGAGACTGAGTGTGGTGGTGCATGCCTTTAATCACAGCATTTAAAAGGCTGAGGCAAGCAGGTCTCTATGAGTTGGAGGCCAGCCTGGTCTACATAGTGAATCCCAGGACAGCCAGAGCTGTAGCTATGTATAGTGTTAATGTTTTGTTTTGATTGACCAGAAACAAACACAAAGACCCAAACAAAAATATGAGGAGAGCCACTATTTCTAGTCCCATGGTCATTTTATGACTCACATGATAGCCTCTGTCATACACAGTACACAGTAAAGTTGAGTGCTGGCCCAAAGCCTACCACAGAGACTTGAAGTTTCTCAGTACATCCTTTGCAGCTATGAGGCCCATGCCTAGTTTAATTTCTTCTCCAAACTATGTGCCCCAAACTAGGTGACTCGGTGACAACTATTCTCATAATTCTCTCATCCACAAAGCAAGATTAATGTGTATGTACTCTAGGACTTTCTGGGTGGTATAAAATGGGTGAGTTACGAAAATTACCAAATGGTGACGTTTGCTTACGGTGATTATCGTTTCCATGATAGTCTGAGCATCAACTATGTGCTTGTCAGAAACTCTGTGGTGTTCTTTAAGTGTGAATGACAGGGATATAATCCACTGGTAAGCCTGAAAGTCAAGGCCACTGTCGTAGTTAGGGTTTCTATTGATATAAAGAGACACCATGGCCATGGAAATCCTCATCAAGGAAAACATTTAGTTGAGGTGGCAGTTGACAGTGTTAGAGGGTTAGTCCATTATCAGCATGATGGGGTGGCATGGTGGTGTTCAGGCAGAGAGCTGGAGAAAGCTGCTGCATCTTGATCTGCAGGCAACAGGAAGTAGACTCAGACACTTGGGCAGTATCTTGAGCATAAGAGACCTCAAAGCCTACCCCAATAGTGACACACTTCCTCCAACAAAGCCCCACCTCCTAATGGTGTCATTCCTTTTGGGGGGTTATTTTCTTTCAAACCACCACATGTACTTTAGATTTTTGAGGAGGCAAAAGGTGGGACTAGAACCTGGTAGCCACAAATATCTCACAACAGGACAGCTTTGGACTATAACTTCTGTATTGACTGACGTGATGTGGGATTCCCCTCTGTATGCTGTGAATATCATTGGTTAATAAAGGAACTGCTTTGGGCCTATAGCAGAGCTACAGGGGAACAGAGCTAGGTGGGGAAAACTAAACTAAATGCTTGGAGAAAAGAGGCAGAGGCAGAGAGAAGCCATGTAGCCCCACGGGAGACAGACGCCAGAACTTTAGACAGTAAGCCACAGCCACGTGGCAATACACAGATTAATAGAAATGGGTTAAATTAAGGTAAAAGAGTTAGCCAATAAGAAGCTAGAGCTAATGGGCCAAGCAGTGGTTTAATTAATACAATTTCTGTGTGATTATTTCGGGTCGGAGCTGCTGAGCAGCAGGGACCAACAAGCAGGCCACTTACAACACTGACATGGGGACTGGATTAGTGAGTTCAACTTTTTACTCCTAAACGTATTGATGAACACCAAGCCATGTCCTGGTGGTGGATTCCACATTTGTGAGTTTACTTCCATGTGCATTTCGTCTATTGAGGGAAACACCAATGATCTCAGGAAATCTTTAACAGTTTATACAGTCTGCAACCACACCCTCTAATGCCACCCTCTTCCCTTCCCCTCCTCTCCTGTTCCACTACACTGAACTCCAGACTGAACCTCCAAAGTCCAGGCCCCTGGATCTCTTAGCTAACAAGATACTCATGTGCCTCTTCCCTCACCGCCTTTAAGCTGCTAGCTCAGGTGTTACTTCTCAGCAAGGCAGGTTTCTTCTGCCTCTCCCTAGCAGAATTCATGGTCTCCTCCTGCCTTTTCTTCACCAGAGTCAGCGTCCATTCAGGGCACTGTTCTGAGAGCAGGTTGGGCATGTTCATGAGTGTGCATCATTTGCTACTAGAAGGGAAGCTATGAGCGATGTTTGTCTTTGGTATCCACCTCTGTTCTGGAAGCCTTGATTGGCACCTGGATTCGAGACCCAGTGTGCCACAGTGCATAGTCCCATTGGGCACACACCGAGAGCCTGAGAGTGTCATGAGGGATAAACACCGCACCGCATTGGCTCCGTGCATAAGCCTCTTTGTTTTCTAAGAAGTGAGGAAGAGGGAGTTTTGCCTCTTCTTTTCTACAATACACTGAGGGTGGAAGGTTCTAAGAGACGTTCCCCAGAGTGGGATGACAAGAACTGGTCTGTCTCCTGACACTCATCTTCAGGTCCTTCTCCAACTTATACTTTCCACCAAGCTTGGTACGGCACAGATGCCCAACCCAGTGTTTAGTCGCTC
Organism: Arvicola amphibius; assembly: GCF_903992535.2. NCBI lineage: Eukaryota > Metazoa > Chordata > Mammalia > Rodentia > Cricetidae > Arvicola > Arvicola amphibius. The sequence continues at coordinate 9,039,679 of NC_052052.2, read as the reverse complement.
CATTGATCTTTTATTCGGTAAGCATGGGTTGGGCATCTACGTGGTACCAATCCAGAAAACCAAAGAGAACCTTCAAAGGGTGAAGAAAATCAACCGTAAACAACTTGTCCTGCTAAGAATGCTCAGTTTGCTCTTATTGTTGTCACAGAATCAAAAACCTCAACGAGGTAGAATGTGGCGGTGGATGTCTGTGACCGCCTAGAAATTCCACCAGCAGGGACAACCACAGTGTCTCTCTAGACACTGCGAAAACATTCTCAGGATAAGGGGCACAAAGCACGTTTGCTGATAGCCATTGGTCTGTACCTCGATACCTCCAACTCTCCTACACAGTTTGTGACTCAATGCCAACTCGCTTATGGACTCACCCTAAGAACACAGATACATTCTTGCTTCTAATTTGCATTAAAGGTCAGTTCACCCTAAAGAACACAGTTTATGTTCTGTGATCAAGCTGCCTGTTTATACCATACAAGTGACTCCAGAGAAGTCACTACACTGTCCAGAGGTGGACAATAAGATCATATCAGATTTGGGGAAACTCAAAGAGATAAAACATGCAAAACTCTCCACCAAGAGATCTGAGGCACTCTTGCTCCTTCAGATTGAATAGAGGAAAAGCTGTTACCTGTGAAAATCTAATGTCTTAGCAGAATGGATCATACTCCACCCCAAACATGCAACTTCGGAATAAGGAGTATTTTGAGTTGACAACAAATGAAAAAAATTGAATTAAAAGGCATTTTGTGTTCCTGTTATTTGCCTTGAAGCAAAAACATCTCTTGTGTCTCAAACCTAGGACAGGGAAAATGAGTCTAAATTCCCAAAACCAATTAAAAAAAATCAACTTTTATTGTTTTTATTTTTCCCCACAAGCATACTTTCTTACAGTGTATGGCCTATAAAAGTTTTAACACCGTCCCTTTCTCATTTCTCTATGACTTTATGATTCTATGTCAAAATAAAATATAAACCCTCAGATCTAACCTCTTTTTAGTTTGTACTCATTAGATATTCATATAAAGTGAGGAATACCAAAAACCATCTATCTCCAGTTAATCTCTCTTTTAATTTTCAAAGCTCGAGAACAGAGCCTAAGAAGGAAAATACAACACTATTTTGCTCTTCCCAAAATTTTAAAATAATAACAGTGGTAATGCAGAGAGTTAAAACACTGTGGAGTTCTTAGTCCTAAATGGGACATCGGTATCAAACTCCTCTCCCAGGCTCAGAGGTCTTCACAGAAGGGTGTACAGAAAGATTATAAAAGCCAGAGGAAGTAGAAAACTGGAAAGAAACAGTGGCCTCTGGCCATACCAAGACTGTAGCATATACAAACTCAGAGCAACGCCACAGTTTGTACAAGACCTCAAGCACAAGCCAGACCAAACTTTCAGCAAAGAGGGGAGAAAGGTGGACACATAGCTTCAGTACTAGCTGAGGGGCTATGGACATGTGATAGCATCTGTGTGAGGAAAAGTCTGTTTATTAAATGATGTGACCCCTGGTGGTGGACAAGACTCCAGGGCAGGCTCAACTCCCAAGAATACAGACACTTGATTTGATAAAAATAAATTAACTAATTAAAAAAAATCAAAGTTGTGTGGGCAGGGAGTGGAGAGAGTAGAAGTAGCAGGAGAGGTAAGAAGGATGAATACGATCTAAACACATTATATGAAATTATCAAACAATAAAAACATTTTAAAAATTAAATGGGAACAACCTATACCAAGAAGGCACTAACATCTTGTGCCGTGGTTTAAGACTTCTGGTTCCAAACATGGAAAATATATCAGGAACCATGGGGACCAGGGCATTACAACATGTCAAACCCTTCTGCACCTAACTGAAGACTCTGTTTCTACCAAAAGAACAGTAGGCCTGTTTTTCCCAACTGGTGATGAACAGATAGCTTTATGCTACTCTACCAAGGTAGGACCACCACACATAATTCCTCCCCCATTTTTTATCGCACAGACTCTAGAGTCCTCATCAGAAACCTTCTCCATGAATTTCTTCCCAAGTAACTGTCCCCATGCTGGTAGTATATGAACTGAGAGAATTTAATGGACACTGTACAAAGTCCTTGTCACAATGTCTCTCATCATCACTGACCAGTGTATATTATCAGGCGCTCTTAAGTTATATGGATCTTTGCCAAATCCTTTCCCAAGGCTGGGGTTTTGTCTACACCAAGCAGGACACAGTCGTTGAAAACAAAACTTACCAATGTTACCGTCAGCTGGAATAGGTAGTGTAGAATGTGAAATCTCACTCGGTGGGTGATGGGGAAAGGAATATGGACAGTGAAGATCTCCTCCATAAGAACCCACATACTGACGCCCAGGACCAGGAGGCATGCAGCCATGAAGAGGATTATTGCCAAGATCATGGTGGTCTTGTCCCTTCAGAATGCACTAAGGAAGACCTGTCCCCTGCAAAGATCTTATAGAACCCTCTCCTCCACAGATCCAGGTACCTTATAACACAGAGAGTGACTCCAGGGGCTGCCCCCTCCCACTGTAAGCAGCTATGACACGCTGGGAAATGTCTTTCTGTGATGCTCAAAGGATTACGTCAGCTTTCCACCTGGAGAAGTTCCTGCCTGGCAGAAGTGGAGCCCTGGCACCTTGTTCCAGGGAAGGTTGACATTTATCATACCACTTGGGGAGAGTCACAAGCTGATTAGAGGGGTGGCACCAGTGAGGAAGAAGTCACTGGAGTATGGTGTCAAAGCATTACTAGATGTGTGGGAGATTGGAGAAACTTGCAGAAGTCACATCAAGGGCCCTACAGGTCTTTCAAGAGAAAAACCAGAGATTTGAGAGCCCCATAACATTTGATGAGAAAAAACATCAACATGATGAGGGACTTTGGGGAAGTCACCCATATACTATTCTCTTTTCTTGATAACCTGATGCACTTGCTCTCAGAAATTAGCTTTACAGTTACTCCTTGTCTTAGCCACATCTTATGTTTTTATGTCTCACACACTGACGTCTATGGTATAGCTGATGTCACAGCGGATTAGCCAATTTAGAGACAAAAAAATAACCTCACCTTGAGTATACCTACCTGTATAAACCAAGACATGCAAGATAAACACCATCTCCTCTATTGGGTTCTCAAAGTAAAGAAAGTATGTTGATTCTCCTAAATAACTGAGAGACTGGAGAGTGTATTGAGTGAGAGCTCTAAAAGTTGTAGGTATGAGACAGAGTCACAAGCAGGACATGGCAGCTGTTGTATGGCCTTTGTTGTGAGTACTAAGACATGCAACTGAGCCTGGGCAATTTAGTCAGAAAGAATTTGTCCATGTAAGGGAAGAATTGCAACAGGAAAAAAGACAATATGGACATTCTCTACAGTTCACTATTGGAAAAATCAATGGTTCAGTATGAAGACCAGGGCCTTATAACAGCTAAGTACATGAACGTATTACAATTGAGAACAGTCTGCAGCTAAACTGTTTGAAGTGAAGAAGAGTCAGACATGGAACAGAAAAACCCTTCACGGGCTACCTTGTGAGAGGGGGGCTCATGGTATCAGTCGTTGTGCCATAGAAGCAGAAACACACGATAATATAACTACTCAATCTTTCATGAGACAAGGGTTGTATGATCTGTGACGGTACAAAGGGAATCAGCCTGGAATAGATGGCGCCATGAGAAACACTTGATTACTGCTAGCTGAGTCCCCAGTGGATGTTAAGGGCTGGAGAACAGAGGATGAATAGGTATTACTGGAGAAACTGGGTGAAAGAGAGGTGGCGTTTTGTTGTAGGAGGCTACTAGCTCAGTTCTTACTGCCCAGCAGCTCAGACCTGAAATAATCATACAAAAACTGTATTAATTAAATTACTGCTTGGCCCATTAGTTCTACCTTCTTATTCTTTTTTTTTTTTTTTTTGGTTTTTCGAGACAGGGTTTCCCTGTAGTTTCTAGAGCCTGTCCTGGAGCTAGCTCTTGTAGACCAGGCTGGCCTCGAACTCAGAGATCCGCCTGCCTCTGCCTCCCGAGTGCTGGGATTAAAGGCGTGCGCCACCACCGCCCGGCCCTACCTTCTTATTCTTATTGGCTAACACGTATACCTTAATTTAACCTATTTCTAGTAATCTGTGTATTCTTTTCTGTAATAGGTAAGATTTATGGGAAGACAAAATGCCATCTTTCATTCTGAAAACACTGAAAGTGAAAAAAACCAGGAGACATCTTGAAAAGGATTTTAGTAGTGTAGACATTTTTGGGGGGGAGGAATTGCTACCAGCTCACAAAAATAACATGAAGACTTACTATTAATTATAAAAGCTCAGCCTATAGCTTAGGCTTGTCCCACTAGATATTATAACTTAAATTAACCAATTTTTACTAATCTATGTTTTGTTTAGTGCTTTTTTTGCCTCTCTTCTATCTTGTGCCTCCTGCTTCTTCTACATGTCCCCTGGCATCTCTCGTGCCTAGCCTAGATTCATCTTCTCCTAATCTTCTCTCTCTCTCTCTCTCTCTCTCTCTCTCTCTCTCTCTCTCTCTCTCTCTCCCAAATGTCTCATCTAAACTCTCTGCCTAGCTATATTGATATAGCTCTATATTAAACCAATCAGAAGGTGCCTTGGCAAAAACATTCTCACAGTGTACAAAAGTTATTTCACAACATTTCTTCCTTTGTGTCTAAATAAAAGGGAAAATATTAACCCTAACACAGTAAAACCATATACAACAAGAACAATTGTCAGATATTGTCCAAATAAAAAGGCAAAGTTTTAACTTTGACAAAGTAAAGCTACATACAATAAGAACAATTTTCAAGAACTACATTCATAATGTCCAGTTCATATGTATTTGGTAAATTTGATGAATGTACTCTATTATCTATCCTATATTAGTGAATCTGAAGTTTTATACCTAAACCATTTTTTTCAGAGCTTGTATTTCCAACCTGAAAATATCTTTTTTTTATACCTCAAAACATTTTCTTAGGTAAACAATTTAAGTTTTTGTGTCTCTCAATCTCATACACTTTACACCTCTTTTGTGAGTTGTAACATGAGGGGGCCAGGCCTTCTTGTTTGTTGGGGTTTCTGTCCTGCCTGGTACCCCACAGCCGGAAAGCCCCAAAGAAATAACACAGAGATCTCTATAAGTTATAAAGCTGATTGGCCCATTAGCTCTAGCCTCTCACTGGCTAACTCTCATCTCCTGATTAACCCATTTTTCTGATCTATGTTAGCCATGTGGCTCAGTACCTTTTTTCAGTGGGGCAGATCACATCCTGTTGCTTTGGTGGTCTGGGCAGGAGTGGGAGGAATCAACTTCCTCCTTCCCAGAATTCTCCTGTTCTCCTTACATCATTTCTACTTCCTGTCTGGTTTTCCCGCCTATACTTTCTGCCTGGCCAATCAGTGTTTTATTTAAAACATAATTGACAGATTACAGACAATTCTCCTGCACAGTTGAGTTTCTTTTCTGTATTTCATAACAAGCCAAACTGTAACTATCTTGTCTTCAACCCCATTAGAAACCCAAGAGGATATAAAATTACTTGAGAAAACAGGAAGTGCAGAGCAAGTAACTTCCAAAACTAAGAAATGGCAGAGATATCAGGTTGTGGGAAAAAGTCACCCCAAGATTCCTCTGCAATATTGAGATATTCATGTTGAGCCTATGGGCCTAAAATATCTGAGAGACTTTTCTGTTAAGCAGGAATTTTGAAGGACTCTCCTACTTGTCTTGGCCAAGTTTGGCAGTTGTCTTCTTTTGTGTCCTGCTTGTCCAATTTGGACAGCATATTGTTAACAGCCAAGGTAAGGGCACTTACCACATGGAGTTTCTTTGATGTCCAGCACCCATTTTTTAAGTAAATTGGTGCTGCCAGTATAAGACAGGTTTCATTATAATGAAAAGCCTCATGTTATTAAAAAATTTTAAATGTCATGTCCTACAGGTCTTTACATATTTGAAGATCACCTCTCTATCTAAAATATATCTATGCATCACCTTGAAAACATATCTAACATGACTATACGTTTGATTGCTATAGATGACTATTCACCTGTATTTCTTTATTATCCTAAATAGTTTTTAAGAGCTAAGACTTTATATTACATTTTTAAATGAGCTACATAGTTACAATACCTTAAACAATAATAGAAACATATATACAGTATAACAAAAATAACCATAAATTTTTAATCAATAAACAAAATTTCACACCAATGTAAAATATTTGAGACTAGTAGTTGTTCAAAAGTAGACTCAATAATCCACCTTTTTGTTTGATTATTTTTTGCATTATATCCCCCATTTCTTCTTTAGAAAGAGATCCTTGAATCTAAACTGTTTAGTTTTCTCTCTGAACATGACCAGTAAAAATTTGTAACCAATTCCCTTAATGATAACACACATCCATAACCCACCCACCTCACCTCTTGGGAATGTGGATGTTGTGTTCTCTAGACTGCTTCCTGCTCTCTGTGGGTAACAAAATCTTTAGGGAACCTGAGAAAATGGTCAAGACTTGGAAATACTAACCATAACATTTGTTGTCCAGTCTCTTTGCAATGATAAAGTGCAAGGCTTATGTGCAGTCCTGGCTAGAATAGTCTGTAAGGCTGAATCATCTTAGCCAGTAGCCTTATACCTGTTCTAAATATAGAACTCTGAGGAAACTGTGACAGAGGCATTTTGAGAGACTGGATCACCTGGGCCATCTATTTTTATTGATGTCTGGTCCTCTTCCTCTGAAAACACACAAACTTTCAAAGGTAATGTACCTATCTGCATTAACGCAAGTATGAACAGTGTGTTGTTCACAAACCTGCCATTTTTTTTGTATTAAGTTTGAACAGGTAAAATATGTGTCACTGGTGGGAGAGGCTACTTGTTAGTTTCCTGGCTCCCAAAATAATCACACAGAAATCTATATTAATTGCATATTGTTTGGCCAATAGCTTAATCATATTTTTAGCTAACTCTTATGTCCTAAACCAACCCATGTCCATTAATCTGTGTACCACCACAAGGTCGTGGCTTACTGAAAAATTTTCAGCAGGCTCCAGCAAAGGTGTCTGTCTCCAGCATTGGCTACATGGCTTTTCACTGACTCTGCCTACTTTCTCCCAGCCTTCAGTTTAGTTTTCCTATGTAGCTCTATTCTGCCCTATTATAAGCCAAAGCAGCTTCTTTATTCATTAACCAATAAAAGCAACACATATATAGAAGGATTTCTCATACCACGTCACCTGTCTTGTAGTTTTTCTAGGTTTATTTCTCTATGTCTGTATACAAGATTTTCAAGGGGATTTCTGTGGTCAAATCCCTTCTTCTTTAGCCTTGAATGAATCCACAGTCTTTCATCTTCTGTTGAAACAAAAGCATAACCTCTTTTCCAAAGTGATTTAGTTTTTGACTTACATTTTAAAGTTAAGACTTTCCTAAAGTATCTAGGGTGGTTTAATTCAGCAGTCCCTTCCACATTCCAGTGTCTCTCCGAAGTTGTCATTCTCTGTTCATTAGCATTCAAAAAATCCATATTAACAAAGTATCATAGAAGGTCTAAACTCCCTATGTTATAATATGTTCCACCCTTATGTGGCTTATTTTTATAATACTTTACTCTCTTTTTAAAGACTTTATTATTTTTAAATTATTATCTAGGACTGTCTATACCCATTTTTTTCTTTAGCATCTAAGCACATTTTTAAACATACTGTATCTTTTTAGAGGTGTGTATGTGTGCGTGTGTGTGTGTGTGTGTGTGTGTGTGGATGTGACTTTACTAAGCATCTGCACCATTTTCTGAGCACATGAGACAGATCTTAAACTACAGTGTCAGCCACTGCATGGCTCAGCTTAGAGCATGGTGGTGGCACATGACTTTGGAGGCTGGCTCCAGCTGGCAGGTAGCAACTGGTAGCCATGCTTCTGTATGAATCCAAGTAATAGTCTGACTGACAAACTGCAGAACTAGAAAGCTACATTTGGATCCTTGTCCAGAATTTTTCTTAGCTTTCTCAGGTCTTATGCTTGGATATTGGAGCCCCCACATTGGACACCATTTGTAGGTGGAATTTTCTTTGGACTGCTAGCTCACAAAAAAGGACATGGAGACTTATTATTAATTATGAAAGCTCAACCTATAGCTTAGGCTTGTCCCACTAGCTCTTATAACTAAAATTATCCCATTAATATTAATCTATATTTTGCCTCATGACTTTTTACCTTTCTTTCATCTTGTATGTCCTGTTTCCTTTCCGTGTCCTCTGGCATCTCTCTCGCACCTAGATTAATTTTCTCTCTCTCTCTCTCTCTCTCTCTCTCTCTCTCTCTCTCTCTCTCTCTCTCTCTCTCTCTCTCTCCTTGAAAGTTTTGCCTAACCTCTTCTTGCCTTGATGGAGGATTCTCATTGGCTAATAAACAAACTGCCTTGGTTTTTTGATAGGGCAAGATTTAGATAGGTGGAGTAGACAGAACAGGAAAAAGGAAGTGAGGTAGATGGCTCAGACAATTGCCCCACCTCTCCTCTCTGGGACAGTCGCCATGACTCTCCTCAGTGAGCCAGACGCAATGGAGCCAGCCACCAGGTCAGACATGCTGAATCTTTCCTGGTAAGACACCACTCATGGTGTTACATAGATTATTAGATATGGGTTAGTTAAGATGTGAGTAAGAGGCTGAAACTAATGGGCCAGGCAGTGTTTAAAAGAATACAGTTTGTGTGTTGTTATTTCGCGTGTAAAGCTAGCCATGTGGGATCCGGGCAGGACGAAAAGCAGGCCTGCCCTCAGCTCCTCACTACATTGCCTAGTTATTGGCCACTCAGTACTTTATTAAATCATTCAGAAGGCACCTTGACAAAGACATATCTTCACAGTGTACAAAAAGATTATTCCACAATATATTAGTGACTAAACTATTCTTGAGTCAAAGAATATTCAAGAATTAATACTTAGGGTCCACAGGGTTGCTTTGATACAGTCACTATATAGAGACAACCTAGAGAGACATCTGTAGAGTAGAGATGTCTGTCAGGACCTGCTAAGGATTTTAGCCTTATAGTCTGTGGAAGGCATAGTGATCAGTGTGCTTGCTCGTTGTTATAAGAAGAAACACATGTCCCATGTGGTTGCATGTGGGAAACAAACCTAAGACTTCCAAGGCTATAGCTCCATTCACCCACCAGAACTCCTTCTTACTGAATTTAGCAAAAATCCAAAATGTAAATGTATTAATTCGATTACAAGTTTCATGGGTGGGTTTTTTTTCTTAAAGATTCATGGAGTTTATTTTCAACTCCTAACAAGAGGCAATGAGTAAAAGGTGCCTTCCCTGGTGATCTTTTCTACATGACTGGAGAGAAGCTCCAAGCCAGTAGCAGAATACTTTCCCAGGGCTTTAAATTACTGTTCCCAAGCAACTGCTGTGTGTTCTGGATAAATTTGGTGTTCACTCCAAATTTGGTATTTAGAAGTTTCCTCAGATCCATGAGCAGTGATGGACCTTTGAGATGACAGTGGGAATGAATGGACTAGGAAAGCCCGAAAAGGGTCAGACATCATTCTGAGATTGCAACTTAGTCCTAAAACAGGTTGGAATGTTGGTTGGTTATGCTCACAACCAAGATCTGTGAGACTGAGAGGATACTGGTTCCAGTTGAAGGTTGATTAGAGACACATAAATAGAAAAACTTCAAAGTAAGTCAGAAAAAGAGCAGAGAGAGTAGAATTTTCTCTCATATCTGATAACAAGTTAAGATTGGAGAATGAAAGATGAAACTCTATTGCAATAGCAAAACTATGTCTCGGTAAAGAAGCCTCAGAGGGAATTGCCCATGAGTGTGTGTGTATGTGTGTGTGGTATGTGGTGTGTATTTATTGTGCATTTGTTTGTATGTTTGAGTATATATTTTATAGTAATATATTTTTCATAAAACCCAGGTGCATAATTCCATAGACTCAATGTTCTAAAATACCAACTCAAAATTTCTAACTATCCGAAGATTTGTACAGCTTCCCCGTCCTCTTTCTCTCTCTCCTCCCCCACTTCATATGTGTAGTAGGAAGGACTGGTACAAGGGTTTCCTCCTAACTGAGAGCTAAACACAAGGGAGGAATGATCTACTTTTTAACTTTGTAGGGATATACTCAAGGGATGCAAGAAATGAATAAACACACAGTTTATTTGGAGAAAACTTGGCAGACTTCAGCAGAGGTCAAGGGAGAAGCTTCTATATTCATTCAGAGTGTAAAGCAATGCCAAACTAACCAGAAAGGTGGAATTGCACATGGTAGTGCTCACCTTTAATCCCAGCACTCATGGGGTAGATAGAGTCAGGTGGATCTCTGTGAGCTGGAAGATGGCCTGGTCTACATAGCAAATTCTGGGACAGTCAGGGCTACTTAGAGAGACTACAGATCAAAAAGAAAGAAAGAAAGAAAGAAAGAAAGAAAGAAAGAAAGAAAGAAAGAAAGAAAGAAAGAAGGGAGGAAGAAGGAAGGAAGGAAGGAAGGGGGAGGGGAGGAGGGAGGGAGGAAGGGAGGGAAGAGGAAAGGAAGGAAGGAAGAGTTCAAATCAAGAATCTCCTGAAAATTGGTTCATATTTTCCTCTAGTGCATATCAGAACTCCCTGACCCCAAAGACAATCTCAACTTCAGCCACTTTGGAATATTATACAGAAAGCCCTTTATAGAAAAAGTTAGCTCCAACCCACACCCTTCCATGGAAATTAAACAATCAAACAATAACTCTGGGGTAGGTAATTCTAGTTCCAGCAGGTATACAAGCTTAAAGCTTCCTTCTCCCATAGGGATGAGATGTCACCCTTGGGAACAGAGAGTTGTACATATGTAAAAGTCTGTAAGTTTTGTAAGTTTGGTCCTCAGGACCAGCTCATTCTTTTCTATCTGTACAGGATGTTACTTAAGAAAAGTTAAACCAGAAAGGTAGAATTGGACATGGTAGTGCACACCTTTAACCCTATTACTCATGAGATAGGTAGAGTCACATGGATCTCTGTGAGTTCAAAGACAGTCTGAAGTTCCAGGATAGCCAGGACTGCCTAGAGAGACTTCACGTCCAAAAAAAAAAAGAAAAAAAAAAGAAAAGGGGGGGGGGAGATAAAGAAGGACCCAAAAAAAGGAATAATTCTTTTGTTCCATTTTCCTTGTCTGTCTACTTATTTTGCAATTTAATCCTCTATTCAATTATGTTCCTCTATGTCTTACTAGAATCAGGAAACCATATCTTGTACAGTTGTAATGCAATTAAAGAGACTTCTGTATTTACCATAAGGAAAATGAAACAATAAGTAGGCTTGCTTTTGTCTTGTTCTTTTGACCGGCCTGTTTGCTTAACCTGTGTGTCAGGAGATCATCTTCCAAGATAATAGGCACTTCCTTCATTCCTCTGAAAGCTTATTGGTCTGATTTCTCTTTATAACAGTCATATCCAACCACTGGTTTACATGCAAAAATAACTTCATAGTCAGAATTTCTTAAACCCCAACTGAAGAAGAAAACCTTAAATTATTGAATAGGTCATCTGAATCCATGGACACACTGATTATTTGATTTTGTGATATTTTCTAACTTACTATCAGAGATAATAAGAGACCCTCTGATTGCAGAAAAGTCACTTAAAACTTCATGTCCCTTGCTCATTGCTTTCTCTTGATGCCTCCATGGGAGAGAATGAGTTTCAATGGATTCTCTAAGGTTTGAAGGAACTTTCACAGATCCTCTCAATATTGCTACAGCTGGCAGCCCATTTAGACCACCACTTTGCACATACAACTGTTCAACTGGGTTCTGTATAAAGGAAGGGTAACATTACAAGATTCTTGTCTTCCACAATATATTGACCAAGCCCATCAAAAGTAACAACCATATCCACTGTTTCTGAAGCTTAAGAAAACATCAATATTTGGACTATTCAGAATTTCCCCCACTTATGAATCCTTGAAGGATTGTAAAGTGACTCTGGACTCTTTAGAACACTAACCAAAAGTTCAGAGTATGAGTTACTGATCTCTCACATCGATTAATCTGGAAAGCTTTGTTCGGATACCTGTTCAATGTCAGAATATTTTATGTGTCCTCCCAAGATACCTATTTATTTGCAGGGACTTTGAAGAAGCTGTATGTTACAAATGTTTAGACAGCTGGAAAATTGAGGTCAGGGAGGCTACTCTCTAAGAAAGCCTCCACAAATATGCCAAACATGTCTCACTAGTCCTTGGCATCTCTCAGTTCAGTCAAGCAGACCAAATGGCACAGTAAGTTAGTATATGCACTGAAGAAAACAGTATGGTGAGTCCTCAAAAAATATCAAAACTGCTGTGATCTATCTGTCTCAATTCTAGGTAAACACCCAAAGGAAAGGAATTCAGCAACTAACAAGAGATATTTGAATATTCTTGTCAATTGAGGCAGTGTTCACAGTAGCTAAACTATGGAATCAGCCCAGAAGCCTGTCAATAGATGACTAGATAGAGAAAATGCGATGTGTCTGTACACATTGGATACTTACACACCCAGAAGGGGGACTGGATGGAAAATGTCATCGTCATGTATTTTGAAAAAAGCCAAACAAAGTATTGTCTGTTTTCTCTCAAAAGAAGATAACCCAGAGTAGTAGTAGGACTATAAGGGGAAGAGAAGAGGAATATAAAGGGTGGGGAGAGAAGGCAGAATGGTGGGAGGGGGTAGTGGGAAAAATAAGTGCAATCAAGGCATAATATATGGACATATCAAAGAGTCATAGTGAATCTATCAGACTATAAAATTAAGATACATGTTAATTAACGGTGATACAAAGGAAAAAAAAAACCTCTGCCAGAATTCTTATTCTAAACCCTTCTATCAAAGTATCATAGTAAATCTATCAGACTATAAAATTAAGATATATGCCAATTAATGTGATAAAAAGGAAAACATCTGCTCAGATTCTTATTCTAAACCCTTCTATTTTACCGTATTTGGGCAACTGGTCAGATCTGCCATGGGTTACCCCAACCTGAATCCTTGTAGCTTTGTAGATGGGACTGGTAAGTAAATGCTAAAGATGATTAGCTGAAGATTTTCCCCACCTCTGGCATGAGTTACATCACAGAGGCTGAAGAAAAGCACTCTGATGTGAAAGTGTAACAGAAACCAAGATGCTGCAGCCCGGTGGTGGGATGTGCAGAGAGACCCTTCTCCCTGGGTCTCTTCTGTTTGTGTCTGGGGAACAGAAGAGCTGATGTCTTTTGAGCCAGGCTCTTTGCAAGGATGGCAAACACCACTGGAAGCTACAGATGGTGCTTCTTAGAGTATATTTACTGCCTAGTATGACACCCACAGGGGGAAAGGTTACGCAGGTGTGTTTGCTTGCAAAAGATTGCAGTTCCCTGAGGTCTGGTTTTCTCAGTTGTGATGCAAGCGTCCTAAAAGCTTCATCCTTCTTCGTATTTCTGTATCCTCCCACTGGGACCTGAGAGTCAAGGAGACAGGTACCAGTTCAAAGTTCATTCTGCCTGCTGAGTTATAAGGACCCTTGAAATGGCTGTCATGACTCCTCTACCCCAAGGGTAGTTGTGAATATGGCATGGTCTAACTCATTAGCTTTCAAGCATACTAAAAATTTCAATCATTTCAGAGTGGTTGACAAGCCCTTGACATGATTCCCCTGTTTCACCTGGAACACAAAGTTTCTTGATGGACGGGGACAAGGAGAACATTGGAGGTGAAGTCCTCTTCCTAACTCTGGAGTGTTCTTCCTGCCAGACACCTTAAGGTGATAATTCTCTAGCACTGGCTTCATAGTATGAAGTTTCTCCAACTCAAAGGTGTGAGTTCCCAAGTCTGATGAGGGATGGTAGAGCATTGCCCATTTGCTGGACATCTCACAGACGGCACAGCAGGAGGGGAGCCGCTCGCTACACAAATCAATCTTGGGCCTACTCAACTCCAAGAGACAATGGTCACATCATGATAAAGCCAGTCAAGTTTCTGCCCCCACTCCAGGAAACTAGCTTCTCAGAAGCCACATGACTAGCATAATCCAACTGATATGTTTGGAGAGCCCCCACCCCCTGCAGCACTTTCTCCCTTAACCTCTTTCCTCCCCTCCCCTCTGACTCGAGCCCCTCCATTTCAATAAATGAACTGTCCTCCAAAAGAGTCTCCCTGGTCATTCATACCTGCCATACTCACTGACACCCTAGACAAGACTCTGCTCACCAGATCCTCTACATCCTGGGACCACTGGTGCACAATGGCCGACTGGGGTCAGAGGACACACAGAGGTCCCCACTATCAATGGTTCCTTCAGTGTTTGGCTTCTAAAGTACCCAACGGATGTCATCCTCGGGTGTCATTTGCTTCTCTTGGTACCACTCAGCCAGGTTTGCATCAGAGCAACAACAAGGTACTTCCCATGGTACACCTAGCATTCATTGGCATGCTTTCAAGTTAGCTATGTCATCCACTCCAACATTAAGTTTGGATGCAGAAATAGTGTGAATGAGCCGGGCGGTGGTGGCGCACACCTTTAATCCCAGCACTCGGGAGGCAGAGGCAGGTGGATCTCTGTGAGTTCGAGACCAGCCTGGTCTACAAGAGCTAGTCCCAGGACAGGCTCCAAAGCTACAGAGAAACCCTGTTTCAAAAAACCAAAAAAAAAAAAAATAGTGTGAATGTTTCTCATATCTACGAGTGCTTTTTGCTCACTGTCTTCTTTTTAGTCCCTAACTACTATAGCATCTAAAGTAGTATCTACTCTACAGCCTTCTGGCCATATGATCCAATGAGCCCAAGACCATGAATAGAGAGGACCACCATGAAGTTCAGAGGACTGTTGGGTTTACAGCATCAGCATATTATTGTGGAGTACAAAGAACAAACATAGCCCCGAGACAATACTGCAAAAGTGTGCCACTGACCCTCCCACACAGAGGCAGAAGTTCCTGCCCTTACTAATTGAGATGGACAGAAAGGCAGGTGAGTGTCTGCTTGTCAGTGGCCTAATGCTGTGTTTACCTGTTCCATTAAAGACACCTACCACAGCTCGAGAGCAGCCGCAGTTGTTGAATGAGTAATCTCAGGATCATTGACAGTCGTTTCCCAAGGTCCACCTGGCTTCTGAATATTTTAGATGGGGGAATGAGAGCAGGGTGTGAAATTCCTTTCTGAGTCTTATGCAGAGGCCTAGGTCTTGTTGCAGTCTGTGGGGTACAGTACTCATTCTTTTTATTGTATCGACCGGAAGGAAGGTGCTAGAACTTCCCCCCACGGTACCCACTACAACAGTGACCCCTACGCTGTGATCAGCGAGCAGGTGGGAGGTTTCTACCTGTTCCCCAGGGTACCTGTGCTGTATATCACTCTGGCATGGAGATGTAAGACACGTTTACTTGTGTTCCAGTATTGCCGTCTGAGGAAAGGTGTCATCTGTGGATGAAACTGTAAGTTTATGAGGCCAGTGTTAATTCAGAATATGCTTCTAACAACTTTGGGGCTGTGTAAATTATTTCTTTTTCTTCTGGGCTTACCTGATCTGGAAAATGGCTGCTAATCCCTTCCATCAAAAGTTTTAAAAAGGTCTGGAAAGAGTGCCTGGTGGGTAAAGGCTCTTGCTATCAAGTCTGATTGAGTTCCATCCCTAGGACCTATATAGTAGGAGAAAAGCAGCTGCTGTAGGTTGTCCTCTGACAGCCACACACCCTATTAAATAAAGTAATAAAAATGGCACATATAATATATCAATATATCATATTGTAATTGTATACTTAAACCAAAGCGCCAGGCCCTTCCTCCAGGGACCCAGCTTCTACTCTAATCTAGAGGGTTTCCCTTACTCATTGTTGGGGGTAACGCCTCCAGCAAACGCATGGATAGACTTAAAGCTTTTAAGCAGAAAAAGTCTTTACTCTCACTGAACAGCAATTGCATGAGGAACTCACGCGAATCCCACAGCCCGACTGATGAGGGATTCCCCTCTGTCTGCTGTGAATATCATTGGTTAATAAAGGAACTGCAGGGAATAGAGGTAGCCGGGGAAAACTAAACGGAATGCTGGGAGAACGGAGATTGAGTGAGAGAGAAGCCATGTAGCCCCACCAGAGACAGATGCCAGAACTTTAGCGGGTAAGCCACAGACACATGGCAATACACAGATTAACAGAAATGGGTTAAATTAATATGTAAGAGTTAGCCAATAAGAGCCGGGCGGTGGTGGCGCGCGCCTTTAATCCCAGCACTCGGGAGGCAGAGGCAGGCGGATCTCTGTGAGTTCGAGACCAGCCTGGTCTACAAGAGCTAGTTCCAGGACAGGCTCCAAAGCTACAGAGAAATCCTGTCTCGAAAAACCAAAAAGAAAAAAAAAAGAGTTAGCCAATAAGAAGCTAGTGGGCCAAGCAGTGGTTTAATTAATACCTTTTCTGTGTGATTATTTTGGGTCTGAGCTGCTGAGCAGCCGGAGACCAACAAGTGGGCCACTTACAACACTGACATTGGGACTGGATTAGTGTGTTTCTGTGTGATTATTTCAGGGCTAAGTGGCCAGGAACTAACTAGTGGCTTCCTTACTACACAAATCCTTGCCATTCTTGGTGTTGTATGCACAAAAACACATCCTGGTTTGACACACTTCAATTAACAAGAACCATTAACAATGAATGAAGCTACAGAATCCAAGAAAGCAAGGTTAATACATTTTGGGTCTTTGCTAGGACTATGGACTATGGTAGATCAGGTCTTGGTTCTTGTTTTGGCAGGTTCTGGGGTCTCTGAGCTGGGTTCTTAGGTCAGAATGGTGCCTTAAATGTGGCATCAGATGTGCTAAGGTCTGGGGGCCTGTCATACCATTGTTGATACTAACCCCATATCAGTTATGTTCAAACAGGAGGAAGAAACCACCCTGCAATGTGAGTGAAACAGCTTAATAAAAAAAGAACTTTTAAACTAATTCAAAGCACAAGAGAAAAAGATGCTTGGCCAAGAAATAATGAGCCCACCAAGGAGCACAGGAAGGGCAGATGTAAGGAATGGCTGCCATTCCTAGGTCTGGGATCTTGGCATCAGTGAAAGGCACGCTTCCATGGCTAACTGTATTTCAGAAGCATGGAGGTGCTGAGTTGGTACAATACTCTGGAGTGAGTCCTCCATAGAATCAGCTGCTAGGGAAGACATGGAGGGCCTGGGGGGGTTGTTGGTAGGGATAGGAACTGTTCTAAAGGACATTGGTAAGGTAGGACTGGAGGAAACCACTGTATGCAGGAACAAGACACTGCAGAAGACACACGTTTCAGGAGCTGACCAGAGAGCAGTGGTACTGGGAAGAGACACTGTTATCCTCTAGTGCTTCTTCTGTAGTCTCAGCTAGCAATCCAAAGGTCCATGTCTATTTCGTGGACTGTGCAATGAAGATTGGCAGTGGGAGTCAATACATATATAAGTGGTGAAGATATCTCAGTAGGTATATATGTAATAAGAACTAGGAGACAAATTTCACGGAGCATTCCAAGTAACCTCTGTGGTAATGTTCAGGAAGTCAGTGGTCTATGGAAGTTTCCAGTATCAAACTCTTCAAGCTGGAAAGTTTCCAGATCTTATACCACTGAACATAATATTTGAAAGGCCTCTTTATAATTCCTTTTAATTCATAGTTCTAATTTAACACATATATTGATTTTGTGGTATTTGAGGTAGTTCTCTTAAATAAAATCTCTGTGACACTAAATTATCAAATACTGGACCATGGCTTCTCAGGGAAACAAAGCAGTAAACAAACCTTTGACCACAATGTGTCTATCAAATTATAAATGAAAAATCAACCTTTGTGTGTTTCTATTTAGAGTCCTTGTCTAATCTACAACATGAATTCTACAATAATAACTCTCAGGTGTATGGAGCCTGAACAGGCTGCCTCCTATAACCAGGCAAGGCTTCCAGTAGAGGAACACCAACCAAGCCATATAAACTTTGACCTACAATTTGTCCTGTCAGCAAGATGTGCTGGGGTAAATGTGGCACAGGAATTGCAGGAGTGGCAAATCAATAATTGGTCAAGGTTGAGATCTATGCCACAGAGGGACCCCACCCCTATACTATAGCCTGGAGGACCAGAAACCAGAGACCTAGAAGAGAACCAAACATGCCTGGCAAAAAAAAAGGCTTAAATTATTTATAAGCTTTTATTTTTGTATGTTTTAATTATTTCTTTGAGAATTTTATTTTGATCATATTTATTCTCATTCTCCAATTCCTCTGAGATTCACGCTGCTTCCCTACTCACCCAACTCCATGCCTTCCTTTTCCTTTAAACCCATCAAGTTCATTTTGTGTTGTCCATACACTCCCAGATATGTGGCCTTCTGCTGAAATACAATCAGCTTGCCAGGGCCTACACTTTTTTAAGTACTGAAAGTGGAAGAAATAGTCTTTCTCGGAGAAAAGCACACCAATTGTTTACTCAACACCAAATGTTCAATCTTGAAAATATACATACAAGTAACCTACAGGGCCGACACTCTCAAAGGAAACTGACTTTCCCTCTCCCGTCAGTTATTAATTACCAGTAGTTCTTCAGCTAGGGCGGGGCTTTGGGCCAGCCTCCCCTCTCCATACTGCAATGTTTGCTGGCTTGAGCTTGTACAAGATTTGTACATGCTATTACCACCGCTGTTAGTTCATATGTGCATCTACTCTGTCTCATCTGGAAAATGTCGTTTTGCTGTAGACATTCACCACTTCTTGTTTTCTTACAAGACAGTCCCTAAGATCTGGAGGGAAGGTATGTGATACAGATTTCCCATTTAGAACTAAGCACACTGCAGTCTCTCATTCTCTGCTTCTTGACCAATTGTGGGTTGATGTGGGAGGGTCTTCTGTTTTAATAAAGAAACTGCCTTGGCCAGCCCTTAGGTGGGTGGAGTAGACAGCACAGGAAGAAGGAAGTGAGGTAGATGGCTCAGACAATTGCCCTGCCTCTACAGAGAGATGCGATGAAGCCAGCCACCAGGTCAGATGTGCTAAATCTTTCCTGGTAAGACACCATTCGTGGTGTTACACAGATTATTAGATATGGGTTAGTCAAGATGTTAGTAAGAGGCTGAAAATAATGGGCCAGGCAGTATTTACATGAATACAATTTGTGTGTTGTTATTTCAGGTAAAACTAGCCGGGTGGCCAGGAGCCGGGTGGCTGGGAGCCGGGCAGGATGAAAAGCAGGCCTGCCTGCAGCTCCACACTACAGAATGGCGCCCATGTGGATAATTGTGTTGGAGCAGCTGGCCCAATCCCTGCGTCAGGGGCGTGGCTGCCCCAGGGGAGTAGGGTACCCTTAAAAAGGACCGGGGCCCCGGAAGGAGGCCCCGTTACTTTCTGCTTCGCTGGACCCTTGGTTCTGTAAGTTCCCTTATTTTCTCCTTTTATTAAAACTGATTTACTATAAAAGGACTATTTTGGTTATTTCCAAACCCCTCCGACCGCTGGTACATAACTGAATCCACAGAAAGCTTGAGAAAGCTTGGGAAAGAATAGAGTAAAGCATGTTTTGGGGTCTGGTTCTGCTTTCTAGAGGCAAGAAAGCACTCTCATCTAAGAGAGGCTTCCTGACTCAGCTTTAGCTACAAAACTGTGCAGCTCTTTTAAGAGGTCCTGCCACGAAACACTTAAATGGTGTTGATGAAAAGCTGAACGTGTGTTTTTCGGTTTTCAGCCATAGCAGGAAAAAAGCTGTGCCATTTTAAAATGCTGTCTTTCTGGGCCTTCCTGCCAGAGCAAACTCTGACTCTTTCAAGCAGGCGGTCCTGACTATGGAGCTTTTGATTGTTGCTTAACACTGTTGCAGCTTGCTTGCTGGCAGGGACCTTGAAACACTGTAGAGTTGGGGGCACAAGCTAGCCGGCAGCCAGGAGCAGGGCAGGGCAGGGCAAAAAGCAAGCCGCCTGCAGCTCCACACTACAGTGGGTCTCTATGCTAATCACCATCTCCTGGAAGAAAAAGCTTCTTTGGTGGAAATTGAGAGACACACTAATCTATGGGAACAATGATAACCCATTAGAAGTTTGTTTAATACTATGTCCCCTTAACATAATAATAATGGCAGGTTTCTCCCTTATGGCCTATGACCTCTGTAGCCACAGGCAGTTGGTCCCATAATGGGGATAGATATGGGTTTCATCTTGTAGAGTGTAACTTGACACTAAAGACTTTTTCAAAAGTTATAAGGGAACCTACAACTGAAGAAACTTCTTGATATAGATATACACATATACAAAATAATTTAAATAGAGTTATACTATGCCAGGATGATAATGCCCATCCCTACATCACAGACAAGCCAATAAAAAGCCCAGTGACAGGATTGGGTTACTATTACCTCTTTTGAAATTGTTGGCCAGGAAAGCCCCATAGATCAAATATTACAGGCTAATACCAACACTCTTGATTACTTTCCAGAACTTAATTATAAGACCCTGTTATCAAAGGCACTGCATATTTAAGCTACAGAATATGGAGACCAAGCTGGTACTGGACTTGAAAGTTCACCCTTACTGACTGCCTTTCATAGTGCTGGATGGTTCTATCCTTACTAGAAGAGGAGGAAACAATCATCAGCCTCACCCAAGGCTGTGACCTGTGCAAGCTACAGTAATGGCTGACCTTACAAGACATGCCCGTTTGTACAATAGTGGCATGAATGTCATGGGAGGAAGCCAACAACTTTCTGGTTGTATTTAAAGATGAAATCCTTGTCTGTACTCATTGGCATGTGTGGTGATGGTATAAGCATCAGTGTGTTTTGGTCATACTTTGATGGAGGAGTGTCTATGTGTTACTTTCATTTTTAATAAAGATACTGCCTTGGCCCTTTAAGAGGCAGAAAATTAGGTAGGCGGAGTAGACAGAACAGAATTGTGGGAACAAGGAAGTAGAGTTGGGGAGATGCTTCAGGCAGTCGCCATAGTGAGTCGCCATGATTCTCCTCTCTAAGATGGACGCAGGTTAAGATCTCTCCTGGTAAGCCACACCTCGTGGTGCTACACGGATTACTAAATATGGGTTAAAGGAAGATGTGAGAATTAACCAATAAGAGGCTACAGATAATGGGCCAGGTAGTGTTTAAAAGAATACAGTTTCCGTATAATTATTTTGGGTAAAGCTAGCCGGGTGGCGGGACACAGCCCCGCCGTTCCTTCTACAATACTTGTTCCCATCTGAAACCTCGGGAAAACAGTCTACTGTCTGTGTTTTGAATCTGTGTCCTGGTCTTCTGAGACCCCACAGAATGAGCCACTAAGCTATGGTTGCAGCCTTCTAGTACTTCTCTAGCCCACAACTCCAGAATCTTGTGACTTTTCCACCAAACACAGTTGCAGCGACCTCAGAAGCTCGTGGTGAGATCTAGTCACAGTAATGAGCCACTGCCAATTTCCAGTTAGTTATTTCATAGCCATGACCAAATATCTGACAGAAACAACACAAAAGAAGGAAGATTGAGCTTGGCTCTGAGTATCATGACAGAGGAGCGGGAGTGTATGTTAGAGGCTGGTTCCATCATGGCAGGCCAGAAAACAGAGTGACACAGCGCTTAGAAATAATACAACCCCATGAACCTGTGCCCTACTATTGAGACAGAGCTGACTTCCTACAGCTTTCCAAAATGGCACTGTTGGCTGAGAGACAGGCATTTAAATCGTGAGCATGGAAGGGAGAGACATTTCTGATTCAAAACACAGCATAAATATATTTGTAGGCAAAAAATATCCAGGGCCATGAAAGGCAGGTCCACAGAGCATGTGCAAAGCTGCTAAAATAGGCAGCCAGGATTTTTAGAATGTAAAACCCTACTTCTTCAACTACTCTTGTTCAGTAAATGCCCAAGGCCTCCTAGGGACATGTTTAAAAGCAGGTGACAAAGAAAGGCCCTTTAATGTGGGACAATGGGGACAAATGAAAGTGAGGTTCTAACTTTTGCACAAGGCATCACAGTTCAGTGGGTCGGATTCCAGGCAGTTAGGGTCTGACTGTCACACAGCAGAAGACTGTTGCTTTCGTTCTTTGTTTTGGTCTTTTGGTCTCTACAGGTCAGAAAGGTTAGCTTGTTGACAGGGAGTGATGTTCTTTTTCTGACAGAGGTGAGAAGGGAAGCTGGGTGGCTCTGGTGGTTGGTGATGACATGTCACGACATCTAGGGTCATGTGAAATAAAAGGCTTAGCCCGCTTTTGGAGAGGTCAGGAAGTGGTATTGTAATAGGCTGAAGGACAGACTGGCATTGAGTGGAAGTCAAGAGGACTTCCGTGGTGAGAGATAGTTACTGACGTTGATGACAATGATTGACATCCCTGATAATACCACCTGGAGTTCAAAGGTCATTATTCTAGATGCCAATCATTCCAGAAGCTTAAGTAAGCATGGATCAAAAACACAGAGACGAATTAAAAACAAGAATAGGTCTATAAGAAGTAAGAGAGTCCAAATCCATTCAGAAAAGACACCTGGGGCCTGTCTCATCCAAAAGACAGTAAATAGTAAATTTTCATTCAGACCCAAGAATAGTCTAGTACTTTCTTTGACCTTTGAGTGACTTTCCTCTACATCTTCTGAGGTATTGACCCAGAAACAACAGGCTGCACTAAGAAAGACACATTTGCCTCACAGGTCTACAGGACAATATCCATGACCCACCAGTTACTCAGGATTTCTGCTAAGAAGCTAAGACATTGTTGGGCCTCTCTAGCATCCCCTTCCAGATGGATTATAGGTTTAGAGAGATATTTCTGACACTCATTTCTATAGCTGAGATTTTTACTACCCAAAGGAGATCTCAAAAAAAAAAAATGAACAGTCCAAAGTTACCCATTCTGGGACCATATTGCTTGTGGCCAGCATTCTAAAACTGGGAATTCCTGTCATTCCTAGAACTTTGTTTCTGTTACATTTGAAGCATGAGTTCAAAACCGGGCATTTAAAAAAAAAGCCTAGAAAAGAAAGATCATCAAAAGATAGGAACTCTGACACACTGACAGCCTGAGTAGTCACCATCATAGAGAAGCCTGACACCTAGTCAGGAGTGCTAGAAACATGTTGATCTCATATAGAAGACAATAGCTTGTCCTGTTAAAGTGTATGACTCCTACATCAGTGGTCTGCAAATATATTGATGTAGTTGACTAGAATACAGGAACCTCAGAGTCTCTGGGGGTTGAATTCTTTTGGTCTAAGACCAGGGAGGTAGTCCTCTCTACACAGAGTTTGGTCAATAGAAGCACAGTTGTGAGAAATGTGAGCACATCAGATTTTGATCAAAGATCAAAGTAAAAGAAGAAAAGTCCCACCTGGTTTCAGACAGAGCTGCAGCTAGTGTGTATGTATATATATATATATATATATATATATATATATATATATATATATATATATATATATATTAAACTTATAAAGGGAAATGGAGTCAGGAAAGAATGTAGTTACATTAATACTACTTTGGGTCCCCTGGAACTGGAGTTATAGGTGGTTGTGAGCTTCCACGTGGGTCCTGGGAACAGAACCCAGGTTTTCTGCAAGACTAGCCAAGCATTCTTAACCCCTAAGACATTTCTCTAGTCCCTAGATTAACCCTTTCAAGCTTTCTAGGAAATTTAGGGGGCCAACATGGCTGGAGATGGTGCCTCATTGTAAGAACTCCACTCCATTGGAAATGAAAGCAGGGCCATTATTAAATTGTAGAGACTCAGGGAGCCCTGTGCAGGCTCTGTGAGGATAATTGTTATGTCTGAGGCTCTCTCTGTTTTAACAAAGAATGCCTCGACACAGTGAAGGTGCTATGCTGGCTAGCTTTGGCTTGTGCCAACAAGTCATGTAGGAAGAGGGAACCTCAACTGAGAAAAATTCCCCCTCAAGACTGGCCTGTGGAAAAAATGTTTGTGGTGAATTGTCTTAATTGACGATTGATGCGGGAAAGCACAGCTCACTGTGGGTGGTGCCATCCCTGGGGTCCTGAGTTCTATAAGAAAGCAGGGTGAGCAAGCCATGGGAGAGCAAGCCAGAAGGCAGCACCCCTCTGCAGCAGCTCCTGGCTCCAAGTTCCTGCCCTGTTTGCGTTTCTTCTCTGACTTCCCTCAGTGATTGACTATGAGGGGAA
Organism: Arvicola amphibius; assembly: GCF_903992535.2. Classification (NCBI taxonomy): domain Eukaryota; kingdom Metazoa; phylum Chordata; class Mammalia; order Rodentia; family Cricetidae; genus Arvicola; species Arvicola amphibius. The sequence continues at coordinate 9,015,559 of NC_052052.2, read as the reverse complement.
ACTGTAAGCTGAAATAAACCCTTTCTTCCTCAAGTTGGTCATAGTGTTTAATCACAGCAATAGAAGCCCTAGCAAATCCAGGGATCAACTAGAATTAGTAGATATTGAAGTCCTTCTTTGGGAACACGGTAGTGAAATCTATTTGGCAATAATTCCACAGCATAGATTCCCTCCACTGGACAGGTTGTAGAAAGGGAGGATATCTGAGAACAAGTGAGACAAGCTTTGGAAATTACCTATACGTTTAAAAGATCTCCATACCTATAGAAAAGGTTCAGTTAGAATTCAGAGGGCTCTGGCACCCATGGGTGTCGTGTAATAAAAGTCATTGTGGATCATCTACTGGGAAAACCCAGAGAGCGACAGCTACTTTCTGGACTCTGAAACCACCTATCTGAGGCAACCATGAAACCCTTACTTAAAACCTTTTGATTTTCCTGAGAGGTACATTAAGGATGAGTGAGTGTGGAGTTGAGAATTAAGGCAACCAAGCTTCCTGTTTAACCTATTGATTTCTCAGAAGTTACCTTGAAAAATACCAGTGCGGTACTTTTCCTGGGTGTTGCAATACATAATGGCCACTTGATTTGAAAATCCTGATGGCTTCTAATAGGTACAAAAACCTCAGGGGGATATTTTATTTTTATTTTTGTTTTAATTTAATTTTTTAAGTTTTTGAACATTTCATACCTGAGTACTATATTTACATCATTTTCACTCCTCCTTTCCTCTCTCTTCCTCCTCCCACATCCTTTTGACTCCTTCTCAAACTCATGACTAATTTATTATTATTATTAATTATTATTATTATTAAATATATGCATATACATAACACATATATGTGTATAAGTATACAACTCACTGAGTCCATTTAGTGTTGCTGGTGTGTACATGTGTTTGGGGCTGACAGGTTTGGGGTTTGATGATCTGTCAGGGAGCCCTTCCCTTGAGAAAACTGGTTCTCCCTCTCTGAGCAGCCACCGATTGCCTATATCTCTTCACCTAGGGGTGGAACCTTGTGAAATTTTCACATCCACATTGGCATGCCAATTGGCGTTGCCATTATGTAGGTATTGTTTAGGTAATCATATTGTTTTCCGTGGATACAGCTCCTCTGTCACGTCTAGAAGATGTTATCTATCACTAATCTTTCTGGTCCTCTGCTTTTACCACCCTTTCTACTCAGGGACATGTTTAAAATAGGGTAATGGGCAATGAGGAGGTGCTTCTCTCCCCAGTTAGCTTCGTGCATGTGAGTCCCACAGAATGCATGCATTTGTGTGAACATTAAATCTCATTTCTGTCCCTAGCTAAAGAGCCCTAGGGAGGGAGAACTGTTCTGTTTTGAGGGCCGATGTGGAAGTTTCAAGAACGGGGCCCAGATCCTAAGAACTCTGTGAACTTCGCTGTCGCATACTAGAAATCCTGTGTCCTGCCGCCAGCCATGTCCGTACTTTCAGCTGTGAAGCGGGCTGGGAAAGCAGAGCATCCTGTAGGACCGGTTTAGCCCTGAAGGTAAAGTCAATTGCTTACACACGGTGCCAGAGAGAGGCTTTGGGGTTAGGATTTTGCAGTAAGGTAGCAGCATGTAAAGCGTGGCAGGGTATTACCTATCGGGTGCTCTAGAATTAGTAAGAGAAGCATCTGGTCCCTGTTGAGATCCATCCAAAGGCTCTTGACTGGAGTGTTTTAAGGTAGGGATGTAAGCTACCACATCTATCTCAGGGTTCACTTAGATGCCTTCTCAGTCAAGACAGCCACAGCTGCCGGGACCCAGAGGGAAGCAGGGTAGTCTAGTGACACCAGGTCTAATGAGTTGGAAACATAAGCAACTGGGTGCTGGAAGGACCCCAAAATCTGGTTGAAACTCCCAGGGATGCTCTCTTTTGACCATGTACATAGAGAAAAGGATCAAGCAAGATCACTGTCTGCTTTAGAAGCCATTCCATCTCGTGCATCTAATCTAATAGCTCTTTCTCTGGTCCCCTTAAAGCCTCATAGAGAGATCTACCTATAAAGCTGAACTATCACAGGGGAGGGCAAATTTTGCATAACCTTTCCATTCTCAGGAAGGGCCGTCATTGCTTTCAGATGTGGGGCACCACATCTAAAATGGTTCCCTTGCAGTCACTGGAAAGACTCCTTGAACCGTGGGGCAATATAAGTACCTACCAGAAACCTGATCTTTTGGAGAAAGATTTGAGTCTTTGGGGGATACATGAAGCAAGATTTTGGAGAGTTAAAGTAGTATTTTGCTCCAAAGTGAGTTTGTTTAGGTTGCAAACTAACAGATCATTTATGCATTGAAGGATGCTTCTCCAAGAGTAAAACTGAAGGAAGGGTGGCTTTCAGAATGGGGACCATCCAGAAAGCCCTGATGCAATCCAGTAAGCTTCAGGGTAGCTTAGGTGAAGGGGTCCAGTTCTTAAAGCTGCCTAGGAACTGAGAGTCTGGATATATGGAAATACAAAAGAAAGCACCCTTGAAATCGAACATTGTAAACCAAGAGGTGTTGGAGGGTATCTGTTCTAAGAAGGTTTAAGGATTAGAATATGTGGCATGGTTAAGGACCACACCTCACGTGACCTACAGGTGCTGTCCATCCCATAGGACACATCTGATGTTTCAATGCTACAATAGAGATACTGCATATAGGGTTCCACAGAGGAGTCAGTCATTTACCAGCCAAAGTCGAGGAAGACTTTCATGCCTTAGGCTTTACAGCAGCGGTTCTCAACCTTCCTAAAGCCGTGACCCTTTAACATAGTCTCTCATGTTGTGGTGACTCCCACCTCCATCATAAAATTATTTAGTTGCTACTTCATACCTGTAGTTTTGATACTGCTGTGAATTGTAATGTAAATATCTGATATGCAGAATATCTGACTTGTGACCCCAAAGGGGTCTTGATCCACAGGTTAAGAATCACAGCTTTAAAGGATATTGACATTTCCTGGGAAACTGTTGGATAGTTAAGAGTAATTGTAACAGGAAAGATTGTAGTGAGTGCCCAAGAATGGATGTAAGCCAGACTTCAGAAGAAATGAATGACTGATGTAAGAGTCTATAACAGAGTCTGTAGGACCAGCATGTGAGGTTACAGATATTGCTGAGCCATTATAAGGTAGGGAACCAGGTATTTAGGTCACAGGGCCTCTAAAATCTCAAAGAATCTCAAATGAGTCTTAGGTTTAGGAGTGATGTTTCTACAAAAGAAGAGATGAAGACAACTAGTTAGAACCAGAAAGGAATGAAGATATTTGTCAATCAGAGCTTAAAGGGGGTAGAAATGACTGCTTAGGGTTTGTGCTCAATATTGGTAACAAGGGGTGGAGACTGGAAAATCTAACCAAAGAAGGTGACCACTCCCGTATACAAAAGGAATATACACCTACGGTTAGGCAAGGCTCATCCATGAGATGGAGAACATGGGATCATGTATAACTTCAGTCCAAAAAGTGAAATAGACCTTTCTTTTCATTGTTTAGCTTTTCATAGTCCAAGAACAATGTCAGAATTTGTTTTTTTCCAGCTTTGACTTGAGTTCGAGGCCCTTGGATAGAGGCTGGCTTTTTCTCACAAAGGTAAGAGAGACATTCTCACTTCCAGTGACCCCTCACTTTGCAGTTTGTACATACTGGGGTAGGCTGACAGCCCAGTAACTTTGGACACTTCAGCTGAAATGTTCAAGGTACAAGGATAGCAGAAGAGGCCTTTGACCAGAGTGTGGGTTTGTCATCTTAGACTGAACCATGGCCACTAGCTACACTGAGATATAAGATGTCCTGAGATGGACAAGGAAGAAATGGTTGCTAGGATTATTAATTAGGCTTATCTCTGGTCTCTTTCTTCCTCCAGTTTGGCACCCATGACTCATGGGGTTTCCTTTTTGGGAGACATGAAAGTTATGTCTAATAAAGCAGTAAGGACTCAGAGATCTCTCTCTGGTCCAAGGCTTCATCTAACTGCTGGTTTACAAAATGTTCACTAAGGATGGTTTAGCCTTCCAGACTCTCAGAATCCATGTTGTGTGCTGTTTCATCTGACCTAGACTAAAAGAGAGGAGTGTGCTGCTGGAAGCTCCCTTTGTTATTTCTTGTAACTCACGGTTAGTGAGTTTGATAATGGCCTTTCTCAAGTCCTCTAAAGTCAGGTAATCAGTTTCAGTGGGTCTTTTCCCCCACCCCACTCCTTATATCTATTGCCCCATATGACTAGCAGGGCTCTGTGTAGGGCATGGCAGTGGAATTGAACCAAGTTATAGCTGAGTCATGAGTATGAACATCATCAGCCCAGGACCACAGGACTTTTCTCTACCTGTGCAGCAAGTGGTCAGGGTAGCATAGACATTTTGACAAGCTTCAAACACTTCAGAAAGTCCCTGAAACTGACCAGATACACTAGGCTCCTCCCTACTGCTGAGAGACACTCTCAGACTAGCTGAACTGTCTGAAATTGGTAGAGAAAAGCTGAGCTTCCTGCCTAGAAAAAACATCATCAAACCTATCCAACTGCCTGCAGATAATGAGGTGAGTTCCGGGGTTCCAGTTTTTGTGAGCTGTCACCCATGCTGGAGGACTTTTGGTGATACAGTCTTAGAGTCACTCTTGCTCCCATAAATAATCCAAATAAAACTCATTAGTCATCTAAGTTGGACTTAAGTAGTATCCTTACTTTGCTATGTTTTTGGTTCCCTATCTGGGATGAACAGATGTTTGTTCATGCCAACTGCTAACCTCAACTTGCAAGACAATGCATTCATTAGGTTTAAGTCACTAATTTTTGTGACAATATGTTGTAGCAACCACAGGAAAGGAAAGATGCTAAACCTGCATGCAGGTTCTCTATCAAAGCAGAGCTGGCTTCTACTGGCCAATAATGATCTATTGCCAGCAGAGACCTAAGCATAGGGGCATAGCTCAAAGGCACATTTGCCTGCAGAAATCTACCCACAGCCCACAAGGTGGCACTCTCCACACTCACTAGAACTCACCAGGTGAAAGTGTGAGCAAGTCACTTAGCCAACACGGGGACTGAGCGATGAATCAACACATACCCTGTAAAGGACGTGCCGTAGCAGAATAGGGTAGAAAACGAGACCCAGAAGGAGGCCTTAACACAAAGCCTTACAAAACACGTTGGCAAATATAAAAGCTGAACTACCACCTCCTTGCTGCCCCAGTCAAGGCTAAATCCAGTCCACTGGGGCAATCCTAAAAGCACTTCAGAAAGTGACCTGCAGCTCATTACAAGGCTGAAATGTAAACCCCAGGGTGGAGATTTCAGTTGATAATGAGTCTTGGGATTCATGAAGCTGCATATAGAACTATATGCAATTGAACATGTAGAAGAAAACTTACACCATGCAAATGAGGCAAACAGCCTGTGCTATATACAAATAAGTCCCAAATCCTGCACAATGTGATTTAAATGCTCCAGTACTTAAGGGTCCATGGAGCAGCTAAACCTCTCTCCACTCCAATCTGTGTCTTCCCTCAGAAGTGAGTCTTTTCCTAATAAACTCTGTGTTTCTGCTATGATTGTCTCTGGAGAACTCTTCATTCTAGGGCTTGAGGACCTGGAATTCCCTTGGAGGTGTCTACTGAAACCTAATATCTCCTGCCATCTACCTGTCAGCTAGCCAAGCAAAGAGGCAAGATTTATTCTTTTACATTCTTAAAATTCCTACTCTTTCCTGGAGCACCTAAGAGGAACCACTCCAAATTGCAGGCACAGTATAGACAGTTAAGACTTCTGTGACAGGGATCAACTAGTCACAAGCCTAGGTTAGAAGTTAACCCTACTATAGGCAAGAAAAAACGTACTCTACCCACATTCCACAACTTCCGAGTAATCAATCACTAATAACCTAAAAGGGACCAGGAATGTCTTCCTCTTCTCCCTCTGATCTTCTTCAGCAATCACTCCTCCTTGCTTCTCCTATTCCTTCCTTCCTTCCTTTTGCTGCTTCCTTTAGTTTTCCCCGAGATCCTTGAGTATAATGGTGGATGACAGGAAATGGTTTGTCTGGGCATTTATTATTGGTCAAGTCAGTGAGGTCAAGGCAGGGTGGCATTAGGAGCCACAGGAGTGGAGCGTTCATCTGGATGACTCTGACTGGTGACAATGCAGAGATCCCAGATCTGGTGTACATCCAGCCATAGCTCTGCCATTCCCTGCCACTTCACTGAGCTCCCCTGCAGTACCTGGGCCTCACGTGCCTCTCTCCATTCACACATCCCTCATTGACTTTGCTCCAGGCTCCCTGCTGCATCTCTGCACTGCCATTTCCCCATCCACTTTAGATGCACGTTATTCTTTCTTCTCACTGTAAACAGGTCCACCCCAGAGGGTATGGACTTTGTCTCCTGAGGAGTAAGACTCCTCCTTGAGCATGGATTCCAGGAAAGAAAGCATACCCATTTGCACTTTTAACCTGGATGACAGTCTGGGGGTAAGCAGGAAGCCCAGAGCCATTTGCATAGGCTTGCCTGTAGAGAGCAAGTGAAGTCCTGAGTAAAAATGCTTACGTGCATTGTTTGACATAAGCACAGCCAGTACCCCAACGCCTCAGACGGGGGGAGTGGCAGATCCTCTCCCAGACAAGGCCCTTCTCTGCTCCATGTGCAGATTCTGATAATGTGTCCAGAAAGTGTCCACCTTAGCTTTCTTCCCGCCCTTATGTTTCCAGCCTGCAGACTGCGCCCCTACAGAGACAGCTCCTGCTAAGATGAACTAAAGCTGCATCGAACAACCCTGCCTCCTTGTTTATGTGCTTGCAATAATCCCACCTCCTTGTTCAACTGTATGCGATAACCCCGCCCACCCGTTCAACTGTATGCAATCAACAGGCTAAGCTTCCAGGACTCTTTGGCTTCTCCATAAGAGAGCCTAGTCTACCTGACCCAGCTTTTCTGCGTGTTTCCCTTTTCATTAGTCCCTCACCACTCAAGTCGGGTCAGGCCTGGAGCCACGTGGAGTACAGCACAAACCCCTCCTTCAAAGAACCTGGACAGCTGGACCTTCTAACAGCTCTCAGGAGAAAAATCTTGTTCCATCAAGGTAAAATATTTGTCTTGAGAGGCTCCCACAGCAGGGGCTTACAGTTCAGTGTCTCAGTCTCATGGTCCCCCAAGAGATGATACTGACATTCTAACTCTCTAGTAAACTGTTCTCCGTTTACCAAAAGTTCCTGATAGTGTCATGGTAGTGGGGGATGGCCCAAATCATCCCGTATTAGGCTTCTTAACCCTGTATACTTACTGAACTGCAGGACACTCCAACCCACTAGGTCTTCTTGAAGATTCTGCATATAGGATGGAAGGATAGCCCCCTCCCCATTCCAGAGGCCCTCTCTTTTTGGTCTTCCCACTTTAAGAAATTCATTTCCTCAGCCTCTTCGCTACAGTGCATCCTCAAAAGCTAAAATCAGTCTAATTCTGACAAACTGAAGAAAAAGTTAAAGGTTTGCTATCACACTAATCTGGCTTCAACATAGCCTGAGTCATGAAAAAGTTTGATCAAAGTATAGAAGAACACATTCTTGGGCCTGAATACTTGTACCTCTGAGGGAATAAAAAGGCTCTGGCACTGGAAGCTAGGAGATATGTGACTCAAAATTGCTCAATGTTCCAATGCCAGTCTGCACAGAGTGTGAATCTTCCCAGATCACTCTCAGTTCAGGATCACACGACCACCTCAGGTAGCCATAGATTTAGGCTGATAATAAAAAGTCTCCTGGCAGCAATGGGAAGCCACATTAAGAAATTCATCAGCTCTGATAAGACGGAAGAGGTTACACAAGAAAGGGAAGAAGGACCTGCCTACTTTCTCAACAGGTTAATCAGGACCAAGAAAATAAGGGTTACCTCAGCCGGCCCTCTGCTCTTGAACCTACGTCTTCATAACAAATGTCCTTTCTGAACCACTTTTGCTTTCATTACAACTCAAAAATGTAGCTATATGAACTTTCAACTTTGTTGTACTAAGAATGCATTCAAAATTCATGCAATTATCTCATGTCTGTTGTTGGTCATTGTTTTCAGGTTTGAGTGTAAAACATCAGGGGGCAAAACTCGACCTGCCCCTTAGAATTCCTGAAGGCAACTGAGTAGCAAAATCTGTAACTACTTCATTTTTACATTTATTGCACTTATTTTGGGGGGGCATACCATGTGTGTGTGTGGTGTGTGTGTGTGTGTGTGTGTGTGTGTGTGAATACAAGCACTTCAAGCTGATTTTAACCTGCAATTGTGGCAGAGAGGTAAAGAAGATATTTCTTTCCATGTGTGCCATTCTCTTTTGAAAAATGTTTTTTTAAAGGTTGTTATCTTGGCCAAGTTAGTACTAAAGAAAACAGTAGTCATTTCAAATTTTCTTAGATTTACTTTATATATATGAATGTTTTGCTTGTATATATGTATGCATGCCACATGCATGCTTGATGCCTGCTGAGGTCAAATGAGTGCATCAGATCTTCTAGAACTGAAATTACAGATTGTTGTGAACATCAACATGATTGTAAGTCACGGAATCCAGGTCCTCTGTACCAAAAGTGGTATTACTGGGTCTTGAGGAAGGTTGTTTCCTACTTTTCTGAGAAATCGCCACACTGATATCCAAAGGGGTTGTACCAGCTTGCAATCCCAGCAGCAATGCAGAAGTGTTCCCCTTTCCCCATATCTTCTCCAGCAGAAGTTGTCTTCAGTGGTTTGATCTTGGCCATTCTTACAGGTGTAAGATGGAATCTCAGAGTTGATACAGAGATTGATGGGAAGATGAGGAAGAGAGTTTTGCGCTCTCTTTCAGAAGAGACGACATTACTCAATAGTGTGTAAACAGTGGAATACAGGTTATTGCCTTCCACTCCCTCACAAGGAGTCATCTTCAAAGGACCACTCCTTGTCAACCTGGCACTCTAATAGATCTCCTTACACCATAACATTGTATGTTGGAGAGAGTGAGCCACTCAGCCCAAAATAATCACACAGAAACTGTATTATTTTAATCACTGCTTGGTCCATTAACTCTAGCTTCTTAATGGCTCATCTTAACATATTAATTTAACCCATTTCTATTAATCTGTGTATTGCCATGAGACTGTGGCTTACCAGCTCAAGTTCCCAGTGTCTGTCTCTGGTGGCTCCATGGCTTCTCTCTGACTCTGCTCTATTTCTCCCAGCATTCAACCTAGCTTTCCTTGACTACCTAAGTTCTGCCTCGCTTATTCATTAATGGTAATTACAACACACAGAGGGGACTCCCACATCACCAACAGGCTCGTGCCCATCTCATGATGAAAAATGCATTCACTCTATCACCAAGAGTCTACTTAGACTCAACACTTAAAACAAGTTCAGTGGCCTCTGATATTCAAGACTTATCTGTGAACCCTTGTAAAATTAAAAAATAAAACAAGTGTTGACTCCCAAGATACAGTAGCAAAGAGTAAACCATCAACATGTTTATTGCAGAAGGAAAGAATGGGAGTACAGAAAGGATGGGTGGAATCAAATCAAGCTCCAAACCCAGGAAGTAAAATACTAAAGTCTGTATTTTCAAGTCTAGGAACCTGGTAGTATAATAGGAGCACTGAGGAACTTGGGCAGTTTCTCTCTTATGACCTTGCCAGCTGCAGACCACACATGATCTGTCTTGGGATGTTCCCACCCATTGCCTGTGCCTTTCTTTGGCGAACCCATCCCATGTTCCTGGCATCTCCAACCTCCCGGAATCTCTGTTGCATCTTCAGCTTCACTTAGAACTTTCCACCTCAACATGTCAGAAGTTTCCTACTTGGGATCTCATCCTGCCACACTCCCATAGACCCTGCCGTAGACTCCCAGGGTTTCCTTTGAAATCTGGGTGTAAACATTCTGGACCCATTATCATTTGTACTTGGTGTCCTTGCAAAACTCACATTCACTGAGTAACAGTGATAAACAGTGTGGTAGATGCTATACTCAACCCTGTTATCAATGGAAAGAATCAGAAAGAGTGGGTATTCTCTTTGAATTTTGGTGTTTATATGTTAAAGTTATTCTTAGAAATTTTGCACATGTATGCAATGCATGCTGTGTTGGCTAGATTTTTGTCCACTGACAGGAACCAGAGTCATTTGGGAAAGGGAATCTCACTTGAAAATGCCTCCATCCATTTGGCCTGTAGACAAGTCTGTAGGGCATTTTCTTGGTTAATGATTGGCATGATAGGGCCCAGATTATTTCAGGGAGTGACACCATGGGCAGGTGCTCCTGGATTGCATAAGAAAATAAGCTTTCTGGTAAACAATTCCACCATGGCCTTTGTTTCAGTTGCTGTTTCCAGGTTCCTTCTTGCCTTGAGTTCCTTGAGTACCTGCCCTAATTTTCCTCAATGATGGACTGTTAGCCTTATGATGAACTAAACCCTTTCCTGCTAAAGTTGCTTTTTGTCTTGATTGGGAGTATCAATAATTTCATATATTTATGTTGACTAGAAAATAAACACTGGCTGCATGGGGTATTTTGGTCAGTGGAGTGGTATTTCTGAAATCCTAGGAGACAGGTCCATTAGCATTCACAAAATGAAGCATAGTGCTAATTATAGACCCTGCTAACGTAGCTCTGATTTCACCCCTTATTGCTCCAGTTGTGAGCACACAGAGGCACTGGGCAGTACTTTGTCCAGACTAGCTCAACCCATTTTACAAGCATCTCTGGTGGTAGTGTTTCTACACCAGGGTTGTTAAAATATTACCAAGTAATAACAGAGTTGAGGGAAGCTTGCTAGATGGGTGTGTATACCTATAGCATTGTTGGGAGACACATAGACCTATTCTGTTGTGGAGCACTCCACAACTAATTGTGTAGAGGACCTCTTTATGAGAAAGAGTGTTCTTAGATAAGAGTGACTATTATAGATGGATATGATATATTCATAAGTGGCTTGTGACAGAGAGAAGATAACATTGCCTCACTTATAAGCTATAAAATACCCATAGCTGTTTTTCCTACCAGGTGAAGGTAAGCAGCCTTCATCCTGGTGGTGGTTCTATGAGAAGGTGGTCATTAAATGTAAGCCAGTTTGAAGTGCACTCATGGATCCATTCAACCAAAATTTCAACAATATTCATTCACAAGTTAACCCTTTTATGCAAATACTCACTGTTCCCTCTATCTGCTTATTCATGTATGCATGCATTAGAAAAAAACAATATTGAGCTGGACACAGAGAATCCATAGACACCACAGGTCTTCCCTGAGCTCTTGGAGTCCCCATCATTAATGAGGACAGACATAAAGTAAACAAGAAACACAGAGTAGAGCCATGAAAGTCATAAGTGCACCCAAGACATTTAGCAAGAAAAATACTGTGTATGGAGATAGGAGTCTCAGATCTTATCTGAGAGTGACAGGCGGAATCTTTCACAAGATGTTGGAGAAGGCCACTCTGGAAGAACCATGAGAGACAAAAGTGGAACAAGAGAACAATCCATCCAAGCCAGGGACAAGATATCTTTTGAGCCCAAGCAACCAACGAGAAAACTGAGGGAGGAGTATGAGGCAAATGAATAGAGTCAGGGGCTGTGGCAAAACAAGTACAGGAGGAAACATAGGTCTCTGGGTCCACACGGTCATTGGGAGGCACAAAAGAGGGACAAGTGTGGTAAATCATAATTTTAAATTCTCTCTCTCTCTCTCTCTCTCTCTCTCTCTCTCTCTCTCTCTTCCCACAAAGCATATAGGATTGTGGTCTCCCTCTTGAACCGTCTGAGTGCCAAGGTTATGAATATAAGCCATCATACTCAGCCTTTAATACTTAATTTTTAATATTCTCCTCTTCCCATTTTAAACTCCCACCATCTCTTCAATCAGTTCTGCTTTCTCTTTATTTTCACATATTTAACCCCCATAAATCCCTGTCTTTTTTTGCACTAGTTTATTGTTTGTTGTTTGCTTGCTTGCTTTAGTTCATTGGTTCCTTGGTATGGATTTGTCCTTACTTTGCCTATAGTACAATCTGTCCTGATTCCTTCATTCTTCTTTCTTGTTGCCCAGTTCTGTTTGCTTCTCCCTCTCTTGTTTTCTCTCTATTTTTCCAATACTACTTGCTAGTGCTACCCCTCTTATTATCTTCTAATTTATGAACTTACTAACTTATTAGCTTTTAGTGCATACAATATTATTTTTAAGTTATCAGAGTTATGGCTTTTATTGTGATGTTGCTTTATCGTCATAGTGGGTTTATTCCACAGCTATGGTTGGCTCTACAATTAACCCTTATCTCTCTGAGCCATGAAGGAGATTGGGCATGTTGCCCTACATACACTATGTAAGAGGTCAAGTAAACTGTACTTCATGTACTCTGGAGAGAAACTATAACTCAACCCTGCCACAACCTGGTTTACCCTCACCTTATGAACCCTTCAATGGAAAGAATACAAGAGATTAAAGCTTTCAACTAGCAACATGCAAGGATGCAGAAATTCCAACCCAGAAACAATCTCTTTTTTTCAAAATGGAACAGATTTTTTTTCAAAAGTTAATAACTCTCATAATGACCAAAAATGGCATTGATATAGATGAGATTCCAGGAAAATATTCTAAAAATGATCAGCAAAACCAAAAAAGGAAAGAAGCACCTTAAAGAATTCTAAGTTAATATTCCACAGAGACATTTGCACATGCATGCTGATTGTTCCACTACCTGCAAGAGTTAGGAAATAGAACCTTCCTAGCTATCCATCGGCAGATGAACGGGTAAAGCAAATAAGGTACATCTGCACAATGGGGTTTTCTTTAGCCCTACATGAAAGTGGAACCACAACGTCTGCATTTCACACATGTAGATAACTAAATATGACCGCATATACTTCCATTTCCTCCTTCCATGCCCTCCTCACACTTCCCTCATCTAAATTTATGTATTTGCTGTTGTTATTGTTTCCATTGTTGTTCTGATAACCCAAATAGTGGTGCAAATATTTACATAGACAGGGGGCCCTCACCTGGAGAATGGGAAACCTACTACTGGCTACACCCTTAAAGAAGAATTATTCTTTCTGATAAGCAGCTATTAAACTGCCAATAACTTCTTATGAACCTGAAGATCTTCCACCCCATCTATGTTGGAACTTTTGACCGGCTTAATATTTTGTAGGTTTCATGTGGGCAACCCGAACTGGCATGAGTTCACAAGCACAGTGGTTGTGCTATGTGCAGAAGACTGCATCTCACAGCTCCCATCTCCACCTTCCAGCTCTTCATTCTTTATTATCTATTTCTTTAGACAATCTTTTCTCATTTTACATACTAATCCCATTTCCGTCTCCCTCCCCTCCTCCCACTCTCCTACCTTCCACCCACCCCATATCCCATCCACTCCTCAGAGAGGGTGAGGCTTCCTATGGCTAGTCAACAAACTCTGGCAAATAATTTTGAGGCAGGACTAAGCACCCCCCCCCATTATGTCTGCGCTGAGCAGGTTATTTGTCCAAAGAGAATGGGCTCCCCAAAGCCAGTTCAAGCACTAGGGATAAATCCTGGTCCCACACTGCCACTGGCCCCACACTGCCACTGGCCCCACAGACTGCCCCAGCCACACCCATATTCAGAGGGCCTAGTTTGGGCCTATGCAGGTTCCCCCTCTATCAGTCTGGATGGAGTCCGTGAGCTCCCATTAGCTCAGGTCAGCTGTTTCTGTGGGTTTCCCTATCATGGTCTTGGCCCCTTTGCTCCTTTCTCTTTTTGACTGGAGTCTGGGACTTCAACCCACTGCTAATTTTGGATCTCTTCATCTGCTCCCATCAGTTGCTGGAAGAAGATTCTATAATGACTATTAAGGTAGTCATCACTCTGATTACAGGGCAAGGCCAGTTCACGCATTCTCTCCACAATTACTTAGGGTCTTAGCTGGGGTCATCCTTGTGGATTTCTGAGTGTTTGCCTACTGCCAGGTTTCTTGTTAGCCCAGTAATGGCTCCCTCAATCAAGATATTTCTTTTCTTGCTCTCCCTCTCTGTCCTTCCCCCATCCCAGACATCCTGTTTTCTCATGTTTGCTGGTTTGGTGACACACACTGGTAGGATTTGCTGAAGGAGGCTGAGGCAAGAGGATCATGAATCCTGTTCTCTCATGTTCTTTCTCCCTTCCCTTCTCCCCTCCCCCTCTCCTTCTACCATTTCCTCTCCCCACCACACTTTCAATTTTCTCAGGAGTTCTTGTCTGTTTCCCTTCCCAGGGGTATCCATATAAGTCTCTCTAAGGGTTCTCCTTGTTACCTAGCTTCTCTGGGGTCATAGATTATAGGCTGGTTATCCTTTGCTTTACGTCTGATATCTATTTATGAGTGAGTACATACCATGTATGTCTTTCTGGGTCTGGGTTACCTCGCTCAGGATGTTTTTTTTCTAGTTCCATCCATTTGCTTGCAAATTTCAAAATGACATTTTTTAACCACTTGAGTAGTACTTCATTGTACAAGTGTACCACATTTTCTTTATCCGTTCTTTAGTTGAGGGACATCTAGGTTATTTCCAGGTTCTGGCTATTACAAATAATGCTGCTACAAGCATAGTCCTTGTGGTATGGGTCTGCATCCTTTGGTATATTCCCAAGAGTGATATTGCTGGGTTTTGAGGTAGATTGATTCCCAATTTTCTGAGAAACCACCATACTGATTTCCAAATGGCTTACAAGTTTTCCTTCCCACCAGCAATGAAGGAGTGTTCCCCTTACTGTGCATCCTCTCCAGCATAGGTTATGGTCAGTGTTTCTGATCTTAGCCATTCTGAGTGATGTAAGGTGGTATCTCAAAGTCATTTTGATTAGCATTTCCCTGATGGCTAAGGATGTTGCAACTCTTCATTCTTTATGCCTCTTTTTCCAAGTTGTACTTGTGAGTCTTGACAGAGAGCAGGGTAAATTCAGAGGTTAAAGTGCCAACAGATGCAGAGATCCACAGCTAAGCACTGGACCAAATTCCTGCAGTCCAGTCAGAGAGGGAGGAGCGATATTATGAGCAAAGGCCAAGACCATGATGGGGATATCCATAGAAACAGCTGACTCAAGCTAGAGGGGGCTCAGTGACCCTGGACTGGCAGCTGGGGAACCAGCATAAGACTGAACTAGGCCATCTGAATGTGGTTGACAGTTGTGTGGCATGAGCAGTTGTGGGGTCACTAGCAGTGGAACCAGTATTTATTCCTAGTGCATTATCTGGCTCTTTGGAGCTCATTCCCTACAGAGGAATACATTGCTCTGCCTAGAAACAGAGGGGAGGTCCCTAGTCCTGCCTCAAGTAATGTAACAGACTTTGTTGACTTCCCATGGGAAGCCTCACCCTCTCTAAGGAGTGAATGGGGGTGGGGTAGGGAGAAAGTGGAAAGAGTCAGAGGACAGGACGAAGAGGGAACTGGGATTGTTATGTAAAATAAGATTGTTTTTTCTTTAAAAAGTAATCTTGAAACACACAATTTGGCCAGGGAAAGAGTTGTCTTTATTGTGAACCAAGAAAGTGTTGACAATCAGCTGTTCTTTTGAAAGATTTGAGCATTATTATAGAGAAGCCATACACTGCCTTGGGACAATGGAAAATGTCTCTTGATAGCAAGCTATCTCCCATCAAAGAATCCAGAGTATAGGAATACGAATGTATTTTCAAGATGATCATTGAAAAAAACAAATGAACATGTGCTCTACTTGGGAAAAAGTCTCTTAATGAAGTGTTGTTTGTAGTGTGGAACTGTGGGCTGCATTCCTGCCCGGCTCCTAGTTGCCTGGCTAGCTTTACCCAAAATAACAACACACAAATTGTATTCACTTAAACACTGCCTGGCCCATTAGCTTCAGCCTCTTACTCACATCTTGATTAACCCGTATCTAATAATCTGTGTAGCACCACGAAGTGGTACCTTACTGGGAAGATTCTAGCGTAAAGTCCATCTTGGGCCGGAGCTTCATCACATCTATCTCCCTGAGGAGAGGCACGGCAGTCTGACTAACTTCCCAGCATTCTGTTCTGTCTACTCCACCCACCTAAGGGCCGGCCAATCAAATGAGCCAGGCAGTTTTTTTTTTATTAACCAATGAAATCAACTCAAACAGAAGACCCTCCCACATCAGTTGTTGATGATGCAGCTGTGCAGTTATTTGGAAACAATTGCAGCCACGATGCCAGAGAGCCTGCTTCATAAGCTGGCAGCAGGACTCCATGCTGGCAGCATTAACATGCTGATGCCAGTATTGCAATCATGCAGAAGGTAAAAGCTCTGGGGTCATAAAGGCCCCATTTGTAGCCAAGTGGAAGATGAAGGCCTGTGCCATCTGTTCATAGAAAAGTGAAAGACTGTGAGGTCAGAATATAACATGGTCGGCATCTCTGCGGAATGCTCCCAAGTGGACTCTGTGTGATGCTTTGTGAGTTAAGTCCACGTTACAGTGGAGACCTTGGAATACTAGAAGTATTAGGAAAATTGGACATCTGCCACAGAAAATGGCAAACACAATGTAACCACCCCCAAGAGAGACCACTGTAAATGACAAGACTATACAAGCATGGTATCCCAAGCCCATTGGAACTCATATAAAGACATAATATACACCTAAGAAACCAGGAATGGGAACTACGATAACGGCTCATGCTTGCTACACAGCATGAGTTCAATCCCTAGCAACCATGTAAAAATCCAGGGACAGCATCACGCACCTGTAATTCCAGCACTGAGAAGGCAGAAGATCCTGAGAGCATGCTGGCCAGGCAATTTAGACACATAAGTGAGGTCTAGCCTCAAAAGTTAAGGTGGAGAACAACCAAGTAAGACATATGAGCTTGACCTTTGTCCTACACTCACCTACACACACACACACACACACACACACACACACACAAAGAGAGAGAGAGACAGAGAGACAGAGAGACAGAGAGACAGAGAGAGAGTTTTTCTTCTTGCTTTGGTTCAATATTTCCTTGATATCTTCTATTCTAACATTTTTAAGTGGGCTTGTTTACTCTGTGTCACTGTCTGTTGTAACTACATAACTTCCTTTGATTTTACAGGGTCTCACATCCAAAATATTGCCTTGAATCTCAATAGAGACAAATTTTTTAGTTTTGACCAATGATGAGCTTGTTAGGACTCTGGGAACTTTTAAAGCTGAACTGAAAGTATTTTTCATTCTTTGATGGATAGGAACCTTTGAGAACGATGTGCTTTGGTTTAGATGTGGAATATCCCCCACATATTGATGACTTGGGGGCTTGTTCCCATATTGTGACCCTATTTTAAAGACTGTGTAGAACTTAGGAGGCTGAGGTCAGGTCACTAAGAGAAGGGCTTTGAAGATGAAACCCTCCTCTGGTTCTGCCTGCTTTCTCTATTTCTTGGCCTACCATGACATGAGCCATCTCCACAACATGCTCCTATCCACTGAGAACTCCACCATGCCTCCCTCACCATGATGTTCTGAAATCCATCCAAAACCATGAAGCCAAATAAGTATTTCCTTATCTCGGTTGTTGGGTCAGTATTCTGTCATAGGAATGCAAAAGGAACCAATAGCAAGGACTTATACTTCATTGTTTCCATGAATTCCCCACACCCTGAGGACAAGGCACCATCCTTAGGGCTTTATCATTTTGAGTCACTTAACCCTGAGGCTGCAAAGTAGTACTGTGGCCATGCTCATTTACCGACATGGAAGGGGATACCCAAGACGTCAAACATCTCACCCAGGTCACATAAACAATGGGTGGGAACACAGGGCATGAGGTGTCCTCCAGCTGAATCCCATGTCCAGATGGCACATGCCTTATGATAT
This sequence comes from Arvicola amphibius, assembly GCF_903992535.2. Lineage (NCBI taxonomy): Eukaryota > Metazoa > Chordata > Mammalia > Rodentia > Cricetidae > Arvicola > Arvicola amphibius. The sequence continues at coordinate 8,997,761 of NC_052052.2, read as the reverse complement.
CTTGTACACCTCATTGGATTTGGAGATCATTCTACCTCATGAACAGAGTGCACTTCTGTCCTCAGCATTTCCCCCTATGGCCATCATTATCATTCTAGTCCTCTAAACTGTGTTCAACTAAGTGAATTTTGACAAGTTTGTTTGTTTTTTGAAACTTTAAATCTTACAATGTACTTCCTGTTTACTTAGGTAATATCATATCCTTCTGGAGTCTTTGATGGAGTTGAAAATTTTATAGTTATAGTTTTCCTTAGTAATGATAAAAGATAAAGTAGATATAAATATTGTAAGTATAATTCTTATTTGATACCTGTTTTGTTATATGTGATTTCACTATGTTAAATTTAAAGCTTTCCTTTTTTATTTAATCAGAAAAGGGGAAATGGTGTGGGAGGTCCTTCTGTTTATACATTGCTTTTATTGATTAATGAATAAAGAAACTACCTTGACCTATTTATAGAGAAGAATTTAGGTAGGTGGGGAAAACTGGACTGAATTCTGGGAGAGGGAAGGTAGAGAGAGAGTCAGACATGTCAAAACTTTGCCAGTAAGCTACTGCCAAGTGGTAATACACAGATTAATAAAGATGGGTTAAATTCATATGTAAGAGTTAGCCATCAAGAAGCTAGAGCTAATGAGCCAAGCAGTGATTTAAGTAAAACAGTTTCTGTGTGATTATTTCAGGTCTAAGCTAGCCAGAAATCAACAAGCACTTCTCTCCTCCAACAAATTGGCACCTTTTGTTTCTGGGTGGCTGGGATGAACAAGCGGTCTGATATTACAGCTGAGGGTACTATAACCAAGACAGGGCAGTGACTTTATTAATTCAGTATTTTGAACAGAAGTAGGGTTTGGGCTAATTATAATGGTGTCTAATTTATAAAACATGACCCCATTAAACAACCACAACCACCTTACAGTGGATGAATCCTTCAAATTCCTTCTCAACAGGGAGAGTGGTGTTGGTTAAACAGAGGCAGGGACCTTTGGAAGACGTAGAATAACCTTTGGAAGCTTATCACCTTCCTCACCTCGGGACATGCCTTCCATACACCAGGTGGCCTTTAACATTCACATCATAGCTGTGATTCTGAGGGCACATGGTAGACTCGGGTCTGTGTTAGGAGTTCCACCAAAAGATGTGATCCCAGGGGAAAACTCATCCAATGTTCACCCATCCCCTTTACTCCTCCCTCATTGCCTTGAATCTCTGTTTCTTAAATGTTCCCACTAATGTCATCCCACAATTCAGTGTAAGAGTCATCTTCTAAGGAGGGAGTCTATGAAACTACATTTCTTAGGACAGATAAAGGCCATACAAGTAATACTGTGAATTTGGTCTTGGGACAAACAATAACAAGAAAACCCCTTTCTTTACATTGTCATGGATATGCGCTCAGCAGTGACGATGTGACCAAATGATGGTTCTACACCACCTCTTTGTTAAGGCTTTCAGAAAATTTGAAAGACTTTTCTTTCCACTTTGACATTTATTTCAAGTAAACCAAGCAGTAGAGAGTGTTGTTAGTTGTAACACTGGATGTTGTCAGTTCTAAAAAGAAACACACAGAGTTGTCTTTCTTGAATACAAAGCCAACAAGTTCTTGCTTCCACCTAGTCTTTCCCTTTTGGATCATGAACGGCTTAAGCATCCCCTTACTCAATAAAAAACAAAACCAGGAAAAGCCCCAGAACAGATAGTTTTCACCTTGTTCCATCCTCAGACTCCAGAATGACTGTCATATGCCCTTTATATAACTGACGACAGCATTTGCAATTTTTATGGAGCAGGGAAAAGAGAAAGGCTGCTTATCAAACAAAATGATGCATCCATGAAAGCCGTCCTCCACGTGGTACCAGGTCACAGGGACACCCTCATCTTCCAGGCGCTTCTTGTAGAGCAAGGCATCATCACGGAGGGGGTCATTCTCACAGCTCACCAGGAATGCCTGCGGAAGCTGAGCAATGATCTTGGAGTCCGCTAGGAGAGGTGAAGTTTCTGCTGTCAAAACATGCCTGGTTTCCAGGTAGGCAGCCTCATCGAAATGTCCTGGAAATTCAGGCAGGAGGCTTTTGCTCTTGAACCTTCTGGGGATGTTATCAAAAGTGAGCCATTTCTTGTACTTTTTCCAGGTGTCTGGGGGAATACTGGTGCCACTAGCTACGGCATCTTTCCAAGATAAGTCAATGTCCAGGTATTTACACAAAGACGTCATGAGTAGGTCTTTGGTGAGGAATGGGACATTTTGGTTCTGTTGATGGGATGGCAATCGGAAATTGATGATCTGTGTAGCTGGAGTAATAAGCACCTGAGCACAGATCTTGGGAAGACTTGGAAAGTTGAGCAAGGCCTGGGTGACAATGGCCACAACACCACCTCCAATACTTTCTCCACAAACTACCACCCGGGAAGAGTCTACTCCATAGGATTTTAGGCCCTTCATGAAGTGAATGGTGGCATTCAGGCAATCATTAGGAACAGAAGGGTAACAGTGGTCAGGAAGTTTGCGGTACCTAAGATGAAATAAACAAACACAATACAGTGATATATGTACACATGTGTCACTGGAGGCCATTTGAAGAGAATCCTCTACTCTTGTTGAACAAAAACCCTGATTAAATCCTCAGAATGACCCTAACAGATAAATATGACTATCCTCATTTTTTCTCTGTGGACATGAAAAACCTGCCAGAATCAGGGAGGCTAGGATTCTTCATTCCAACCCACATTTTGCTTTTCATAGATGAGTGAGCCCCTAAAAGCATCAGTCAAGCTCAAAGCAATTGCTTTAGGAAATAGGACACCCAGCAAAGACCCAGAGAAGGTGACTGGAGCTCTGCTAGTCAGGTTAAGGATTTGAGTTTTCCTGGATGTCTCAGGTATCCACTGAGCATTATCAAAATTTATGTCAATGTCATATTGATAACATTGTTATTAATAACACTAGTTATTAATAAAATACTATAACATAAGGACTTGCTGTAAGTGAACTTTCTAATATTTATTTTCCTGGAAACAAATAAAAGTGTTAGGGGATGGGGTAATTGGACTTGATAATTAAGAGTTCCTAGACTCTTCTCCAATGCTCTGGCTGATTGGCAGAAGAATTGCAGCAGGTCCAGAGGCAAGAGAGCATCATGTAGTGACAGAAATGGTGGCAGAGGCACAAAGACCACTGGGCACCTTGGTAGTGGGAATCACTGAGCTTTGGAAACAGCCAGAAGCCTTAACAGTGTGAAAAAAATGCAAAGTGGCCTTGACAGCATCAGAAGTGAAGCTGCAAAAATTGGGAGCAGAGAACAGAAGCAAAGACACATTGGCAACTATAGCATAAGGAGGCAACAGCAGACAATAGAGGAGATGAGCAGCAGTGGCCAAAACCTGGAAAATGAAAACAACAGAAGCAGTAACTGCTGCCTTAAGGGCCAAAGGTTTTAGACAGACTAGCCTGAGAACTAGAGCATAGGTGTTATCAAAGCCTAGGGGGTATTGACCTCACAGATATACACAGGAGCTGTTAACCCTCAACACCATTGGGTTAAAATTCCAATTACTAGAGGCATTCATAAGGAGAACTGTGACCCCAGAGGTGGCACCTTCTGTGGCTCCTAGTTCTCTGTTGCCATCATTCACTTCAGAACTCAAGAGCTATGAAGCCCTAAAGAATCAGTGTAGGAGGAAGGGGGCTGCTAATTAGTTTCCCGCTTCCCGGATCGCTTAGACCCAAAATAATCACACAGAAACTGTATTAATTAAATCACTGCTTGGCCCATTAGTTCTAAATTCTTATTGGCTAACTCTTACATATTAATTTACCCATTTTTATTAATCTGTATATGGCCACATGGCAGTGGCTTACCAGCAAAGTTTTGGCATGTCTGACTCTGGCAGTGGCTCCATGGCTTCTCCCTGAATATGCTCTTTTTTCTCCCAAAATTCAGTTTAGTTTTCCCTGCCTATCTAAGTTCTGCCCTGCTATAGGTCCAAAGCAGTTTCTTTATTCATTAGTGGTAATCACAGCATACAGAGAGAAATCCCACATCAAATCAGTTGGAGGAGCTCCTCACCTACCACAAATTTCCCCCCAGTAGAAGAAAATGACCCCACGGAGATGATTAATACCACCACTCCCCATCAATAGAGATGCAGAAACTTCACTTAGAGTCAACGTACCTTGCTTCCAGGAAAGGGAGGTCAGGAAGGGGAGAGAAAAAGAAAGAAAAGGGAGTTAGGGGGAGGTACAAGGAAGAGTGGGTAAGGAAGTACTAAGGATGGAGAGAGATTGGGTATGGGGGGAAGCTAAGGATAGGTGGCTGGTAGTTTCATAACTTTAGCTCATAGCAGCCTTCTGGCAGTTTCAAGCCCCTTCTATAGCTGAGCATCTCCACTTGCCATTCTTGCACAGTTTCTCTGGCCCATGAGTCAGAACTCTGTAAGTATCTAGAATGCCACACTGAGGAATTCCCTTAAGATTCCAGGTCAAGTACCTGCATACTTCTCTGTAGTTCCATTAAGGGGATCTCAGAGATGTAAGGTCCCATTTTGAAAATTTAGATACTGTGGCATCAGGTAGGAGAAGGTCTCTGGAGTCTAGAAAGATATTACCTTTCCTATGATATTGTAGGAGGCTGCTTCTTTGTTCTTGGCTGCTCAACCCCAAAATAACCACACAGAAATTGCTGTGGGACAATGGTTTTACCCTGTAAAGATTTGTTTCTTATATTTGTTTAATAAAATGACTAGTAGCCAGGCAGGAAGTATAAGCGGGGTGACCAGGCAGGAAATAGAGGTGGGGTAATAAGAACAAGAGAATTCTGGGAGGAGGAAAGAGTCAGTCTACAGTTGTCACCCAGATGGAGAGGAAGCCAGACACAGAGCAAGCAAGATGTGACTGCCTCGTCAAAAAAGGTACCAAGCCATGTTGTTAACACAGACAAGAATGATGGGTTAATGTAAGATGTAAGAATTAATTAATAAGAAGCCTATGCTAGTAGGTCAGTCACTTTATAATTAATGTATACTTCTGTGTATTTCTTTGGGATTAAATGGATGTGGGACCTGGTGGGACAGAACTTCTGTCAACAAATGGTACCTAACATGTGGACAACTGCATCCACAGAAAGCCTGAGAGAGCTTGGGAAGTAGTTCTAGACAAAAAATAACAGCATTAAGCTTGGCTTCTTGATAGCAACAATTTCTTGGGTTTATTCTGCTTGCTAGAGGCAAGAGATGTTTTCTGACATAGCTTTAGCTGCAAAACCTTGCAGCTCTTTTAAAAGGCCCTGCCACCAAACACTTAAATGGTGTTTATGAATAGCTCACAGCACATTTCTTGGTGGTGGCAGGGACCTTGAAATGGCATAGAGTTGTGGCAAAAAAAAATGGCTCTAGCCAGTACCACTGCCTTGAGGACAGACTCTCAGAAAGCTAAGGAATGGACCAGATCCAGCTGTCAAAGTCACAGCTTTAATCCTAGCCATATCACTTAGTAAATTAAAGACTCGTGTGGTCAGAAAAAGAGAGATACAGTAAAGATAGTTTCAGGAGAAAAATCCTCTAAACAGTTTACAGTGGGTTTAAAAATATGTGTAGGCTTGGGAAAGAAAATAAAAAGGATAGAGTCCTTAAAATAAAAAGAAAGAAAGAGAGTAGTTGGGTGTGGTTGCACACACCTTTAATCCCAACACTTGGAGGCAGAGACAGGCAGATCTCTGTGAGTTCAAGGTGTGGTGGCACACACCTTTAATCCTAGCATTTGGGAGGCAGAGATAGGCAGATCTCTGTGAGATCAAGGACAGCCTTGTCTACAGAGTGAGTTCCAAGACAGCCAAAGATACACAGAGAAACCCTGTCTCAAAAAGCCAAAAAATTAAAAAGAAAAAGACAAGAAATTGAGCTTAAAATAAAGCCACATAAAGATGAAAAATGCACAGAGAGTCGGGATAATACTATTGTGTTGTCTTTAAATTGTTTGATGGCCGAGGAAGAAGCAAAAGCTGCTAAAAGATATTTGATTATAATAAATGTTGCTGTATTAATCCAATATGTATTTTGAAAATGACTTGACTTCAAAATGTAAGTCAGAAGGCATGTTACTTTAGAGAAGAGGTTTTGTTTTTGTTTCCACAGTAAATGAACTGTTGTGGATTCATTATGGACTAAGAAAAATTAGGTTTGATCAAGAAAGATCCCCTGAAGACTCTCCAATAGGACTAGATGGTGCAGATGGTCCAGATGATCCAACATTTCAGAGTACCTCTGTTGCAGTTTCCTCTGAGTTGTGCATAAAGAACAGTTTCAAGATTACTGGCTGAATTTTCTTCACAGAATTCTCCACTCAGGACATGACCATAATTCTAAACTTTCTTTAGGTACCCATAGGATTATCAGCACCTCCTATCAGCAGGAAGTAGCCTAGAAAACTACACCCACATTCCCTCCCCCCCCCCCAAAAAAAAAGGATTGTGGATGTTTGCCTTTGTTTAGAATGTTGGTTACAAGCTGTTATGAATAATGGTCAGGAGAAAAGCTAACCAAAAGAGATTTGATTCAGAGTTCTTGTTTAATAAAGGGGGGAGGAGGGAGTACTGTGGGACAATGGTCTGTACCCTGTCACTTGTATTTTAAATAAACACTGATTGGCCAGTAGCCAGGCAGGAAGTATTGGCGGGGTAACCAGGCAGGAAGTAGAGGCATGGCAAGGAGAACAGGAGAATTCTGGGAAGAGGAAAGATTCAGTCTGCAGTCATCATCCAGACACAGAGGAAGCAAGATGTGACTGCCTCACCTAAAAATGTTGCCAACCCACATGGCTAACACAGACAAGAATTATGGGCTAATATAAGTTATAAGAGTTAATAAGAAGCCTGAGATGATAGGATAACCAATTTATAATTAATGTAGACCTCTGTATGTTTCTTTGGGGTTGAATGGCTATGGGACCAGGCGGGACAGAAATCTCAGTCAACATAGAAATTGTATTAATTAAATTACTGCTTGGCTTATTAGTTCTAGCTTTATATTGGCTAGCTCTTACATCTTAATTTAGCCCATTTTTATTAATCTGTGTATCACCATATGGCTGTGGCTTATTGGCAAGGTTTCATCCAGCATTTGTCTCTGGTGGGGCTAAATGTCTTCTCCTTAACTCCGCCTTCTTTCTCCCAGCATTCAGTTTAGTTTTCCCCATCCACCTCTATTCTGCCCTGCACAGGCCCAAGACAGCTTCTTTATTAACCAATGGTATTCACAGAATACAGAGAGGAATCTCATATCACTATGCCACCAAAGAGGAAGAGAGATATCAAGTGATTTGTTCTAGTTATCCATTTTAGGTGTATACCTGTCCTGGGTGATGTCAAGGTATGAGGGCCCAGTGAAATGATAGCCACTGAAGCAGCAGGATCTAACAAGGCAGTTTTCAATTCCTCTCACTTGACTTTTTAAACTGTCCTATAGACTCTGTTCTCAAATTATGATAATCAGCTCCCTGTGTCAAGGACCACTTTATTTTCAAAAGACTGGAGTTGGGTCTTAAGTCATGTTCTACATTGGTTCAAAGTGGTTTGTAGTTGGTGGGTTCAGTGTCAAGAACGTTTATTTGGGCCATGACACCATTGCAGTTGATTGCAACTGATAATTCAGATGTCAACACGCCAGAGAAATTGTTCTTGAATGGAGGAACCCTGCCAGGCAGGGCCTGCAGTGCCACTGACTCTGAAAACTGTTGCTTTCATCTGCAGTTTCACTTCTGCAATAACAGCTATGATATCTCCCCACTATCATGCATTTTCATGTAAAATGTACATGCAATATTATGATTGCATATCAATCTTATGGGCACATACATTTGTAGATGGTCAGAAAGATGACTCCTCTCTACACTATGTTCTCTACATTATGGTGAGAAACTTAAAAGCCTGTTCTCTAGCATTAGCCTTACTGACAGAGCAAGTTGGCCAGACATGCAGCCTTCTGGACAGATCACAAATGGAACTTACACAGATCTTACTTAAGAAATTGCAGGTGTCTGTCCTTGTTACATCACAGTCCTTCAAGAAATCAATAGCATCTATGTTGCCCTAAGCTTCCTTCACTGGCACCTCCCTGCTCTGACTCAAAATTGCAATTAACACTTTGTGTGAGTTTTTGACACAAGATTTTAGATTCAGTAGATAAATTCTTTTTGTTTAGGGCCTGAGATTCAGGTGATAAGAAAGGCTGTTGACTAACTACGTCCAGATATTATTACTCACATGGGAGGGGGGGTATGGGTGGAGGGGAGGGGAGGGAAGGGGGAAGAGGAGGGGAGGAGATGGAAATTTTTAAATATAAAAAATAAACCATATTAAAAAAAGATCACATTGAAAAATAAAAAAAGAAACAAAATTAATTAAAGGAGAACTCCATATCCAAAATAGAAAAAAAAAGAAATGTCAAATAGGACACATAATCTTTGCCTCTTCTTTAGATCTCTCAGTGGACTAACTTCTTCCATTTTTAACCTATAGAGGCCCCTTTAAGAGACGGCTGGAACCTCCTAACAGCTGCACCTGTGATAGACTACAAACTAGCTGGTAAGTCTTGCTACGTATCTTTAGAGAATGGTTGTATCCCCGAGTGTTTGCTTGCTTTGTAGTTTTTTTATCACTAATGAGTTGCTAATGAATATATATATATATATATATATATATATATATATATATATATGCTTAGGAGTTTGGAATGGGGACAAAATAAGATTGGAAGAGTCAAGAATGTGGAAGATATAAAGAACTCAAGAAACTAGACATCAAAATTCTAAATAACCCAATTAAAAATGGGGTACTGAACTGAACAGAGTTCTCAACATAAGAATTTCAAATGGCCAAAAGGACATGTTCAACTTCCTTTGCTATCAGAGAAATGAAAATCAAAACAACTTTGAGATACCATTTTATACCTGTCAGAATGGCTAAAATCAAAAACACCAATGATAACCTATGCTGGGGAGGATGTGGAGTAAGGGGAACACTTATCCATTGCTGGTGGGAATGCAAACTTGTGCAACCACTTTGGAAATCAGCGTGGCGGTTTCTCAGAAAATTGGGAGTCAACCTACCTCAGGATCCAGCAATACCACTCTTGGGAATATACCCAAGAGATGCCCAATCATACTACAAAAGCATTTGTTCAACTATGTTCAAAGCAGCATTATTTTTAATAGTCAGAACCTGGAAACAACCTAGATGTCCCTCAATGGAAGGATGGATAAAGTGTGGCACATATACACATTAGAGTACTACTCAGTGGTAAAAAACAATGACATCTTGAATTTTGCATGCAAATGGATGGAAATAGAAAACACTATCCTGAGTGAGGTAACCCAGACCCAAAAATATGAATATGGTATGTACTCACTCATTAGTGAATTCTAGCCATAAACAAAGGACATTGAGCCTATAGTTCGCGATCCTAGAAAAGCTAAGTAATAAGGTGAACCCAAAGAAAAACATATATAAATCCTCCTGGAAATTGGCAGCAGACAAGATCGTCGGGCAAAAGTTGGGAGCATAGGGGTTGGGGTGGGGTGGGAGGAAGGGGAGAGGGGGAAAGAGAAGGGAGTAGGGGAGGGTTGGGGAGAGCTTGGGGGAGTGGGATGGTTGAGATGGAGGAAAAACAGATATGGGAGCAGGGAAGAAGATATCTTAATTAAGGGAGCCATTTTGGGGTTAGCAAGAAGCTTGGCTCTAGAGGGGTTCCCAGGTGTCCATAGGGATGTCCCCAGCTAGGACCCTGGGCAGTGGAGGAGAGGGTGCCTGAACTGGCCTTGTACCCTAGTCAGATTGATGACTATCTTGAATATCACCATAGAACTTTTGGTGACAGATGGAGATAGAGACAGAGACCCACATCGGAGCACTGGACTGAGCTCCCAGGGTCCAGTTGAAGAGCATAAGGAGAGAGAAGATGAGCAAGAAAGTCAGGACCACAAGGGGTTGGTCCACCCACTGAGACAGTGTGCCTGATCTAATGGGAGCTCACCAAAGCCAGCTGGACCGAGACTGAATGAACATGGGATCAAACTGGACCCTCTGAATGTGGCTGGCAATTGGGGCAGATTGAGAAGCCAATGATAATGACACTGGGATTTGTCTCTACTGCATGTACTGGCTTTTTGGGATCCTAGTCTATTTGGATGCATACCTTCCTAAGCCTGGATGGAGTGGGGAGGGCCTTGGACTTCCCACAGGGCAGGATACCCTGCCCTCTCTTAGGACTGGAAGGGCAAGGGAGGAGGGTGAGTGGGGAAGCGGGAAGGAAATGGGAGGAGGGGAGGAAGTGGAAATTTTGAATAGTATTATTTATAAATCAATAAAAAATAAAATAAAAAAGAACTTGGTTTTGATTAAAGGACCCAATAAAAGGAACATTACCTTATGTAGGTAATTAATTAGCACTGATAATATATTAGGACCCCTTTCTGTGGCCTAGTCACCCAAATCTGTGTCCCCCAAAGCACCCTCACATAAATAAACCACCAAATGGCTCAGGCCACTCACCCCACTGACAGCACCACCGACTCTGTCTCCTGGGCCAGGAAGCTGCACAGGTTGTGGTAACTGTCTACAAAGAGGAACCTAGGTGTTAAGCAGTATGACCAAGAGCCCAGCATGTCCCACCACAATCCCAGAAACAGCAACAGTCATGACAGACATGATAATAAGGTCCTATCTATCTCCCTATTCTTGATTCCTCTGAGGTGACCTTATCAGCTCTGTGTGGGCAAAGCCAGACATCATTCCCAGACCTCTGAATATCAAGATTTGGTTGGAATTTGCGGTTCACTTTTCTGTATCACTGAATTTTACGCAGTATGGGTAAACGAGGGACTTGGAATGATTGGGGATCTGAAATGGATGTCACTAAGGCTACATGTGCTTGCAGAGCTAGCCCTGGAGTGTTAACAGGCTCATCGATTTGCATTCATGAGGAGGAAAACGATGACCAGATGATAACTTTATACTAGTAGACAGTTCCATTAAGATTAGTGTACAGTTGATGATGGTCCAATTTCTGTCTGGCGTTGGGACAGAATTCTCGACGCTCTTAATTACCATATCCCAGAAGCACCTCCAGGGAGGAGATTCAGTCACTAAAGTTATTTTTTTTTTAATTTTCTTAATGAATATCCATGAAGATTTTATCTTGTTTTAGTTTCAGTTTCTTTGTTACTTTGTTACTTACTTGAGTGGTGGTTTTGTTTGTATGTGTCTATGTCCTAACTATATAACCCAGGTGGACCCAAACTTGTGAGCCCTTTGTCTCAACTTCCTAGGTGCTAGATTAATGGAGTATAACACCTCCCATCCAGCCAAGCACTGGGATTTTCTAAATTAAGTCAGTTACTGTCAATGTCCAGGGGGTTTGCTAGGTGGGTATATGCACCATGGGCATTGGAGGTATCCACAGTAACTTTAAATGGCAACTTAATGTAGCCTCGCGTCACCTCAGAAAAAGTCCATTTGAAGGGTTGCCCAGATCAAATTCGCCTGTGTGCATGTCTGTGTGGAATTTTCTTGTTGCTTAATTAGTATATGGGGTCCAGCCCACAATAGGCAGGGTCGTTCCCCAGGCAGGTAGTTCTGGGTGGCATAACGAAGCTAGCTAAACATGAGCCTGAGACCGAGTTAGCAAGCAGTGCTCAACCATGGTTTCTGTTCAGGTTACTGCTCTGACTTCCCTCAGTGATGAAGCGTGACCTGTAGGATGAAACAAATCCTGCTTTTCCCTAAGGCACCTTTGGTTATGGTGTTTGTCATAGCAGCGGAGTGAACCCTGCTTCTGTGGACAAATATTCTATACCTGTCTATTGTCAAAGGACAGTGGGGGAGGGCATAGGGGAGCCTAATGAAAGAACAAACACAGACCAACACATGGGGTAGTCTCAGCTGAGCGGGGCGGTGAGCTTCTCTATCCAAAGTTAGACTGAAAAGCTTGCCTTTTATGTCAGTTGACAATGATGGAATGTGCAAGGAAAGTCCCTAATCTTTGACTCCTGATTGGTGAAAATTGTAATTGTAACTTGACAACAAGGGTTTGTGGGTTTTGTACTTATAAATCCTACCTCTGCACCTGTTTGGGGCCCGGAGAAATAAGGCTCCTGAGTCCTTGTTGTGCAACTATGATCAATCAGAAACTCCACTTATGTGGTGATTTCTTAAATCTTAAAGACTTTGAAACCCACAAGTGTTGTCTCTCTCCTTCCCCATGGAACACAGCAGACACAGGTGCAACGAAAGTTCAAATATGCTGTTTCCAAGTTGCACAAGTGACTCAGCCCTCAGTCACCTGCCCTCTTATAAACTTAGATACACAGCTTCTCATAGGTTTTATCTATTTTTATTACTTTTTTGCGTCAGAGATTTCTGAGAATCTTGTATTAACATGCAATATTATTTGCTTTGATAGCTGAGCTTCTGGAGTCCTTTATTTGGGTGCTGAAGTTTGGGCCTCACTTCACCTCACCCAGATCCCCAACCTATCTCACACTGCTTTTCCCCAGCTCAGAAGAACTGCCTCTTGATGCACAGACCCTGAAATTTGTGGACTGGTTCTTAGACTTAGAAAGACTGGTTGTCTTTCAGTCTGTCCCCTGTGCCTGGAGAGGGCCTGGGGCTCAGGAGATATTCAGTAGATATCTACTGAGCCATTCTTGCTTAAGATTTTGAAATATCATCATCTGCAGCAGATAATGAGAGCATCTTGGGGAAGAAGGTGAGGCTGATGACAGTGAAGAGTGAACAAGCACAGTGAAGCTCTGGAAAAGGGTGGGTACCACAGGTAAGATACACGCATAGTTAACCTATGAATGAGAGAAAGCATCTTGGCAACATCTTCAGAGCTGCTATGGCTATCTCAATCACCAGTAAGTAACCCTCGTTCCATGATGTCTTTTGAGTCTGCACAAGCAGCAAGTACAGAAGAACAAGAGAGCAACCCAGGATTCCTGCTATGTTGAGAAGTTCACAAGCTAAGCTCAGAAAGGGTAATAGGAGGCATAGTGAGCAGGTGGGAGATGTATTAAGGACTCTGGGGAGGTTGAAGTACACCAGTGGTAAGCACTGGGTCCTTCTGGTTGTGAGATGATGATGAGACTGAAGGATGATAATTGTACCAAGGAAACAACTTTAGGGGGCAGGGATGATATAGTGATCAAGAATGGATGGGTTTTGAGCACAGTGATCCAGCAGAGCTAAGGAAACACATGGACTTGGGGTCATTATAGGACAGATAGGAATAGCCAGTGTTGTGAGTGGGAAGGAAAGGGAAGTGGCACATCCAGTCCTGGGAGAGTTCTAGTATGTAGTTCTGCCCAAACCTGGACTCAGACTGTATTACACAGGAACATTGTTATGTCATTGAATGTTATGATTTCTCAATCCATTCTCCCTAAAAGTTCCAACTTCTACTTGCTTTAGCTCCCTCCCAAGAGGTCCTCATAGAACCTGTGAAAGACTCTAACAGACATGAGGACTTTCCTCTTCCACCCAATGCAGAAGCCACTTACCCAGACTACCACATATGGCTCCTCCTCCATGGTAGAAAATGATGCCTCGTAGGAGTTTGGAGGACACTGCCTTGGGCTGGAATAGTCTCACAGGGATTGTCCCAAAGTACATGTTGGTCACCATCAAATTATGATTCTTCTTTATGACTAAGTCATGAAGACACTGGATGAATCTGGGCATGGAGCAAATTCTCAGCTTCTCTAATATATTTCCCTGTAGGAGCCAAAAAGAAGAAGAAGAAGAAGAAGAAGAAGAAGAAGAAGAAGAAGAAGAAGAAGAAGAAGAAGAAGAGAAGAAGAAGAAGAAGAAGAAGAAGAAGAAGAAGAAGAAGAAGAAGAAGAAGAAGAAGAGGAGGAGGAGGAGGAGGAGGAGGAGGAGGAGGAGGAGGAGGAGGAGGAGGAGGAAGAAGAAGAAGAAGAAGAGGAGGAAGAGGAGGAGGAGGAGGAGGAGGAGGAGGAAAAATGAGACATAGGAGACTATAAGGTAGGCATGTAGATGCTGCTCCCACTTAGCACTGCTAAAATTAGTTCATTGTTTCCCTCTTGACTTCTGCATATACAATGGACTCACATATCTACAACTGGCTTGGACTCTGCTTAGGAACAATGTGAGTTTTCAGAGTTTCTAACCAAAACATCCAGATTAGATAATGATATGACTGTAATTTGATTATTTCTCTCAACCAAAACTCATGTTGGAACTTTATTGTCATTGTTTTGAGATGGCCTTTTCACAAGACAGATAAATAGATGAACGGAATAGAGTGGAAGACCCAAATATTCCTCCACATGGTCACAGCCACCTAACTTTCAACAAAGGTGACAAAAAGAGAAAGGAGAGCATCTTCAGCAGATGGCTCTGGGAAAACTGAATATCCCCATGTTAATGAATGGCCCTAGATCCCTACCTCACTCTGTAGAAAAGTCAACTCCAAATGTAGCAAAGACTGTATTGTAGGAACTGAAACTGTAGAAATATTAGAAGGAACACTGGGGAAAACATATAGGCATGGGTAAAGACTTCTCGCATAATACTCCAGTCTCTGGAAGTAAGGCCAGCTATTGACAAATGGGTACTCAAGAAATTAAAAAAAAAAACTTACAGACGTAAAAGGAAAGTTTTAATCGAGTAAAGACTCAACCTACAGAATGGAAAAAGAAATAAATGAATAGGTTACGAAAAGATAAAGCACAAATGGACAATAGACATATTGTCCTTTTCCCTTTTTGTCACTGTGATTAGCACGTGGACCACCAGTAACCTGGGGAAGGAAAGGTTTTACTTGGCTTACAGGTTATAGCTGATCATTAAGGGAAGCCAAGGCAGGAAGTCAAGACATTTACCTGGGCAGGAACTGAAGCAGAAACGACAGAGGAAAACTGATCACTGTCCTGCCCCCTTGCTTGCTCATCTACCTATTCAGGGATGATCCCACCCAGTGGAGTGGGCCGCTCCACATTTTTAAAAGACAAGTCTTTGGTATTGGATCACCATGGGAAATTATAAAATTATAATTTCAAAAATAAAAGAAATAATTTTTTTAAAAAAATAATATCTGTCTTTTAAGTGATGATTAGATGATACTCCCACGTGTAGATGAAGCTCATGATGGGTGGAAGGAGATTGTTCCCTCAGGAGGAGGCTCCCAGGAGGTGAGTTCTTGGTTGAGAAATTTGAAAAGACTGTGTCTGGAACAAAACCCATTAAATACACCAGAGTGTTGCACTGTTTGTGTGGGCTTGGTTTTCCCAAGAGAGAGTTTGCATTTCCACCGCTGTGCTGTAGGTGTGACGCTGTGGAAGGGAAGCACAAGGTTTGAAAGAGTACGGTGTCTCCGGGGAACTTAGCGGCCTAAGGCCCTCGTTTGTCATCCCAGAGCTCTAAATTATCCTGCAATTCCATGCAGTCCCAGGGCTTGAAACAGCTTGACCTCTAGGAAAGTGCTTGCAGATCAAAATGAATAAGTGATTAAGGTCAGGAGCTTTCAATAACTGTATTGAGCAAGGCTTGCTCATTCTGATAGGTGTGGTCCATCGTGGAGATAAAAAAAATCTCAACAGCACAGTGTCATGTTACTTTTTGTAACGTCACATATCAAAACTTATTATTCTTTATCATATGCCACGCAACGTGTATATTAACTTCTCGAGACCGAGAATATTCCCTACCTCGAAGATGAAGACTCTGGCATGCACACAGAATAAGCAAAGGGCTCTCCCAGCCAGGGAGAGCAGAACAGAGACACTTATCAGGCAGCCTGGCTGCAGCTGCTGCTCACCCTTTCCTCACCACCTCCTCTTTTGTAGCTGCCCTCTGACACAATCACTTATGAACTGTCTGGCCTCTACAGATCTTTAATCAAGATTGGGACATCCATTTTATTCAAACTGCCTGCTTCCCACACAAAGCCAAATGTCCTTTCCAAACCTACTGTTCCTATGGACAGGCCTTTGTCCCTAGCCCCAACTAGCAACAAAGCCAAGTTAAGAGTCCAGTCTCCCAGTGCAGGCATGCTGAAAGGCTGAATACATGCATCATCCCGTGAACGATTTGATTAGCAAAGGACACCTGCCCTCTGCTCAGAACTATGCTAAGAAATAGTCTGTGGCTTCAAGGTGTTCACAACGATGCAACAAAATGCCCGGAAGTGAGTAAGTGGGAGGAAGGAGGGGAGTCCTGCTGAAAGATTTGTCACACCTGTTGGGCCATGAATCTACCATGAGTAGAACCTGGGTGTGAAATCATTTTTCACGCCCCAGAAAACAATTTGGTAGGTTAACAGCGATGCCTGCCTCCAATCCCAGCCCTCAGGAGCTGGGAGCCAAAAGATAACCACTTCAAAATCATGAGACTCTTATCTAAAAAATCATAAAGAAGTGCTGGGAGTGTAGCTTAGTGGATAGAGTGCTGACCTAGCATGCAAGAAGCCATGGTTTGATCCCCAAAACCTCATAAACCAAGCATGATAGTATCCACCTCTAGAACCTCAGCACTTGGCGGTGGGTGGCAGTGGGACAATCAGGAGCCCCATACCGTTGGCTACTAAGTGAGTTCAACGCTATCCTGAGCTTAAGGAAATAAGAGACAGCAGGTGGGGAGGGGATAAAAAGAACAAGAAAGAGAAAGGGAAGGAGGGATGGATACAGACAAACATGATATTTCTGTGTATTTAAGATCCAATAATGTAACCACCTCAGTCATGGGGAAATAGAGAGAGGGGAGAATAAAAGAAGAAAGGCAAACTACACAGACGAACCCTGTTGTTTTTGTATAAATTTATATCTAATGATTTTACCAAGAAAGACACAGGAGTCCGAGGCTAGGGTGAAAAACTGTTAGCTTGGAAAGGTTAAGGAGTAACTAGCCTACCTTTCCCCTTCCCCAGCATCTCAGAAAGAGATCTCTTTTCCACTGTTCCAATCAGAGGGGGACCAACAAACTCTAAATCCCTCCCTTCTACTTTCTGTGTGTTTCTCTATTCCTTTTTCTGACTCCCTCTTTACTCTCTGTCTACTTCCTGTCAAATAGCTGCTGTCTCTCCCTCTTGACCTCACATTTTTATTTAATTAACACAATCTTGGGATTCACAGTGTGATCAAATATCCCACAACAGAACCCTGAAAACAGTGTTTCCCCCAAGAGCAGACTCACCATGGTAATGAAGAACAGCGCCACACAGTGCATACACCTGAATTTGACCGGATGCCGCAAGGCAGAGGGAATTTCTGCGATGAGAAAGTGCTGTATGACAGCCCATATGAAGACTCCTAGGAAAAAGATAGACAAGTTGAGCAGTAGCACCAGCCACAGGGCAGTCATGGTCCCAGGGCTCCAACAACCTGCTCTCAGAGGCCCTGAGAAGCAACTGTCCCAAAGATCTTCCTTGGGAACAAATGACTCAGTTTTATGGCCTACCACCTCCACTATCTCCTTTCAGACTACACCTGACTTAGTGGCCTGATCTAGCCTCTGGGATATCCTCACAGGTCAACAGGATCCAGAGGAACCTGCTGCCCAAGGAACAAAGGGAAAAAGGGAGATGACCTGGATCCCCAAGGTAGTTTGGAAGACAGGATTACAAAGAGGAATGGGACGGGAGCTTTCCCAGCATCTGCCCATCCACTGAAGCACAGGGGAGAACACAGGAGCCCACAGCCTGACCCTTTGCTGAGCACCAGGAGAGATGAACCCCCTTCTGCAACAGTTTGCTTAAGGAATTCGAGGCCATCCGGTTTGTAAACACTTGCTAAACTAGCAAGTCTTTTCTCATTTCTGACGATTTTACCTAGGATGGGCTCTCTGCTCTCTGAATGCAGAAGGCAGAGGAGCCCAGAGATGGGTGAACTGTTCTAAGTCAAGTCCAGGTGTGCCTACAGGTACCAGGCACGCCAACACTTGGGCAGCAATGGAGAGTTTTGTATAGGCTACATATTCCAAGTCTATGGAAAATTTGATAAGAAAAGCACATAGATTATTATTTCCCTGTGTTTGTTTGTTATTTAAAAGCATATACCAGGGCTGACACAGTGGGTGGAAGCACTTGCCAGCAAGCATATTGATCTGAGTTCAGTCCCCAGGATCTAAATGATCAAAGGAGAAAACTACTGCCCATTGTCATCTGACCTTTCACACACACCATTACATGTGTGTGCCTGTACACACGCATACAATATAAGTAAATTAATATAATAAAATATTAAGCATATAACATAAAATTTCTGGTCAGAGCCATTTCTAAGTGCCCAGTACAACAGAACTAACTGAATGTATCCCATACAGCAGATCTCCTACAACAAAGAATTTACATCCTTGGACTCCCCTCCTTCCCAGTTCCCAAGCAAACACGATTCTGAACTGTAAGAGTCTGGCTGCCTTAAATACCTCCATATATGGGCCTATGTAATGTTTTTTGTGTAACAGCATTACCAAATTAACATATAGTTCACAACTTTGTCAATACTGCAGTGAACAAGATTTTTTCGTTTAAAATAATAATCGGATATATATATATATATATATCACATTTCCTGTATTTTTTTATTTCTGTGGGTATTTCATCATCCATTTATCCACTGAGAGACATTTATGTTACCTCTACCTTTTTGCTATGATGCATAATGTTATCATAGGCTCATATGTATGCAAATTTTCAGTCATGTTTACGTATTTTTATTTGTCTACAATACATTTGTATGCACATGTGGGTATATAAAGTAGATATAAAATCCATAAACATTAAGTCAGAGGCGTCTTCACCAAATGAATTCTCTCAGGAGTGATGATCCTCCCTCTACAGTCTTTCTGGAAGAAATATTTATAGGGACCTCAGCATAGCCAGTACACCAACAGGATATCATTTATCCATCAATCACAGGTGAGAGAGTTGATCCAAGAAAGGCTATGGTTACATAGAAGAGCATCGGCAACTTTATAACTTGAATGTTGTGGGTAGTAGGGTGGTTTATGGCTACTACAGATGCATCTAACAAACACTGACTGATCAGAAACCTATGGTGGGCACTCACAGCATGAAGTACAGAGGTCCCCTGACCATTCCCTGTGAACATTAAAGAGGAATAGGCTAAGCAAGGACAATGACCTTGGTAACACTGACAGCTGTTGTGAAAGATTGCTTTATGTAAAGATGTGTTACATTTGTTTATGTTGCAGAATATTACTTTAACTATGTAAAGGTATGTGGCATGTGAGGGTGGGAGAGCAGCAGAACTGACCCCACTCCTTGCTGTCCAATACATGGGGTAAGTCAGCTGGAACAGAACTGAAGAGCTCACCTGAGGGGGTGATGATAGGGAGTGAAAGGTAAACTGGCTGACCAACACAGCTACCACCCAGGCCTAGAACCAGGGCTACAAGGTTTTCCACCCCAACACCTCATCTATGAACTGCTGGAGCATGTGAAGCTATTGGTCCTGAAAACCCAAAGCTACACCATCTCCATGACAGAAGGCAACAATAGGTTATCCAGTAGGAATCCCAGTGAGGCTGTAGTAGAAACCTACGGCCTCAAACCAGACCAATGACTCATTGCAATGAACACTATTGAATGAATTAAAGATGTATGGACTAAAGGGGTAGTGACTCACTGAGCCACACTGCAGCTTCCATGCTAAGATTTTTATAATTTGCTTTTTTTATTTTGTTTGTTTTTTGTTTTGGTTTGGTTTGGTTTGGTTTTGCTTTTAAATTTTATTTTGTGGGGGAGGTTGCAAGTTAAGGGGACAGAAATGAAGAGAGAGGGGAATGAATGGGATCAGGATACATGATGTAAAATCTGCAAAGAATAAGTAAAAAGTCTTATAAAATAGTTTGAATAGAAGAGACTGAGGAATTTCTTTCTGAACATATAGAAAATATCTTCAGTGAACTCATAGCAGAAAATTTCCCTAACTTAGATAAAGAAACAACTATATAGACACAGGAATACTTTAGAACATCAAACAGGAAAAATATAACTTCCCCTTGTCATATTATTACTAAACAAGTAGATATTTAATGTATTGAAAGTGACAGAAAAGAAGAACAAGTTACATATAAATGCAGGCCTGTCTGAATAGCATCAGATTTCACAACAGAAACTATAAAAGTCAGGAAGGTTGGAATGATGTTCTTCAAGTGTTGAATAACAACAACTATCAAATCTGCCTATTATACCCAGCAAGACTACCAGTCATAACTGAAGGAGGAGGCAAAACTTTTCACAATAAAAACAGGCTTAAGGAATTCATGGCAACTTCAAAAGCTCTACAAGATACTTGAAGGAATTCTTCAAACTGGACAGAAAGACAAACATGCACTTATGGTCACATAGAAGAATAAATCAGACCAGAATAAAAGTTAAGCTTGGAGGAATTAAAAAGAAACAAACACTGTACAGCCAACAAGATGACAGGAACTGATACACATATTTTAATAACTCTAAATACTTATGGTCTCAATCCCCTCATTCAAATGACACAAAAGAGCAGTTTGGATTAAAATGAATGATTCGTTGTCTCCAATAAATGTGCCATAAAGTACAGACAAAAGGATGTAAGACATATTCCAAGCAAATGAAGTAAGAAGCAACAGAAATTGCTGCTCTAATAACTGATAAAATTGACTTTACACCAAATCTAGTCAGAAGAGATAAAGAAACTTAGTTCATACTGATTAGGGGAACAATGTATCAAGAGTTCATTATAATCCTAAACATACACACACACAATATCAGCACCCTAATTTCATAGCAAATATTCTGCTAGAGGTAAAAATAAATCACAGGTTAATCCATCTCAAGAACAGCAGACGACTCCAGAACTCTATTTTTATCAACAGACAGCTCATCCAGTCAAAAATTAAGTAGAGAGTTCTTTGAACACGCTGGGCATTAATCCTCTATTGGATGGATACCTGGTAAAAGTGATCTCCATTCAACAAACTTCCTTTTCACTCAGTTGGCTATTTCCATTGCTGCACAGACACCTTTTAGTTTTGTGGGATCTCATTTGTCAATTGTTGGTATTAATTACTGAGCAAATGGAGTCCTCTTCAGAAATTCCTTTTCGGCAACTACTCTTTGTGGGCCTCTACTGTTCTGTGTTTTGATCTAGAAGTTTCAGCAATTCAGGTTTCACATTAAGACCTTTGATCTATTTGGAGTCAGGTTTTTTTTTTTACGTATTTATAGATATGGTTCACTCTTCTGTATGTGGACATCTAGTTTCCCAGCACTATTTTTTGAGGTTCGGTGTATATTTTTCATTTGGTGTATATTTTTCATTTGCTGTATATTTTTCATTTGGTGTATATTTTTCATTTGGTGTATATTTTTCATTTGGTGTATATTTTTCATTTGCTGTATATTTTTGGCACATTTGACAAAAATAGAAAGCTGTAGATGACATGTGATTGGATTTTCTAGTCTGTTCTATTGATTAATGCTCTGTAATATAGCTTGAAATCTGGTATACTAATTCCCCCAACCTTGGTTTTTTGTTGTTGTTTGTTTGGTTGGTTTTTTTTTTTGTAGAGTTCCTTTGGCTATCTGGGGTCGTTTTGTTTTGTTTTGTTTTGTTTTGTTTTGTTTTGTTTTTCGAGACAAGGTTTCACTGTAGTTTTAGAGCCTGTCCTGGAACTAGCTCTTGTAGACCAGGCTGGCCTCGAACTCACAAAGCTCCCCCTTTCTCTGTCTCCCAAGTGCTGGGATTAAAGGTGTGCGCCACCACCGCCCAGCTATCTGGGGTCTTTTGTGATTCCATATGAATTTTAAGATGGTTTATTCTGTTTTGTGAAGATTGTCATGGGGATTTTGCTTAGTATTGCATTGAATCTGTAACTTGCTTTTGGTAGGATAATCTTTTTTACAATGTTAATTCTACCAATCCATGACTGTGAGAGGTATATCTCCTAGTCTTTTCCCCAATCTCTATCTTCAGCAACTTAAAGTTTTAATTATAAAGATTTTCACATCCTTGGTTGAATTTATTCCTAGATATTTTTTGAGATATATGTTAATGGGAGTGTTTCTAGTGTTTTTTCTCAGTAAGGTTTTTAATAGTATACAAAAAGTTTGATGATAAAAACAGTGTGCTATTACTGGCACAAAAACAAACTAGGAAGATCCAGGGAACAGACTAGAGGACTCAGATATGAACCCATGAACTTGCAGCCACTTGGCTTTTGACAAAGATGCTAAAAATACTTACCAGAGAAAAGATAAGCCTCTTCAACAAGTGATGCCAGAAAACCGGTATCCTCATGTAGAAGAATGAAAGTAGGCTCTTATCCCTCTACTTGCACAAAAATCAACTCTCAGTGGATCAAAGATCTTAACACAGGGTAGGGCCTAAAACTCATGGAAAAGCTGGAAAAATTACTCAAGACACAGGCATAAGAAATGACTTATCAATTGGAAAACAATTGATCAGGAGAGAAGACCAATTATCAACAACGAGAACCTCCTGCAGTTAAAATGCTTAGGTACAGCAGAAGAAGCTGTTAATTAAGTGAGAAGGTCACCTACAAAGAGGAAGAAAATCTTTGCCAGATGATATAAATGTAAATGTAAACCTGATAAAGGATAAGTATCCAGGAAATACAAAGAACCCAAAAAAATTAAACAAGAAAAGAATTTTCTAAAAATGGGCCGGGGAGCTTAAAACAGAATTGTTCAAGGAGAAAATACAAAGGGTCAACAAATAATTGAGAAAGTGCTCAAAATCTTGAGCCATCAGGGACAGGAAAATTAAATCATACTGAGATTCCATCTTACTCTCGCAAGAATGGCTATTGTCAAATTAAAAAAAAAAATAACCAATACCCAAGAGGATATGAAAGAACAGGAATAGTCACTGCCAGTAGAAGTATAAACTGCCAGACACAGAAAGACAATTATCACATGTACTCACTCGTAGGTGGTTTTAAAACATAAAGCAAAGAAAACCAGCCCACAAACCACAATCCCAGAGAACCTAGACAACAATGACGACTCTAAGAGGGACTTACATAGATCTAATCTACATGGGAAGTAGAGAAAGACAGGATCTCCTGAGTAAATTGGGAGCATGGGGACCTTGGGGGAGGGCTGAAGAGGGAAGGGGAGAGGCAGGGAGGGGAGCAGAGAAAAATGTAGACTAGATCAATAAAAATCAATTTTAAAAAAAAGTATAAACTGGTACAGCCATGAGGGAAATCAGTGTGAAGGTTTGTTAGGAAGCTTAAAACCAAATTTCCAAATGACCCAGATATACCACTCCTGGGCATCTACCCAAAAGATTCCATATACGCCTACAGAGATACCTGCACATCCAAACTAATAACTGCTCTATTTATAGCAGCACAGAAATGGTATCAGGCAGGATGCCCATAAACAGATGAATAGATAACGAAAGTGTGGTACACAGGCACAATGGAATGTTTTTTTTATTACCTTATTCATTTATTGTGTGTCTGGGGGAGGGACACCTGCCATAGTACACAGATGGAGGTCAGAAGACATTTGGGGGAATTGGGTTTTTTTATTTCCACCATACGGGTCCATGGAATCAAAATCAGGTTATCATACTTGGTGGCAAGTGCCTTTACTCCTTAAGCCATCTTAGCAGCCTTACACAATGGATTTTTATCCAGACATCAAAGAAAATAGAATGGTAAAAAATTTTTAAATGGATATAAGTGGAAAATATAGTATTGAGTTAAACTAGGATCCAAAAGACAAAACCATATGTTCTCTTTCCTATGTGGCACAAACACATATGTATATGTGTGTGTGTGTGTGTGTGTGTGTGTGTGAGAGAGAGAGAGAGAGAGAGAGAGAGAGAGAGAGAGAGAGAGAGAGAGAGGTAGATGATTTTTAAAATCTTAAAAATAAGCACAGGAGAAGGGAAAGGAGGACTTTCAGGAGAAATGTATCCCATAGTTAAATCTCAATAATTGTATCTCTGATATTTCAAAAACTCAAAAAGCCATGACTAAATTAATACCTATTATGAGAAACCTCAAATTCTTGATTATGCTCTGTTGGAATTCCTCTTTAAACTTACACCCAGATGTAGTTTCTCTTCTAGTGTTATTGAAAATTTGGCATTCTGTTTCTGCACAATTCTCACATTTAACTGCATACATTGAGTTTCATTTTTATTTTGATCTTAGTGTCTTTCATCTTTAATTAGCTGCTATTGTGAAAACTTAAATCTCCTATCAAAAGAACTGCACAAAAGTCCCAGACATATTTCCTCACTTTGATGTTTCTGTCCCCTGAATGGCAGCAGCAGATGACAGTGTAAGATATAGCACGGACTAATTATCCTTGGAAGCACATACGCTGGGTTTTCCTTCCTATAAAGCTACCAGTTCTTTGATTTCTGCTTCATCCTGCTCTCTTAGACTCTGCATGATGTAAGTTTCTCTGCCCAGAACAAAACTCAGCAAACTCCACAGCACGGGAAACCTTTTATTTCATGACACTCAGAGATCAGGGTAACTGTCATATGCTCTTTATGTAACCAACAATAGTGTTTACTATTTTCACGGAGCAGGGGAAAGACAAAAATTTCCAGTCAAACAATACTAGGCATCCGTGAAAGCCATCCTCCACATGGTTCCAGGTCACAGGGACCCCCTGGTCTTCAAAGCGCTTCTTGTAGAGCAAGCCATCGTCCCGAAGGATGTCATTCTCACAGGTCACCAGGAATAACTCAGGGAGCTGAGCAATGATCTTGTCGTCTGCTAAGACGGGTGAAATCTGTACATCAAAAATGTGTTTTGTTTCTAGATAGGCAGCCTCATTAAAACATCCAAGAAACTCAGGCTGTAAGTCTTGACTCCAGAACCTTCTGGGGATGTTGTCAGAGCTGATCCATTTCCTGTACTTCTTCCACTTTTCCAGAGGTATGACAGTACCTGTCAACATGGCATCTTTCCAAGAGATGTCGATGGCCAGGTATTTACACAAACAGAAAATCATGATTTCTCTAGTAAGAAGTGGGACATTTTTACTCTTCTGATGAGATGGTAAGCAGAAATTAATGGCCTGGATTATTGGAGTAATTAGGATTTGAGCCCTGATCTTGGGGACACTAGGGCTACTGAGCAAGACCTGGACGATAGTGGCCACAACCCAAGCTCCAATACTCTCTCCACAGAGCACCACCCGAGAGGGGTCTACACCATAGGTTTCCAGGCCTTTCAGGAACTGGATCGTGGCACTCAGGCAATCATTGAAAAGGACAGGGTGGTGGTAGTAAGGAAGCTTGCGGTACCTAAGGGAGAAAGAGCAAACACAGCATGCTTATTTACAAAGGGAGAACTGGAGGCCATTTCAATCCCCATCCTCCACTCTCAAAGGGGACTGAACCTGACTCGATCCCCAGAGTGTTTCTAATAAGTAAACATGGTAGCCATCATTTTTCTTACATGGACTTGAGGAGCATACCCAGAGCCATTCATTCAACCCAGGATTCTCCATTCCAGCCCACACCATGCTTCTCACGGATGAGTCAACCACACGCAGGATAAGGTAAGTTCAAAGCTGTTGCCTTTAGAAGTCAATTAGCCACCAAATACCCAGAAAAGTCATTTGGTACTACTGCTACTTCTATTGACATAGATTCGGGGGGACACCTCTCCTGATGTACTGGGCACATCTTGATCATTGTTAAAACTACAGCTAGAAACCCTTCAAATTGATATTGATGCTAACACTAAGGTCTGATCATAAACATTCCTTTTGATGTTTATTTTTCTGTAGTCAAGCTAAAAGTGTGACAAGGGGGTAGTTTTACCTCCTATTTGAGAGCTCTTAAACTCTTCCTTGCTGCCCTGGTTGCCATGAGGAAGTGACTAATAGTCAAACAACCAACTGGACTACTCTTGTGCCTGTGCTGGGCACTCTGAGCACCACGTACACCTTGCAAAAGCTCTCGACATCCGTGGCCACTTGCCAACTCATGAGTCCAGCTCTCACACTTGCAGCCCAGCCAGCACTGTTTGGAACATCGCGCATCAGACTCTCCCTGCCACTGTCATCAAAGCCAGAGGAGAGACCCTGGCCCTAATAGTCTAATGGAGGGACTCTTGGGACTGCTACAAGAGGAACAATGTAATGATTCTCATGGATATAGTTATTCATTTGCATGAAGATCTGCTAAGACTAAAACGTATATATTTTTTAAAACTACATATGACAGTTGAATGAGAAATGTCCATATAGACTCATGTATTTAAACACACTTGCTCTCAGTGGTGGTGTTTGGGAAGGTTATAACCTTTAGGAGATATTATAGCCTTGGTAGAGGAAGTATGTCATGGAAGGCTGACTATAAGAGTCCATAGCTTCACCCTGCTTCCTGTTTTGGTTTCCTCTGCTTTCCATGTACAGGTGAGATGTGTTCCCCCGTTTCCTACTGACATCCCTCCCTCCCCTGCCCTTATGGCCTCTGACCCTTGGGAACCATAAACCAAAATAAACCCTTTCTTTTTTAAATTGTTCATAGTCAGAGAGTTTCTATTAAAGCAACAGAAAAATAACTAATGTGGAGCTGGTGCCAAGAGTAGGGTTGTTGCTGTGAAAATCTCAATCATACTGTTTTCTGAGGAAAAGTTTAAAGTTTAGACTGTTTGGTCAAAAGTGAGACCCCAGCCCTCTGACACCCCTATATCCAAAGAGGCTAGAATGTAATATTGAGTTGGAACTGTTACCCCAGCCTGACAAGCACTTGGACTCCAACTCCCAGCCTGCCAATCACTGACCCCTTCCCAGGAGGGTCAGGACCACTCCCACAGGGTATTTAGGCTTGCTTAGGTGAAGAAAAAGGAACACCTGGTTTTGGGTTTGCATGTGTGCTCCCTCTGTCTTTGCCCTGCCATGCTCCCGGCCACCTGGGAGCATGTCATTTATTAAACACAGGCATTTAGTTTGGTCTAATATGGTTTAATTGGAGTTCTTTGTGTTGGCGGAGTGTCTCGTATTAAGATTTTTCTTAACATAGACTTTAAAAGTCATTGTGAGAATGACTGGCCTAATTTGAAGCCCAAGCCATGAGAAGGAGCCCATGCTGGACACTGCCTGGAACAGGAATCTGGATAGCCTAGAGACTTAGGATAGAACCAAACATGACTAACAAAAAAGAAAAAAGATATTCTGCTGTAGTCATAGATCAGTGTCTAGCCCCCATCATCATCAGAGAGGCTTCCTCCGGCAGCTGATGGGAGGAGATGCAGAGATCCACAGCCAAACATTACGTGAACTCGGGAACCCACAGAGAGGGAGAGGAATGATTGTAAGAGCCAGAGGGGTTAAGAGAACACAGCTCACAGAATCTACAAACAGGGCTCATAGGGGCTCCCAGAGACTGAAGCAGCAATCATGGAGTCTACATGGATCTGCCCTAGGCCCTCTGCATACATGCTGTGGTTGTTTAGCATGGGGCTTTTGTGGAACTCCTAAAAGTAGGGGTGGGGATGTCTCTGACTCTTTTGCCTGCTCCTGGGATCCTTTCTCTTTTACTGGATTGCCTCACCCAGCCTTGATATGGGCATGGCACTCTCTAATCTCATATTCACATTGCAAATTAGGGGCATCTTTTCAGACTTCTGTTGTTTTGATCATAGTGTGCCCATGTATATGGGACCATGTGCAAGAGAATCAGCATCCCTGGACTTCTTTTGGAGATCTTTAGTTTTAAAAAACCCACACTATAAATGCTGCCTCCAATGGAGAAGTCATCAACAGTCCCAGGACTCTCAGGCCACTTACCCCACTGATAGCAATACTGAGTCTGTCTCCCGGACCAGAAAACTGCACAGGTTGTGGTATGTGTCTGCAATAGAAGGTCCAGCGTGGACCCGTTGTGATGAGAACACACAGAACATAGCAATGCTGCAGCCCCATGAATAGCAGCTACCATAATAGACATGGCTGACATCCCCTCTCTGAAGTCCAGAGAATTCCACGTGCTTCAGTATATCAAGAGCAAGGAGAAGTCAAAGTGACCAAATGGGAGAGACATTAAGGTGCGTGGGAAAGGCTGAAGTGTAGCAGAAGTGGCTTCTATAGTGTGTTTTTAAGGGCCCTTCTCTAGGGAGAGAAGACTAAATGGAACTATGGCAAGTGGAGCTAGTCCACCACTGTGGGAAAGCAGAGCTGGAGAGGTGGATAGATTTTCACAACAGTGATCCGGCTGAGCTCAGGGATGCATGTAAGGATGGGGCCTTTGTGGAAGAAAAAAAAAAAACAGGGATAACCAGCGCTGTGAGTGGGAAAGAGGGAGTGACACCCAGTGCCAGAATAGCTCCACTCAGACATTGCTGTCCCAACCTGGACATAGACTAATATGGAAAATATTCCCATGGAGATTACAACATGACTGGCTGATTTGATCCCCAGTCTTTTTGTCTACAGTCTCTAACAGAAATTCTAACTTCCACTTGTTTTGACTCTCCCCACCCAAAGAGGTCCTCATGGGAATGTGTGTAAGACTCTGCCTCTCATGGGGACCTTCCTCTCCCATCCCACATGAAAGCTACTTACCCAAGCTACCAAAGATAGCACCCCCTCCATGGTAGAAGATGATGCCTCTCCGGAGTTGGGAGGACATCGCCTTGGGCTGGAACAGTCTCACAGGGATTGACCCAAAATGCATGTTGGTTACCACCACGGTAGGGTCCTTCTTTATGGTCCCTACATCACCAAAAAACTGAATAAACTTGTTCATAGTGCAAATTCTCAGCTTCTCTAGTGTGTTCCCCTGTTGGAGGAAAATGAAGGGGTGAGGGCAGGGGATTATAGAGCAGGAAGGTAGATGCTGCAACTACTTACCATTGTTCAAACATAGTCACCATTTCTCACCCACCTCCTACATGCACAAGAGTCTCATGGGCATACAACTGACTTTGCACTCTTTCATATGAGGAAGGCAGTTCATGCTTTTGTTCCTAAAAGCCCCCCCCCCCCCCGCTGGATGATGATGTTGTTGGAACCCAAGCATTTCTTTTTCTCTAAATTCATGTTGAAATGTCATTGTCAGTGTCAGTGTTAAAAGATCGATCATTTAAATGGTAATGACATGGAAGCCCCATGTGTGGATTAAGTCCATGCTGAAGGGAAAGGAATCATTACCTCTGGCATAGTCTCCTGGGGAGTGAGTTTGGCTGGAATTTTCTGTCTTATGAACATAGGCACACTTGTCTTTCTACCACGGGATGATACAAAGAAGGCCCACTGATGACACCTAGTTCTTAGGTTTTCCAAACAAACCCTGTAAGACAAACTACGTTCTTTTGTCTGTAAATTGCCTGGTTTGTGGTACTGTTAGAGCAACATTAAAAAAATAAGACTTTGCCTGAAGGAAAACCAGTTTTTAGGGCTGAGTGGCCATTAGTCATTAAGAGGGAAAAAACTGAATGTCCCAGGCAATAGCTCTGACCTCAGTGTCCCAGTTAGTTGTCAACTGACACACCCAAGAGTTGCCTGAGAATAGATTCAGTTGGTACATTGCAAGATCAGATTGTTCTGAGGAGATTACTGTGTGAGATTGTCTTGATTGTTAACTGATATTAAAGGATGGTTCAGCCCACTGTAGGCATTACCATTCCCTAGCCAAACGGTCCTGGGCTATATCAGAAAGCTGAATAAGCATGATCTTTTGAGCAACCCATCAAGCAGTGTTCCTCTATGGTTTCTGCTTCTTCAAATTACTGTTTGAGTTCTTGTCCTAACTTCAGTGATCAACAGCGACCTGGAGCTGTAGCCTGAAATAAATCTTTCCCTCCCCTACCTCAGAGTGTTTCATCGCAGCAAAATAAAGGAAACCAAAACACTGACCATCTTTTGCTCTCTGGATGACTGTACCCAGACTGAGATGGCAAAGACCGTTTCCCAGCAGTGCCAGCACTCACCGCCAGCCACAG
The DNA here is from genome assembly GCF_903992535.2 of Arvicola amphibius. NCBI lineage: Eukaryota > Metazoa > Chordata > Mammalia > Rodentia > Cricetidae > Arvicola > Arvicola amphibius. Next base: position 8,967,803 of record NC_052052.2, on the reverse strand, counting down.
CTGTGGGATATGGGGACGCTTAGTCTGTACGTGTCATTGACTGGAAGAAGTCACCTGATGAACTAGGGATGCGATATGGCCCCTAACACAGGGATGAGAAGGCCTGAGCACACTCCCCAAATGGGCTCTGGGGCCCTGTTTTCATTCATTGATTTGGAAGAGAGGGGGAATGCATACATAAGGCTGTCAGGGGACAGTTAGAGTCAGGTGTCTTTTTCCACCATGTGGATTCCAGGCTTTAAACTCAGTTCATCGGGGTTCATGGCAAGAGCTTTTGCCCAGTGAACCAATTCACTGACCATTCCAATTTGATTTTAAGCTAATATGCTCACTCTGATATATCTTTGCTAATATAAATTATAGCTATGTTTTAGGAAACATTACAGGGTCTCACAATGTATGTGCTAAACGCTCACAGTCACTGGATTGTATCCTCTATGGACTGCATGCTTAGGGTTCTTCTTTGTCATAAGGAGAACATCATGGTGGGCTAACAACAAAAATTATAGCAACTGGTGCTTACCAGGGACCTATAATGTGTCAGTATTAGCCCAACTTGCTTGACCCTTCTAAGTCAAGCACAAGAATTTTCTCTGTGACAGAATGGGAAACTGAGGCATGCCAATGTTGAAGTGCCTTGTTCAGAGTTGTTCAATAAGATGTAACTGATGAACTGGAAAGAATTTGTGGTTGGAATCAAACAAGCATGATTTCAAGTGTGAGCCCTACCGCCAGCTATCTGGAAAGCCCTGAGCATTACCATTGCCCACCAACCTCCCTTGTCTGCAAGTGAGAAACTGATATCAATGGAAGTGACATAGGGAGGAGGGGGAAACTGGGAGACCTTCAGAAGGTCTTACTGACAAGTCCCAGAGGACCAGCTCTAGCTCTTGGTTGAATGAACTTGTTTTAGTTCAGAGTCCAGCAGGGAGCCCCAGTGTATTTCCTTCATGGACTCAATTGTTTTCTGTTAGAATTGGAAACTAACGAGTCAGCCTACAAGGCAGAGGTGACCTACCTCCCACCCAGAACACCATACTCTATGCTGACTCCACCAAGACCATCAACACCTCAGCTCTGGACACCTTAACATCAAGTTTCTTCTCTCTGGCCCAGGCTAGCTCCACCTCACATATATTTCCCATTCCCTGTGGCTCATCTAACCATTCTTCTTTCCCTGAGAGACTCTTTTACATGGCTCAGACAGATGGCTTCAAATTAATTAAATACCCAAGTTTGGGGATCATATTTTTAAAGAAGCCACCCCTCTTGTAAGACTAACTACTTCCAGCTCTGAGGTCTTCACAGTACTACTAGACTTCCATAGAAATCACCTAAGACTTTATTACAAGAATATGAACATCTGTGAATCTCCCTTCCACCAAACCAGAGGTCTCTGGGGGGAATGATCACATCCCAGTGGATGCTTAGGCTCCACCTCTAGAATAATAAACCCTTGTTGACTAAGTTTGGATAACACAGTGTCACAGCAGTACCACTCCCTAAACATCACATTCTCCCAAGCTATGACATATGTTTTAAAGGTGAATTATTTTGTATGGATATCTTCCATGGCTTACAATTTGGGGCAAAGATTGTGTACTAGGTAAGATAATTACTATAATAAACATCAGTATAACTGTATTATTATTGCATTACAAATATACTATATCTCAGGAATGCCCTGTGGTCCAAACCTCAGAGAGAAACTGAAACACTCTTAGAACGTGGTCTTTAAGGGCCTCCATAGGTACAAGGTACAAGGGAGTGACCTCCGCTGGAGCAGACCTGAACCAGTGACCTCCACCAGAGCAGGCCTGAGCCACCAATTTCTGCAGGAGCAGGCCTAAACAAGTGACCTCAGTGAGACCAGGACCAAGCCAGCAACCCCCACTGGAGCAGGCCTGAGTCAGTGACCTCTACAGGAGCAGGAATGAGGGAGCAACCTCTGCCAGAGCAGGCCCAAGACAGCAACCTCGGCCAGAGCAAGCACAAGCAAGTGACCTCTGAGGGACCAGGCCAAAGCCAGTGACCTCCATAAGACCAGGCCCAGGCCAGCAACTTCCACAAGAAGAGATCTAAGCCAGGGACATCTGCAGGGACAGGCCCAAACCAGCGACTTCCAACCGAGCAGACCTGAGACAGTGACCTATAGTGGAGCATGACTGAGCTAACAACCTCCTCTGGAGCAGGCCCAAGCCAGAAAACCCTGTGGGACCAGGCCTGAGCCAGTGACCTCCACTGGAGCAGGCCCAAGCCAGCAACTTCCTCAAGAGAAAGCCTAAGCAAGCGACCTTCATGGAAGTAGACCTGTACATAGATGATAAATGGGTTGAGAAAGAAATCAGAGAAACATCACCCTTCACAATACCCTCAAATAGCATAAAATATCTCAAAGTAACTCTAACCAAATAAGTGGAAGACTTGTATGACAAGAACTTTAAATCTTTGAAGAAAGAAATTGAAGAAGACACCAGGAAGTGAAAAGATCTCCCATGCTCTTGGGTAGGCAGAATTAACATAGTAAAAATGGCAATCTTACCAAAAGCAATCTACAGATTCAATGCAATGCCCATCAAAATCCCAGCAAAATTCTTCACAGACCTCAAAAACCAGTACTCAACTTCACATGGAAAAGCAAAAAACCCAGGATAGCCAAAACAATCCTGGACAATAAAAGAATTTCTGGAGGCATCACAATCCTTGACGTCAAACTCTACTACAGAGCTACAGTACTGAAAACAGCCTGGTATTGGCATAAGAATAGACAGGAGGACCAATGGACTGAATTGAAGACCTGGATATTAATCCACACACCTTCGAACACCTGATTTTTGAGAAAGTCACTCATAAGTGGCTTTTAGACATAAAGCAAAGAAAAATATACCTACTATTCACAGTCCCAAAGAACCTAGAAAACAAAGAGGACCCTAAGAGAGACATACATGGACCTAATTTACATGGGAAGTAGAAAAAGACAAGATCTCCTGAGTAAATTGGGAGAATGGGAATTATAAGAAAGGGTAAAAGGGAGTGGAGAGGAAGGGAGGGAAACAGAGGAAAATATATAGCTCAATAAAACAATAAAAATTTATTTTAAAAATCAATCTATGGGGAATCCCTGATTCCGGTGCAGTGGAGTTCCATCTGGACAGAACCTTCACCTGGCGATGGAGGGAGATAGAGACAGAGCCACACATTGGTGCACCGCACTGAGCTCCCAAGGTCCAAATGAGGAGCAGAAGGAGGGAAAACGTGAGCAAGGAAGTCTGGACTGCGAGGGGTCCCCCCCATCCACTGAGATGGTGGGGCTGATCTATTCGGAGCTTACCAAGCCCAGCTGGACTGGGACTGAAAAAGCATGGGATAAAACTGGACTCCCTGAACATGGTGGACAATGAGGGCTGCTGAGAAGCCAAGGACAATGACACTGGATTTGGAGCCTACTACACATACTGGCTTTGGGGGGGCCTGGCCTGTTTGGATGCTTACCTTCCTGGACCTGGATGGAGTGGGGAGGAACTTGGACTTCCCACAGGGCAGGGAACCCTTACTGCTCTCTGGATAGGAGAGGGAGGGGGAGTGGAGGGGGGAGGGGGGTTAATGGGAGGCGAGGAGGAGGCGGAAATTTTTAATAAAAAAAAGATATTCAGCATGAAATAAAAAGAGAAATTTAAACACCAAAACAATCAATCTATTTCTCATATCTTTGTGCGTGTGTGTTTCTGCATGTGTGTCCTTGTCTGTGTGTGTTGATATATGTATGTACTATGTATATGTTAATGATGGCTTGAAGTACACAGTGTCGCACATGGTGGACAAGGGCTCCAGCTCTGAACTGTATTGTCCAATTCTTTACATCTTGTAGTAGACCTTGATTCATTCACAGCAACCTTTGAATCAATGACAACTTCAGGAAATGCTGAATCTTTATCTCTAGGGACTTGTAAGACACTAGAGGTGGTGTTTGACAAAGTCCTTCACACCCAACTTCATGCAGCTGGTTTTCAATGCTTTGCATCACTCCTATGAAACTCCCCATCATTCTTTCTTTCTAATTTTTGTCTCTTTGAAACAGGATTTCCCGTGGCCTAGGCTGTTCTCACACTCATTATATAGCTGTGGCTGAACTTAACTCGTTGTCTTCTCTTTTCTGCTCACAAGTGCTGGGGTCACAAGCCTGCACAGAACCTGGTCTAAAAGAGTCAACATTGTGCACTTTGTTTTCCAGAAACAAAAGAAAGGGACCAAAAATTGGAGACTACAAAGCTCATTCCTTTAGCTTCTGGCTCTCAAATTCGTGTTTGTCTGGGACCAAGAGTAGGCTCTTGGTTGAGAACTGTAGACTCTTTCCAGGTTTCTTTCTTCTCCTTAAACTTCTTATCCTCTTGTCTACATCTTCAGTATATTAAAACACCCTGATTTCCTCTTGTTCACCTCCCTTCTGGACAGCATACCCTGGGGGCTTTGGACTGGATAGAGGAGGCAGGGTCCTCTTATATGAAACACATGCGGCAGGACCAACCGTAGATCATCACCTCATCTTAGGTGAAAACCTGTAGGATCTGTCAACTGTGAGTATTTAGCTTAGGGGCTATTTTCTTTTTTGCTTAAATTTTGGAGAATTTCATACATGAGTACTGTATTGATATCATTTATATCATTTCTAGCTCTCTATTCCCTGTTCCCCCTCACTCCCTCTCAAATTTATGACCTCTTCTTTAATTAGTATTGTTACATTTACACACACATACATGCTGCATGTGTATATAATACCTACTGTGTCCATTTAGTATTGCTGTTATGGACATGTTTTAGGGTTGACCACTTGGGATTAGATGACCTAGCACAGAGCTTGCCCTGGAGAAAATGGATCCTCCCTCTCTATGCAGCCATTGATTACCTGTAGCTCTTCATCTAATGCTGAGGTTTTGTGCAATTTCTCCCACCGCATTGGCATGGCATCTGGTATTGCCACTGTGCAGGCCTTATTTAGGCAGTCAAATCTCATCAACCATAGCTGAGATTTCATGGGTGCCACTTCCCTGGCAAGATTAGAAGACACTAACTTGCAGCAAGCACCTGGTCCGTATGTTCTTACAATATGATCAAAATTCAGAGAATTGGGGCCTATTCTTAAATAAGTTCTAGTGATTAGAAAGATCCAGGTGTTGGGGTGGGGGCATTTGGAGACCCAGGGCCCTCATTTGTGGTGCTGGGCTCTAGCCTAGCCTGAAATTCTCAGTCTTTTTATTTCTCCGACATGGTCCATTTTTCCTCGTGAAAAATCCCAACAGCATAGGAACATACATTTTTACCACTTACCAGAGCCTAGGAAGATTTTGACTTGAAATATAATACTTCCACCTACCTGATCAGAAAAAAAGGCCTTGTTCCCATGAGGATTCTGAAACATAGGTTAAACAAGAGGCTCTCACAGCCAATGAATGCCAAGCAGAAATGCTCAACAGATCGCTTGGTTGAGTGCTTCCCACCCCTTCTCCCCTACCTCTTCCCTTTAAACAATCCCCTGGGGTAATAACTGTTCTGTTTGGCCACTACCAAGTATCCCCGCACCCCAGTATGGGAGCATCAGGACTTTCAAATTGTCTGTCTCCCATATTCTTTTTATATGTGCTGCACTTGTTGGCAGGTGCTGATCCCTGACCCTAATCTCAAGCCCCAAACCTGGCACGGAGCTCAGCTTTCCAGGGCAGCCAGGCTGAAAGGCTGAGTGATTATCACATGCGTGATTTGCCCTGCAAACAATGCTCATGTGCTCAGGACAAAGTTGAACAAGTTAATCTATGGTCTCAGCAAAAAGCACCTGCGGATGGGAGGAAAGAAGAGGCTGGAGCTGTGGTTGAAGGTATTGGTGGAACCTCTCAGATGATGAGCGCTTGGGGGGCAGCAACTCCATCTGAAATTCATTGCAATCCCCAGAAAAGAACCCAGGAGGCGAGTGTGGTCATTCAGCCTGTAATCCCAGCACTTGGGAGGTGGAAGCAGTGGGCTCAAGGCTGGGCTGGACTATATGGTGAGACTATCCCAAAGGAAAAAAGATAAAGGGAATGGTGAGGAAGGAAGGAAAGGAAATATGAGTGAGGAGAAAAAAGGAGCAGGGAGGACAGGGAAAGAAAGAAGAAACATAGGAAATTCCCATGATTCTGAAATTCCTCAGATTCTGTCTAGTGGGAATCTAGAAAAAGAGGGGAGGGAAATGAAAATAGAAGAAACAATAAGATACAAACAACACCCCCAATCCGTGGTGTCCCCCAAGAGCAAACTCACCAAAGCCATGAGGAAGAGCACAAAACAGTGCATGACCCTCAACTTGACCGGATGCTTTAAAGAGGAAGGAACTTCTGTTGTGAGAAAATGCTTAACCACAGCCCATACAAGGTGTCCCAGGAAGAATGTGGGCAGTCCTCCCAACAGTAGCAGCCACAGGACAGCCATGATCCCGAGACCCTTGGGAGCTGCTGTCCTGAGGAACTAACTTCAAAAGCTCTGAAAGAAACAGCTAAGCCACTTTTATGCACTGCTTCTTCCAACCCAGTGCTTCAAGCATGCTCTTGAACTGACCTGTACTCCAGATAGCCACAGAAGCCAGCCAAAAAGAACAGAGGTACTTGTTTCCTGGGGAACAAAAGAACAGAAAATCATATCTCGCCCACCAAGGTGGATTGGTGCAGGACAATTGTCTGTATTCTGTCTATTATATTTTAAATAAATGCTGATTGGTCAGTAGCCAGGCAGGAAGTATAGGTGGGACAACCAGACAAGAAGTAGAGGTGGATCAATGAGAACAGGAGAATTCTGGGAAGAGAAAAGCTTGGTCCACAGTCCTGGCCCAGCCACAAAAGAAGCAAGATGTGACTGCCTCGCTGAAAAAGGTAACTGAGCCATGTGGCTAACACAGATAGGAATGATGGGCTAATATAAGTTATAAGAGTTAATAAGAAGCCTGAGCTACTAGGTCAATCAGTTTATAACTAATGTAGACCTCTATGTGATTTCTTTGGGGCTTAACGATTGCTGGGACCAGGCAGGACAGAAAACCTCAGACAACAGTGGATTAGAGAGGTGGGTTTCTCACAGTGTTATGAGGCTTATGCATCCCAGCAACTGGGGAATTCCGGGAAGAGGTCTGACATGGGTTTACCATCTTAATGTCCAGACCCTTCAACTGTATCACGTGAGAAATGCCCCCTTTCCACACCAGAGTCTATTAGGGTGAGGAACACACATCTCATTCCCAACTTCTTGGTTCACTACCTTCCCACTATCCAGTACCCCATCCAGAATGCAGAGGTTTGCAGAGAATTTTCTGGTTAAAAAATCATCAATTTAGGATTGGTGACATGGTTTAAGAGGAACAGGTACTTGGGGTGAAGGCTGATGACGTGAGTTCAATCCCTAAGACTCACATGATGAGAACAGAGGACATTCATGTACTGAAATTTGTCCTCTGCCTTTCATACATGCACTGTGACATGCCAACAGATGCACGTGTAAATAAAAGTAATTTTAAAAAGTTATCCAGGATGGTGATGTGGTGCAGCAGGTAAAACGATTGGTACACAAACCTGTAAACCTGAGATCAATCCCTGGATACCCAATTTAAAAAACCCTCAAATACAGTGGTGTGCATCTGAAATACTATCACTCCTTTCAGGAAACCAGAAGCAGAGACAGCCATCCAGACACTCACGGACCAGCTCTCCTGGAGTCCTCAGTGGGGCAGAAACAAGATGACAGGACCCAATTGCTGAACGGTGTCTTCTGAGCTCCACAAGCACACTGTGCACACTCGCAGACACATCATAAACACACAATGTAATGGATAACTTTTATGAAAGAGAAAAAATAGGAGTGGTCTACTTGATCCCTCAAGAAAAACACACCTAGTCATAGAAAATAAACAAATATCTTAGGGTGATAAGATGGAAAAATTATTCCAAAACAAACGGAACTAAAAAGCAAGAGGACTCCACTATAGCTACTCGACTACGAAAAGAATAGTCCGGAACCAAAACTGATACTAAGAGATCACTTCTTCCTAACCAAAAGAACAAGTCATGAATAGGCTATTATAATTCTAAACATACACACACTACGTACAGCTACCCCCAACTTCATAAAACAAATATTACTAGATATAAAGTTACATATTACTCCCAGTATATTAACAGTGGGCAACTTCAATAGTCCATCTCAACAATAGAAATGTCATCTTTCTCCCCAAAATTGATGTATATAATTTGATGGTGTGTGTTTATCAAGTTTTGCTATTGGGATAATGCTGAGTTCATAAAAGGGTTCAATAATTGTAGTGTTTTGAACAAGAATGTCCCCTTCCACAGGCTTGGGTATGTTTACACTTGAGGAGGTTTAGAAGGCATGGTCTTTTCGAAGGAGGTAAGTCACTGCGAGTTTACAGACTTGCGCCATTTCCAGTTTGCTTTTTCTACCTCCTGACTACAGTTCAAGATGTGAGCCCTCAGCATCCTGTTCCTCCCACCACGCCTGCTGCATATTGTCATGCCTCCCCACCATGACAGATTCTTACCTCTCTGGAACCACAAGTTCAAATAAATTCTTCCTTCCATAGGTTGCCTTGGTCATAGTGTCTGTTAGAGCAACAGAGGGGTGACTCATACAGCTTCATTTCCAACTGTCTTAGTTTATGAAATAGTTTGAAAGGCATTGATGTTAGTTCTCTTTCGAAGGTCTGGTAGATTTGTACAATGAATGCATCTGGGCCAAAACTGTTTCTACTGGGGGATTTGTTTTCTATCTCAGTCTTGATGCTTGTTATAGATTTAAGTTGTTTATCTCTAACGTTTAATTTTGATAAATGATATACATATAAAATTTATCCATTTATCTTATCATTTCCTACTCAATGGGATATGATCTATTAAGGATTGCACTAGTGATTTTCTGAATTTTTTAAATATCTGTGATGATAATTCTATTTTGGTCTTAAGAGTTTTTGATCTGAGTTCTCTTTCCCTTGATTAGTTTACTATGGTTGGTCAATCATATTTATTATTACAAAACAATCTATTCTTTGTTTTAATGATTCTTTGTATTCTATTTATCTCTATTTCATAAATTTCTCCCCTAATCTTAATATTTTTATTTTTATCTACTGAATTCAGGTTTGGTCTACTCTGGTTTTTCTAAAGTGTTAAGGTAGAGTACAAAATTGTCAATTTGGAATTTCTCTGACATTTAATAGAGATATTTCACACTATGATTTCCCTTTTGGACTGCTTTGAATGTATTCTATGATTTTGATATACTGTATTTTCATTCTTAATCATTTCAGAAATTTCTTGATTTCATCATGTTCCATTCAATATTCAATAACAGGCAATTTGATCTCATGAACATGTAAATGTTCTATAGTTTCTCTCAGTGTTGTGTTGTAGTTTTGCTCCATTGTAATCAGATAGAACACAAAGAATTACTTCAACTCTCCCATATTTGTTAATACTTGCCTTGTGTTATAATACATGGTCTGGTTTTTTTTTTTTTTTTTGAGAAAATTCCATGAGCTTCTGAACAAAAGAGTATTCTCATGTTGGATTGAATGTTCTATAGATGTCAGATCTATTTGATCTGTGCTGTCATTTATTTCAGATGTTTCTCTATGGGAGAGATCCTGTCATTGGCTGGTAAGAGGAGGCAGGAAGAATCTTCCACTATTACTGTATTGGGTATGACCTGCTGCTTTGGCCTTTTAGTAATGCTTATTTTATGAAATTAGGTGTACAATGTTTTGTGTGTATATGTTTAGAACCAAATGTTCTCTTGATAGGTTCTACCATTAATCACTACACAGTGACCTTTATCTCTTATGACTAGATTCGGTCTAAAGTCAATTGTGTCAGCTATTAGAACAACTTCTGTTTGTCTTCTAGATTCATTTACTTGGAATATATTTTCCCATCCTTTTGTCATAAGTATTGTCTATCCTATATGGTGAGGTACATTTCTTGGAGACTTTAATATAAGCTGATATTCTGTGTCATTTAATTAAGAAACCGAGACTATAAACATTTAAAGTGAAATGTGTTTGTTATTTCTTACCATTTTGTTGATTTACAATCTTTGGTGTTTTCCTATTCCCTCCTCTTGCTTAAATATTTTCAAGTGTGCTTTATTCTTCCCTGTCGCCATATGAATGTGTTTGTTTTAGGACCCTTCTGTAGAGCTGACTTAATGGTTGTGAAATCTTTAGTCTGTTTTCATTAAGGAAACTTTTCCCTTTTCAATTATGACTGATAGTTTTGAAGGGCATAATGGTCATAGACAGACTGAGCCCCATAGAAAACAGGGTCTTGTAATGATATATTGTTTGTATTTTGATAAATAAATCTTGTCTGAAGACCAGAGACAAAGCTAAAGCCACTAAAGGTCAGGCAATGGGGACACACACCTTTAATCCCAGGATTTGGGAGGTAGAATCAGAGGGATCTCTGTGAGTTTAAGGCCACTCTGGGCTACAGAAGAGTGTAGATCAATGCAGAAATAATCCAGGTGGTGGTGGCCTACACCTTTAATCCCAGTACTAGGGAGTCATAAACCCTTAATCCCAGCACTAAAGGGAATGTAAAATGAGAGGAGAGAGAGGCTGGCTGCTTAGCTTGCTATCCCCCTGCCTTGGTAGAGGGAAGACTTCTCAGTGTGACAGTCAGTTGACTTCCTGTTGCCTGAAAGAGGTAACAGTCTCGGCTCCAGCACCACCTCTGCCCACATCTACCATGTTCCCTGCCATGATGATGACGGACCGAACCTCTGAAACCATAAGCAAGTTCTCTCAAATATTTTTATAAGCATTGCCACGGTCATGGTGTCTCTTTACGGCAATAAAAATCCAAACTAAGTCAATAACTAAATGTAAAGACACTTGTTAAAGACCTTACCCAATTTGGTTGCAGGACATTGGGAATTAATCATATGGTTATTTTCTGCTGAGAGAAGTTGTTTTCTCCTTGCTACTTTCAACAAAATAGCCATATGACTAAATTTCAATAACTGTATCTATGCTTTATCAACAACTCACAAAGTCAGGACTAATTGAATTAGCATTAATAATGAGAAATCTCACATACGCAAATATATATGTTCTGTCATAATTCTTTTTTTTTTTTTTTTTTGAGACAGGGTTTCTCTGTAGCTTTGGTGCCTGTCCTGGAACTAGCTCATGTAGACCAGTCTGGCCTCGAACTCAGAAAGATCTGCCTGCCTCTGCATCCTGAGTGCTGGGATTAAAGGCGTGCGCCACCACCACCACCTGGCATCATAATTCTTGCTTAAGTTTATATCCAAATATGGTTACTTTTATTTTATTAAACATTTTATAATATTCTCTTTCTGTATAATTCTATGCAGTTATTTCTTTTGAATTTAATTTTAATTTGATATTTATGCCTTTTTTGTTTTTTTTGGGGGGTGGGGTTGGTTTTTTGAGACAGGGTTTCTCTGTATCTTTGGAGTCAATCTTGGGAACTCATTCTGTAGACGAGGCCTCAAACTCACAGGCCTGTCTCTGCCTGCTGAGTGCTGGGATTAAAGGAGTGTGCCACCACCGCTCAGCTAGTGCCTTTTATCTTTAATTAGCTCTTATTACGTGAATTTTTAATCTTCTCATTTTTAAAGCCTAGACGATTTCCCCACTTTGATGTTTATTTCACCTAGGTAATAGTTGTAGATGATATTGTTAGATCTGGCGCTGACAGCTGATTTCGGAGGGAAATATACTCTCTGGATTTTCTTCAATGTAAAGCCAAAGTTCTTTGCTTTCACCTTGCATTCAGCTCTTAGATCACAAATGGCTCCTTCCCTACATTTTCAACAAAAGTAATCAAAGGCCTTAACACAGCCCTTCCCCACTTTATACCTCTCAGACTCTAGGGTGAGTGACCCTTGATGTAACTGACTACGTTTATGCTTCTCAGAACTCTGGAAAAAGAAAGGGCCTTCTTATCAAACAGTATGCAACCTGGAAAGCGGTCATTCACACGGTGCCAGCTCACAGGAACACCCTGGTCTTCTGTCCACTTCCTGTAAAAGCAAGGGATTGTCACCAACGGTGTCAAACTGGCAGTTCTCCAGAAAAACCTCAGGAAGTTGAGTAGTCTTGTCATCTACTAAAAAAGGTGAAGCTTCTGCATCTGAAACATGTTTGGTTTCCAGACAGGCAGCCTCATTAAGAGGTCCAGGAAGTTCAGGAGTGGGTGTTACCTCCCGAACGTTTGGGGCATATTGTCAGAACCAAGCCATTTGCCAATCATCTTCCAGGTGTTTGAAGGTATACCAGTGCCCTTCAACATGGTGTCTTCCCAGAAGAGATCAATGGGCCTGTTTTCACACATAGATGCAACTATTATGTCTCTGGTGAGAAATGAGATGTTTTGTTTCTGGTGATACGACAGTAAGTAGAAATGGATAGTGTATACCAGGTTAGGGATGAAGTGAAGATTATCTAATATCTAATCCAATGAAGATTAGAGATGTTAACCAAGGTCTGGGTGACAATGGCCACCAGTCCAGCCTCCATCACTTCTTCACAAGCACACCCAGGAGGGGCCTACCCCATAGCTTTCCAAAGCCTTCAGAGAGTGGATGGAAGCATTCAGGCAATTCTTAGAAGCTGCAGGGTAATTGTGGTTAAAAGTTTTGCTGTACCTAAAGACTGTGGACAACTTGGAATATGTCAAAACCAGAGCCAAATAATCTTGGGTTATCTTTAACTATCTTAATAGCCATCTTACCCTCCTTTCTACCTGACATAATATCTTTGTGACTCTTAGGCAAATCCTTTAGAATATACCAGTAGCTACCTAGCTCCTACCTACTATCAAAGGTCTACAGAAGAGATTTCCTGCTTTGCTTAAACCAACCTCCTTAATGGTCTCACAAATGTATCTAAAAGTGACTTGATTTATGGTCTTCTTCAGTTTGTTTGTTTGTTTTAATTACTACAAAAACTTCACCTAACCATCACCACATTGAAAACTGGAATCTTGAATGACCTACATCTATGTTCTCCAGTTGTAGTCACTCATATTTGGCTCACTTTTAAGATAATTGTGTGGTTTTATCTTGATACCAGGTTCCTTTATGCCCAACTGTGTCCTTTAGGCTAATTTCAGGTATGGCCTAGTAATTCTCCATAATGGAGTGGTGCCAGTAACCTCATATTTTCTCTACTATGGCTTATCTTGCATTCCATAGCCATGGGAAACTTTCTGTGCTTCTGCTGTTTCTAAGATGGTGTGCCTATATCCTTAGAGGCGCAGTTTGAGAGATGAGTGGCTGGTGGTAATCCCTAGCTACACCTGGATTCAAGATAGGAAGCCCTGAGCAGCAACAGCTGTTCCAAGCTAGCCTCATGTTTCATGATCTTGAAAGGCTTGGGAGCCAGCGGAAGAGGCGCCACCTTGAGCCTTCAGCTGCGGGTGCCAGGATGTGGGGAGGACAAGCCCGGAACTCTGCCTCCCATCCAGTCTTCAGATTCCAAACCCACACACACACACCCGCGCCCCAGCTCGGGCTGCTGAGTAGAGAGCATTGGGAGAGAGACAGGGCACCCCCCAGTTTGGAGTCTGGGCTCAGCCCCCCAGAGAGCAGGGCTCCAAAAGGGGCGGCCCAGAGGGACAGCCGAGTTCCTCCTTCCTCCAACTCCACCTCCTCCACCTCAAAGCCGGGTAATCTCAGCACCACGCCTGCTGGGAGCTGAGTGGATGGGGAAACCGAGGCTCTGGCCATCCGTCTTGAACTCCAGACTCCGAGGCTCCAGGAGACCTCCCTGTAGCGCTGCTGCCCTTGGTCATAGGTCACAGGAGCCATGTTCTTTTCTCCCTGGGGTCCGCAGCCTGTTCCAAACCACCACCAGGCTGCCCATAGTTCTGCCGGCAGAGCACCCAGTAGGGGCAGAGCAACAGCAGTACTAGGATGATGCCCGCTGCCAGGCCAAAGGCAGCCACCTTGTACAAGGTAACATCACCATGAGCTTGTTTTCCACCTGGTCGCTTAGATCCAGCCTCCCAAAGGCCAGCAGGCAAAGATTCAGGTGAGGAGCATGCTGGCCTTCTCACAGGCTTGGCTGAGAGCAGGATTTTGTTTAAAAGACAACTGACCCATATTTAATGGGGGTACACTCACCCACAGATAGATTGGCCTGTCAGTGATTCTTTAGTTCCTCACATGGGGTACCAATCTGCCAGGTTCTCTGACAGAAAGGGTGGGGGAGCAGAGCTGGACTTGCGGGACTTTCTCTGGGGTTCTCCCCCTTTTTCCCCTCCCTTGTTCTCTCTCTCTCTCTCTCTCTCTCTCTCTCTCTCTCTCTCTCTCTCTCTCTCTCTCTCTCTCCCTCTCTCTCTCTCTGTTTCTCTCTCTCTCTCTCTCTCTCGCTCTCTCTCTCTCTCGCTCGCTCGCTCTCTCTCTCCCCTCATCCCTCTTCTCGCTCCCTCTCCCCTTTCCCTTTCCATCCTTTGCCTATCCATCTCTGTCTCTCACCTACCTCGCCCCACATGGCTCCCTGACGGGGACCCGCTGCCCCTCGTGGCCCACAGGCCACACAGGGAACCACAGAATTTTATTTAAACCATAATATTTGGTGCTCATGACTTGGCCAGGCTCTCTCCATGATCCCTCCCACCCAAAGGCAGGATGGCTGAGGACACATGGAACCCTGGGCTCAGGAACCGGGTTTCTTCACAACAGCTCTGTGTTCTATCTGCCTAAACACTGACCTCTACACACACAGCAGCTTTGGTGGTGAGCTTTCCCCTTCCAGTCAGCCAACCACAGCCTTCACGGCTATAGTTGAGCCCTTCACTGACATTCATTTCATCTCTGGTTGCTTCCCATAGCTAAAAATGTGACTGGACTAATCAGATTGGTCCTCCCATACAAGCATTGCACATGTTGTGTGGTGCATTCGATTTGGGGTCTAGGGTCCCTTGGATTTTTCTTTCTGCTTTCTTTTTCTTTTCTTTTGGACCACTGGTAAGTGGTCCCTGCCATGAGAGATCACTCAGAGTGGCCTCTAGACTCTGGCTTCTGAGTCACCTGGACCCAGAGTCAGCCAGGCTTCATCTACACCCCACCTGTAGAGAAAAGACATTTTCCTATAGGCTTTACAGTGTTGCTGTTTTCATTGACACCCCACCTGTAGAAAGGAGATTTCCTCCTATAGGCCCTGTGGTGTTTTGTGCGTTTTCACGTTTTCAGCTATGGTATATACCCTCAAACTTTCAGCCACCCGCCTGTGAATGCTCTGCTGGTGTCCTGCCAGCTCTGCTTTTCTGCTAACTGTCCCTTCCACCACTACCACTGGTCCTGTGGAAACCGACAAGATTAGTCAGATCCGCAAGGCAGCTGTTTTCAATTCCAGTCTTTGCTCCCTGCCACAGCTTGTGGTGCGGTAGCTCAGCAACAGGGCAGATCATGCCTCTAGGTCTTTCTTACTGTTATGTTTAAAACTCCCGTGGCTCAAAAATTGTGGCTTTTCCATACATATAACCACTGCCATTTTGACTGAGGTCAGGTGACCTTACCACCATCTTGAGTCAGGTGACTTCAACACCACCTTAACTGAGAGCCAGGTCAGGTGACCAAGTCCTGCCATCTTTACTGAGGTATTCCCTGCCTGGTTTCCCGCTGCTAACTTTGTTGCATATGTGTTTTATGCAATGACATGCCTTTGGTAGGGCCCACCAAAAGCATCCAATTCCTGTTCAGTCTGTGTGTGTGTGCATACCTGTAACTTAAATGCAACTATGCTTACTGCTAAATGTTATAATTCTCTGTTCATTGTATCTCATTCCAGACTACAAAAACAATAAGTCTCATGTTTTAAATTGGTATGTACTTTTAAGTCTCTTACAAAAATACGGGATAAAATATGTTAAGTTGTGCTCTACTATTGTCAGTTCTGCTGTTAACCTTCTATTCTCAAACAGTTTTTTCTTCTTTCTGTCTTTTTACAAGTGTAAACCTTACCTGTTAAGTTGAGAGCCAGTACAGTCAAGCTCGGACCCAGCTCTCCAGGCAGATTCTATACTGCAGTTACACCTGGTAAACAGCCCTTGACTGCTCAGAGATCTGTAGAATATGGCATTTAGATGTTTAATTATTAAAAGACTTTTCATAACAAAAAGAAATAGGTTGGCTCCTACAGCAGCACTCTATTTCCTCCAAAGAAGACAAAAGACAAATGGGCACAAAACAATGTCCATCCACAATTCATTTCAACTGCCGAGTGCTGACCACTTGACAAAACCGCCTTTCATCTAAACTGAGGATCTCCAAACAGTGGACAGAATCACTGGAATCGACAGCCTAGATGCTCAGGTCAAGGTAGGCTTGTCTCCCTCTAGATTTCTTAGCCCACAGGATCTTCTGGAGCCTGGCAGGCCCTGTACTGAACAGCAAAGGAAAAATATGACCCTCAGCAACCACAGAGTCAGTCAGAGATATCACATACCTGCTGAAGGAGACAGACACACCATAACCATAGGGACCTTACCAGTAGGCCATGGCCGCATGGTGATACACAGGTTACTAGAAATAGGTTAATATAAGATGTAAGAGCTGCCTGAGGAATATGCTATAATGGGACCTCCTGATACTGAAAAGCTTCTGTAAAGCAAAGGACACGGTCAACAAGACAAAACGACAGGCTACAGAATGGGAAAAGATCTTCACTAACCCCACATCAGACAGAGGTCTGATCTCCAAAATACACAAAGAACTCAAGAAATTGGTCATCAAAAGGACAAATAACCCAATCAAGTGATAAATGTTTGCAGCATGTAAGAGGATTATTCCACAGCGGTCCCCTTTCATTTCCACACCGCGTGTGTTCACTTGCCTCCCAAAATACCTCTCCCTCAAAGCCTCTTTTTATCCTCACAGGGCCCTTTCGAGTTTCCTGGCATCTACCCACACTCCCTCCCTCATAAACACACATATATAAAAATTAAAGACCCATGCATGAAACAGAACATGAAATGTCTGTCTTTCTGTTCCTAGGTGATCTTACTTAATAAAATATTTTCCAGTTCTGTGTATTTTTCCTGAAACTGTCAAATTAGTATTTTGATGGTATCTTGCCATTAGATGCTCAGTATAAAACCCCATTCAACATGACCTAACCTTACAAAACACAGAGGTTTCACCATATCCACCTTCAACTACAGTATTCTTGGCTTTTAATGTGAACTGTGCATCACAAGGACCCTGTCACATATACTGGAGACACACACAGTATGAGAACAGCAGACCCTGTGGACCAAAGGGCTCACATTACCTTCTCTAAAACTTCATAAGCTCATAACTTTATATAATGCTGATGACTTCATATGATTATATGAAGAAATGTGACAGTTCCTTATGGGGAGTAACCCATAAACCAATACCAACCCAGATGCACATTAAATTAAGAAAGAATATTTTTGTCACAGTGAAGTTAATGCCTATTGGTGCAATGTTTAAAGTGCATTATATACATCCATGTAATTTTCCTGAACTACCACCAACTGATAAATACCACTGAAAGAATACCTACAATATTTGCGAAATGTATATAATAGAAAATTTGGCAATTTTCGACACACAGGAAGAAGAAATCCAGGAAATTATGGAAAACTAGTTTAATTTCAGATATAACCTAAATGCTTTCCAGCAATCAACAGCACAGGCAGTAACCTCATTATCCACACTGATCCAACAAATCTCTGTGCTGTTATGGAAACAGGATGATTGAAAAAAACACCAAGAACAATATAAATATAATTTAAACCATGTGGTGAATGTCATGGAAATGAACTTGCAAACTCTCAGGCATTGTATAACCTAGAACAGATGTCCAGCCCAGTGTGGCAGAACACAGCAGCTACTTGGAAGGGACATGGCAAGATTTCACAAACACACAAGGTAGGCCTTCCACAGTTTTCCCAACTGGCAATAATAGCACAAATAAGGCCACCCAGGCCTTGTAGGTATTCAGCAAGAAGAGACTGCTCAATACTTAAAATCCAGCCCTCACGAGGAAATGGTGGAAGTTTATTCTGTCACATCAGTCACATAAGCACACAATGATTATAACGCCCATATGTGGGGTAGAGGAGAGCTTTTATACATACCTGGATATTACATCATCATCGGTTTACCATATTCTTAAAGCCATTACCCCAGCCAATAGATTTTATCCCAGGAATGCAACAACTATACTTGCTGTTGCTAAATCTCTCCCTGGAGTGGGACATCTATTCCCTCCTCGTAAGATCCTAATGACAAACCAAAATATGATCCTGCCACATCCCACCCGGGGAATTCAGTGAGTTTATTGGCTTCCTTATTAGCATGAGTGAGGGGTTACTAACAGGAACATGGGTTACCCCCAAAGCAGCCATGCTGGAAAGTCTTCACCTAGAATGAAGGATAGGTTCCCCAGAGCTGCACAGATGGGAGCCCCTCTCCTAGTCTTCCCACATATGTATTTTTGCCCCTCCCATAGACCTGAGGGCTCGTGCAATTACAGCAAATTTTCATACAGATCTCTGGGAGAAGTAGCTGAAGCCTCGGGTGCTGGTCCCCTGGCCCTTCCCACCCTCTACTTCTATGAGGAAATATCAATAGTCAATACGCAACTGGCAAGTGTAAAGAATTCATGTGCACTCACTCACCAAGCCTGCAGATGCTGTAACAGAGACTGCATGTTCACTTCCCAGCCAACCAGACCCGAATAACCACACAAAAACTATATTAATTACAACACTGTTTGGCCAATAGCTTAAGTATATTCCTAGCTAGCACTTATATTTTAAATTAACCCATTTATATTAATCTATATATCTCCACAAGGCTGTGGCTCACTGGTAAGATTCCAGTGTCTTTCTCCTTCAACAGCTACATGGCATCTGCCTGACACTAATTTCTCCTTGCAATCAGTTTAGTTTTCCTGCCTACCTATCTTCTGCCCTGCCATAGATGAAAGCAGCTTCTTTATTAACAAATGTTAATAAAATATATTCATAGCATACAAAGGGGAATCCCACATCAAGATGCTACATAGAATGAATACTTACCTGCATTGGTGAATGGCATTTAAGGGATAAACACAAAATGAATAGTCTCTCAGATAAGGGAGCAAGTTCTCAAAGCACACACATCATGTGCAGATTCATAGTCTAAATGAAACCCTCTGACCTGAATTAAAACTGACCAGGGTAATTTAATGCTCACAATTTGGTCACATCCAAAGAAACCATTGTCCTTACTGTTAGAAATTGGATTTAGATTCTGCTTGCATCGTGAGCCTCTGTATTGCATATGAGCAAGAAGAGTGTGTGATTCCTCTTCTTGCAAAGCCAGTGGACTCTTGCTCTCAGAATCGGGGGGTGGAGTGTTGAACTCAGGCTGTGCCCTGCCTCCTTTACTCCACATCATGTAAAACAGCAGTTTTTCAGGATATACCTTGCCCAGAGAAACTACATTTTGACAAGCATCTTTGAGTCAGTTTTGAGTGCAAGCACAGAAATGAGATGAGTCTGCACCTTGGTGGGCACATGCACAACAATACCTGTCTGGCACCACCTATGAGGCACGGCTGAAAAATAACTTATTCCTAAAAGTGGCAAAGGTGCCACTGTGTAGCAAAGTAAACTAGGGCTGTAGGAGAGTCTGAACCTAATAAGATATCAAGAAAACCAGAGGACTGGAGAGATGGCTCAGTGGTTAAGAGCATTGCCTGCTCTTCCAAAGGTCCTGAGTTCAATTCCCAGCAACCACATGGTGGCTCACAACCATCTGTAAATGAGGTCTGGTGCCCTCTTCTGGCCTTCAGACATACACACAGACAGAATATTGTATGCATAATAAATAAATAAATATTCAAAAAAAGAACAACAAGAAAACCAGATCCAAGAATACAAGGAGCGTATCAGAGAAAAGGGTACCAGCAATACTCTGACCTGGGCCTCCTAAAGAGGAGGACACCTACCTAATACCGTGTTAATGATAGCAACATCCCTGATGACTTGTCACCTGACCATCCAGTGCATGTGTCAGTAGATGAGCACGCAGAGAACTTCGGACTCTGTAGGGGCTTCACTTCATCTCGGTCTCTGTTGGCATGAGCTACTTGAATTGCCATCCGAGTGTTCTCACTGCATCATTACTCAGTAAACTGTCATGTGGAAAGATGCAAGAGTTTTTGTTTATGTTTTTGATAGAGCTTTCTCATGACCAAACCCAGAACTTTGCCAATATGTAACACGAATAACCTGTAGCCCAGTGCCCGGTTCAGTCCTGCTCACCTCTGGAACCATATGAGCCAAGCTTTCACTACACATTTCTCTCAGCATTTATTCTTATCGGAGGCTCCTACTAGAATGACCTGCTGAGCTGTACTTACAAAGTATCAGCAGTAGAGTGTGGTATAACCGTTTGCTCAAGGGAAAAGGCCAGTCACAAATGTCCACGTGATGAATGCTCCCATTCATCTGAATGGAGCTGTTCTCATTCACGACTCCAAACTCTTGAACATTCCTCCTCCAAAGCAGCCCCAAAGGCCTATGGACCACGTGATCAGGTTTATCGCAGCATCAGCTCCGCTTCTTGGTACCAACTCTGTATTAACTACTTTTCTCATTGCTATGACAAAATACCTAACCAAGGCAATTTAAAAGAGAAAAAAAATGTACTTTGGCTCAAAGTATTTAAGGGATATATTGTAGCAGCATAGCTAGGAAGGCTTGGCAGCAGGAACATGGGGCAGCTGATCACATTCTATGCACAGCCAGGAAGTGGGGATAGATGCTAAACTCACTTCCTCCATTTTATTTAGTTAAAAACTACAACTTATGGGCTGACATTGCCCTCACTGAGGTGAGTCTTATTTCCTTAGCTTAATCTTTTAGTGACTCTCCTCACAGAAATACCCAGAGGTGTATTTCCATGGTAGTTCTAAATTCTGTCAAGTTAAAAATTCAAAATTAACCATCACCCTACCAAATCACCTGCTGAATGGACAAATACAAAGTGTGGTTTAATCATAGAGTAAAGCATGATCCATTCATGAAAAGAACACTCTACTTCATAACTGAACCTTTAAAAACATGATACTAAATGAAAAAGGTCAATAAAAAATGTCCATGTGATGAATGATCCCATTCATCTGAAATAGAATAAGAAAATTCATGAGCAGATTATAGATGAATGGTATCACAGCACTGGAAGAAGTTTTCGTTTTTAGTTACGCTGTTATGATTAGAAACTAAAGTCAAACGTCATCTTTGTTATGCTCATATATTATTACTTTAAAAATTCAAGTACTAGAGAGGAATCTCAGGAGGTAGTGTGATGTGGAAACTCCTTCAGCCAAAGGCCTTTGAGATGCTGGACCACTTAGGGCACGGCCTTGGGTACTATAAAAAAAACAGATGTAAAAGCGTGGCAGTCTCTTTCTCTCCCTCTTGGCTGCTGAATTCAGTTCCTGCTCCTCGATCATGCAGAGTACTGTTGATCTGTGAGTCTACCCCTAAAGAACCCTTCATTATGCTCCATTCTGAGCTACTGTGGGACTATTTTATTGTAATTCACTACATCTGGCGCATCTGATGCTCCACGTGGATCCCAACTCCACACCTACTGGAACTGGCCCAAAATGTCTAAGGCCCAGAAGCCCCAGAAGGTCTCCCACCCCTGCCTGCCAGGCTTGATTTCACTTACTGAGGGTTTTTGGGTTTTTTTTGGGTTTTTTTTGTTGTTGTTGTTGTTTTTGCCAAAACCTGACACAGCAGAGATACCCCTTCAGCTGGCCTGCTGCACTATGACGCAGCAATTTCCTGCAATCTCCACGTCTCACCCACTACCCTCTGCAGACTCTCCAACCGGCATCCAGGCCCCATTCGTGGCTCACGACTGCCTGCAAGCTTTGGGATCCTTGATATTCTGGCCAATTCAATCCTTCTCCATATATGAATGTCCTGCTCTTAGTTAATTAACTAAATTGCTTAGTACTTGAGTCTCAGGTAACTGAGGTACTAGAACCTGCCTTGCAGCTGCCAGACACCCGCACCCACAACCACAACACCTGCTGGCCAATAAAGACTATTACATCTACAACAACACACTGAAACTCATAATGAGGTAAGTTCATTTCATTAATAAATAAATAATAAATTAATTTGAACATTGTATAATGGAAGACAATATCACCACCCAGGAATTTTAAATACCTTTTTGCTTATATATGCTATGCATGGTATACTGAAAGACTTATGTGGTTTTTCTGCTATATCCTTTTATATAATAATGGGACTTAGGTTTGGTTTTTTGGGGTTTTGGAGGGGGGTGGTTTTTGGGGGGGTTGTTTTTTGTTTGTTTAGTTTTTGGGGGGGGTTGGGGTTTTTTGTTTTTGTTTTTGGTTTTTTGGTTTTTCAAGACAGGGTTTTTCTGTAGCTTTGAAGTCTTTCCTGGAACTAGCTCTTATAGACCAGGCTGGCCTCAAACTCATAGAGATCACTTGCCTCTGCCTCCCACGTGCTGGAATTAAAGACGTGCACCACCACTGCCCAGCCTGGGACTTAGTTTTGATCTTCATGTTATATCATTAAAAATGGTTTGATAGCAGAGTCAACAATAGGGCACTTTTAGAAACAATACAGTCTTTACAAACTAATACTGAACAGCTAGCTGACAAGATTTATACTATTGAAAATCAAAAGTTAGATGAAAAAAGTTAATACCGTTGAAAAGGATAACAGCAATTTGACAGACAACTTTCAATCCATGTCAATTGGTTATGAAACCTTACAAAATGGTGCTGAGAAATTACCTGAAAGAATTCATACTGTTGAAATTGACAATCAAAATCTGTTTTAAAATGACAGCTGAATTTGCCTAAAGGTGAGACCATCCTTCAGGGCTCCTGCTTCATGAAAGAATCTGCCAGACATTCTGCAGGACGCAGAAGAAAGCAACTGATTGACTTTGCCATTACAAGGCAGAACAAATCTTCAAATTTCCAGCTTCATGGAAAAGGCTGCTGGATGCTATGGGTCTGTAGGCTGAAGACTGGGTGCTCCAACATTACAGAAGAACTTTGGGTAACTGTCCAGGCAGTGAGATGTCTCTGTCAATTCTAGAGTCTTGGAAGTTGCTTACAGTGCACTTCCTGTTTACTTAGGTAACATTATATCCTTCTGGAGTCTTTGATGGAGTTGAAAGATAAAAGGTAGATTAGATTAAAACTTTAGACTCACATAGATAAGATAGATGATGAGTATTTTCCTTAATTTGCCAAATGTAAAAGGATTAAATATTGTAACTATAATTCTTGCTTGATAACTATTTTGTTGTATATAATCTTGCTGTGTTGAAGTTAAAACCTTCCTTTTCATTTAGACAGAAAAAGGGAAATGGTGTGGGAAGAATCCTGTATATGTATTGCTTTTATTGGTTAATGAATAAAGCTATTTCCAACAATGGCTTAGCAGAATAGAGCTAGACGGGAAAAATAAACTGAATGCCGGGAATATAAAGACAGAGTCAGTGAGAAGCCATGTAGCCACCACAGGAGACAGACACCTCCTCCAGAGCCTGCCGAAACATTGCTGGTAGGCCACAACCTCGTGGTAATGCACAGATTAATAGAGATGGGTAAGTTTAGGATGTAAGAGCTAGCTAGAAATATGCTTAAGCTACTGACCAAATATTATTGCAAATGATATAGTTTCTGTGTGATTATTTCAGGTCTAAATGGCTGGGAACAAACGAACAGCCTCCACCAACAGGTATACCTGCACAAATAAAGGCAGACAATGGTTCGGCATATGTCTCTAAGAAAATGAAACAGTTTTTGCTTATTATAATATAAAGCGTATTACAGGTATACCACACAATCCTACAGGTCGGGCAGTTATAGAAAGATCAAATTGAATTATAAAGGATATGTTAAACAAACAGAAAAAAAATGGAAATAACCCCAGAAATAGATTACATAATGCTTTATTAACCTTAAACTTTCTTAATGCTAATGAGAAAGGAACAACAGAAGCAGAGACACATTGGATAATAGAAAAAACTTCTGAATTAAATCAGTAGGTATATTTCAAGGATGTGTTGACCTCACAATGGAAACCAGGAGATGTGCTACGTTGGGGGAGGAGTTTTGCTCTTGTTTACATAGAAGAAGAAAAGATATAGATACCATTAAAATTAATAAAGGTTCGGTTTTAAAAAAAAAAAGAAAACTCTTGAAAAAGAGAAATGACAGCTCATCCACAGAGGTGACAATCATATACGTGGTAAGGAAACCTCATAAGGGTTGTCGCAGGGTTCTGTTCTTGTAGCAGAAAAATACTCATCTTCAAAAAAATCGAGAGACCTTGAACATCTAGATGCATAAAAAAGAAAAGATAGCTATCCAGAAAGACTCATCAAGCAAAGAGAAATCTGACTAATGGCGATATATCTTCTGCAGGGAAATTTCACTACCTGAACATGTATATATCTCTAGTTAAAAATTAAAGCTGGCTTTGGAGTTGGACAATGATTTTTCCTCTCTAAATCCAAGCATGTTGTTAAAAGAAAAATTCAGAGTTTCCGTCAGGAGCCATCTGGTATGGGACAGAAAGAAAAAAGAATTTAGGAAAGATTTTACTTTTCGCCATAAATATTTTTGTCTCTATCATACCTTTCATTGAATATATGTCTATAAGGATAATGTTTAAGTTTTCCACAATGAACAATAAATTTTACTGCATTTATCTTTGAAGTTTCCAGGAAGAAGATGGAGCCCCACAACAGTGGTTCTAACCTGGTTGATAAGATGTCATGATGCAGGGCTGGAGAGATGGCTCAGAGGTTAAGAGCATTGTCTGCCCTTCCAAAGGTCCTGAGTTCAATTCCCAGCAACCACATGGTGGCTCACAACCATCTCTAATGGGGTCTGGTGCCCTCTTCTGGCCTGTAGGCATATATACACAGACAGAATATTGTATACATAATAAATAGATAAATATTTTTTTAAAAAAAGATGTCATGATGCTGATAATTCTACTTTAAGATCTGTTTTGAGTACCAGCTGCTCAAGATGATTTCAACTGGTTAACTGAAATGGTGCACCTTCTTATAACGTTCTGATCAGAACTTCAAATAAGAACTTCAGAAAATCCCTATCAACTACTCAGGTGTTTCCACAAGATATATAAAAATATGCCTATAAAATTGCTTGTGAAAAAAAATTGAAATGTCTGAAATATCCACAAATAGGATAATGGATAACAACCTTGTATTATCATACTTTGGAATTCTATTTATCGAAAGAAAGAACTGACTTATTGATAAGAAATAAGGAATAAATCAACCCATATAAGCTTTTTGGTATGAGGAATAGATACGAGACCATGATCAGCACATACATTGTAACAGACACAATACAAGAAGCAGACTACGTGTTGTATAAATCATTCCTCCAAATCGGATGTAGGGAGCAGAAGTCATCCCGCACTAGAGGCTAGCCTGGATGGTAATGATGAAAAGCTGGCAGGCTGACCCGGAACCAGGACTATAAGATAGTCCACCCTGACAGTCATCCCATCTATGAACTGCTGGAGCGTGTGAAGGGGCCAGACCAGCAGATCAAACACTACAGGATCTCTATGACACACGGCAACAATAGAATATCCAATAAGAATCCCAATGAGGGTCCAGTATTGAGGGTGTAGCAGAAACCAGAGACCTCGAACCAGACCAATGACTCATGGCAATGAACACTTACAAGTAAAGGTATATGGACCACACTACTGCTTCCATGCCGAGATTTTGTTTTTTGTTTTTTTGTGGGTTTTTTTTTTTTTTTGGTTTTTGTTTGTTTGGTTGGTTATTTGTTTGGTTGTTGCTTGGTTGGTTGGTTGGTTGGTTTATTTTTTGGGTTTTTTGGGGAGGGTGATTTACTTTTAAATTTTATTGGGGAAGGTTGCACGGGCAGAGAGCAGAAGTGAGGGGACCGGGGATGATGGGATCAGGATGCATGGTGTGAAATCCACAAAGAATCAATAAAAGTTTAAAAATGCTTTCACTGGCGTACGTACCCCACCACCTGGGTGGAGGCAGAAGCCAGGTAAGAGACAGAAAAAAAAGAAACCAAGTGTTTCTAAGCACGTACCAAATGTGGATCCTGCTGCTCAAGTTTATACATCGTCTTAAGCAGGTGGGTTGAGAAGTCAATAACAGCAATAATAATAGCAACTATGACCGTTGCTACCGCCCCAAGATAAATTCTACTGAGCACTCACGACTGCACAGACCTCGCAACTCTGAGGAAAGCAAAGAGGTCTAGTGACTTGCCTCCATCAGTCTTTGGTGTCCTGACTCAAAGTTTAGGTTAAACAGCAGGCAACAGTGCACAACGAAGCATCTTGGTCAAGCTGTGGTCTCATCCACTGCTAACCATCAGCTTGTGTCTGCAGCAGGGTGGTCTGACAAGTTACCAGAACCGTGTGAAGTCTTTTCCAGAGAAACAAGTTTCCTCTCCATCGGCACCAGGTGTCAGCCTTTTCTTTCTCCCAGCATGAGATTCCCCAGGAAATTCAAATTTTTCTCAGGGTCAGTTTTCCTTCCTTCCTTCCTTCCTTCCTTCCTTCCTTCCTTCCTTCCTTCCTTCCTTCCTTCCCTTCCTCCCCCCCTCCCTCCTTCCTTCCTCCCTTCCTTCCCCCCTTCCTTTCTTCATAGTCTGGTAGCCAAGGGGAGGGGGCACAGGTGACTCCCAAAGGGTCAGAGCCATTTGCCTTCTGAGCTCACAAATCTTAACCAGCCTTCAGTCTTCCTTCCAACCCAGGGCCCTAGGGGATAAAAAGGTGGAGAGGAGCTCAGCACTTTATAGAGTTTAAACAGCTAGGTCCTCCTCTCCTAAGACCTTCATCCACGTGGCTTTATCCCCTGTGTGCTTCAGGCGTGGAGAGGCTGTGAGAGCAGCCACGGGAGGCAGGCAGAGCGGCATCATACTAAGATTTCCAGTAGACATCTCGGGAAGCGAGCACAGGCTGTTGGGCATATGTGAGTTTGCGGGGGGGGGGGGGGGGCGAGAGGAAGAGTAGGGGGCGGGGCGTGTTTTGGTTTTTTTTGTTTGTTTGTTTTGGTTGTTTTGCTATTGGCAAGTTCCAGCCGACCTGGAAAGCTTTGCGTGGAGCTGGCTGGCCTCAGATTTACTGTCTCCGAAGTGCTGGGTTTAAAGGTGTGCGCTGCTACATCTGGCAATATTTGGGATTTTTGTCGCCAGAACTCGGGGTCCTCACGTCTATAAAACCGCTTTATCAGTGGCTTTGCCGAAGACTTGTGCACCGAGCACGTTAGTAAACATCCAGCGGAAATGAAAGCAGAACCACATCACTTTCCTAGAATCGCTGCCAACGATGCCTCCCACCCCCCAGTCTGTGGTGCTGTGCTACTCTCGCACAATTCCCATAGCGACGTAATAAACATTTAAAGGTCCAGTGTTGAGAAGCACTCACTGATCCTGGATGAATTTGTTTAAGGTCTACAGTGCCCTCTAGAGGTAGGCACTGGTAATATCCCCCATTTTACTGGTGCCAACACAAAAAAACAAAACCCAGATTATTAAATCCACTTACCAGTAATTCCAGAACCTGGAAATGGAGTGGCTTAGCCCAGAAGACACACAGCTGCTGTGTCTACTCTCCAGCTGAACAGATAGACGGAAAGACAGACAGAAGTTCATCTTCGGGATATTTTTTGCCTTCCGCGGGCAGAGCTACACACGTGTTTACTCTCTTACTGCATCTGGAATCAACTAAGAGCCATGCCTCTGGGTGGATCTTGATGGGGCGAGTGGGGGGTGTTCCTGAGTTTCCAGAAAGGAGTAAATAAAAGAGGGAAAACTTCCCACAGAGTAAGTAGCTCTTTCCAAAAAGCGGGGCTGCTTCTGCCTGCTCACCTTACTCGTGGTGAGCGCATGGGCTTTGCTGCTGCCAAACCTGCTGCCATCCCTTGGCGATATTAGAGCCCAGCTTCTACAGCATCCTAAGGTGGTCTGAAGACCAGCAGTTCTCCAGGAATCCCGGGCCGTCAGTGTCAGACTGGGGCTTCTGAAGCACCCAGGCTATGCACTGGGCAGCTACAGGGTTCTCAGCCTCTCCCGCATGTAGACAGACATTAGACATTGTTCGACTATCCAGCCTGAATCATGTGAGCCGCTCTGATGAATCCCCTTTGTAATATATATATTCATTCAATCGGTTCTGCTCCTCTAGAGAACCCTGATCCAGGTGCTGTCTGAGCACACCCGGACTTAGGCGTGGGTGTTTTTCTTTAAAAAAAACCTAGGGACCCAAAATGCATGACTCTAAGCCAGGGCTTTGCACATGCTAGCCAGGTAAGAGCTCGACCGCGGAGCGCACCTGCAGCCCCACAGCGGGACTTTAAACCGGTGCTGTGGAGCAGGCAAGCACAGAAATCAGTTTAGCAGCCTGGGACGCTAATGGGAGGAGTCACGCACCTCCCCTTCTCCTAACAACGCACTTGGCAACCTAGCTGCTCCTCCTACAGGCACTATGCCACACCCCTCTCCAAACAATGTGCCTAGCAACCTCAGAACCCCCCAAACTTTCGCTTTAACAGGCCACACATACTTGACTCTCTGAACAATAGCATGGATTTCTCCACTCCTAGGAACGGTCTAATTTAAACAGTTTCCACTCAAGACTATTCCAATGTATCCAAAATGAAGGAAAAAGGGGCATCTGTCATGAACCAATGTTGGGTGCACGTGCAGAAAGACAAGCTGTGTTCTTCGAGTGAACTTCCAGAGAGAATCCCCTATCTACCACCTAATGCCTGTGCATAATTGTGTATGCATATTATTAAAATCAGATTCATTATGGGAAGGGATTCATGCAGTAGGAAGAATAAACATAGGACTTCATCCATCAAAATGCAGAACCACTCAAACAAGTCCCTGAAGTAACCAGCCCTTCCTTCTTTTAGACCCTATAAGAAAAAGATCCTAGGCATGGCTTAAGACCCTTGAGCCTTCTCACGCTTGTGGTCTGCTGTGGTCTGGACAGTGTGTCTCTCTAATCTATACTACCCCTTCACTCCTAATAAACTTTTATTTCTTTGCAAATCTGTGTAGCCCTTTTTTTTTTTTTTCAATTCTTTGGGTAAGCGGCAAAGAGCCCGTAAACATCCACACAGACCCCTACCTCCAGGAATACCCTATCACAGAGTCCATCCGAGGCACAGCCAGCTCCAGCCTCCATCACCATGTAACTACACCCCAGTCATGCAGCAAATCCCCATCCTTGGCCTTGGGAGAGGCAGAAGAGAAGGGGAGGAAGCCAGAATTTCCCAATAACTTGCTGTGCTTGGCCCAAAGTATCTGGGGAAGACAGAGTGAGGTGTGTGCCCACCAGAACACCCTGGTCACAGATGCTATGGTGATGCATCTGCCTGTGCCCCCTTCCTGGATCCATCCCGCTCTGTGGGCCCAGGCCAGGCCCTGTGTGCTACAGTGTAAATCCTCCCAACTGCCCCAGCCCTGGGAGCAGATCCCTTGGGGTCACTACCAAGAGCCAAGAATTCTGAGAATTCAGGAGGGGGTGGGCAGCCCTCAAGAAAACAAGCCATTTACTTGATCCTTGGACCAACATAACATTTTTATTCACAGGCTGGGACTAGGCTCATCCTCCTGGGGGAGAAGCCCAGGCAGGCAGGCGGGAGCAAAGGCCAAGGTACTCATCCACTCTATGGCAACCTTGAACTGTGTTGTGTTGGCTGGGGAAAGGCAACCCTGAGCGAGCACAACAAGGCTTTCCTGGGTGTGAGCTTCTCTTGGAAGCAGGGTGGGGGCACGCAGTGAGGAGGCAACTTTTTCTCAAATGGAAACTTGACGGGCTTTCAAACTCATAGGAATGTCCTCTAAAATGAATATGGCCTTTATTTCCCAACCACACAGCATTTTCTAGCATTGAGTTAAGCCTTGATAAATGCATAATGAGCATTGTGTCTGTTTTCTGGGCCAGAGAAACAGGGTACAGAGAAGTGTCAAAAATGAATGACAGGGGCCAGGAATGTGCATCGTGGGAGAGTGTTTGCCTAGCAAGCTTTATCTGTAGCACTTCACAGACTTGGATGTGGTGCTGTGGGCCACTAATCTCAACACTCAGAAGTGAAGAAAGCAACCAGGAGTTCAAGGTCATCCTTGGCCATTTGGGGAGTTTGAGGCTGGCCTGGGCTACATGAAACTCTGTCTCAAAAGAAGAAAAAAAGTAAAGGACCTGGAGGTATAGTTCAGCAGCTGAGTGCTTGACCAATGTCCAACTTTCTTTGTTATTACAGTGATAAGAACTCTGACCAAAAGCAATCTAGTGCAGTAAAAGTTTATCAATAAATGTTTATTTATTTTATAACTTCATGTGTGTGCACCTGAATCTATCTATGTCTGCCATGTGCATGCAAGAGCCTGTTATGACCAGAAGAGGGCATCAGGTCCCATGGAATCAGAGTTACAGATGGTTGTAAAAAACATGTGAGTGCTGGGACCTGAACCCAGATTCTCTGCAAGAATAATCTGTGCTCTTAACCACTGAGCATCTCTCCAGCTCTCTTCGGAGCGCCATCTCCTTTCTAGTCCCATGCACCCATTTTCTGTCTTTGTGCCCTTCCTCTGGATAATATGCAGATGCCACCATTCCCAGCCTATTCCATTCCAACCTCTGCCATGGAGATCAGAACATCTAATTATTTTTTTTAAAGATTTATTTATTTATTTATTTATTTATTTATTTATTTATTTGTGGGTGTATGTGTGGTATGCCAACAGAGACCAGAAGAGGACTTGAGATCTCCCCGGAATTGGAATTATAGATCCCTGCAAGCCTCTTATTGTGGGTGCTATAGAATAGAACCTCGCAGGAATGAGTCCTATGGAAGAGAAGCAAGCATTTTCAGGCTGAGCCATCTCTCCAACCTAAACTCTGAATATTTTTTTTAAAGATTTGCTTTTATTCTTTTTGATTATGTGTACACGTGGATTTGCGCACATGAGTGCAGATGCTCATGGAGGCCAGATACATCCGATACACTGGAGCTGCAGTCACAGACAGCTGTGAGCTACCTTGGCATGGTGGTGCACATCCACAGTCCTAGCACTGGGGAGGCAGAGGAGGACCCTGGCACTCACTGCTCAGCCTAACTGAAGTGGCATGCTCCAAGTTCAGTGACAAGACCCTACCTCAAAATGTAAGGTAAAGCAGTGATTAAGAAAGACAACTTGAAGCCAACCTCTGGCCTCCACATGTGCCTTTAAGGGCAAACATACCTGAACACACAGGTGCACTGCACACCACGAGTGCACATAAAAACACACATACACACACACAAAAAGAAATATTAACTCCATGTCAGCAAACTTGAAAGCAAAGCCGTTGAGAGTACAAGACATCTCTTAGCCCTGCCGTGCAATCCTTGTGGCCAGACTTTTATCTTCTCAGATTGTAGGCCCACCCAAGACACCTCTAAAGCCATCCTACAATCCCAATTATCAAAGAGAGGGGGTAACATTTCTTAGCAACCCTTTGAGGTATTATCTGAGAGTTGCCAAAATGTTATCTATGGCTCCTGCCGAAACATGTCAGCAAAGTTCCCCATGAGAACCATGCCCACACCCTTGTTACACTTAAACCCCATTTGTAAAACTTTGTGTGTGTGTTCTCTATGTGTCCATGTAGATGTGCATGTTCTCATGAGCATTCAGGTGTGTGTGTGTGTGTGTGTGTGTGTGTATGTGTGTGTAGGCCAAAGACAGTTGTTGTATCTCCATCAAGCAAACTCCACCTTAATTTTTGAGGCAGCATCTCTCACTAAACCTGGAGCTCACCAATTTAGCTAAGAGAGATGGCCAATGAATTCTAAGGATCTTCCTGTCTCCATCGTCCCATCTCTGGGATTACAGATACATGCCACTTCACCCAGCTTTGACATGGTGCTGGGGATCCAAACTCAGGTCCTCGTGTTTGCAAGCAAGCACTTTTTGCTCACTGAGCCATCATTCTCCAGCCCTCGAAAGGTCTCCTTTTTAATAAACTCTGATTATGCTTATTCTGGTTCATCCTGAAATTATTTTCTACAGTGAGTGAAATCAATGATTTTTTTCCTGCCTTTTAATCTTTCAATCAATGGAGAAAAATGAATCTGTCCCTGCACCTTTCGGTGACAAGGACACAGCTCCATGCACTGCCACTCTCGTAGAAGGTCCCTGTGGTTCTTAGGGACTTCAACTCACACCAAACTGGGATTCCTGGTTTCAACACTGAAAGGGTTTTAGGACTAGTCAATCTGAAGTAGAGCTGGAGGTTTTATTGGAGATAATTTAATGCAAGCTTAAGGATGAGAGTTAAAAGAAAGAGGGGTACTCAGAACAAAGTACACCCAAGTGGGGTCACATGCTTCCCAAAAGAGAGTATGGGGGAGTAAGACACACCCAAGTGCGGATACAGCTCCTCCAGGGAGAATGAGCAATGAATCATCCTGGCATCTGTTGTGTAGACATTTTGGCACTCCTGAAGTTACATCCCAAAGACAGCTAAGAACCAGTTTTCCCTCTTCTCCCTCTCCTGGTAAGAGAGCTACAAGGCTCTGGGATGCCATGGATGGAGTTACAGCGAGTGGAGGTAGACCCAGAAGCCGCTGGGTTGCACGGGTTTTCAGACGTGTCTATCCCACGAATGAAGATTCTAGGGTGGCTTCTAGGACAGGCCTGATTTGAGGCTGGGAAGGGAGAAAGGCCAGTAACAGCTAATAACCGAGATGAGTCCTGTTCCGCCACAATACGGGGCCCCAGCTGTAAACAGAGACTGTGCTGCCCAGCCACCCAGACCTGAATAATCACATAGAAACTACATTAATTGCAACACTGATTGGCTGATGGCTCAGGTGTTTTTCTAGCTGGCTCTCACATCTTAAATTAATCCATTTCTATTAGCCTACGTATTGCCACGTGACTGTGGCATTACCTCATGGCATTTCTACACGTTGTCTTTTCTCGGCGGCTAGCTATCATCTGCTTGACTCTGCCTATCTCTCTTTATCTCTGTTCAGATTTCCCACCTTGCTTTACCCTGCTAAACCATTGGCCAAAACAGCTTTATTCATCAACCAATAAAAGCAGCACACATAGAGAAGGCCATCCCACATCACCTAGCCATGCCACCTAGGAGAGGAACTTTTCTCTCTGTCACATGTCCCTCAAATTTCCCCTCTCCTTGCCTATCCTGCCGAGCATTCATAAAGCCAGAGCTTTATCCCCAGCCATGCATAAATGAGAACAGCTGAGCAGAGCTGTGATCCCAGCACTTGAGAAGTATAGGCAGGAAGATCAGGAAGTTCAAAACCATCCTCAGGAGCTGGAGAGATGGCTCAGTGGTTAAGAGCATTGCCTGCTCTTCCAAAGGTCCTGAGTTCAATTCCCAGCAACCACATAGTGGCTCACAAGCATCTGTAATGAGGTCTGGTGCCCTCTTCTGGCCTTCAGGCATACACACAGACAGAATATTGTATACATAATAAATAAATAAATATTAAAAAAAACCATCCTCAGAAGAAAAAAAAACACCATCCTCAGCTACACAGTGAGTTGGAGGCCAGTCTAGGCTATCCAAAAAAGGGGGGAGAAAAAAATTGATAGGAAAAATTGATGGCTAGATCAATGGTTAAAGCCCTTGCTGCTCTTCCAGAGTACCAGGGTTCGATTCCTAGAACCCACATCAGTGGCTCACAACTTCTGAAATTCCAGCTCAAAATATCTAACTCCCTCTTCTGGCCTCCACAGGTACCTGCATACACCTACTCATACACACAGACACAGAAATAAAAAAAAACAAAATGTTTGTAAAGGTGAAGAATGCTTGAACTTTCTGTTTCTGTTTTTACAATGTTTTTGAAACTTTAAGCATGCACAAGAAAAATTAAGCACCAGGTGACTATCTGGGTGACAATATGGCAGGGGCAGAGAAGGGAGCTGAAGAATGGTGAGCACCTATGAAGTTCCAGGAGATACCCATGTTCTTAACAACTACCCTCCAAAACAATCAAACCTCATAGTAAACCTGAGGAAACCAAGACACATGGTGTTTAGCTGTCTTGTCGGGAGTCATTTGGGGTTTATTGAGGCAGCACCCACTTCTAGGAAAATCTGCCAGGCGGGGCAGCTGCTAGTGTCTCACACTTAGCTACCCTTCACCCAGTTCAGCCTCAGGAACATCCTTGGAGAGAAAGGAGTGAGGGCAGGCAGGAAACTGGTCCTCCCATCAAAACCTGTGGTTTTCTCTATCTCAAAGGCAGGCCTCAGCTCCCTACAGCCCCGCAGACATCAGCATTCACCTCAGAAGACTCTGAGACTTAACCCGATCTGAGCGGTGTTTTTATAACGTCATGAAAAGAAGCTTTATTGGAAAGGACTTAGGCGGGAGGCAGGCATGGGGCCTGCGACATGTCTGGTGGCTTCCTGTGGGCTCTTGGCAAGCAGTGATCA
The DNA here is from genome assembly GCF_903992535.2 of Arvicola amphibius. NCBI lineage: Eukaryota > Metazoa > Chordata > Mammalia > Rodentia > Cricetidae > Arvicola > Arvicola amphibius. Next base: position 8,933,224 of record NC_052052.2, on the reverse strand, counting down.
TTAACAGATCCTGTTCTGGGTTGAGGGTTGGCTCCACATGATGGGGTTTATGGGACTTATGCACAGAACTTTCTTGCAAAGAAAAGTATTAGGATAGATTACATGGTTCTAAGGAGCAAGGGGGCTGGCTCCTACTCTGACTTGTTTTTTATTTCCTCAAGTTTTTAAAGGTCCATGTAGGGTTTCTGGGAGCTCACACTAGGACTTCTGATCATTTTTAAAAACCTCCTTTTGCAAAACATAAATAAAATTAAATTTAAAAAAATGAATCACTAGGTGGACGCTTTGTAAAAGTTCAAGGTACAACACTGGTAATGTTTAACAAGTTGTTTAAAGAGAGGAGCTGCATGTAGCAATGCGGGAGGATCTCAGCTGACAGAGTTCTTGCCTAGTATGCATCAAATCCTGAGTTCAACTCCCGATATCACATCATAAACTGGGTGTAGGGGCATACACCCATAATCCCAATGTTCAGGAGATGGAGGCAGGAAGATTTGAAATTCAAGGTCATCTTCAGCCACACACTGAGTTGGAGGCCACACCACACACACACACACACACACACACACACACACACATACACACACGAGGGGGAAATGGGAGATAAAGAGAGAGAGGGTGGAGGAAATCACACACAATGTTATCATGAGACAGGCAGAGGGCTGGAGAGGTAGCTCAGTGGTTAAGGACACTTGTTCTTGCAGAGGACACGGGTTCAATTTCTCGCACCCACACGGTGGCTCCTAACCATCTGTGACTCCAGTTGCAGGGGGATATGACACCTTCTTCTTACCTCCAAGGGCACCAGGCATGCACCTGGCACACACACATGCAGGCAAAACATTTCTACACACGAAATAAATTAAATCTAAAAAATAAAAAGAAAGAAACAGGCAGAGGTAACATTCTGGTAAGTCCTCCTGTCTTTTTCTGTATGAAGGCATGAGCATGCATGTGTGGCCATGTGCATGCATATGCATGGATGCATGTGTGTGCTCATATGTAAGAGACAGAGGTAGACGAAGCTTCAGGGCATGGAGCAGAGACCAAATTGGAGGGGGGTGTCTGGACTCAAACCTCAACTAAAATTCTATTTCTGTATCTGCTCCTCTTCGGCTCCATAGCCTTAGCTGAGTTCTTCAACCTCCCTCCCACGGACAGAAGACAGGTTATAGACCCTGCCCCTGGGGATTGCTTCACTGAGAGAAATTGAATACGAAGTGTTTCACGCACTGCCTCTCACACAATAAATCCCAACTGAGTAGCCACTAAATGTATAGGTGTGTGTACTTCAGAAGCTTGCCTTTACAAACGTGGTCCCACAGTGACTGAATTTTGCATCTTGTTACCTGAAGTGCTTCATCACGATAGATGTGGGGAAATGGGTTTCTGGGGTGGGTTAATGAGTGTCCCCCACAGGCTGGTGTGACAGAGGCTTGAACCCCTCAGAGGCACTACTGGGAAGTGATGGACCTTCATACAGCGAAGCCTAGAGGGAGGCTCCTAGCTCGCTTGGAGACATGCCATCAAACTGTGGGACTGTGATCTCTCCCATCTGTCTTTGATGCTCCTTGGCTCACGCAGGCGGCAATTATGTTCTCCCGCCATGATGTTCTCCTCTCTCCAGACCACTCCAAAGTTGTAAGTCAAAATAAACCTCTTCTGGTTCTAAGCTAATTGCTGTAGTTATTTCAGGATAGCCGGACAAAGTCAACTAAAATAACTTCTGTTCCCAAGGAACTACATTTCAAATGTGAAAACTTTGCAAACACTAATACAAATACTGATTTCTAGACAGAAAGGGGGTCTCATGTGCCCTAGGCTCAAGCGTGTTCCATAGCCAAGGATGACTTTGAACTTCGGATCCTCCTGCCTCCACCGCCCCAGTGCCACTAAGCCTGGTTTATGTAGCACTGGGCATTGATCGGTGCATTCTAGGCTCATTGACTCATATCCCCGGGCCTCGATTACAGTTTTAGTGACGTCAGTTGTCGATGCTTTGCACATGCTTTTGACCAGTTCCTTCATGACAATATAACCTCACAAGTCCAACAAGCAGCAGATAGAGAGGCTACAGGTTCTCCGCCTCCAAAATCCCTGCTCTTTATACCCGTGTCCCACTCACACGATTCAAACCTACACGATGTGGAGAAGTGACTTCTCTCCCCACCTCAGCTGCCTTGTGTGTTAAGTGCGGACAGTAAGCAGAGGCTCCCTTTTTGGTTTCCCCGCCACCCAGACCTGAAAAGTCACACAGAAACTATATTAATCACAACACTGCTTGGTCAGTGACTCAGGCACATTTCTAGCTAGCTCTTACATCTTAAAGTAACCCATCTCTATTATTTTATATTTTACCATGAAGCTCTTGTTTCTTGGGTAGCTACATGGCTTCGGCCTGACTCTGCCTTCTTTCCTCCTCTATCTCTGCTCGGATTTCCCACCTTGCTATATACTCTGCCCTGCCATAGGCTAAAGCAGCTTCTTTATTAGCTAATAGTAATAAAACATATTCACGGCATACATAGGGGAACCCCACATCAGGGGGCAAACCAGGGCTCCACTCAGCCAGAGACTGCCATGGCTACTAAACAAAGCAGTGAACCCTGTAGTTGGAAAGCTCTCGGAAAAAGGTAAAGTTAGTTACCAAGCTGGGGACAGGATCTTTTTTTTTTTTTTAACTTATTTACGTGGAATCTTACTTACTTACTCGTTTACTTTGAGACAAGGTTTCATTTTGTAGCTCAGGCTGGTCTTGAACTCACAGTCCTCCTTCTGCCAACCTCTGGAGTACAGGAGTACAAGTAGGGATGGAACCCAGAGCCTCGCATGTTAGACAAGCTCTCTACCACTGAGCTACACCTAACCCTAGCCTGAGACCTAAAGCTTCCTATTTTAAATATAGGCAGTCTAGCCAGTAAGAGGGCTCAGAGGATAAGGAGCTTGCTGCCGAGCTGGACCATCTGAGCTCAGTCCCCAGAACCCACACGGTAAAGGAGAGAACCTACTCATACGAGTTGTCCACTGACATCCACGTATGCCATGGCCCACGTGCTCACAAGCAGGCATGCACACGCACTCACCCGTAAAAATAAACAACAAAATTTAGACATATATGTATGTATGTATGTTTGTATGTATGCACTGTACACACACACACTTTTTGCTCTCTGTTTTGGCTTTTGGTTTTTGTTGTTTTGTTTTCTTTGGTTTTTGTGTTTTGGTTTTGGTGTTTATTTGAGGTGTGTGTGTGTGTGTGTGTGTGTGTGTGTGTGTGTGTGTGACTAATTAGGATAATATACAATAACACGGGGACAGAAGTGGCCAGTCTTTACAACGACGGAGCTGCAATAAATGGAGTCACAGCTGGTGGCAGCACCTCTCAGCTCTGTACCCACTGGCAGCCATCAGGCCAGACACAGCTAAAGAAACAAGCGGCTGAGTGCCAGGGTGGGTGCTCAAAGCCAGGAACCTTCTGTGTACCCCACAGGAGGCAGGAACAAAGCTTTGCCTGTGGCCCTAAGAGCACTCTTAATAAGCCCGGGTGACATAGGAAGTCCCCAGCCAGGCCCAGGATCTCTAACAGAGCCTGGGGGTTTAACCCTATGTTGCCCCTTACAAATCTGAGGCCATGGTGAAATCCTCATCTATTAGGAGTAAACGAGACCTGACCTTTGAGAAGTCAGACGGCACCTGGGGCACAATAGATTTTTTTCTTTTTAATGTTTTGGCTAGGTTGAGAAGTTTGAAGATTTCTTTTATCATTTTTTAAAATGTTGTTATGTTTGATATTTATTTTTCATGTGTGTCTACCTGCACACACATGGAGGCCAGAGGACCACTTGTAGGAGTTCATTCTCAAAGGCGTTTAATCAGGTCACTGGGCTTGGTTGGAGCGGGCACCTTCACCCACAGAGCCATCTTGCCAACCTTGTTTTATTCTTTCCCTTATTTTAATTGGGCGTGTCTGTGTGTCTGTCTGTCTGTCTGTGTGTCTGTCTGTCTGTGTGTGAGCTGGAGTTATGGGCTCCTGGGAGCCACCTGACCACCGCCCCTCCTGCTGCCTCCTGGTTCCTGCCACATTTTCAACCTTGACCACGGCCTGTGTGTTCATCTGACCCTGGCAGCCAGACCCCTGTCTGCCCCTGTGTCAACTCCCCCAGAACTGGCCAAAGCCCTTCCCCATTGCCAATCAGGGAATCTGAGCAACAAAATGAAAGTCTCAGCCTGTACACAGGATCCGCTGGGAGATGTGACTGCGTGGAAAATATACACCTGTGTGTTCCGAGCACTGGAGATTAGGGGTACTGTGTTAGGGGTACTGTGTGGCTCAAAGGGGCCAATCAACCTGCTTCTCGTCATTCTAGCCATAGCAACCAAGCCTGGCCAGAGAAAGGAGCCCTGTGGACAGATGTTCTATATTAGAAGGGAGGTGTTTTATAGGTGGTTGAAATAGTCTGGACTTTTGCAGACTTTTTTCCTGTATACTAAAGGACCCACATACCCCCTCCCCACAGAGGTTCCCACCCATCTAAAGTCTGCATCCCCCTCTGTTTCCTTTGGCCTGGCAAGCTGCCCAGGCTGGTTGCCCTGCACAGCTCATGTGCTCCCAGGCATCCACCCCTTGGGAAGACCCTCCAGAGTGCAAACTTTTAGGTAGAGTCTCAAACGTTTCAGCCTGGAACTCGCTATGGAGCCTAGGCCGGCCTCAAACTCATGATCCTCCTGTCTCTGCCCCCTAAGTTAGAGGTGTGTATCACCACACCAAGTTTAACGTAAGCTTATATGACCCTTTCTCCACCAGAACAGGTATTTTTCCAGACCCTACTCATTCAACCCCTCCAGCTAGTTCTGTCCAGGGATTGGGGATAGGGGGTAGCTCTATGCATCTGGGTGTGTGTATCTGTCTGTCTATGTGTATCCTCTCTCTCTCTCTCTCTCTCTCGCTCTCTCTCTCTCTCTCGCTCTGTGTGTGTGTGTGTGTGTGTGTGTGTGTGTGTGTTTAATAAACATTTGCAATCCTGTTCTAGAGTTTGAAGGGCCTGGCTGGACTGGGGGGAGGGGCGCTCAGTGTTAGAGCCCTTGCCCTGGTTCCCATTTCTAGCAGAAACTAAAAGAGCTGGAGGTGGATGGAGGGGCAGAATGGCTCAGCAGTGTGTACTAGCATTGGCTCTGAGGATTCCGCTGCACAAAGGTCAGTCCCTTAGGAGGGTAGGGAACATTGCGAGTTCCCTGAGCCAGTGCTTCAGCTGTCCCACAAGTACAAGGAGCCACCCCTGCACTGAGCAAGGCTTGAGACATGCCTCTCTATCTCTTAGCTTTGAAGGCCCATTTGCAATGGTGGCAAGGAAAACCTTTATAAAAGAAAGACTCTCAGCCTTCATTGCTTGGGATTGGGTGGAAAACTCAGCGGTCAAGAAGCCGCTAACTGCCTCAGGGCCATGTAAAACTAGCTCAGGCAGTCTACTGTCTGAATGTGCATGCTGGCACACGCATGTGAATGGGAGCGTGCATGTCAGTGCACACACACACACATAGCAGCGGCCTGAAAAGGACTTCAAATTTCTCCTGTTGGAGTATCTCCCCGACCCCTGGAGCTTGCTGTTTTTCAGCTAGGATGCCTGGTTAGCTGGCAAGCCCCAAGGATCTGTCCTGCCCACTTCCACCCCCAGCCCTGGGATTATAGTAGCGCATTGCCACAACCATCTTTTATGTGGGTACTGGGGACCCAAACTCGGGTCCTCATGCTTGCACGGTGTCCTAGGGTTTATTTTGGCTGTGATGGAATATCATAATCAAAGGCACCCGGGGAGGAAAGGATTGACTTCACTCATATTTCCACATCACAGACCATCATTGAAGGAAGTCAGGGAAGGAACCTGGAGGCAGGAGCTGATGAGGAGGCCCTGGAGGGGTGCTACTTATTGGCTTCCTCTCCAAGGTTTGCTTTCTTAAAGCATCCAAGACCACCAGCCCAGGGATGGTACCACCCACAATGAGCTGGACCCTCCCACATCAATCACTAATTAAGGAAGTGTGTTACAGGCTTGCCTACAGCCTGGTCTTCAAAAGACAATTTGTCAATGACTCGAGTTTGTGTCAAGGTGACATAAAAACTAGCCAGCACACACAGAGAGTGCCCTTTCCCACTGGAACATCCCCCAGTCCCTAGCCAGCCCACTTCCAACCCCAAGGCCAGCTACCTCTCTTCACTGTCTCTAATCACAAACCAGGAAAGCTGGAAGGCAGCTCAGCCACAAGGCCCCAGCTGGCCCTACAAGGGGGTTGTTTCTTGCACCTCCCTAGCTGTGCCCAGCCCCAGCAGGGCTGAGTCATGGAAAAGTTAGTTCTGCAGGCAGCCGCTCACCTCTCCCATCAAGCCCACAAAGGCTCCTTTCACGTTGTCAGGAGGGGAATAAAAAAAAGTGTGGGGCCCTCCGCCCAAGGCTTGGACGGGAAATCTCAAACTTCTTTCTGGAGTTGGATTCTGCACCTCCTGCCTCGAGAAACAGAACAAGGGGTACCAAGAGAGAAAGAAAGGGGGAAAGTATCCCACATGGCAAACTTCTTGTTGAAGCCAGGCCACACTACTTAGTTGTACACCCTTAGTCAATGCTCCCCACCCCATCTTCCTGGGAACTGGGGGGTTGGGGGGATTGAGACAATTACAACTCCTCTCTGGACCACTGGTGCTGGAGGAAGCCCAAGGCTCACGGGGACACTAGGACTACAAAATCCACATCCTGAAAGTGGACCAAGTAGAAACAGGGTCATTGTCTATCTCGGGCTAGCTTCTGAATCTGTCAGTCCCTCTTGAAATTTCCTGGCAGGGTGTTTGTTTTGTTTGTTTGTTTTCTTCCCCCGTGACTCTAGCTCAGAATCAACAGGGAGCATCCTGTGTTGCCGTGCGTGAGTTACTTATATATATCGGGCCTAATTTCCTCCTGCTTCAAAAGGGCACGCGGCACCCACTTCCCTTGACCATGTATGAAATTAGGGTGTGTACAGGACACATGTGAAGGTCCATTGGGGTTCTCGGTGTCTTTCCACCTATTACCTGCTCTCTGTCCCAAACACACACCTATGGAACATGGGCATAAGCCCTCCTGGTCAGTCAGCTGGTCTGGCATCTGAACTGGATAGGATGAATGGCTGACTTCTGGGTTAGTGACCTCTGCTATGAAACAGGGATAGAAGAGGCTGTGATCTTTACAAGTCCTTAGCTTTTCAAGGTTTGGGGGTGTTAACCTTTCACGGAGGCCTAAGCAAAAAGAATAGTTCATTAGCCCCTGGAAACTGGAGAAGCTTGGAGGTGTAGTGTCCCATATTAGCCACTAGGCGGCTCCAAGGCTAATAGATGAGGACAAGCCACACAGCCTGGTGGGGTCTTCCTAGTTGGAGTCTTCTACACAGGCCTTGGCAACTGCTGGGTACCAAGTCCGACTCTCCGCTGCTGGGATATCTTTCCTGTTGGAAGATGGGGAGAAATGGTCACTACAGAGGGATGGGATCTAAGGAAGGCAATGCCTAGTCTTCCGACAGGCCTTTAAGAAGAATGGAGCCTGTAGGGAGTCTGCTCACTGCAGCCTTTGGCCAAGCTTGTCCTCCACCTCTCTCCTGCCTTCTTGCCAGAGTGGAGTGGGGTGGGGTGGGGTGGGAAGAGAAACTAAGTCTGGATTGAATTCCTCCCTCCTGCACTTCCTGGCTGGGTAACCTGGGAAATGGGATGACAAGGTCCCCAAGGCGAGGTCAGCTGGAGGGTGGAATGTCAGTACAGAACAGCAGGCGGTCCGTGCAGGAGAGTGACTTCCTAGCCCCTTCATCCCTTTTGCTCCACCAGAAACTTGGGAGTTCTCGGGCCTAATCTCTCCCCAGAACGACAGTAGTTGGCAAAGAAGGAGGTGATCCCCACCCCCTCCCCAAATCAGCACTTCTCAAGGGGACCTGCTCACACCCAGGCGGGGAGTATTAAAAGCAATTAGTTCCTCTTGCATCTAGGGCCTGCTGGATCAATCTTCGGGACTGAGGCCCAGGACTCCCAGCCTGAACACGTCCAGAGCTGGAAAAGGCTGCCCCAGATTACAGGGCAGGCTCCCTGGCTGTCTCTCCTTCTCCCGCCCAAGGATGTGCAGAGGGGGCGGGCGGCAAGTCTCATCAGCGCTTTTAACTGGGCCTGCCTGTCATGACTCACCTCCTAGACTTCCCGCAACAGGCAACTCTAAATAGCTGGGGACCCACCCTCCCAACAGGGAGACGTTCTTGTAAGGGGTGGGTAAGAGGTTACGAGGTGGGTGCCCAATAGGGCAGCGGGGGGGGGGGGGAATCAGAGAGAGTGGGACGTGAACTGAACAGTGGCACAGGTTGAAGACGTGTTGTTTACAGGCTTTTCTTATTAAGGAAATTGCTGTCAGTCAAGGTAATTCTAGCCCAGATAAGCAATAAATATGCTCCCAGCTAATCTTACGGGGATTTTATTGGCACCTGGGGTCAGAGGTTCCTTTACCCTGCCCCCCTTTCTCTCAAACCAAAATCCTACTCCCCAGAGGTCCCTCCACCTCCGCAACGTGAGAGATTCCACGTTGGTACAACTTCAGATGTACACTTTTCTGAAGGAAAAAGAGGGCCAGGCAATGATGAAGTTTGACTTCCTGGTCCTACCTGGAGGCGGGGAGGTAGGGGGAGGGGGAATGACCAAGTGACCTGACGTGAACCTTTAGCGACCCGTTTGCATCAAGACATGCGCAAGTTCCCTCTCGGCTTGTCCCGCACGCGCTCAGGGGTGGTCACCTGGCCCGGGCTGGGAGGAATGTCTGATGGAGCAAGCCGGCTTGCCTGAGACGGTTCCAGCGCGTTCGAATTCCAGCTGGAAGCCCTCGGGGACTAGGGCGGCAAGTCCCGGCTTGCAGAAAAGAGAAGCCAGTCCCAGGAGGGTGCGAGTCGCAGCGAGACCGGGTGCGCGCCCAGGCGCGTGCCCCGCCACGGCGCAGGGGGAGGGGAAGTCGCCGCAGCCACTCAGAGGCATGGTAGTGAAGCCTCCCAACAACTTTAACTGTCAATCAGACTTAATGGGGTATTAAAAAAAAAAGGAGGGGGCGCCCTTTCGGTGGGTCCACGCCGCAGCTGCCCCGCGAGCGAAGGAATACGGCGTTGCAGACTAGGGCGTCCTATCCACGCGTGCTCCACAAGCCGGCCCCATCCAAGTTGAAAAGGACAAAAAGAAGGCAATAAATGCTAAAGGGGAGAGAAGGAGAGAGAGAGGAAGCCAGACCGAGCGGCAACTCCCAGCCCGGGCTGCAAGAGAAGGAGGCGGGAGCGGGAGAGAGCGGGCGCGCGCGAGGGCGAGCCGTGCACGGGAAGAAACTGACACCCGGACCCCCCACTTCTCCTGCACGGTGCTGGCAATCAGATCGCGTTTAAGCAATTTCCTGAGCCCGAGAATAGCAATGAGTCGGGAGACTTTGGCGGACTGAAATTGGGAGCTGCAGTCACTCCCCAGGTTTTGTGTGTGTGTGTGTATGGTGTTTTTTTGTTTGTTTTTGTTTTGATTTTTCCTTTTCCTGGAGGAAAGTTGGGGAGGGCGCTACAATTGAGAAACAGCTTTTTGTTTGCTTGTTTTTTTAATCTTGCACTTTGAAACCGCGGACTGTGGCAGGGTGCGCTCTTGTGGTTGGTGCTTTTTTTTTTTTTGTCTTTTTACCGCCCGCCCCCCCCCCCCAACTCCTCTGTCGGTTTGTAAACATTACCTGTGAATTGCCCAGCCGAAACGGCTGTTGGGGCAAGAAACTTCTTGTTAGAACTTCCCACCCCCGGCCTTCTCTCCACCCCTCTCACTGTCCCAATCTTGGGAGACGCTCCCCCCCCCCCCGCCGGACAGAGTTTATCCCCCCCCCCACCCCTTTTCCTCGCCCAGTGCTCAGCATCTGGAAAGAGATCAGTTCAAGAGTGGCCAGGTGGGACGCCTCTCTTTTGCCTTATTCAGCTTATTTATTATTATTTGGGGTGTTTTCTTTCTTCCTTTTTTTAATTCCTGTTTTGCTTAGTCCGGGGAGTTTCGTCCACCGCCTCCTACCTCCTCCCCCTGTGCCCGGCTCCGCCGCGCGGAGGATGGTGTGGAAATGGCTGGGCGCGCTGGTAGTGTTCCCTCTGCAAATGATCTATCTGGTGACCAAAGCAGCCGTGGGACTGGTGTTGCCTCCCAAGCTTCGGGACCTGTCCCGGGAGTCAGTCCTCATCACCGGCGGTGGGAGAGGCATCGGGCGCCACCTCGCTCGGGAGTTCGCAGAGCGTGGCGCCAGAAAGGTACGCGGCGTGGGGGCGGGGTGGCACTGCGACACCTGGAAGTGGGCGCCGAGGGTGAGGGGGACTCTGGCGTGCGCGCTTGGGGAGGGGGGTTCTCCCACCTGCTGCGGCTGCGCCAACAAGCTGAGAGTCTCCGGCCACCCACCCCTTGCATCACCTGGAACTGCTAAACTAGCCGGTTTCAACCTTTGTAAATTTCCCCGGCACCAGCCTTTTTTGGCAAGTCCTAAACTGATCGGTTCCCCTGGGATTGGTATCTGACCGACTAGGTGCCCCCACCCACCCCCAGATTTAGGACACCCACCCACTCTTCCTCGTGACTTCATCTCTAAGGTGTTGTGCCCCCTACACTTCCCCCTTCTGCCCGCACCCCGTTGAGCGCGGGGTGTGCGCGCCCCTGGGTAGAGCTGGAAATCCTGACTGCTAGGTTGTGCCTGATATTTTGCTTGGCAGCTCGCTGCCTAGTCCAAACCTGGGCGGCTACAGCTCTGCAGGGACGTGAGAGGAGTACACGTTCGGGTTTGAAAAGGAGGGAGTTGACTTGGATGGTCTAGCCTGGCAGAAAGACTGGGAGGCCCAGGTGTTTCAAAGCCGGACAGAGGAGTGCGAGGGTAACCAGCCGCTGATAAGGACCCTTCAACCTTGATCCCCTCGCCTTCCTCAGCAGAGGGGATCCTTCCCCACTGGATTAGGAGGTGGCACTATGCCGCCACTGTCCACTGCCTCTCGCTGTGTGGGTGACTGCAGCTCCTCTTGCTCCGGGGACGTGCAGGAGAGTATTGGTGGGAGAGCCAGCTGTCACCCAACTTGCAACTGCAGACCAGGCTGACCCATCCAGTGGCAAGAGCAATGGAGAGGGATTTGAGACCGGCAGACCCGGGCTGTCTCCAGCCGGCTGGCCAGCGAAGACGAAGAACAAACTAGGGAATTAGTTTGAAATTTAAACTGTTGCTGGGGGAGGGGGGGGGGGAGCAGGACTAGGCCAGCCAGCTGATCTGACGTGGAGCTGCATACCTTGGGGATTAGAGTAAATACGCTCTGTGGAAAGCCAAACCTTCTTGTAATTCCAGGTTGCTTTTGTTTTGTTAAATACTGCCGAGATTTACAATTCCTTCGGTGGCTGGGACTGAACTTTGGAGTCTGAACTATCAGCCCAAGCTGATTGCCCATTAACTCTTCCCTGGCTGGGTTGTCCTAGCACAGCTGGGGCGGGGGTCATCCAGCTGTCCAGGGCTCCTGAATCTCCTTGGGTGGTTTGGGCAGCTGCTTAACCTTGCCTTTAGAAGGGGGTGGGTGGTTTTTTAACCCTTGGACTCACTGAATTAAGGGGAAGTAAAAGTTGTTCTCAGCAGTTTCTCTTGGGGAGTGATGGGGGTGTCTCTGTGGAAGGCTTCCAAAGGCCATGGTGGAGGGGGACCAGGAGGGCAGAGGGTTTCTTGGTGACAGTTGCTTATGCTTGACACTAGTTGGCTGTCTGTGTCCCTGTCTCATCTGACTCTTCCAGCTGGCCCTGTCCTGCCGTCCCTTTCACTCTCTGTGCTTGGCTGCAGTAGGCTTACGAGGAAAGCTTTGTCAATCTGGAAAAACTTGACCGACTGTAAACAATCCTGAAGTGAAGGCAGGAGAAGGCCCTGGTGTGTGTGTGGGGCGGGGGGGGGGGGGGGGGATAACCATGCAGAGTAGATCCAGCAGGTTCATACCCTGGAAGGCACAACCCCACCTACACGCTTGGGAAGGACAAGCTTGCCCAGGCTGATGAGAAATAGGCCTTTAATTGGTGACAGGGTCACCCAAAACAAAATCCGGGGGGGGGGGGGCCTGGGAAACTGCCTGCCGGTGCCATTCACTTGGCTGGCAGGATAACCCCCTCCCCCCAGGGCTCTCTGGAATCGTAACTATCCAAAGTTAGAGGAGCCACTGCACTCAGTAAGCCTGTCTCCAGCTATCCCCGTGGGAATGTACGCTCCAGCCCCTCTTGTCTTAGTACATCTGGGGTCAGCGCATGGACCTGGGGACAATCCCCAGAGCCAGGAGTGCTTAAATCCCAGTGGGCTTGGCAGCAAAGAGCTGCGTGCTGTGGGGGTTGGGAGTTTGCAGTTGAGTTGGTTGGGGACAGGTGTGAACTGGCTACTGGGGGTGGCCCAGGAGTATGGGAGGGAGGTAGAGAAGGCCAGTGGTGTGCAGTGAGGTCGTCACCACCAGCAGCCTTGGTTAAGGAAGAGGCTGACACTGAGAGCACTCCCTGCCTGAATATCTGGAGAGACTGAATCTAGGAGAGATTCCCCCAGTGTGGGAAAGAAAGTGTTCTGCAAACAGCAAGCCTGTCCAGGAGGGGGCGGGACAACCCAGTTTCCCATAATGACCTTGAGTTAAGTAGGATTTGCAATATTTGTAGACCGTGGGGAGCCTACCAAGCTGACCCAAATAAAGGGTTTTCTTTTTTAAAAAAGATTTACTTTATATGTGTGTGTGTGTGTGTGTGTGTGTGTGTGTGTGCGCGCGCGCGCGCGCCTGTATGCGTGTGCATTCGCACACACCCGCACGCGCACACATGCATGCAGGTGTCTGTGGAAGCCAGGGGATGTCTGATCCCCCAGCGATGCAATTACAGCTTGTTGCTCAGAACTGCACTCTGGTCCCTCTGCAAGAGCACCAAATGCTCTAAACCACTGAGCATCCCTCCAGCCCCTAAGAGTTTGTCTTAAAAGAACACAGATGTCAACAATTCAGAAGTTCTTTATCAGGAAACAGCTTTCCCTACCTACAAGACACCAAGTTGAGCAGAGACAGAAACAGCAACCCTTAGGGATTCGGGGAGGGGGAGCCCCTTGTTGGGTATCTCCCGAGCAAACCTTTTTAAATTTTCTGTGTCTCTGTAATTGGTCCCCACAAAGCAGTGAAAACTCAGGCTTGTCCTCAAGTCTGCAAGTTTGTCACGGTTTTAACGTGGCCTCTTGATGGAAGCAGGAGAAGATTTATGAGGGGACTGTTTGGAAGTATTTGGGCACCTCATAGCCTTTGGTCCAGTTAGAGGCAAGCATCCAGACCATGACTGAAGACTTACAGAAGCAGGGGCCCTGGGTCCAGCATCCTCACTGAGGACCCAACGTCCCATTTCAGGAAGGCACTGTAAGAAGTAGCTTGGGGTTACATTTGCCTCAGTATCCATGCATTTACAGGGCATGTGACGTAAAGCAGCCAGCCAGGGCCTGGCCCTCAGGTCCTTCTGTAAGTCCCATTCTGCTCCCGTGCCCCCCTCTTTTGTGTGCCATCTCTTCCCACTCCCAGTGGCTAAACTGGCCCAAGCTTACTGGTCCTTGGCTAGAGACCAGTTCAAAGCTTGCTTACAGCATCCGGCAGGTGGTGACCCAGCTGGATCTGGAGGCTGTGTGGAGGTACACTAAAGAGTCCTGAAGACTTGGCATCACAGCAAGATGTTACAGCAAGGGCACGCATTAGTGGTGGTGGCTTCCAGTGGCGTTTGTCGTGTCTTAACCACACACCAGGTAGTTTAATGGCAACAGATAGTTTAATGGCAACAAGTGACTTGTGGAGCTTGTTGCATACTGTCTCAGCCTCTCTTGCTGGTCATCAGATCTCTCTGAGTGAAGAAAAGTTGGGAAGGTACACTGCGTCCCCACTTAGAGGACACTGCGTCCCCACTTCCAAACTCCTTCACAAGCCCCCAGCTTGCTGCTACTGACCGTCCACTCTGAGAAAGCAAGCTCTGCTGTACTTACGATAACGTGCCCTTCTACCTAGTGGAGGGGTCTGGTTGTCACAATTGCTATAAGTCATCCCTAAAGCCATGTTGCCATCAGCAGAGTCGTGCAGTTAATGGTTCTCCCTTACAACTGGGGATTTCCAGACTAGAGAGATGTTGCAGCAACTAAGAACACAGCAATTAAGAACACTGATCTATTCCTCTTCCAGAGAACCTGGGTTCAATTCCCAGCATCTACATGACAGCTCGCAACAGTCTGTAACTCCAGTTTCGGGGGATCTGATGCCCTCTTCTGGCCTCTGCAGGCACTGCTTCACGTGGTACATATACATACAGACAAAACATCCACACACGTAAACAAAAATCTCAAAACGAGGTGGGGGGGGTCGGCGGGGGGAAGGGGAGGTTTCTGCTAACAAGTAACACAGGAGAAGAGAGCCCTCACCTGGACCTTGGGCAGTTATGGCTTGCCATTGTCCTTGTTTCTCAGGGTACTGTAGGGAAGTATAACCAGGTGTATTCCCAACCTTCATTCTCAACTTTAATTTTAATATACCGTGAGTCTCTGGAAATACATGCCGGACATCCGCTTTGGCTCCTGGCTTCTGATGGGACTGGGATCTGTCAGCCAGGCTATGATCACTTCTGTGATTGGTGACACGAATGACTGAAGTTTCACACATGATCGTGGTCGTAAGCATGATCGTCCTTGTACACAACAGTCATCCCACACAGGACTGTAACGCTATTACATGTGGCTGTGGCAACGTCTTTAATATCGTAACATTCATGACCACAGGGCGTTTTTGTATCTTTCCTTTAGTGGCCTCGATGGCCCTCGGAGGACCTGTAGCTTGTGTACAAAACAAAGGTGCAGTTGGGATCAGAGCCTTTTAGTAGAAGCCAGCTTTGAACCCCTGATTCCCAGTTTCACAACCAGAGTTTCTCCTTCTGGGCTGGCTAATCTCAGCCCCACCCAACTGTCTCCCTCCGGGTCACAGAGAGGTCAGGCAAGAGCTGTTAAATCCTGGGGCCTGGTCTGTGGAGGGTTCTGGAGGGGGAATGTGGTGAGCAGGAGTCAACAGGATGCAGGCAGGATGTGGATAAACCCACTTATTCAAAGAACCTTGTCGGGGTGCATTTAAATACAATGAGTGGGATGCTTGCCAAAGGGTCAGGCTGGCAGCCATCAGGGTTAATTTTAAAGCCAGGCTTGGCAACCCAGGCTTGTTATTCCAAGTCTTGAGAGCTAAGGCACACGGATCAGGAGCTGAAGGCCAGCCTCTGCTACTTAGCAGAGTTCTTTATTGTCTTGTTTTGCTGGTTTTTTTTTTTTAAGATTTAATTATTTGTTTTATGAGTATGTATATATGCCTGAGTGTATGTAAGCGCACCACCTGTCTGAAGGTACCCATGGAGGCCAGAAAAGGACATCAGATCCCCTGAAATTACAAGGGTTTGTGAACTTCCCAATGTGGGTGCTGGGAAGAGAACCCCAGGTCTCTGCAAGAGCCCCAAGGGCTCTCTGAACTGCTGAGTCATCTCTCCAGACCCCATAGTAGGTTTGGGATCATCTTTGACTTCTTGAAACTATCAACCCACCCCAGCCCAAAAAAAGGAATGGCCATCTGGCATGGTGACTCAAAGATGCAGGGCCTGCCGGTAAAGGACCACACTAGGTCCTTGTAGTCCTAGAAAGCCAGGGCTGTCCATTGTTGCTCAATACTCCAGTTAAACAGACAAGTGCCAGCAAGTCCATCTTTAGGGGACTGATATGGGGTTGACCTTTTAAGTAAAGGACTGGGGATATACATGAAAAGTCCTGGCCACAAAAAAAAAAAAAAAAAAAAAAAGGAAGAGCATGAATGTCTCTCTTTACGACACAGGATGAATCCTCACTCCTCCTGCCACATCTGAGGCCACGGAGCTCAGTCTCCGCTAAGAAATGCACTGTGACCTTTGAGCCTGCAGGGTGTTGAGGTTACTCTGGAGGGAGGGCAATCTTGGGGAGACTCCCGGAAGTAGATGACTGCCCAGGGGAAGGCAATAAAGTCCCCCTCATCCTAGATGGGATGATGTAGGAATCTAGTAGAGTCGCTGTATCTAGGGTAAACACTGGAATGAAATAGCTGTTTCTCATTGTATCTAGGGTAAACAGAAGGAATAGCTCTTCCCTAGAAGTACTTTGACCTTGAAGAAATCACTGTGGAAATCAGTGTTGTTTGCTGTCGACTAGAGAGTGGTTTTTCTGAAGGAGCTGTACAGCCTTGGCCTGACCTTTGTCCGAAACGGTTCCTGCCACACCTGGATAAGCAATGGCAGGTGATCACGCAGAAACTACATCATGGCGCCTTTAGTTACCTTGCCGCTTTCTAGACACTAGCATCTCCCAGGACCACTTGCTGCTGTGGATAAAGGCGGGGTGGGGCAGGAAGGCGGACCAGGTGAGGATTTTGCTACTCCACCCACTGAGGAATGCCAGTGGCTCCCTTACTATTACCCTAGACCTGGCTACCACTGTATTGGTCTACTTGAGTTGCCATGGCTACTGGGCCAACGTATTTTCCACTCCAGAATGGAATCATGTTATGCTCAGAGGAAAATACATCACACAACAGGCACCCAGCCCAGGAGAGCATGGTTGACCATGCCAGCCCCAAAGCCAAGGCCTGACCCATGGGCAGGCAGGGTCACTTGCCAAGTCTCCTGAGTGTTGGTGGTAGTAGCTCACTAGTCCCAGCACCCAGCAGTGCTGTGTTACAACCAGGGCTGCTGGGAACCAGTTCTCAATAATAGCACTCAAGGAATGTGCTGTGTGATCCTGGGCAAATGACTGTATCTCTCTGGGCACTGGTTTCCTCATCTGAAAAATAAAAGTATAAAGAGTCAGTCAAAAACTCATATAAGCCGGGCGGTGGTGGCACACACCTGTAGTCCCAGCACTCGGGAGACAGAGGCAGGCGGATCTCTGCGAGTTCGAGGCCAGCCTGGTCTATAAGAGCTAGTTCCAGGACAGGCTCTAGAAACTACAGGGAAACCCTGTCTCGAAAAACCAAAAAAATAAAAAATAAAAAAATAAAAACAACTCATATAAACCTCTAACTGCTTGTGAAAGCTTTTCCCCCCCCCAAAAAAAAAAAAAAAAAAAAAAAAAAAAAAAAAAAAAGAGTGCCCATCTGTGGGGGCAGTGGAAACCAGGAAGGGGTAAGGGGCACCTCACAGCCCCAGCTCTACGCTTTGTTCATACTGGAGCACAGGTGGCACCAACCACAAAGGACACAACCTGCCTGGGCCTGGTTCTGAACTTTGGCCTGCGGCTCCTCCAGGACAGACAGAATTCTGCCCAGGCCACAGAAGCTATGGGCCAATCTTAGCCTTTGCCCTTGATCCTGGCCCACTCCGGGCACAAACCACGCTGTTGCCATGATTGGTGACTGGTGAATAGCCAGTTTCTTCCTGGGCAGGGACCGGTCCAGTGCAGACTCTGCTGTGGCTGAGGGCTGGAGAGACCTGAACCCCACACCCCTCCATTAGTCACTGGCTGGACGGTGGTGAGCCCAGAGTCACGGGTTACCATGACAACTCACTATACCGTGGCTGCTCATCAACAAGTCTGTACGTCTAAACCCTCCAAGAAGAAGGAGGCCCAGGCAGGCATTGGCTTTCCTTGCTGCCCGGGTGTCCTTAGGTTCTGGCACAGTGACTGGTGCTTGGGGGTATGTCATAAGTGACTGTTGTCTGAATGGACCCAGGGTGCTCCTATCCTTGCTATTGAAAACTGCTGTTTACTAAGCACCTACTACGTGCCAAGGACTTTTCTAGTGGCTTCACACGTGGCAAAGCCACCTTTGTCAGTCACTCTTCTCATCACTGTGACTAAAGCAGCTTGAGGGAGGAAGGGTTTGTCCTGGCTCCCATTTGAGGGGCGACACCATCCACGGTGTGGCGGGAGTGTGAGGAGAAGCCCATACATTTCTGCAGTCAGGAAGCAGAGGGGCGAATTCTGAGGATCAGCTCAACTTCTCCTTTTCATTCAGACCTATGTATTATCCCAGACCCAGCCTACACTTAGGGTGGGTCTTCCTGCCCCAGTTAGCCTACCCTAGATGATTCCTCGCAGCCTACCCAGATACTTGTCTGCTGGGTGATTCTAGATCCTGTCAAACTGATAGTGTCAAACCGTAAGCCCTTCCAGGGTGGCTACCATTGTCATCCTCTCCTGGCAACCAAGACTCTAAGAACAGGCCACCTAAAGTTGCCCAGCTCTGGGCCAGGAGGATGGCTTCATTGGTAAAGACCATTGCCACACAAGTGTGAGGGCCTGAGTTAGTCCCTGTACCCAAGTAAGAGGCTGAATACAACAGTACCCACCCGTAATCCCAGCACTGAGAGACAACGCTGAATTACAGAGACCCGCAATCCCCGGGGCTTGCTGGCCAGACAACCCAGACTACGTGGTGAGCTCCAGGCCAGTGAGAAGCCTTGTCTCCAAAAAACAGTGAAGTGGAGATTGATTGAAGAAGACAGCCAGCATTAACCTCTGGCCTCCACAAGCAGCTGTGCAGATGCACAAACCTAGACACACACATAGACACAAAGTCATGCCTCCTAAAAGACCCCAGTGTCTATCCCCAGTAGTGCCTCTCAGTTAATCATTGCATGGAAGGGACCCTGCTGACAGCTTCCTGGGAAGGTGCATCGTGTGTGTCTCTAACAGCCAAGATACTCTGCCATGCTCAGACAACAGCAGTGTCAGCCACCCTGGTGGAGCCTGGATGTGTCCTGACTGCACTGGGGGTCTGGGACCGGGAACATAGCAGTGCCTGGCTCAGTCACCTCATCCGGCAGTTTCATAAGCCAAGCTTTAGGCTGACTTCTCTGCCCTTTGGTCCTCCTCAGAAGAAACCACCAGAGGATCCAGGCCTGTCCTCCCTGCCTAACCCAGTAGGACTGTACCAGGTCATTTGCTGACATCCATGTGCAAAAGGGGTAGAAGGGACTTTTCCCTGTTGAAAAGAAAGCTCTCCACTCACTCTCCAGAGTTAGTAGTTCAAAGGGACAAAGTAAACAGCCACCAAAGTGCCCAGTGGTCATGAGCGGACCTCTTGTGCAAACTTTGTAGATGTAAAACCTCGGGAGGCCTTTGCTAGACGATGTCTGGGGGCATTTTTGGAGGTGTGTAAGAGATCTATCTGTTCTTCCTCCCGCAGCCTCAGGCCCTTGAGCAGGCAGTTCTGAGTTGACCCAGGCAGGCTCCCCAATCCCTGTCCTCCTACAGCTCCTGCTGCCTGTCACCCAGGGCCTATAGTTGCTTGTCACAGAACACTGCAGGTCACTGTCGGGGGGAGGGTCAGTGTGACCACAGAGGGCAGCTGCACCTTCACCTGAGCAGGTGATGCTGCCAGACACACCCACATGGGGCCCAGCCATCTCCCACGGTCTCAGCTAGTGAAGACCTAGTAGTCTGCCCTGGCCTGTCAGAGCTACTTCCCTATGAACACACAGCAGAGTGGGAAGGGACCTGAGGGATGGCAAGGCACAGGTTCTGCGTGGGATGGAGACTGTGCTCTCCTGGGGTTTGCACCTCCTTGGCTGACACAAGTATTGTCTTGCATCATGGAAGTATAGTGTGCGTTTCTCAAGGAACAAGTGTAATGAAGCAATTCAGATTTTTGAACTCTGGAGTCAGGAACAGCAAAGTTTGCATGTTGCCTCTTCTGTTTACTTACCGTGTTGCCCTGGGCAAGTTGCTAAAGCTGTCTGTTGCTTGCAGGGAATTGAGTAAGACAGCCTGTGTAAGTTCAGAGCACACGGCGAGTGTTGTCTACGATGGTTGATTGAGTCTACAGGTCATACTCTCTAAGGCAGAAACAGTTTCTTTCCTTTGAACGGATGCTGATGAGTTGCTATGGGTTGCTATGCTGTCGATTCTGTTGGGCCCCACAATCAGTACACTCTATCCAAGCTTCTGTGGTCACACTGCTAGTGCTCTCAAACTCAGTGCTCATAATAGGGCACACTCAAAAAGGGTTCCCGAGGTGAGAAGCCAGCCTAGATCTCAACTGGACTGAATGCAGGTTATCAGAGCTGTGTTCTTTCTGCCTCTTCCCAGCTCCCCTAGGCTGCTGCAGTCCTCGGTTATGACCCCTTGTTCAGGCTCCTCCTCCATTCCAGAATCCTTGACCGTATCTCTGTCTTTCACCCCTGCGTATAGCCACATCAGGCTCTTCTGTCTCCCCCATCCATTTAGCAGGGGCCAGAACCCAGCGTCCCACACACCGTTCATGCTGGGCAGGCCCTCTGCCACCTCTCGGCCCCTGCCCTTCCTTTTCCTGCTTTCAATTTCATTTTCACTTTAACTGTGTCTACGTGAAGGGAACGGTGTGTACGTGTGGGTGAAGAAGTGCGTGGAGGCAAAGAGGGCGCCGGGTCCCCTGGAGCTGGGGTCACAGGGTTGTTAGCCACCCTGCAGGTGCGAAGAACGGAACTCAGGTCTTCGGCGAGAGCAGTTGGAGCTCTTAGCCATGACACTGTCTCTGCAGCCCTCCTCGCCTGCTTTAAGGGAACCCTGTGACTGTCTGTACTAGCTCGGATAATCCGGGACAGTCCGTCTGAAAACCAAAGAGTCAGCACATTCAGGTCCCCCAGGCTTGTTCACCCCTTTCCCATGGAAAGTGACGTGTTCTGAGGTGACACCTTGAGGGCTGCTTCCCTGCGAGTCACTCCCTTCTCCCTGTGCTGGCCTCGGTGTTCTTATCTATGAAATGGCCATGCTTGCCTCAGTCTCCCATAGACTTTGGGAGAACTGCCTAATGTTTGGGCTCTCTACCAGGCCTCCTTGTCTCTCACTCTGTACCTGTTCCAGAAGCCACACACACAGTGGCTGGGGCCAGAAGATTTCACTGTCCCAGCAGGCAGCAGGACAGTGGCTGTAGACTCACTAAAGAAGAGTGTTAACTGTGTCCTTCTGAGCGTGGAAAAGAATGGGCCGGTCTCGCTGAAGATTCTCCTCATGGGTAGATGGGAGGGAAGGACATCTGGGACTCTCTGAGGACGTTGGTGGGCATTGCCCAAGTGTGGAGAGGGCCAAGCGTCTTCCTCTGCTGCCTGCGTGACAACTTTAGTGTGATGGTGTCAACCTAGTGGGATGGGAGCTCTGATGGGCAGGTGGTGCAGGAGGTGGCCACCATGTTTGACCCCGCTGTTAAGAAAATACTTCCTGAGTCCTGAGCATGTCCTGAATGGGGTCCAGGTCAGATATAAGGATGAGGCAGATGTTGCGGCAGAAGGAGGCGTGTCTAGGAAAGAAAAGATAGGCGAGGGTGGGCTGGCCAAGTGTTGGAGAAAGAGAGAAAAAGACAAGGACTGAACTACTGATCTGGTAGCTACGCATGGAGTTTGGACTTGATTGGGAGGGCACCAGGGAGCCATAGAAGGCTTCCTGCAGAAATGCATGGCAACAGGTTAGAGGCTAGTGACTGCAGTCTGATCTCCCCACCAACATTCTCCAAAAGTGGAGGGATTGGGGTGCCTTCCAAGGAAGGCTGCTTATGTAGGGCTGGTCCCCAAGTAAAGCCCTGCCCTCCCTGATACCCCACATGTGTGCTCCCACTGTCCTGCTCCCTGCAGGATGCGCTGACCCAGCTACTTCCAGCTATTGCGTTCCCCAGCGCTGCATGCCTTGGTCCCCATTCCGACAGCCCTCCAGCGGACAACTGGAAGGTCACCTCCACGGCATGTGTCCTGTGTCCTCTCAGAGATGAAATTGGCTCCTAGCAAATGACCTTCACACAGCCTCTTTAAGGCCTGTCTTTGGAAGTTTGTCAATAAAATGCTTAACGAGCTAAGTCTCCCTGGGAACCACCAGCCCTGGTGTGTTACTGGGCATGGCACGTTTTGTGACCTCTGAATTGCACCACACTGAGGAGAGGAGGAGGAGTAGAGGAGGAGTGGCCATAGGGCAAGTTCATCTTTCTAAACTGCAGCTGAATTCTCACCACTCCTGTGCCACCTGCCAGGGCCAGGGCAAGCCAGCCACTTCCTGGCTGTACTCTTGATGCTTCTAGGGTCCTGGTGCCCATCTCTGAAGTGATTCGGAGCCAGCGAAGTATGCAACAGATAAAGACAATTAGTGAACTGAGTTGAGTCCCCAGAACACACATAAAGGTAGGAGAGGACCAGTTCCACAAAGCTGTCCTCAGACTTCACCCATGCTGCAGCATACGTATCCCCCACACATACACTATACACACATAGTAATAATTTCTTTAAGAAATGAACATGAAAGAGTCAGTGGTTAAGATGCTTGCTGCTCTTGCAGAGGACCCAGGTCCAGTTCCTAGCACCCACATGATGGCTCACAGCTGTCTATAATGCCAGTTCCAGGGGATCTGATGCCCTCTTCCAGATTCTTCTGGCACCAGACATGCACATGCTACACACACATATATGCCGGCAAATACTCATACACATAAAAAAAATAAATCTAAAAAGATGTTTTATGTGTATATATGCTCTTATTCGCCGAGCCATCTCCCCAGCCTGCGTCTTGGAGCATGAACGGCAGATCTGTGTTTCTTGTTACCTGGGATGGGTGGAAGGCTTATGGTTCAGCGACAGCGTTGAGTGGTGTTGGTAGGTGTCCACCGTGAGAGCTAGGCTGGCGTCCTGCGGGTGACCAGGCAACTGCACTCAGTCCTCTACTTGGTTTCCCTCTCTAGGGTCGCCATGATTAAATTCTTTGTGGTTGTTTGGCCAAATGTCTTCTGATTGTGTGGCTAGTCCTGGTGGTAATCGGCGGCTTGATCGTTGCTGACAAGAATGGCAACGTGATGCCGATACATCACTCACGTGTTGGCCAGGTACCCTATTACTCCAAATGCCTGACTTCTTTGTAGGGAGGGTGGGGGAGGAACAGCATATCCTAACTTCTGTCGTTCACGTAGTAACCACGTGTTGTAAGGATAATAAAGTTGTACAATGGAAGGGGAGGGATGTAAAGACCAAGCCAATCAAAACAGAAGACTGTGCCTTACCGTATTAAGGGGTGATTGCTATCAGGGGTCATGAGGCCCGGGGATAGCATAGTGGGCCAAGTGCTTGCTGTGCCAGCGTAAGGACCTTGAGTTCAGATACCCGTGTAGAAGCCATTAATGCTGTGAGCACCTGCCACCCCAGTACCGGAGAGAGGAGACAGGTGGATCTCAGGATCCTGGTGGCCAGCCATCTGAGCCAGAACTGTGACATCCATGTTCAGTGACAAGACTTTGTCTCCAAAAATAGAGAGCCACAGGGCACATTCCAGTGTCAACCTCTGCCCCACCTCCCACCCGACCCCCAGGGATCTGGAGCCACTTCAAGGCTTTCTGCCCACCACCAAACAGGATAGGTGTGAGTCCCATGACCCACTAAGGAAGTCAGTGTAGGGGTTTCCGGGGCCCAGAGAACTGTTTACCTCTAAGGGGCCAAAGCTCCATCTTCTCCTTGTGAACTAGAAGCCAAGTTTGAGGGCTATCAGAGACAACACATCCCCTGGGCTCTCTGTGGCTCCAGGGTGTCCCCAAGCAGGCCCAACATCTCTGACTGCTCAGCAGCCATCCTGATCCAGAAAGTATTTTCTTGCACTTTTGACCTTCCCTGGTCCAAGAAAGCCAGCTGGAAGTAGTAGGGCCCAGGGACCCTAAATGACTCATCCAGTCACATAGCAAATCCACTCCTGACTAGATTCCTGGGGGCTCTCACTAGACAGCTTCCCACCCAAAAGGCAGCATGGCCAAGGAACTGCAGCCCGGGAAACCCTCTGGACTAAGCCAACTGGCTGGGGACAGTAGGCACCATCCTGTTTGGCATACCGTTATACCTAGAGACTATTACGTCTGTCTCCATGAGCTTTTGTCAAGTTCTGAGCCACCGCAGACACCAAGAGCCACAGTAGACACTTCCTAACTCACTGGACGAAGAGCAGAACAGACCTAAGGCCCTGCCCCCTGAGTTTGGAGGTCCCTTGAGGGAGGTGCAAGTCCGGGATTCCCCTGCAGAGGAAGCTGACTCCAGATGGTGGAAGCTGCCAGTCCTGGGGATGCTCCACAGGAGGCAAGCCCTCCAGCTGGCCGGGTGCCTGTGGCTGAGGTGGGTGGGTGGCGCATGGTTCACCCAGCGGCCAGCAGACTGGCTGCGTGTTGCAATGTCTGGTGACTTTTGCAGCATCCTGTCTGTCGGTATGCACAGCTGGGCTGCCCTCACTGAAGAAAAAGGAGCAAACCTGTGGCTGGAGTAAGCCTGCTTGTCTCTTAACAGGCTGCATGGCTAAGGCTGCTTGGCACCTGGCAGCCCATATGCAGCCCTGGGTTCAGCTGCCAATCAGCGGCACCATGACATCAGTGCATTTGTTTACTGCCAGTCTGGTTGTGGGGGAAGAACCTGAGGTCATAGTGGCCGAAGAGCTGTACCCCTTTTTTATCTCTAACCCCTTACCATCTAAGCCCAACACCCCCTTTCCTGTCTCCCCTCCTTCCTGTCTGCTCTTGAGACCCCCCCATTCCAGTCCCCTACTCACCTACCCCTCCATAATCTCCACTCAGGACCCCCCTAACACCCTATTCCTTTACCACCCCACCCCTACTTGCACCCAGGATTCTAATCCCAGCCCCCTACTCACCCCTTACTCTGTTCCCACTTGCTCCCAGGATCCCAACACCAGCCCCCTGCTCCTCACTCCTGCCCCTATCTTCAGCCAGAATCCCCCCTCCTCACCTCTATCTACACTTTGGACCCCAACCCCAGGCCTAATCCATTGCAACCCTGCCTCCCCTCCACCCATCCAACCGGGACCCTAACTCCTCACCCACCAGCCAGTCCCTATGCACTGCAGTCCAGCCCTCTGCATCTGCCCCTCCTTCACCAACACAGACAACACACACACCTTACCCCACCCCCACTTACAGAAAGACTTCCTGGAGCCTCCTGCCAGACCAGTGATCTGAGCGCTGTGCCTGGCCACTGCCTCTGTCATGTGAGCCTGCTGGCCGGCCTTGCTCCATCTACGTGGAACACACAGAGCCAGGGCAGCAGCGTGATCATTGTCAGGCACCAGGGACAGAGGCCACGCCGTCACTTGAAACTGTGTTTACAGCCTAAATGGGTAGCTGGCCTGGCATCCGCCTCCCCTCTGCTTCACCAGGACTGTGCTTTCAGAAACTGAGGTAGCCCAGGGACTGACTTGGTCAAGATCTTTCTCTTCCCAGATACCCAGACTTAGCAAAGCCCACTTTCCCCGGTGCAGAAGACCTGGAGCTCTGGATGGCGGTTTTCTTTTTGTACCTTCTCCTCAGCCCTTTGTAAGCCTGATGCCCCCTCCTCTGACAGCCCTGCAAGCCTCCTAGATTCCTCTCCTCCATCACCCCTTCCCAAGCACCCAGTCACCTGAGTGTACCCCATGACTAGTCCCACCCTACCTGGATCCTAAATTCCCCTTCTGGGACTCCAAACTCATTCCAACATCCAAACCAGAGGCTGTCATGTCCCTGCTCATAGTACGACTGCCACCAAACTCCTCGCTATCAGTGCCCAGTGTGGTTGGTATCTGCCATTGGGCTGTGACACACTGGTCATCACCATGCCAGCGTCGCACTGAGCCCCTTCCCGCTTGGGGCCTGTGTATGCATTAGCTGCTCTGTCTGCCTCTTTCCTCTAGACATCTGCACGGTTCCCTCCTTCACATCCCTCAGGTATCCCAGCAGCCTGCCCGCTTCAGTACCACTTTCTGCCCACCGTCTTTCTCCGTCCTGAGAAGCTCGTGTTCCTCTTGGGACGCTTTCAGCCGCCCCTGTTTTGCCTGGTCATCTGGAGCTTTTGTTTTGTTTTGAGAGGGCTGTAGTGTGGTATGCACACATCTGTGTTGGTATGTTCAGACGTGTGAACATGTGCTTATATGTGCGTATGAAGTTGAGTGTCTTCCTCACTCACTCTTCAGCTTATGGGCTGAAGCAGGGTCTCTCCCCGAACCCTGGGTTTGCTGTTTAGACTAGTCTTGCTAGACAATTTACTCCCAAGATACAGTCTCTGCCTCCTGTGCTGGAATAGCAGGGGATCCACTGTGTGGCTCTGGGAATCCAAAATCTGGTCTTCATTCTTACCTGGCAAGCACGTTAGGACACACTGGCCTTCTATTCCACAGGGTCCAACTGGAGGAACTGGGACAGAGGTCACAGGACTCCCGCCAGGAACTGCAGCCCGTCTCTTGCCCTTTGTGGCTTGCCCTTTTCTGTCTGTGGTCGTAACTGATATTTATGGAAAGAAGTAAGGGCCCTTGTTCTTCTAGCTGGAGAGAGCAGCTGACTCAGAACCAATTTAAGAATGACACGGGGGATTGGGGATGAAGGTAGGGAGACCCCAGTCAGGTCTCACTTGGTTTTGAGCAAGGTTCAACACTGCCTCTTGGCAGGCAGCAGTTTTAGAGTCTCAAGAGAGATCCATTGTAGAGAGCTGGGAGCGTCTGTCTCAAAGAGAAGACAAGAGATTGCAAATAAGGCAAGAATGGGGGGTTGGGGCAAGTGTCAATCAATTGGTACTGACTCCCTGAAGGCCTCTTGGGTGTACACTGGAGTAATCATGGGGAAATAGGATGCCCTTCGAGGACAGAACACAAAAAAGCCACACTCAGGTCGGGGTGGGGTAGGAATGGTCACTCAAATGGAAGCTAATATTGTCCTGAGAGGGTTGGCAAATAGCAAACACGGCCACTGCTAAATTTTACTGAGTGAGCTATGGAATCCAATAACAAAGTCCTGATGAGGTTCTAGAAGGATCTCTGGCTGTTGTTGTGTTGCATCTTAATTGAAGCAGGGGCCAAGTGGGAGCGGATCAGTTGGGGCCATTGCCACAGTCGTCTTGAGGAGAGAGAAAAGCTAAGCCTGGAGTGGCTGGATTCAGAGCGTGGTTGACAAGAACTTGGATGGGCTGGGTGCAGAGTTAGAGTAGGAACCTATATGGGACCATGAGGCATCTTTGGGAAGAACAGAGGAGGCATCTGCAAACAGCACTGTGGTGGACTGGTCTGGTGACTGAGCCCACTGACTCCATGACTTTCTGGCCTCAATGTCATGCAGGGTCTCTGGGGTTCATCTGTTGAGTGGGGATAGCAGGACCCACCTATGACAGCCACAAGAAGTGACCACAAGCTAAGAAACATAACCACAGGTCTTAGCCTGGTGTGGTGACACAAGCTGAGGCAGGTTGGTTGCCAAGTTTAGGGCCAGCCTGAGCTACAGAGTGAGACCTTGTCTCAAGGGAAAATAAATAAGACAGGTAAAAATTACAGATGTATTCTGTCACAGTTCTGGGCCCCACTCCCCCAACAGAGTCCTCTTTGTTCAACCCTTTCATCTCCAATGAGGACTTAGGACCCACCCTAATCCATGACAGTCTCTCCTTGGGGGTCTTGACTGGGTTGTATCTGCAAATAAAGTCACAGTTGTGAGCGTTGGCTGTCAGGATTCGGACATGACTCCATGAGGTCACATATCCTCCCACTCATCCTGGTCTCTTGTGAGGATGTAATCTAAGGTCCCTAAGATAGGGCCATGCACAAGGCAAGAGCCCAAGAAGCAATAGCTGTGGTCTCCCTCCCACTTGCATGAGGATCACAGATGACCTGGCAGGTGCCACCCCTCCTCCTACGTGCTTTGCCAATGCTGCCACCAATAGGAGCACCTGACTTGCGGGCCCTTTGGTTCAGCCTGCAGGACCTGGGCATCTTTACAGCAGGGGAGGATTGTCACTCTGGTTTATGCAGTAATGACCTGATCATCAGGAGCAGGAGCCACACAAACACAGGTCTGTGCAGTCCCTCCTTCCCAGGGAGGCCATCCAGACAGGCACGTGGGTGCTGTAATACCCGGACACGTTGCTTAGTGATAGCTGTCCGGTGAACACAGGATCCCTTTGTTCCCCAAGGCAGTCAGTGGCCAAGGTCACAGGTTTGAGAATCAGGTAGCATATGAGTAAATTGTGTGATCCTTCTCTTCTGTGCCTCAGGTTCCTCATGGAGCAATGTCTGTGGCACGTGTTGGGGCTCCTGGTCTCCAGGTTAGTGGTACCCGGCCTGGAGGAAGCCGCTGCCCAGCTCCAGGTTGCAGTCAGGGACTTGTGGGTGGGCTTTGTCACCTCAGTACCTGGATCAGCCATGGGAGTCCTGTAATAAACCTGAGGCCATCCATATTGTCAAATAAACACCAATATTATCGTCAGTAACATAGCAACAGAAACAGATGCCACTTCTCATAAAAGATCCTACCACCTAGGAAATGGCTCCGTCAGCAAAGTGCTGACTGTTTTCCCATAAGGATGTGAGTTTAGATCTCTGGCACCCATGTAAAAAGCTGGGACCAGCATCACAAGTCTGTAATCCTGAGCTGCAGGTTCTGAGAGAACCCTTTGTCTCAGGGTGGAGGACAGTGGAGGAAGATACCCAGCATCACTCTCTGACCTCCACACAAGTGCATGCATGCACGTACACATCACACACACACACACAGACACACACACACACACACACACACACACACACATCCTGCAAAACCAGAACTGTCCATGGTGGTGCTGAGAAGACCATCTGAGGATCTGTATCTTGCCTTCCCTGGTCACTGTGTTGAATGGAGTAACTGAACCTCCCTTCCAGTCTGTCCTCTGTGAGTGTGGACTGGAGCCTGTAGCCTTGGGGAATGACTCAGGGGGCTGGCAACTCAGCAGGTATGTGGTCATCGCTTTGAATGGTTGTCATTTGGAAAGAAGGGAGCCCCCTTTTCTGTAAACAGGGTGACAGGACAGCACTGGCAATAGATGAGTCATGGGACAACCTCCTAGGGCTTGTCGCTAGGACAAGGACCTCCTAACAGCCATCTGGGGGCTCGAGCGTCGAGTCTGTTACTGTTTGAACCTGTCTTTGTAGAGACAACAGTTCTAGATGCCGAATTAAAATGATATTCCTGTGGATACCTGGGGCAGGCAGAGAGAGGGCCCTAGAACATGTCTTCCAAGCCTCCTCCTTCTTAACAGACCCAGAGGCTCCTCCCTAGAACTCCCAGGAACTTCCAGAGTCCACCTTAAAAACCTAGACTCCTAGGGAAATCTACCCACCAAGGTCCTGCAGCTGACCCTGCAGATGGGCAATTTAGACCCTGGTCTCTGCCTGCCTGCCCTGTGGCTGTAGCTGAAGGACGTCTTTCAAGTCAGGGATAAGATGAGACAGACCACTTAAGTTCTGGAGTTCTGACCCAGGCAAGGCCGTGTCTTAGGGAAGCAAAACAGAGTGCCCCAGGTAGGGGCTTTGGGCCACCAGCATCATCAACACCTCCAGTTTTGTGGGCCTAGCAAATCTCCTTTCGGAGAGGGCCCTGTGGCTGTCGTGCTGTTGATAATAATCCCAGCTGGTCCACAATGAGCTTCCCTAATGCAGCACTCAAACTTCAACCCATGGGGGTTCCTGAGGTTGCCAAGCTCACAATCAGAGGGATTTAACCCAGACTGGCTCCAGGAGCCAGGGTCCACTGTATGCATGAGATGGGTTTTTACTCTTTAGAAATACCTCAGGGTTGGGCTTGGAATGTAGCTCAGTTGGCTGAGTGCTTACCTAGCATGCATGAAGCCCTGAGTTTCATTCACAAGCACTGCATAGAACCAGCATGCTGATAACATGCCTGGAATCCTGACGCAAATCCAAGCAGAAGGACCAGAAGTTCAAGGTCACCCTCAGCTCCACATTGAATTTTAGACCTGGGTGGGCTACATGAAGCCCTGCCTCAACAAAGTAGGTAGCCAGCTATGGTGATACATGCCTGTAATCTCGGAACTTGGGAGGTAGAGACAGGAAGATCAGGAGTTCAAGGTTATCTTCAGCCACCTGGAGAGTTCAAGGGCAACCTTGACTCTGTGAGACCCGATCTAAAAAAAGAAAATACATGGGACTGTAAAAGGTGTTTTTGAGACAGGCAACCCATGAACTCATGATCCTTCTGCCTCAGCCTCCCATTGCTCATTTTACAGATATGTACCACCATGCCTGACATCTTTAGCTGAGTGTGGTGTGCTCTGTTCCCAAGCCTATAACACAAACTACCTGGAAGGCTGATGTAGAAGAGTCATGTGTTCAAGGCCTGCCTGGGCTCCAGAGCCAACTCAAAGCCAGCCTGGCCAACGTTTGACCCTGTCTCAGAATGAAATGTTTTTAAAAGGAGACAGGTCATGGAGGATCATAGCTCTCCGGTAGAAAATGCTGCTTACCTAGCATGTACAAAGTCTAGAGTCCAGTCCTTGGTACCACAAAAAAATAAATAAACAGAAAGTACTGTGTCCATGTGTCAGACACCACAGTCCCTCCCCCAGGGATGTACCCATCTCCTTCTTTTCAGGGCCACCCTAACTCTTACTGTACGATAGACTGAAATTCCCATGCTCCCTCTTACCCAGTCATTAGCATGGTTCTTAATAAGCATCCTATCCCCTGTCTGCTATGCTGGGAGTGGCAGCAAGCTACACCCTACTCCAAACCTCCCTCACCCAGTCTGCCACTCTGCCCACCATGCTTGGAGTCTCCCTGGGCATTTTCCTTCTGTCTACAAGGTCAACATTGCCAGTCTGACCCTAAGCCGCAGGGCCCAACTCCCTGCCCAAGGACTTGGACCTGAGACTACCTGCTGGGATCACTAGTGGGATGTCCCACCCCCCACACTCCCACCACACACACAGCCAATCTCTAGGCTATCCTCCCGGAGAGGAAAGGCAAGGCTGGGTAGTAGGGATGCCAGTGTCCTAGGATCAGCAGACTTTTCTAGGTGGACTGGTGCCATGTGACTGGGTCAGCTGAGCCTGGCCGGTGCCGGACTCACAAGATGATGAAGAGTCCCTGAGGGATTCTGAGCCAAGGCAAAGGGCTTCCAAATGGTCGAAACGCTCCTCTGTCTGCCAGTGGAAGCCCAAAACAAGGGCTAGCCTTAGCAGTGAGGAGCATGGGTTGTGAGTCACAACTGTGAGGACAGGAGCGGCACGACCCCAGGCTAGTCACTTTATTCCATCTGAGACTCACATAGTGTGGGGAGTAACATACCCACCCATAAGGCGTGAGCTGAAAGAGGGCATATCTGTATACCTGACACAGGGCCTGGCCCATGGCAAGAGCTCTGTTAACACTAGCGATTGGCCAGTGTTGTAGGAAGGGTGGAAGGAACAGCCAAAGAAGCTTTGGAACTGAAGGGGCCATTCAGGCTCTGCTGTGGGGTGAATAGGGGTTTGCAAAGAGCCTTGATGTTTTAAAGAAAAATGGTGGAGAGAGACAACAAATAGCACTTTTATCATGAGTGGATGCCCAGGAGAGGTATTGATGGGGCTGAGGCTAGGCAGGGGTTACCAACGCTGAGTTACGGTGGGGAAGTTTGTGCCATGCCTTTTGTTCTGCTCCTGTTCTTATTGTTACCTGTCTTGCTTTGAGACAGGGTCCTACTGTGTAGCCCAGGCTGGCCTTGAACTGGCCGTCTTCCTGCCTCCGCCCCTCATACTGGGATTATAGGTGTGTACCATTACACCTAACTTCTGGGTTGTTATTATTGTTGTTGATTGTTTTACATGGGGTAGGAAGAGGGGGTTAGGAAGTCAGAGGACAACTTGGAGTAGTCAGTTCTCTCCATGTGAGTCCCAGGGATTGAACTAAGGTTGTCAGACTTGGTGGCCAGCACCTTTACCAGCCGAGCATCTCACCAGCCCCTGGCTTTCATAAGTCACCTTTGTTCATTAGCGACTTTCCCCATGAGCAAACATCAAGAAGTGAGTAGCAGCCCGGGACAATCCTTCCCCCTGGGGCCCCTCTGAAGATGCTTGCTCCCTTGACCCGTTGAGTGTCAGGGGTAGGTTTTTCTGGGTTATTCCATGCTGCTCTCCTTTTGTTTGCACCCTGAATCCTGATCTTCTTTCCTGGCCATAAGGCACGAAGTCTTTGAGTGACAGTAGTGTCAAGGGTGAGGTGTGATGTGTCTCCCCTTCCTCCCCAGTAGAATCCCAGCAGAGCGAGCCTCCGGGACACTCAGTGGACACCAGCTCTGCGCAGAGTCCCCTCGGGGCCTTGAGAGGGAACATACACAATTTTATTTTGTTTTCAGTAGGACTGATGATTGAACTTAGGAGAGAGAATAGCAGCGGTCACTGGCTGTCTGTGCTCAGAGCCAGGCAGTGCTGATGTGCAAATACCAGCTCTGCCACTCAGTGTGGATGGCCTCGGACAAGGTGCTTGGCCTCTCCACGCTGTGGTTTCTTCTCTCTGGGTAGTCACAGTACCGCTAGCTCCCGGCTTCCCCTAGATACCCTCCGTTTATTCTTTATCCTCTTACCCTCAGTTGCGACTGACGCTTCCTCAGTCCCTTAACCTTCCTTACAGGGATGGGCTCCTGAGGTGGGAACTGTGTCTCTTTCATTCTCTTAGGTCCCAGCACTGGGCTCAACCCTTCCCATAGCAGATTCTCTAGCCCTGATAGGTAGGTGGATGAGATTGTGGTGGAGACATCGAGCTAGATGAGGCACAAGGAGAGCTTTGGGAGCAGGAATGGATACCGTAGTGAGTGGATTTGGAGTTGGGTCTTCAAAGCTTAACCTGTGCTGCCATGCCACAGGGCTGCACGTGCAGCAAACAGACCCTGGGCTCAGATCCCACCTCCATCCCCCACCAGGTGCCAGGTGTGGCTGTGGACATCTGACTTAGTTCATTGAGCTTTAGTTCCCAAGTACAGAAAGTGACTGATGTGCGTCTCTAACCCAAAGGCTTCAGCTGCTGGGTCTAGCAGATGCCAGTAAGGCAGAGCAGGGCAGACAGGCCCTCAATGACAGTCTGTACCCGGGGCCAAGGCTTTCTCTCCTCCTCCTTCTCACCTGAGAGGGGAAGGGGACAAGAAACCCATTGTCTCACCTCACAGAGGACTGGAAGCCAAGAGGGTAGAGACACCAGTCCTGATTTCATAAGTTTAGGTTAGCCTGGCTCTGCCAGCTGGTCAGCCAAGGAATTAAGAGGAGGCTCAATCGGCTTCCAGGACTGTCCCTTCCCCAGGCTCCTATCCACTCTCCCTCAAACCTCACTTATCCATGCCACCTTCATCTCCTTCTGGCCCTGGGAAGGACCTGTCAACACTTGTGGTTACCCAGGGGACTGTGGCAGAGCCTTGAGCAGACTTTCTGCGTGCATCACACCCTTCAGGGACACAGATTCCCCGAGAGCCAGACAGGGCTCCAGAAGGAGCCTGTCACTAGAGCAGCTTCACTAGACAGTCCTGTGCCTTCAGGCCCTCTCTCTGGTCCACACAGACCGCATTGGAGATGCATACTGACTCAGAAGGACAGGTGGCCTTAGGGTGCCCTATATGCATCCACCAGAGGACCTGGTGACACATGCACATGGATTGCATACATTCCCAGAAACATACCTATGTTCAGATGCAAGGCTCACAGACACCTCTTCATAGATGCAGGCTCATAGTCATAGACACATGTTCACAGGTACATGCACATAGAGCATGCTCACAGACAGACATCCACAGATGTGAACTTGTAGATTCACATACATTCCAGACACACAAATGCATACTTCCACTTACAGACATGCAAGTGCACACTCAGATGGGCTCGGAGGCACTAGCACTCACAGACACGCAAACATAGGACACAGAGATTTGCCCAGGGAGATGCACCTGCCCCCGGCGGCACACCTTTGCCCAGCACCATGGCTAGCTCCTTGTCTGCGTGCTCCAGCCTCAACAGACCTCCCCTCAGCTCGGCCTTCCTGGGTTGGGTGCTCTAGGAAACCCCAGGCCCCACTGGTCCACACAGAATCATATTTGGAAGATTCTGGGGCTGCAATGAGCTCAGACACAGAGAATGGATAATCTTTCGGTCTTGAGAGGTAGTTTAATACCCACCCACACTCTCCCAATTTTGTCCCTTAACATGAATTCATTCATCCAACAGACAACACATGCTTTGGTAGGCACTGAAATCTTAAAATAAATAGAACAGAATTGGGCCCTGGAGATGCCAGGTTCACAGAGACACTTAGCCATTGTACCAGGGAGAGGGGTAGAGCCACTCTGCCAGTATACAGGGTTGACCTCAAGAGGACCAGGGTCCTGATTGTAGTCTTTGCCTGTTCACAGGAGATATAGTACATACAGGCCTTCATCCCTTCATCCCGCCTGCCTGCCCACTGCTACCCGCCTCTTTGGGGCCATCTTCCAGCCCAGTTGACAGGGCTGCTCTCCCTAGTTCCTGGTTGCAAACATTCTGAGCAAAGCATTGCTTTAGAACCCTGACCATCTCCAGACAGCCAAGAACCAGCAAGAGCATGGGTCACCCAGGCTCCTTTAGATGGGACCCTCTGCACACCTATTTGTGCTAGGAAAGCCACGGGGGCTCCTAGTGACATCGAGCCTCTCACTGATGATTTTAAAGAGAAAAGCAACAGCGCTGTGGCTAAAGTTGGCTCCACGGTTGAGAGTGTTGGCTGCTCTTGCAGAGGACCTGGGTTCAGTTCCTAGCACCCACGTGGAGCCTCACTATCACCTGTAACAAGTTCCAGGGGATCACATGTTCTTCTGGCCTGCACAGGCACTGGCTCACATGCCGCGCACATACTTACGTCAGGCACACACATACACAAGATAAGATAAACTTTTTAAAAAAATCCTTTAAAAAGAAAGAAACACAGACCCTTGCTGGAGCCTAGCCTATATTGTGCTATTTTCCTGAACGCTGTGGTTGCCTCGATCTGCCTCTCTACCATAATGCTACATCTCAGGGCAGCTAACTCCTCAGACACCCAAACCTGGGCTCCTTTGTGTGGGGAGATATTATCCTCCTTCAGGTCAAGGCTGAAGACCAGCCAGACATCAGTTCCCAGCATTCTATGGGCCAGTCATACACCTGCCCAACCCCTCTAAGCACCCACTTACAGGTCCTGTCAAGGTCACCGGGTCACTCCTACACTTAGTCTCTGCTGGGTAAGCAAGCCCTTGCTTCTTAGCAGGAGTCTTACTGTCTCTCTCCTGTCCCTCCTTGCATCCTTCCTTCCCAGTGTGAGCACAGTGAGCTGGAAGCCATCCAGGGCCCCGTAAAAGGAGAATGTGACCCCATCCTTCCTAGTGGCTGGTGGGAATAATCCCAGCTCTAAACATAATTGGTAAGGCCAGCTGGTCCCTAACAGAAAACATTCTAGAATAGTATACAGAAAGCTTTTCTGTTCCTTCTAAGAATCAAGGAAAAGGCCAGACCTGGGCTGGCAGGAAGTGTCCTGCTGGGAGGAATGGATCAGAAAGGTATGAACTTAACACACCAGCTGATAGGCCATAAGCGTGCTCAGAAACAGCTGACTCACTTAAGCGTAGGTGATGTCCCTTTGAAAATCTTGTTGGGGCCCCAAGATGGCCCAGTGGTTGAGAGCACTTGCTGCTCTTCCAGAGGACCTGAGTTCTGTTCCTAGTACCCATACTGGGTAATCTGTAACTCTAGCTCCAGGGGATCTGATGCCTTCTTCTGGTCTCTGTTGTATCCTGCGCTCGTGTGCATATACCCACACACAGACACACATGTGCACACAGACACACACACAGGCACACACACACACATAAAATAAAGTTAAATTGAAAGAAAAAACTACTTGCTGGCCACTGTGCTAGTTAATTTTATGTCAGCGTGACACAGGCTATCGTCATTTGAGGAAAGGAACTGCAATTGAGAAAACGCCTTCATAAGATCTGTCTGTAGGCAAACCTATAGGACATTTTCTTAATTAGTGATTGAGAGGGGAGGGCCCAGTCCATTGTGGGTTATGCCATCCCTGGGCTGGTGGTTCTGGGTTCTATAAGAAAGAAGGCTGAGCAAGCACGAGAACAGGTCAGTAAGCAGCACCCCTCCATGGCCTCTGCTCCTACCTCCGGGTTCCTGCCCTGCGTGAGTTCCTGTCCTGACTTCCCTCAGTGAAGGACTGTTAGTTACCTGAATAAACCCTTTAAGTTGCTTTTGGTCATAATGTTTCATTACAGCAATAGAAACCCTAACTAAGACAGCTAGCAAGATGTCTTAGCAGAGAAATACAAACCTGACAACCTAAGTTTCATCCCCAAACCCACAGCAGAAGGAGCAAATCAACTCTTAAAAGTTGTCCTCTAACCTCCACGCATGCCCAGGCATGCACTGTGGTACACCACACACACACGCACACGCACACGCACACACACACACAATCATAATCAATAGTTAATAATTTTCTTTGGGTACTTTTGGGATGGAATCCAGGAAGCCAGCATTTTAAAGACTACTGATATCAGTCATTATATTGAGACAGCCTGTTTCAGAGACACCTATTCCATGCCAGAATTCTTTCCTTCCAGATTATTCTCTGGGGCCGGACTGAGAAATGCCTGAAAGAGACCACAGAGGAGATTCGGCAGATGGGCACCGAGTGCCACTACTTCATCTGTGATGTGGGCAACCGGGAAGAGGTGTACCAGATGGCCAAAGCTGTCAGAGAAAAGGTCAGTAGCCTGGGCATGTCTGGCTCCCGCATACTGAATTCATGCATCCTGAGAGGGAGTGTTGCTGTGGCAGACTGGCTTTGTGCAGGGGACCTTTGGGGACTCTCTGTGAAGCTCATCCAAGTTACTTGGGCAGGGATTGGGGTTGATAATACAATATGACTAGACCTCTGTGGTCCTTCGGACATTTAGACCCTATGATTTTCTCTCTAAGACAAATGTCTCATTGCCTTCTGGGAAAATCCTTTCCCTAATTCAAGACATTTGGGTTGGGTAGATCAGTGAGCACCAAGAAAGAGAGAAAAAAAAAATTCATTCTGTTACATATCCCACTCATGGTAACATTAACCATTTTTATGTGACCATAACCTCATTTATTATAAATACGCTGCATTCCGGGTATAGTATGTACCATAAATTATTTCTAATCCTCAGACACAGCTGGTATGGCCCCAGCGCCATTTATAAACAAGACTGATGCTCAGAAAAGCCATGTGGCTGGTGGTTGCGGAGCCCGGTCTGTGCCCCTGCAGGTACAGCCCACAGGGACTGGCTGCCCTCACGGCTCCACAGCCCCCTCTTGCCCGCAGGTGGGTGACATCACCATCCTGGTGAACAATGCCGCTGTGGTCCACGGGAAGAGTTTGATGGACAGTGATGACGATGCCCTCCTCAAGTCCCAGCACGTCAACACCCTGGGCCAGTTCTGGGTAAGGGTTTCCCTGGCCCAGTGCCGCCGTAGGTACTGCCGGAAACCTGGGTTGGAGGAGGGGAAAGAGAAGTTCAGTGGCACCAGGGCCCATGCCAGCAGGGACGTGCAACGGCAAAGTGGCTAGATAAAGGGAATGACTGACTGGCAGGGAGACACGGGAACTTCTGATTGGCTGCTGTAATGCTCACCGCAGGAGGCCTCAGCCGCTCCGCTCTGTACTGGAGGGCTAAGTCGCTAGGGTAGCTATGCATCTAGAGTGGGCTGTTCTCCCCAGTGCAGAGGTGCAGGGCTTGGCAGAAGCTGCGCTGCTCCACACTGACCCCCCCTTCCCCACCCTCAGACCACCAAGGCCTTCTTGCCGCGTATGCTGGAGCTGCAGAACGGCCATATCGTGTGCCTCAATTCCGTGCTTGCACTATCGGCCATCCCCGGCGCCATCGACTACTGCACCTCGAAGGCGTCGGCCTTCGCCTTCATGGAGAGCCTGACCCTGGGGCTGCTGGACTGTCCAGGTGTCAGCGCCACCACCGTCCTGCCCTTTCACACCAGCACCGAGATGTTCCAGGGCATGCGAGTCAGGTCAGTGCCTTGGTGAGACCAGCCACCTCTCTGGAGCCAACCCCGCCCCTAACCCCGCCCGCAGTCTCCACAGAAGGGGCGCCAGAATCCCTTGACCTCAGCACGTGTCTCTGAAAAACCCAAGGCCAGCCCTGCTAGGCCACAAGTTTCCTATCTGAGGGTCACTCACTATCTTGGTCTGGGAAGAAAACCTAGTCAGCAAAATTTGATCTCTAGAACCCAAGTTTATAAAAATCCAGGCCAAGGTAGCAGGCACTTGTCTTCCCAGCAATGCACAGCCAGAGGCCGGAGAGCTCCCGGCCAATGAGAGACCCCCCCAAAGTGAATGAATGACTCCTGACGAAAGAGACTGAAAGTTGACCTCTGCTCTCCATACACACACACATGTTACATACCTGCACACACATGACTCATGCGTGCACAGACCCAAGCTGCACTTGTCACGTGACTGAGGCAGTACAGGGAAGGCACAGCAGTCTGTGAACCCCAAGGCTGCCCTTTGCTCAGGCTTGGCATGATGATGATGGCTCACCACCCTTAATCTGACTGGCACCAGAGTGAATCATAGCCCACTGAGGGACAGAGGTCAGGGCCAGCAGCCCATGCCCTGTACCTTCAGACTGAGGAAAGTAAGAAGAGCCAGAAACAGCTGCTGGAGCAGTGCTAGGGGCTCACCCGTTTGCCCCCTGCTCCGCTGTTTCCTTGTCCGTAAGTTGGAGAGAATATTTGTACATGGGCCCCACACTTGGGGAACAAAATGGGTGCATAGCTCTGGGGTCAGATGCTTCTGGGCAGGCGTGGGAAGCCCCTGATGTTGGACGCCTGTTCATCAGGAAGTCCCATGGAAAGTCATCCCGTGTTCGACTGACAGGCTAGTGAACCAGCAGGCTGAGGACCTCCCAGGCAGAAAGGCCCAACAGAGGAGTGGGGCAAAATGACAAGTATTTATTAGGCACCTACTGTGTACCAGGTCCTACTAGATACTGAGGATGATGCAACAGGCATCACTGGGCCTCCTCCCTCAGGAAACATATAACCTGATGGAGGAGACAGGCCCTTGACAAGGAACAACCTGATGAGCAAGGCCATTCTAGATGTGGCTGTGGTTAAGTCAACTAGAAAGGAGGTAAGATCAGACACTCCCCCCACCGATATGGGAGGCTGAGTGATCTCTCACAGCCTTCCAGTCCCTCACACAGAAGAGCCCCGGTGATGCCCTCAGAAACACTAGCCACTCACCAAGGTGCCCAGCCGAAAGGCCAACTTCTCCCCGAGAAACCAGTGTTTTCCCGCCTTCAGGTTTCCCAACCTCTTCCCGCCGCTGAAGCCAGAAACAGTAGCCCGGAGGACGGTCGAAGCTGTGCAGCAAAACCAGGCCCTTCTCTTGCTCCCGTGGACCATGAATATCCTCATTATCTTGAAAAGGTATGGTGGGGAGAGAGAGTTCTTCACCAGGTCGAGGTCCACCTTTTTCCTTTGTGCCAGTGGGCCTTAGTGGAGAAAAGGCAACCGGCAGGGAAAAGTGAGCGTAAAATCAATTAGTCCTGTCTGCCAAGGACAGGGTGCTGAGGAGTAGCACCTCTGACTGAGCTGAGCAGTAAGGCAGACTTGTTGGTTTAAGGCTCTCTATGAGGTTTGTTTTCATTTTTTCATTTTTTAAATTTATTTTTGAGGGAGAACCCACTGTAGCTCAGACTTAACCTGGAACACACTGCAAAGCCTAGGCTGGCCTTGACCTTGTAATTCTCCTGTCTCTCTTGGGTTGGGATTATAAGTATGCACTACTGTGCCTGGTTTAAATTATTGAGGGATTCAAACAGCTCTTGTTTATGTGAGTTTTGTCTACCACTACTTACTGCATTAGAAATTAAAGCTGAGAGTTTACACAGTAGTTTCTAGTTACAATATTTTTCAGTTGTAAAGAGCAGGAACAGAACTGTTAAGCTATCATAGCCGCTTTGTTTGTTTTCTTGCCGTTTAGTTTCTTAGACAGGATCTCACTGGGTATCCCAATCTAGCCTCAACTCCCAAATATATTTTTTGTGACCGCAATTATACTTTCTAAAACACCACGGACAAATAATCGGGAGAGATGCGGGCTGTGTTCTTGTAGATCTCACCATTGTCTGGTTTAATCTGAAACAACTAGGTTCTTACATTGAATTTCTGTCAGTTGGGATAGTCCCCTATAGCAAAACCCCTGAGAAACTCCACTGCACGTGCAGAGAAAATAGAAGGAAAAAAGACCAACAATGGGCTGGGGGTATGGCTCAGTAGGTAGAGAGCCTGCCTAGCAGAGGCAGGAGGATCAGAAGTGTGAGGTTACCCTCAGCTACACAGTTGGTTTGAGGCCAGCCTGGGTGATATTCTTTAAAGTCCCTGCTCTCTGGCTGCCAGAGGCATCCTCTAGAGGAGCAGGCACCAAGCTTGGGGGGGGGGGTGGATCAGATGGTGAGGTGCTGGCTGTGTAAGCTTGAGAATCTGAACTGGATTCCCTAACATTGATGTCTGCCCTTCATATGTTTACTGCACTGCAGCAGGTGACTGTACACGCGCGCGCGCACACACACACACACACACACACACACACACACAGAGAGAGAGAGAGAGAGAGAGAGAGAGAGAGAGAGAGAGAGAGAGAGAGAGAGAGAGAGATTTTTAAAAGGAGGGCTGGTGAGATGACCCGCAGTTAAAAACACTTGTTCTTGCAGAAAACCAGAGTTCAGTTCCCAGCACCCACTTCAGGCAGCTTACAACCTCCTGTTAACTCCAGTTTCAGGGGATCTAATGCCCTCTTCTGGTCTCAGTGAGCAACTGCACGCAAGTGCACAAACAGGCCCAAAATACATAACTCAAAATAGAACAAGACTGAAAAGCAAAAACCCACAGAAGTGCATGCATCTTGGGGTTCTGGAGGCTGAGACACCCAAGAGCATGGCATGGCATCTGGCAGGGGCCTTGCTGCTGCCTTGTGACGTGATGGAGAGTTTGCCCGTACAGGACAGAGCAAGTATGCCCCGAGAGCTTGTTTCTATAACAGAGTCACTCAAGACTGTCCATTAATCCGAGACTGGGTGGATCCCCTCATGACGTAGCCACCTCTGTCTCACCACAAAGACGGTCAAGTTTCAGCTTGCATCCTGGAAAGTCCAGAACACATGGATAGTGCACCAGTCGCTGAGAGCACATTCCCTCTGTCGTTCCTATGCTTGGCCCTTCACCTAATCAGAGTGCTGATTCTCAGAGTTCGGGGGCTGTCTTTGGAAGGGGAGCTGGTGTGTGGGTTGCAGAGGCTCTGAAACCCGGTATGACATTGCCACCGTTGACCCTGTCACTGTTGCCCACCCTACTAACTGTCTTCCCTTCTCCCCTTAGCATACTCCCACAGGCTGCACTGGAGGAGATCCACAGGTTCTCAGGGACGTACACCTGTATGAACACCTTTAAGGGGAGGACATAGAGGCTCCTCAGACACACCTGAGGGGCCATGGAGCCTGAGGGGAGCCACAGTACCCGGGCACACACCCGGGTGCCTGTGCGTCGGAGCGTCTGCTGGGTGAGCAGGACTGTTCCTGTCCCCAGCAAAGATTCTGCGGCTCCCGGGTCAACTCCAGGACCTTCGTGCAGGACTGATGTGTGTAACTCTGACCCCCATGGGGAGGCGAGACGCCGTTCAGCAGCCACCGGACAGTTTTGTACCTTTCTCACTCTGTAGGTTTATTGTTAAATTGCTTCTTCAGTCTAACCCGCCTGAGCAGCGTGCATCGACGATTTCCAGGAGAGTCTGTCCCCAGACACTCTGCCTTCCCCTCCAAACCCTGTCACCCTCAGCTCATGCAAACTGGTTAAATGGCAGTAATGCAAATAAAGAGGTGGCTTGCACGGCTTCCTTTCGTTCACGTCCTTGGGAGGGAGGCAACTGGGAAGGAACCTGTCCCAACCACAAAGCCCCATCCTTTGAGAAGGAAGGGTTCATCTCAGGGTCTACAGAGAGCAGGAGAGGACCTGCAGCCCAGTCCAAGCAAGGAGAGAGGGTGGGGGAAGCCCTTTCAGACACATGGCTTCCCTGGTAGGATCCCTGAGAACTAATCCACGGAAGAACTCACCACAGATAGTACTGTCCTTCCTTCCTTGACCCCACTGGCCACCAACTTAAAAGTAAAGTCAGCCTTCGCTGAGCACCCGCTGTCTACCCCACGTGAAGAAGCCGAGATGACATCAGCAGAAGATGCGCCTCATCATTTTGGCCAGCACTGTGGGGTGCTACAGACCCCACAGCACATCTGATTGTGGGAAAAGGGAAAGCCGAGAGAACAGAAGGAGCTGGCATGGTCCCAGACTAGGGTAGAGGTGCCCATGGTTCTCTGGTGTGACTCTCACAGTGTGGAGCAAAGAGAGCAGTGTGACCTGTGCAGAACAGCGTCCGTCAATACAGCTTTTATAGGTGAGTGGCAGGGCGCAGGCAGGGGTGGTCCCCAGACAAAAGGAGAAGGTCCCAGGCCTCTGATTAGTGGGGAGCTTCCTTGAAAGCTTCCCAAAGGCCACATAGACCTAAGGATCTCAGACTGGACCCTTATGCTCACAACAAGGATGAGATGACCCGCGTGGCAGCAGGCTGATGTGCAGGAGAAACACTAGGTGTCCGGTGTGCATGGAGTATTGCCAGCCTAAAACATGGCGTTTGCCGTGTCGGTTACCAGCTCTCCCTGTGGTTACTGAAGACAAAATACAGAAACAAAACAAAACACAGCTCAAAGCAACCACTTTGAACAATCCAACCACTTGGTGGTGGGTGTCAGCCAGATATGACCACCAGATCACCACAGCTTCCAACAGGGAAGGTGTCTGCCCTGCAACTCAATTTATTCATGAAGCAGTCTTCACTCTGGGCAGCCACCACCGGAGATGAGTTGTCCCGGGGAGTAGATGTATGTTGGCCCACCATCATGCCCTCTTCAAGTTCTGCCTGTAAATAGTGTATGTCGCTTCCATTCCCATTTCATTGGCCAGATCCGGTCATGTGACCGTGCCTGCCGAAGATCCTGGGAAGCTAATAGGATGGTCACATGGTCTGCCAAACCGTGGACGAAGACTTCAACTCAAGGATGTAGCAGCCCAGGGCCCCTTGCTGGAGCTGAGCAATCGCTGCAGAGGCGGGTGCCTGATTCTCTTCCCAAGCACCCTTCCAAAGGGAGAATTTGGAAGTTTGTTCCACAGATGAGAAGTTGAGTTCAGATCAGAATGTTGGCTCGGCCAAGTCCAGAATTTGAACACAGCTCTGGCTTCTGGATTCCCATGGCACCAGACAATAGCAAGCAACAAGGAGTCAAGTCGGGACCATCCATCAGCTTCCTTTTGGTTCCTGAGGACAGGTGTCTCCAATGTGTGGAATGTTACTACGCTCCTCAGCCCCTGTGGTGTCTGGATGATGTACCAAGGCAGGTGCCTGTGGCTGGCTCTTCCAGGAGAGAGGCTGAGGGGGATCCATCTTGTGGACAGGGAGAAGTGGATGGGGCAAGGCGGGGTCCGGCCTGCTGAGCCCCCAAGTTTCCTGACCATCTCTGAGCAGCTGATGTGTTTCTGTGCTCATGGCCTGCCTTCAGGCCAACCTTTCAGAGATGCTTTGATCATTGGGGTTTCCATTGGCCTTTAAATTAGAAATTCAGTAAGGATCCCAGGGAGACCCCACCAAGAATGGTCATTACCTTGGTTACACGGGGATCTCTGAGTTTCCCAGAATGCAAATGGTTTCTTTTGGTAGTAAGATGAAGTCTGTGCCCCCCACAACACACACACCAACACCCCGTTTTGGGTCTTTTTTTTTTTTTCTTGGATTGTTTCCCAGAGGAACCAGGGAAAAGGCCTTGGGCGTATTCCCAGGAACCCTCTCTGGTCCCTCCCTGGAATGGTTTGACTGCCTGGAGAGCTTGAAGAGTGAGAGTGGAGAGCTAATTCTGTCCCTTTGCTTGTCCAAGTGAAGGAGAATGACAAGCGCCAACCCCCCAAGGGACATAACAGGCTGTGCCAACCTTGCAAAGAAGCCTTGGGTCCTGGGAAATGACCCAGTTGCCAGGCTGTAGGTTCCTCCCCAGCCCCAAAGAGAAGCGGATCAGGGGTGGGTGCCAAGCCCAGGGAGGCATCAGACCTCAGCCCTGACTGGCCCTGCTCCAGGGAGCAGGCTGTCTGGCTGGGCCAGTGGTCAGGAATTCAGTCCTGTGGATACCACTAGCTCCCAGGGACCAAATACTTTGAGAAACCAACTGTCCCAGAAACAAGCTGATGTCTAAAGGTCCAAAGCTGACTCCAGGAGGTTCTGCTAGGCCCCTGCCCCCTCCTACCTGTGAGCCCCATCCCAAGGGAAGCAGAGTTCACCTTTGCGACCCTATCTAATGGAAGACAGACAGACAGACAGACAGACAGACAAAAAGAACCCAGGCCACAAGGCACAGAAGCTGAGGTCCTCAAAGAACAGCTCTGAGGGTTGGGAAAGGAAGGAGGAGGCCCACGTGGGACTCTGTCTCTCCTGAAGAGCATCTTTCCATTTCTCAGAATTTGGGACAGAACTCAGAGGCCAGAGGACTTCTCTACACACACCGCTCGCTTCAGGCAAAGCCAAAAGGCGAGAAATATCTGCTGATGCAGAAGGCAGGGCTGGAACCACTCCCAGACACTTCATACTCAGTTCCCAAACATTCCCTGGGTCTTGGAGTGCGGTTCAGTTGGTGGAACCGTGTCTAGCCCTGGGCTTGATACCCAATACCGCAAAAACCAGGC
The DNA here is from genome assembly GCF_903992535.2 of Arvicola amphibius. NCBI lineage: Eukaryota > Metazoa > Chordata > Mammalia > Rodentia > Cricetidae > Arvicola > Arvicola amphibius. Next base: position 8,888,577 of record NC_052052.2, on the reverse strand, counting down.
TCGGTAAATGCTTTTATTCCTAGCGCTTGAGAGATGGGGGCAAAAGAATCAAAAGTTCAAGGCTGTCCTCAGCTACATAAAGAGTTTGAAGCCAGCCTGGGATGCAGGAGGCCCTGTATCAAAACCACAATCAAAAAAACATTGATTAGGGGCCAGAGAGATGGCTCGGCGATAAGGGCACTTTACTGTCAAGTCTGATGACCTGAATCGGATCCCTGAGAGCCACAGAGTAGAAGGAGAGAACCAATTCCCTCAGATTAGCCTCTGACCTCCACATATATCCCATGCACACATACACGTATATGCACACACAGTAAATGGATCGGCATAAAATTTTTTTCCAAGAGACACTCCCGACTCCACCTGTATCAGCATGGAGGGCTGTAGAGAGTGGGACTAAGCTCTTCACATTCCTGAGGGCCACTCTGCCTCATCTGTTCAAAGCTCCAGCTCTCTCAGTCCTTGAGGTCTTCAGCCACAACCCTCCAAGCAGAGCCAAGGCTCAGATGCGCACCCCAACTTTCCCAGCCTTCTGGGACAAACCATGAAGCCAGAAAGCTCTACAGGCAGTGGGAGACCCTGGGATCTGGCAGGAGGGGAGGCTGTCTGAGTCTCCTGTCCCGTTGCTCTAATAAAACACTCTGACAGAAGCACTTAAGGAAGAAAGGGTTTGCTCAGGCTTATGGTCCAAGGGACAGTCCATCATGCTGGGGAAGTTGAGGAAGCCAGAGCATAAAGTAGCTGGGCACCTTATGTCTGCAGCCGGAGACATGAATGCAAGATCTGCAGTAGGAACCAACCGTGAATGCAAGCATGCTAGGGCTCAGCTCACCCTCAGTCTCCAAACAGACCAGGATCTCCAACCTAGGAAGTGGTCCGTTTCACAGTTAGGATGTCTCTTTCCACATGAAACAGTTCCCCATAGGTAAGCTCAGGGGCCTTCCTCCCAGGTCATTCTAGGTTCTGTCTTGATAACAGGAACCATTCACTATTACAGGAATTCATACCCTTGAGGTCCAATCTGGGCTCAGCCACCTACTCTGTAAAACCATCTCTCCTGCCCTTTCTGTCTCTGGGCTGCTTGGCTATCCAGTGTGGACTGAGCTTAAGAAGGCACAGTGAAGTTAAAGCAGTGAGTGACAGGATATTCTCCCCCCAGACATGACCTGATGGCCCCCCTCAAGATCCCTGGATCACTCACTGCCTTGGCCTGGCCTGTGGTGGCGACGTCCCTCAAGGCATGGCTGGCTGTGACTATGGTGTATTAAGCTGATACTCAGAAGACCCCATCCTGGGCAATGGTGCAGGGGTGAGGCGAGGCCTCAGGGGAGGGCAGGTGTGGAGTCCCCAGCAGAATGGAAGGTTCCCTAGAAAGCAGGGTTGCAATCCTTCAGTTCCTGGGGGAGGCTAACCTGCCATCCTTGTTTCTGAGAACCCTTTGACACTCACAGCCCCCATGGCTTGGGAAGAGAAGAAACAGCAATGTCCCCTCCAAAGGCGCAGTTGGGAATGACATCTGTCGCCTCTCTGGGATGCTGCTCTCCAAATGGGGAATACCCAGGGTGAACAGAAAGACTGAGCTACAGGTAACTGGCAGCAAAAACTCTCTGCATTAGTCAGGATTCTCTAGAACAGAACTGAAAGATATATATGTGTGTGTGTGTATGTATATGTATGTACATGTGTGTATGTATATATATGTACATATACATGTACGTATGTATATATGTGTAACTCTCTGCATTAGTCAGGATTCTCTACAACAGAACTGAGAGAATAAATATATATATTCATATTGTATATATGTATACATATATAAATCATACATATCATATATCTTAGATATATAAAATATGGATTTTTAAGATTTATCAGAATGACTTACAGGCTGTAATCAAGCTGGTCCAACAGTGGCTGTCAACCAACAAAAGATCCAAGAATCCAGATGTTTAGCCCATGAGAGCAAATGTCTCAGCTGGTCATCAGTATTCACCAGAATCCTGAAGAAATAGGCTCTAATGCCAATAAAGGAATGGACTTGCTAGTGAGCTTCCTTCTTCCACGTCCTTTATACAGGCTGCCAACAGAAGGTGTGGCCCAGATTAGAGGGGGGTCTTCCCTCCTCAAAAGATCTGGATTAAAATGAGTCTTTCCACTTCAAATGATCTAATTAAGAAAAAGAATCCCTACAGGTGTTTCCAACCACTTGGGCTTTAGTTAATTCCAGATGTAACCAAGTTAGCAACCAAGAAGATCCATCACACTGCACTGGTGGCTTGTGCTGACCCAGGAGGCTGTCTGGTCAGTGCACACCATGTAACTTTATTGAGATAAGAGTCAAACTCGTCTGCTGTTGAGATGGTTCAGTGGTTAAGAGCACACTGCTGCTCTTCCAGAGGTCCTGAGTTCAATCCCCAACAACAACATGGTGACTCACAACCACCTATAATGAGATCTGGTGCCTTCTTCTGGTGTGTGGTCATACATGCTGGCAGGCTACTATATGCATAATAAATAAATAAATCTTTTTTTTAAAAAATGAGTAAAACTCATTAAACTGTGTGATCCAATGGTGTGTAATATATTTTTTCAGGGCTGGTCTTCATGGGCACCTGGGCTTACATGCACAAACCCACAAGCGTACATACACATATTTACATAATTACAAAAATAAAATCTTCTTCTCAAAAAGAAAAACCAGTATGTAGACAGAATCAAGATGAAACTCATACAACCTTCTCAAGAGATGCTGAAAAGGTCTGATAAAACTTGATATCCCTTCACCATAAAAGTCAAAAGAGACTAGGGGACAACCTGAGAACCATCCAGTATAAATTCTGTACACAACAAACCTCTAGTTAACACTATATTAAGTGGAGGAGAACTGAGAGCATTCACCAAAATTAAGAGCAAAACAAGACGTACTCTTTCCACTTCTACTCAATATAAGACTTAAAAGTTCTCAGCCAGTTAATAAGGCAGGAAAAGAAAGCAATACAAATATGTACATACAGATATATGTGGGAAAGGAAAATGTCAAACAAGGCCACTTCCTTTTGACGGCCAAACAATTCTTCCAGTCTCTGACTAGACCACAGTTTATCAGTCCATCACAGTTGATGGACGTCTGAGAACAACATTTGCTTGCTGCATTTGCTTCCTTAAGACCAGACACTCCGTGAGGGTAGAGCGTCTGGCTCAACCTGACTGTCTGCTGGGATGGAAGCTGACCTTTCTCCTAGTATACCCTATTCTCCGACGACTTTCCCTCTTGTCCAGGTGGAGCTCCTGAGCAAGAAAAGCCACAGTGTACTGCTAAATGTTCAAGACTTTCTCCCAGCGTTCCTGGCATTGTGGATGGGGTCATTGTGGACAGGCAGTGCTATCCTGAGTTCTATAGGGCACCTGACAGTACCCCTGTCTTCACCACTAGCTGACGATCAAAAAACAGACCCCTGGACATTGTGGAATGTCTTCTAAAGAGCTGAGTTCCCCTTTTAGGAGCATCGATCTTCAGGTCGCTTGTTTCTCCTTAGCAGCACCCCAGGGCTGTGGGGTGTGGTGGCTTGAAGGACAATGGCCGCCCTAGACTCCTGTTTGAATGCTTGGTCCCCAGTTAGTGGAACTGTTAGAGAAGGGCTATGGCGTGTCCTTGCTGGGGCAGGGAAATGACGCTGAGAGTAGCCTTTGAGGTTTCAAAAGCCCACAGCTGCTGGGAGTGGTGGCCCACACCCTTAATCCCAGCTCTCAGGAGGCTGAAGCGGGCAGATCTCTGTAAATTCGAGACCAGCCTGATCTGTATAGATAGTGAGTCCTGGGACAACCAGAGCTGTTCTTTCTTAAAATAATAAAATAAAATAAAATAAAATAGGACAAGGAGTCAGCTTCAGATAGTTGCTGCACACAGCTGTGGAAACTGAGGTCCAGGAAGATTTAGTGGCCTGTCCGCCAGGAGGCTAGCAGATCCAGGAGTGAGAGCCTCTCTCTCCCTGCTCCAGGGCTTGGATCCCTAAACCTCCAAAAGGTCTCTCTCTACTCAGGCCTCCATGCTTCTCTCCTGGTGAGTTACCCAGAATCCGCAGAATTTTCTACTAACCTCCCACCCCCTGCAAAAAAAAAAAAAAAAAAAAAAAAAAAAAAAAAAAAAAAAAAAAATCCTTATCATTCCTTTCATTTTTCAAGGCTCCCAAGACAAAGGAAACCAGCAGCTGAAGAAGACACACGCTGTGCTTAATCCCAGGCTGCTGCTGGGATGGAATTGGATCCTGCCTGGGAAGGTGACCGGGTCTGGGCAAAACCCCAGACTGGGAGAGGCAGGCCGGAGAACCTGGCTCTGGGCTCGCAAGCTGCTCCAGCCTGGAGTGAGTGTGATGTGAGTTTACGTGTCCCAAGTGCCACTCTGGAGTCCAAGTGCCTGGGCTTGGTGCTGGGGGTGGGCAGGCGAGGGTCTAGCCCACCCTTCTGGCGTCTGCTCTGTGTGAGATGCCTAAGGGAGAGAAGCCAGCTTGGCTCTCTGTCCAAATCAGCTGAGAGCCTGGGAAGGAGGCAAGGCAAGGGCAAGTCTGGAGTTGGAAGCTGTCCATACCTGACTGAGACTCTACGTCTTGGTTCAGTGGGACCTGGAGCTTCACCTTCCTTCCTAAGCCTCATCTGGAGATGAAGCCCGTGGCCCTGCCCATCCACAGTTACTGAGGGGAAAAATCAAGAGAAATATAAATAACGAACTGTCAGTCTCTGCACTAGTAAAGATCCATTAATAAATGTGTATCTTATTTACTTTGTAGTAACAGTGACGAGACCTGGAGTTACCCGCTTAGCAGGGAAAAGGAGTCTCTAAGCGATGCTAGGGTTGGCATTTGAACCCAGAGTCTGCTTACAAACTCCTGCTCTTGATCTCTTTGTGAAGAAACCATTTGTGTAAAGATGGGTACTTGTTGTTACTCACCAACAGTTTTCTTTATCTGGCCCAACCGGACACCTCCTGCCATATCTCAAGCATGTCATTGCCTTCACTGCCAGAATATGAACAGACTCTTGGCCCAACTGTAAAAGGGAAGATAAGCAGGAGGACTTCCAATGGATTTCTGGGACTTTCTATGATTATAGTGTGCTAGCCTCAACCCTGCTGGTCCACTATGGGAAGTTGTACTTTCTCTCTCTCTCTCTCTCTCTCTCTCTCTCTCTCTCTCTCTCTCTCTCTCTCTCTCTCTCTCTCTCTCTCTCTCTCTCTCTCCCACCTTATTTATCCCTGTCCTTCGCTCCTGCCCACCTCAGTGGCCAGTGACAAAGCTAGTACCTAAGGACTGAGCGCCGTGTAAAGTCAGGAGTGGCTGAGGGCCTGTGATCCTGGCAGCCGTGGGCAGACTGAGGCAGGATGAGAGACACAGGAGGCTCTCGTGAGCTTGCTGGCTACCAAGCCAGCTCAGTGCTCAGCAAGATAGCACAGGGGCATAAAGCAGAAAGCGGTAGAACAGGGCACCCCAAGTCTTCCTTTGCCTTCTGTATGTGTGGGTGAGTGCACACATATCAATAAATAAAACGGCTTAAACCAAATACCTTATACAGATCGTTCCAATCAATAAATTCCCAGAGCCCCTGACAGTGTACCCAGCACCTGCCCAACTCCTGCATGGGGTGGCGAACATGAGTCAGTGGCACCTGAGGAATGAATGGCAAGCTTGTAGACAGTGTCCCCAGGTGGGAGTCTGCCAGCCCCAAGTCAGCCACCCCCTAGTTCCCACCTCACTCACTAAAGACAGTGGTTCCATTTCTTTCTCCCTGTCCTCAGCAATAAAGAGCAGTGACATCTGAGCTTCTGAGAAGGATGGGAGGAGTTCAAAACCAGGCTGGAGAACTTGGCAGACACCACGCTGCTGTCACCTTGAGTCTCAATACTCCCAGGTGCCACCAAGCCACAGAGAGGGACCCAATTCCAACTCTCAGCCTCTGAGTTGAAGCAAGGCAGCCTCTGGCATGTGCCCACACACCAGCAGCCACAACCAGGGTAAGCAAATCCCGCGAGGCTGGCCTAACCCTTTCAGACAGAAATTTAATAGCTGGCGCCCTAGCCAGCAGGTAGCACCACCACCATCACCCCCCACACACCATCAGCAGCAGAAAAATTCCCTGTGATTGCTGGCACTATTCACAGCCATCCCTACTTGGCAAAAGGCAGGGTTTATTGGTTCGCAGGTCCAAAAAGCCCAATGGTAACTGGTTTCAGAAATGGCTGAGCCCAGGACCTGACCCACACCAGCCTCTCTGTCTCCTTCATTTCCGTATCTCTGGACTGGCTGCCTTCTGCTCAGCTATGACAAGAAGGCTGTCTCAGCTCCAGCCTCAGCTGCACCTTCCCAGGTTCAAGGACAGTAGGAAAAGCAAGATGCTAGTTACCCAGACTTAACTCTCATTGGCTACAGCGGGCTTGGGTTGAGTCCCTTGCTCACATATAAACCAATGAAAGCAGCCAGGGTATACTCTGATAGACAAAGCCTGAGTCTTGTACTATGTCCCTTGCAGCCAAGAAGCAAATCAGCCCTGGAGCCCACAGACTGAGAGTCGGAGATGGTGAGTTCCTTGCCAAGGAAGGGGTGACAGGATTCTAGGTAGCACAAACAGTAGCTGTCATCAGGGTGACCAGTGGTGGGACCCCTGACTTGCCCCCTGGGCCTTGGGAGTGACAGCTGGCTGAGGTCCTGACGTGCACTCTGGAGTTCCCAGGACTTGGTCTGACTGGCAGTTGGCTTGCGAAGTGACGGGCATTTGGCAGGATCCTAAAGACGGGCAGTCAGTTAGCATCCTGGTGGGCAGTTGGCATTGTGGTACTGGGCAGCAGGCCTGACCTGTCTGTCAGCCCATCCCCACTGCCCTGAGGAAGAGAGGGAGAGGGACTCCCTCACTACCCACCCCCAGACTGCCATGTGGCCTCTCGTCCACTGGTGGCACCAGGAGCAGCTTCTCCTACTGCCCAGAGGTAGAGGCCTCACAGGCTCCAGTGCATTTTGCCCTTGTTTGGTAGCAAGTGCCCCTGCCTATCAGGGCAAGAGGCTCTTTGGGGCCTGCAGTGTCTTCTGGGAGCCTTGAGCCACCACAGGCCCTGAGAAGAAGAAATCAGGAAATCCTGGGAAGGGCCCTGATTTATCTTCCTCATTTGCTGTAGGTGACTTGGGCTCATTCACCTTGCCTGAGATTTTCATTCTCAGGGGCAGAGGCCAGCCTTGAAAATGACCGTTTGTTTAGGATGTGTGCTAGGTGGGAATGGGGGAGAACTCCAAAAACATGTCTGTGTGTGTGTATGTGTGTGTATGTGTGTGTGTGTGTGTGTGTGTGCGCGCGCGCGCGCGCGCGCGCGCATGTGAGTATGAAGAGTGGGGAGCATGCAGAGAGGCATGGGTGCTGAGGCTCCATGGAAGAAGGAAAAGGAACAGCTGGGGAGAGAACCAGGACCACAGGTGGAGGACACAGTGGCCCCTGAGAGGGATTGTAAACCTCCCAGCACATCTTAGAGAAAGAGACAGGGAGGGAAGGGCTGTGACCAAAACTGCTCCTTACAGAAGAAACTGACTGTGAGGAAACTTTAAACCCGTAGACTGTGTGAGAGCTAAAACCAGAGGGGATTGCATGAGGCTGTTCTACACCAGCATCATGGATGCAGCCTGGCTCATCTGTCCTAGAACAAGGTGGGGAACAAGACTGAGGGAGGTGAAGGGTCCCACGCCTGGGCAGCTCGAGGGAGGCAGGGGCCCAGGGATGGGTAAGGTGATCAGAGTTGGCTGGTTCGTGAGTACTCTGGAGAATGCAGCCCCTCGGAGGACCTTTAGGCTTTGCTTCCAGGCAGGGAAGAAGGGGCCATTCCCAGGTGCCTTTGTGAGCTGCCTGCACCCCTTCCCACGAGGACCCTGTCCTACCTCCTCTTGTGGTGGTCTGGAGACCCCTGACTTACAGACAGAGAACTCAGGATTCAGGGAGTGGCCATAAGTGGACCCCACACACACAAGAAAAGGAAGTAGAGTTTGTCCCTATAGAGCTGAGCCTCTGAGGCCGCCTCTCTTTGACACCACATAACTTCTGAGATGGGGCACCCTGCTATGACAGAAGACTCCAGCAAGGTGGGAACTTGTTCCCTGAGCTGTGCCCTTGGCTGGTCTCTCACTAAGTCCCCTCAGCTCTTCCCCACATTGTCCAGCCCTCCCCACAGCTGAGTCCCCTGCCTCACCATGCATCTCAGAAATTCTCTCCAGAATATGGACCCCAAAAAACAGATCCCTGCTTAGAACCCTCAATGCTCATAAGATAGGCCCTTTCTGATCAGCCCAGACAACAAAAGCTCCATAAATTTTGCTGAACGATCCTCCAGAATGGAAAAAAAATAAACAAACAAACAAAAACCATCTCTGGGACAAGCGCAGAAAGAAATCTTTTATTCTTGTCAACAAACAGACATGCAAAATCTCTAGACACAAAAGTTCTGGCACACATAGAGATTTACAGAAAGACGGTCATTGCTACGTTGTGTTGGCTGGGGGTGGGGCACTGGAAGCTGTGCACATTTCATCTGTTATAGCATAGATAGGTTCTCAGGTTTGCAGAAAGACAGTGGTTGCTACATTGTGTTGGCTGTGGGAGGCACTGGAAGCTGTGCACATTTCATCTGTTATCATATAGATAGGCTCCACTTAAGAGTCCCGTGGTGGAACATTACACAGCACTGAAAACACACGGGTTCCTGCCATGGACACGGATATGGAGAAACCAGAGATGAAAGACTTCTCTTGGCATGATTCAGTTCATAGGAAATTCGAAACAGGTCTGGTGATTAATCATCTTTAGGACTGGTACGGTTAGAGCCGGGAGGGGAAGGGGAAGTCTTTAAGGGCTGGGAATGCTTGTCCTGGCGATCTGAATGGGAGTCACCCATGTGACACTGACTGTGACACTAAGCCCTGTGCTTAGGACTCTCTGCAAAGTAAACAAGAAATCCCAATTTGCCCAGATTAGGAACACCAAGCAGCTGTTGATAAAAACAATGGCTGGCTAGGGGTGGCGGTACATGCTTTTAATTCCCACAGAAGAACTGTGAGTTCAGACCCAGCCTCCAAGAACCATTTTGGGAGACTGGGGAGATGACTTTGTTTGTAAACTGCTCACTGTATAATCTAAGGACTTTAGCCAGCAGCAATGGCTCGCATCTACTAATCACAGTGCTCTGGAGGCTGAGACCGGAGCGTTCTTGGGACTCCCTGGCCAGCCAGCCTTGCCACGCCAATAAACTCCAGGTTAGGTGAGAGACCCTGCCTCAGAAAAGAAGGTGGAAAGTGGCGAGGGAGATGCCTGTGGCAGTTAGAATGAAAATGGTCCCCATTAGGCCTACAGGGGTGCATTATTAGGGGGTATATAGCCTTGTTAAGAGTCGGTGTGGCCTTGTTGAAGGAAGTGTGTCACTGGGGGTGGGCTTTGAGGTTTCCTGAACCCTCTTCCTGCTACCTGCCAGTCCAACTGTAGAACTCTAAGCTACCTCTCCACCACCATGTCTGCCTGTGTGCCACCAAGCTTCCCACCATGATGATAACGGACTAAACCTCTGAACTGCAAGCCAGGCCCCAATGAAATGTTTTCCTTATGAATTGCCATGGCCCTGGTGTCTCTTCACAGCATCAGAAACCCCGAGACAACCTGCACACACATTCGTACGTACAGATACATATAAACACATATACCGTACACGACAGAATATTCTATCACTTGTTGGCTACAGAGGAATGTGTACCCATGCCCGTGAGGTCAAACCATGCTCTGACCACACGCCCCTGTGCACCCCCAAGTCAGAGCAGATAATCCAGGAAAGGCCTCCGAGGCCCAGAGGTGACAGGGATGGGACAATTTGTTCTTTGTGTATTTTTATTCTACTGCTTTCTGGGAGCAAGTGAGCGTCAGAGCTGCCAGACGAGCACAGTGGGAGTATGAGAGTGAGGGGAAGGTGGCCTAGTTTGCTCATCTCTGTGAGAAACGCTGTGACCAAAAACAACAGGGGGGAAGAAAAGGTTCCTTTGGCTTATGCTTCCAGGTCACAATCCATCATTGAGAATCAAGGCAGGGGCTCAAACAGGACCTGAAGTACTGACAACAGAGGAACAGAGGAACACTGCTCCCTGGATTTGTTTTTGGTTTTGTTTTTGTTTTTCAAGACAGAGTTTCTCTGTGTAGCTTTGGAGCCTGTCCTGAAACTCGCTCTGTAGACCAGGCTGGCCTTGAACTCACAGAGATCCATCTGCCTCCCTGAGTGCTAGGATTAAAGGTGTGTGCCACCACCGCCTGGCATGTTTACCTTTCTTATACAGCCCAGCCAGGCCCAGCCGCCCAGGGGACGGCTCTACCCACAGTGGTCTGGACCCTCTCACACCAACTAGCAGTCAAGAAAATGTTCCACAGATACGGCCAGAGGCCAACCCGATGGAGGCAGGACTTCAGCAGAGGTTCCTCTCTCCAGTTGTGTCAGGTTGTCATGTGGCAACCAAGAGGAGCTGTCATAGAAAGTGGGCGCCGGGCTGATCACACTGGCTACTGGGGCAGAGTGATCTGGTTTGTTCTGTCAGTGGTGAGGCTCCCGAAGGTGTTGTCTTGGCTCCCCAGCCTGCCCCCTTGTCAGAGTCAATTGGACGCTCCCTCCTTTCATGCGTGTAAGAGATTAAGAGCTGGGCCAGCTGAATGATTTAGGGTGAAATATTTGCTATCAAAGCTGATCACCTGAGTTCAATCCCCAGATTCCACATGACAGAAAAGGAAAACCAACTCCTCCCACAAGTTGACCTCTGACCTCCATACGTGTGCTCACGTGTGCATGCATGCACTCACAATATGCCGGAAATAGGTAGAATATAAACATTTATACAAATAAGATATAAAACCGGGGGGTGGGGGCGGTGCAAGAGGGAGAGAAAGTGGTTCTGGGATAAAGATGAGTCTGCAGGGCCTGCTCTGAGCAACAAGGAGAGACGGAAGTCACAGCAGCCACGCCAGCGCCCGGGAAGGAGGCTGGCCTTCTGTCTGACACCAGGTCCATGTGTCCAGCTGCAGTCCTAGGCCAGAATGACAGATGGCCGTGAAGGAAAGGTCACTCTCTCGGTGCCATTGTGTATCTGGTGAAGGCGACGGGTGGGACACCTTGTACAGCTTGGTGGATGTCTGGCCTTTGGGGCCCCACACCAAGTGGCAACTGGACTTTATTTTGGTCACTGAAGACGGAGAGAAGATCTCAGCCATAAATAACTGCCGGCCAGGCAGCAAGCCTCTCCCCCAGGCAGCCTGTGGGCCCCAGGATGCTTCAAGGCCAGCGTGTCCCTGCCTGGCCACAGGCAGACGAAGGGTTAGTGGTGGCCCAGGAGCCCAGTGGGGAGGCGGGGGAGAGAGTCGAGGGGTCTCGGGCCTGGGTTCAGAGTGAGGTTAGCCAAATAATGGATAAATTAAGAAAAGGAAACAGACAGCTCCCCTCGCAGCGAACTTTTCACCCAGCTAACCTGTTCCTCACCCACTCTCAGGTGGCGGTGGCGGCTCCCACCTCGGGGCTGTCACCTCTCCTGGGGGGATTGTCACCTGCCTCCTTCCCGGGTCCCCACCCCCACAGGCCCAGGTGAGAGCCTGAGAACGAAGGCCCCAGAGGGGAGCGGTTGCCCTCGTTTCACTGATCAGAGGACTTCCCATCCCTACCTCAAGTTCATGGTGGGCAGGATGGCCTTGGCCTCTGTTCTCACCAGGATAGGGCCAAATGAGACAGGTGGGCTGTCTCGTTTGATGTGTGGCATCTTCCAAGCTCAAACCCCAGCCCTTCTCTGCCTCCAGCTGCACACCCTCCGAGGCCACCCACTTTCTTCCTGAGCAAGGGAAGGGCCCGCCCTAGGGTAAAGTACAATCACCCTAGATCTGGGATCCTGACACAAAGAGGCTTGCCCTCAGACAGTAAGTCTCCCCGCACTGGGTCCTATGGGCAGAAACGCCCTCTCGGGGCCACCACATCACAGAACCTGTGCCAAAGCAGGGCATAATGTGCCAGGGCGACCCTGGCATCATAGGGTCTTCCCGGGAAGAAAGGAGGGTGGCATGTTAATTTAACCTTCCTTGTCAATTTTACTGGATTTAGAATCACCATGGAAACACACCTTTGGGTGTGTCTCTGACGACGTGTCTAGAAAGGTTTGAGTGAGTGAGGAAGACCCACCCTGAATGTGATCAGGACCATCCCGGGACTGAAGAAAAAAAGAGAGCGCGAGCTGAGCGCCAGCCAGCATGCGTTGCTCCCTGCTTCCTGACTTCGGGTGTGATGTGACCAGCCACCTCATGTTTCCTGCTGCCGCGCCTTCCCTACTGTGACAGGCTGGAAACTGTGAGTGAAATAAACCCTGCCTTCCTGAAGCTGCGTCAGGTGTTTCTGTCACAGTAACAAGGGTTTGCAGAAGAGCTGAAGGAGGCGCTCGGCCCAGCCAGCGCGTCTCCACCGCCCTTCCCACTGTCTCATCACCAGTGATTGCCCAGCCTGGATTCACAATGGCACTTGAAGGATGGATATGCATGACACCCAAGCACTGGAAAGAGCCTACCATTTATTCGTTCTGCCCTGTGGTGTACTGCGTATTGTGCCCAGAGAGAAAGAACCAGTCAGACACGTACTGCAAACTCTCTGAGAGAAAAAGAAGTGTGGGGCAGAGATTGAGTGATTGGCAGTGGGCATAGTCAACAGCAGGGCCCATGTCAGGTAGTTCACAGGGCCAGGATGGGTTGGGTCATCAGAGTCAGGTTGTGGGGACCATGGCTGGGTGACTACAGTCCTAACGACAAGGCTATGTGAAGAGCTGGCCAGGCCTCATATCCAGGGGAAAGGGGCAAGGGCTGCGGCCAGAGTCACAGACTTGGCTTTACCCTTGGACTTCTCAGCATGATGTCCTCTGTCCACCCCACATCTCTCTGACAGGGCTCTATCACGTTTTTCAACCACAGGGAAGACCTTGAGTGGGTGGGTGTCAGGATGAATCACCCAGCTCTGCCACCAGAATCTTGTGACACAGATGCTCCCAACCCTGAGCTTAGTTCAGTCTTCTCTGGAATGGGCATGCAGCTGCAGTCTGCCTGGGCTGGGAAAGAAAGGTGACATACAGCTGCCTGGAAAGCCCCAGTCCCTAGAATAGATGGAAGAGGAGGGCTGAAGACCCAGCTTGAGGCTGGGAAGAAAGAAAAAGTGTCTGGCTCCATCTTCACAGTGACAGACATTCAAAGGCAGCCAACACACCTGGAACTCAGGGAAGCCTGAAATCTCTGGTCTCAGCCACGGCCTGGACCTTTCTTCTATCCCTAGAGGCGTTCCTCAGTGCTGGCAGGCCTGAGATCTTCATAGGAAGGGAGGCCCTGTCCATCCCACATCCCTCTCTCCTCATCTCATCTGATGTCCCTATTTGTTTGATGGAAGACTCTGAGAAGCCACCTGTGCCTCTGTGAGACCCAGAGCCATCTGTCCCCCGTCTCTAGCTAGGGGTAAAACAATGTTAAAGATCATAGCCACCCCAGTTGTATCCTTGAGTCGGGCAGGGTAGCACAGACTCTTCCTCTTATCTCTGCTCCTTGGGGTTCAGAATCCTGTAGGCCTGGGGACAGGGCCTGCTGGGAGAGACTCTGCTTGTCACCTGACATTCATAGGTCATTGCCAGAGAGCTGGGGTTGCAGGTGGCCTTTGGATAGAGAGCACTGGTTTCTGAGTTCCTACTTGGGATTTCCTAAACCACCATTTAATTCCTCACGTGAGCTGAGCTCTGCATTTCTGACTATATTCACGGAGCTGGTGATTAGCCCAAGGCTTTGAGGCAGGTGAGTGGTCTGCCACCAAGCTCCACCCCAACAGAATCCTCACTGGCTTTAAAAATGAGTGTTGAAGGCTAAGCACGTAGCTCAGAGGGTAGAGTGCTTGCCAGCACACCTGAAGCCCTGGGTTTGATCCCCAGCACTGCACAAACTGTGGTGGTGTATGCCTGTCATCCCAGCACTCAGGAAGTGGAGGCAGGAGAATCAGAAGTTCAAGGTCATCCTCAGCTACCTGAGACCCTGTCTTGAGAGCAGCCATAAAATGAATATTGAAATAATTTGAGCTCTGAGTAACCTCTCATAGCATCCAAGAGGCTCTTCCTAGCCTACCTCATTAAAGATATGTCTGTCCAGAAAGTTCTCTGTAGACAGAGACGGTTTCTTTGTTTCCCAGCCACTTAGACCCAAATAACCACACAGAAACTATGTAAATTATAACACTGTTTGACCAATAGCCTAGGCATATTTCTAGCTAACCCTTACATCTTAAATTAACCCATTTCTATTAATCTGTGGATCGTCATGAGGCCTACCAGTAAGGTTCTGGCTGGCATCTGTTGTCTGTCTTCTTTGGCAGCTACATGGTGTTTCTTTGACTCTGCCTTCTTTCTCCCAGCACTCAGTTTAGTTTTCCTCACCTATTCTGCCCTTCCACAAGCCAAAGCAGCTTCTTTATTAACCAATGATAATAAAACATATTCACAGCAAATAGAGGGGAATCCCACATTGGTTCTCTGTTCAGATGTCAGGTGAACAAACGGTGGGAGGAAGGAGGGAAGGAGAGGGAGGGAGGGAGGGAGAGAAGGAGGGCGGGAGGAAGGGAAGGAGGGAAGGAGGGAGGGAGAAGTAGTCTCACATTAAACTGGGTGACACTTTGGAAAGTGCTACTTTAAAAAATGGACCATGTGGGCTGGGGAGTTGGCTCCTTGGGTAAAGCCCTTCCTGGGCAACCTAAGTTCAAGTCCCCAGAACCCACCCCAAAGCTGGATGTAGCAGTCAGCATCTGTAATCCTGGTGCTCATACAGTGAGGTGGGAACACTGGACCTTTGGAAGCTCAGGGGCCAGCTAGCCTGGCACACACAACAGAAAAGAAACTGGAGATGACAGCTGTCTCAAACCAGAAGTCAAGAACCAATGCCCGCTTCTTCCACGACCTCTACACACATATGAACACTCATATGCACACACGAAGGTTTTTTTTAAATGGGTCACGTAGTCAGTGAGGAGAGACATGTTCTCTGAAGTTGGACCCATCATCAAACAGTGGGATTTTCCCCATAAACCATGACCTTTCTGCTTCCTGTGTTTCCCAGAATTCCTGGTCCAGGGGCTTCCCAGAGTGGATGATCCATCCATGGGCTCATTGTTTTAAAATGTTTGTCCAGGATTATTAAAAAGATGATTTTTGTGACAGGAAAGAAGGGGAAAATGAAGGCAGATATTAGGTACTCACTAATTCTCAGAGAGCCAATGCCACGTTCCCGTCTGCATATGACCCTCACCCTGGATAGACAAGGCTGCAATCTTCTTCTTTTAATATTTTCAATTTATTATGATTATGCTGCTGCTGCTCTGTGTGTGTGTGTGTGTGTGTGTGTGTGTGTGTGTGTGTGTGGTGGGGGTGATGTATGGGCACAAGTGTGTATCTGGAGGGTTCTGAGGATTGAACTCAGGTCAGCAGGTTTGTGAAGCAAGTACCTTCTGAGCCATTTCACTGGCCCTATTTATTTTAATATGTGCGTGCGTGCGTGTGTGTGTGTGTGTGTGTGTGTGTGTGTGTGTGTGAGTCCCCTCTGTGTGCTGTAAATACCATTGGTGAATAAAGAAACTGCTTTGGACCTATAGAAAGGTAGAACTTAGTTAGGCGGGAAAAACTAAGCTGAATGCTGGAAGAAAGGAGGCAGAGAGAAGGAGAAGCCATGTAGCCCTGCAGGAGACAGATGCTGGGAACTTTACCCAGTAAGCCACAGCCATGTGGCGATACACAGATTACTAGATAGTTTAAATTAAGATACGTGTTAGCCAATAAGAAGCTAGAGCTAATGGGCCAGTGTTGTACATAATATAGTTTCTGTGTGATTATTTCAGGTCTGAGCTGCCAGGCAGCCGGGAAACAAACAAGCGGCCTCCTTACAAAGTGTGTGTGTGAGTGTGTGTGTGTGTGTGTGTGTGTGTGTGTGTATACAGAGACCAGAGGCAGTCTCTGTTGTTATCTACAAAAATATCATTGATTTCCTTTTCTGTTGGCTGTCTATTGCTGGGCATAGGGCCTACCTGTAAGTGTGGTTCATATGTTCAGTGAGACTCCACTGGAGAAAAATCATTCTTCCTTTGTGAGAAGTTGTCAGTTGGTTAGAGACAGGAGCTGCTGTGCACATCCCCCTCTGAGTGCCGGGACCCTGTCTGGCTTGGACCCATGCAGGCTGTGCACACACTGTCACAGTCTCTGTGAGCTCATATGTGCCGTGATCCTTTCATACCTGGAGAACACTATTTCCCTGTTGGCCATTCATCCCCTCTGGCTCTTAGAATCTTTCCACCTCCTCTTCCCTGTAGCTCTTTATATATTGTAGCCATTCTTCTCTTGTATCCTGTTCTGTAACATTTGTATACAAACTGGAAAGCTTATCTTTTAATGTCTGTTCTCCCTCCCCCGCCATGAATATCCTCAGATATGCTAGAATTACACACACACATACGCACACACACACACACACACACACACACACACACCACATCTATCCATTGATCAAATATCCAACAAAAGCCTAGTAGGTCTGAGGACTACAGTGCTGTATAAAACACATTGGTCCCTGGACACTTTCTGCTGGAGTTTGTCGGGTGTGCATCCGGCAAACATCAGATATCTGCTTGGCTGTCTGCTGGGACCTCAGACAAGCAGAGACAGCTCTGCCTGCCGGGCTTCTTACAGCCTGATGTTTAACATGTGGCATCCTCTTGGGCGGGTCCTGTGGAGCCCAGCAGAACCTGCTCAGAATGGGGCTCCGTCTTGGGGCTCTCTGGGAGTGGGGGAGTCAGTGAGGGAAAGCTTTCTGGGGATGACATGTCAAAGGGTGCAGAAGGCTGATTTGGAGCTGACAGGCAGGAGGAAAAGCCTCTAGAAAAGAAGTTTTAAGGCCACTCCTGGCCAGACTTGGGTCTGGGCACCAGGCCTCTGGGGCTTAACTGAAGGTCCAAAGGCTACTTTTGTTTGTCTGTTTGCTCAGCATTTGAGACTTATCCCTCCCCCTGAGGCCCCATCTGCCCTGCCTTCTTCAGGTAAGTCTTTTTTTGTCCAATGGGGAGGGCACTGATGCTGAAGGCCAGATGCCTGAGTTGGAGGGCCTGCGCCAAGGATCAAAAGAACCACGTGGAGTCCCACCATGGCCGTGCCACTTCGTCTGACCTCGGCTGGGACTTGGCCTCCTGCCCTTGGGGAGTTGACGGGGAGGTAATGTCTCCTCCAAGTAGAGACTGGTTCCTTCCCACTCCAGAGAGGCCTACGTATATAGATAAGGCTCCAAGGAACCAAACAGCTGGGACTCCTGTGACTGTCCTGCTCTTGGTGTAGGGCCCTAGAGAACCCTGAGGCAGAGGATATACCACGGCAATGCCTCTAATGTTGACAAGGGTGTTATTTCCCTCCATGGCCCCTGCTTCCTGTGGGGTCTGGGGAATAGCTAAGAGTTCAAGTTCGTTTGATGACACCAGCAGAACCATGAGAGAGATTGGCATCTTGACTACCCCAGGTGGCCCAGAAGATGTTACAGATCACACTCTGGCTCTTTACCTCTGGGGGCACCTGGGGCTGTCCCCTTTTGCCCCAGAGGGAAGTCCCTGAGTGAAAGACTCAGAGCCTTGGGAGTAGCATCGTGGACTTCGGAGCCATGTGTGGCTAAAATCACTCTGCATCTACTCTGCGCTACCCTGGGCAGATGGATATATCTGAGCCTCGGTTTCCCCATGTGTAAAGTGAGCATCACCCCTAAGCTGTAGGATGGGGCACCAACGGGGTGGGGGGGGCATGTGACAACTCTTGATTAAGATGTCAGGTTTGGCCCTGGTACCTCCTCAGAAAGTCAGTCAAAGGGACCAGCAAGATGGCTCAGTAGGTGACATTGTCAGCTGCTAAGACCGACGACCCAAGTTCGATCCCCTGAAACCCATTAGTAGAAGGAGAGAACTAACTTCTGCAAACTGTCCTCTGAGCTCCACATGCATGTCACACACACACACCACACACACACCACACACACACACACCACACACACACACACCACACACACACACACCACACACACATACCACACACACACCACACACACACACCACACACACACACACACCACACACACATACCACACACACACCATACACACACACACACCACACACACACCACACACACACACACACCACACACACACACACCACACACATACACACCACACACACAGACACACACACCACACACACAGAGACACACACACAGACACACACACACGTACACACACACGTACACGCATACACACGCACACACACAGACACACATACACGATAAATAAATCTAATAAAAAATAAAGTCAACAGAGCTGTGGGTGCTGGGGAGATGGTTATTGGCGATCAGGGAAACAGGCCTGGCTTTAGGAGCCTGTGTCCTGACAGTGCAGGATTTGCTGGCAGTTCTCACTTTTATTCTCACAGGAACCCAACGAGTAAGACACCAGATATAAGTCTTTTGTGGAAGAAGACTCAGAGGCTCAGCAAGGTTGACAAAGTCACGCACAGATGCACAGCACATGGAAGGCCTGACTCCCCCGTGAGAGCTTGGAGCTGGTCAGATGCGTATGAGAGGGGGCACTGGCTGAGAAAAGTGCTCTGTCTCAGATCCTGCATCTTGGAACCCAAAACGAAGAAGTATTTAATGGTCAGCCAAGCTTGCAACCTCAGAAAGCCCCCATCCGGGCGTTGACCCCAGGACCCCAGAATGGTCCCAGAGTATATCAGGCTCCAGTCCCTAGAGCCGTCTCTAGAAGCTTGGCACTGATGTTCAGGAGGCAGGGAGGAAGGCCAAGACCCTGGAGCTGCCCCAAGGAGGGGAGCAGTTTGGCCAGCAGGCCGGTGGGGCCGGGCTTCTTTGTTGTACACTGACAGGGAGGTGCGGCCACCACACACTTCAGCTGCCAGTTCATTGCGGTCACTCAATCCATCACCCAGGGTGGGGGCGGCGGGCCCCCAGCCTCCTGGCGGCTAGGCCTGCAGTGTTGTTTCAGCCTGACTCGGGCTGTGAGATAAACGGGCATGAACTGGCCCCTTGGCAGGGGGTCAGCCCCTTCTGCCCTCATTAAAGTGCCAATCAAAAAGAGGAATGGAGAAAGCTGGTGAGCTCAGCCTCTCTCTCCCCAAGGGGCAGGATCCGGGCTCCCTGAGAGAGAGCCAGCAGTGCGTTCCACAAGGCCAGCCGGGCCAGCAGCATGCATCTGGTTGCAACATTGCAGAGCTGAGGTTGGTCTGCTCTGCATGGGGGTGGGGTTTGGGGCCAGTCCTTCAAAGTCGGGAACACCCTGCCCTGGCCTGGTCTGAGGCTTATGGCTGGGTTTCTGCTGCTACTCGATAGCCGTACTGGCGGCACAGGCCGTCAGGTTGCCTCTTCTGAACCTCAAGGCACACCCTGCTCCTTCTGCTAGCTGCTAGAGAGACCACGGCCTTGTGGGTAGGGAGCCACGGGAGTATGGAGTGGCCCCCGGGCTCAGGCACATACTTGGTGCTCTTGTGGCCACTCTGGGAGGGCTAAGTTCACTAGTGTACTGGAGAGGCTGGGCCTATCTCTCCTCTCCACGTTGTCTGGTAGCCTCTCTCTGTCTTGAGTCCTGTCCCCAGGGTAACTTAGCCAGTTACAGTTCCCTGGCTTCCGAATTATAAAAGTGGAAGGTGCAGAACCTAATGAAGACAGCATTACCTCTCTTCTGTCCTACGGAGAGTCCAGTGCAGTCCAGATGCAGCGTCCCTGAATGCCACACTGCAAATCCTTGTGCGTGTGTGTGTGTGGGGGGGGGGGGGGGTAGGGTTGGCACAAGCTCAATGCCTAGAGGTCACAACTGGCAGAAGCCTTCTGGGGTGGGAGCTGAAAGTGGGGGTGCTGTATTACTTCTATACATATCCTTCACAGTCCACCTGTTCTCCAACTAAAGCCCATAATAAGTTATGTATTGAAAAAAAAAGAAAGCAAAAAGGAAGGAAGGAAGGGAGGAAGGAAGGAAGGAAGGAAGGAAGGAAGGAAGGAAGGAAGGAAGGAAGGAAGATGGTGGGCTGGGGTAGTGGCTCAGCAGCTAAAGAACCTGCTATACAAACAAGATGACCAGAGTTCAGAAACCCAGAACCCACTTAAATGCCAGGTGGGCATGGAGGGTTTGCTTGTGGTTCCAGCCCTGGGAGAAAGACACAGGGGGACCCTGGGAGCAGGTTGATTAGGGAGACTAACCATATCTGCAAGCTCTGGATCTGACTGAGAGACCCTGCCTCAAAGAATGTAGTATAAAGCAATCTAGGAGGATTCCCAGAGCCAACCTCAGACCTCCGCATGTAGGTGCACACACACGCAGCCCCCACATGTCACCCACACCCAGCCCCCCACATGCATGCAAGCCACACATGCACATGAGAAAAAAATGGCATGATTTTTAATTCCTTTCAAATACTCAGCGATAATAATAATCACCGCCATTGCTTGGGAAGTTGTGACTTAAGTCTGCCAATAACCCTATGGCGATGACACTGGTGTCACCCTGTTCTTTGGATATGCAGGTCAGGTTGCTAAGTAAAGACCCATATGTAGCAATCCTAACACGACTGTTGTTTACAACACCCTCTTAACCCAGATGCCAGCTCCTGTTTAGCCAGGAACCCTCCTCCAGTTAGGGTGTCACAGGCCCAGGCTCTGGCCATCTTGTGGCTCTGCCTTCCCCTGCCTTTCCATGGCAGCACACAGAATCCTCAGGCTGCTCAGTGGAGAACGGACTGTGGTGGGGAACAGAGAGGCTTGGGACATGGCCCATTTGCCTTCCGTTCCAGCCTGCTCTCTGCCATGGGCATAGCTGAGCTCCATGATTTATCCCAGCCACGGATGTGACTGGCCTCCACACACTGTATCAATGGGCACCCAGCCCTCGCTTCTAGTTAGCCTCAGCCATTGGGAAACAGTGGTGGAAGGTCAGAGGGCACTGGGAGAGGTCAGAACATTTGCTTCTCAAGATGGTTAATTCTAATTGTCAACTTGACACAGTCTAGAATCACGTGGGAGAAGAGGCTCAGTGGAGGGCTGTCAGAACAGGTGGGCCTGTGAATAGTCTGTGGGGGACTGCCTTGATTACATTAATTGGTATCAGAAGACCCAGCCTGCTGTGGGTGGCACAATTAATTCCCTGGGTTTTGGTCCTGAACTGCGTAAATGTGAAGAAAGTAAGCTGAATACTAAGCGCGCATGCACGTTCACGCAGGCGCACACGCACACACCACCCGTCAGTCAAACGAGGAAGCGTTAGTGAAACATACAAAGGACAAAGAACACAAGAAAATAAAAAACTAAAAAAAAAAGGAAAAAAAAAAACTAAAAATAGGCCATGGAACTGAACCAAAACAAATATAGATGGTTAAACATCATTTTGAAAGGTGTTCAACGTCATTGGTCATCAGAGAAATCTAATTAAAACCACCTCGAGATTCCATCTCACCCCAGTCAGGATGCCTATCACCCAGAAAACAAACGACAACAAGGCTGGTACAACCGCTCTGGAAACTAGCCTGCAGGCTTGTCAAAAAGCTAAAAATAGAACTTCCATATGACCCAGCCGTGATACTCTGGGGCGTGTATCCAAAAGACTTCAGTCTTCCTAGGGAGGGAGTTGCTCATCTCTGCTCATTACCGCTCCACTCACCATAGGTAGGAAACGGAGTTAGCCTAGATGTTGGCCAGCCAACGCCACGGATCCTGGAAACAAACACAATGGACTTTTAGTCATCTATAAAGAGAAACAAAGCCTGCAGGGAGACAGAGCAAACTGGAAAACATTGTATCGGGTGAAGCAACCCGGGCCTAGAAAGACAAATGGTGCACGTTCTCCATTATGTGTAGACCCTAGCTTGAGTTTTCCCAGTTTTGTGTCAATTTGGAGTAACCGGGAGTCCAGAAAGAAAAGGCCCATGAGGCAGAGAGGAGAAGGCTAATGGGAGAGAGGACAGTAGAACACACATGATATGAAGACAGCAGGGGTGTGGGGTGGGATACTAGGAGTTAGTAGCTTAAGCAGGGGTGCAAGGGAGAGGAGAGAGTGAGGAGAGGTTAATCAAAATTCAGGATATATGAAAAACCGCTATAGAAATCCAAACCTTGTAAACTAATTTAAAATGTTACTTAAAAATAGTTGGCGCTCCAATATAGCCTTCTCGCATAGAGGAAGATGATTCCCAAGAAAACAGGTTCTTAAATGAAAAGATATCAGTACTAGGTATGGGGTCTCTCCCTAACAGTTATCAGTCAGGGAGGCCCCGGAAGCACCCACAACAGTGTACGCTAATATCATTGCTCTTGGTTGCCCCCCACCACAAAGCTAGACAGTAAAACCTATTGTTGAAGACACCACATTCTTTGCGGGTCATGGAGAAACTAAGAGCTCAGTATATCTCAAGTTGGATAAGTACAAGAATACCACCCCTAAGCCATAACAGGCAAATAAATAAATAAATAAATAAATAAAATCAGAGCTAAAGTAAATATTCTTAAAATTCAGCCAGACGGGCTTGGGCAGCTGGCTCAGTTGAGTGACTGGCACACAAGCATGGAGACCTGAGTTCTAATCCTCAGCGCCCTGTCAAACAGCCAGGCATAGCAGAGCCTCTGCAAATCCAGTGCTGGGCACATAGAGACGGGAGTCCCCTAGGGCTTGCCGGCCAGCCAGTCTAGTCAAATCGTCAAGCTCTAGGTTCAGTAAGAGACTCTGCTGTAAAACCTAAGGTGGCACGTGGCTGAGAAGGACACCTAGTCTTAAGCTGTGTACTGGCCCCCATGCTTTTCTTTATTACAGAGAAACTAGCCGAAGCTGGATACTTACACCGAAAGATGGCTTACTGAGCTCACATTTTGGAAGCCAACAGTCTGAAATCATGGTCAATTGTTTGGGCATTCGGTGAGATGGTAGTAGAGGATAATATCGTGGCAGGAACAGGTGAAAGGGAAAAGACACACCAGACAGGAAGCCACAGAGCAATTCGTGGCTCAGGCTGTGCCTCCTGGAGCAACATGCACCTATATTTTATTTTACCTGATGTCATTTTATCTGAGACAGCACCTCATTGAGTAGCCCAGGGCAGACTGTCTTTTTACATTGGGAAGTGTGCTGCAGAGACTTAAATGGGCTGTATTCAGCACTTTTCTGTTTGTTGGGATAAAACATCATGATCAAAAGCAACTTACAAAGGAAATAGATAATTTTGGCTTGTGGTGTCAGAGGGAGAGTCCATAATGTCCATGATGGTTAGGGCAGCAGGGAGCCTGGGGCCAGAGCAGGAAGCTGAGATCAGATCTCATCTATATACAGGAAGCAGAGATGCAGAACAGGAAGCAGGGTGATGCCATAAATTCTCAAAGCCAACCCTAGTGACACACTGCCTTCATCAAAGCTCTACCACCTCAAGGCTGCCTTACCTCCCCAAATAGTACAGACAAGTGGGACCAAGTATTCATGTACATGAGCCCATGGGGGACATTTCTCATTCAAACCACAATGGTCAAGAAACTGAAAGGATATTGCTGTGGCCCACTGGGAAAGAACCAAGCCTCTGTGAGGCTCAAAGAGCATGGGAGAAAGGAACATAAAAATGTGAGAGTCAGAGAAAGAGGTGGGATCTTGTGTGATTATTTCCACCTAATTGAAACATTCTCTCCTGGAGGGGAGGCTCAATAGGGTTCAGAAAGTAAAATACAACTCACAAGCTGTAGGAATCTCCTGAAACTTACAAGACTTACAACACTCCTACTCAAGGTTATAGAGCAGTAACAATTGATCTGGAGAGGAGACCCTTCACCCAGGTAAGCTACCCTCAAGCTGTTTAGAGATGCAGCCTTTAGGAGTTGTAATTCATGTTGGGGTGGGTGGGCTTTTGGTGATGCAGCAGCTTTGGAGGCGTCCGTGTTCCTGTAAATAACCCTCACACATGTGCTTGTCATTCATCTCAGTAAACTCGCTAGTGAAATAGGCTAGACATGGGTGGAAAGGGTTCTCTGGTGTGCTCTATCTGGGGTAAACAGAGATTCGTTCATGTCTCCCCGCAATAAGTCATATAACACCTTGAATGCCTTCAAATCTCTGATCCTCCTGCCTCAGCTATCCTAGGGCAGGGGTGCCAGGTATGTGTCACCTGGCCACAACTAAAACTTGTGGTCACAATGCCTAAGTCAGTAGTGGCAACTGGAACTATGTTAATCCCTCCCGGAGGCATACCTCAAGGACCTCTCATTAGGCCTTGCTTCTTAGAGTCCCACCCCTCACCACCATCACCTAGAAGACCGAGCCTCCCACACCTGAGCACCTGGGAAACAAACCACATTGGAGCCATAGCAGACTACACTTATTTTCTCCCCAGTTGGCACATATTTAAAAAGATTAACATATGACCTTGGTAAGGGTGTGTGGAACCACACTGCCCTTCTTCCTGGCTGCCATATAAATTAAGTCCTATAGAAAGTAACTTATGAAAACTGCAAATGGGTAGAGATAGAGCAAATCCCCTTCTAGGACTCTGGGCATGTTGCAAAATCAGGCCTGTACAAGGTGATTCACTGCAACTTTGTTTGCAATAACAAGAAGACTGGAAAAATTCTGAGTGGACACCAGTAGGGCACTGGTAAAGTAAATACTCTACAAGCAATGGAAATCCTACCATGATCCAAGAAAAACAGACCATGATTTATGTGTGGATACAGAGCGATTTCTAAGACATATCACTCATGAAAATGCAAAGGAGAAGCAAACAAAATTTTTGTCGTAAAAATGAAAAGGGCAGAGAATATCTACATAGGTGTGTATTAGCTGAAACACATATATTGATAAATCTGTGTATGCGTACACGTGCAGGTGTTTGGAAAAATACACAAAAGACCAGGGAGGAGAACTTTGACAACTGGGTGACAGGAGTGGGAGGGAGGAAAAAGATAAAGCCACAGTAAACAAAAACAAACACAGACGGCAAGAGATAACTTGTAACAAAAGATCTCAATGTAGCCAACTTCCTGTTCTCATTCCGAATAGCACACTTCTTCTGAGAGAAGTGGGGGAGGGAAAGAGAGAGAGAGTGTGTGTGAGAGAGAGAGAGAGAGAGAGAGAGAGAGAGAGAGAGAGAGGGAGAGAGAGGGAGAGAGAGGGAGAGAGAGGGAGAGAGAGAGAGAGAGAGAGAGAGAGAGAGAGAGAGAGAGAGAGAGAGAGAGAGAGAGAGAGAGAGAGGTCTAGGAAACACAAAAATCCAAAGGGAATTTAATCCCCCAAAGAGGACCATTCACTAAGCTAAAGAGCTAAAAAGGCAAGGTATGAATTAGGGCTAAGTTTCTAATCAATTTCGGCTTAGGATGGAATTCAGCACTCTTGGAAGGCAGTTTATAAAGAAGAAATCACTGTTTTCAGTTTTTTGTGTTTAAAAAAAAACTTTATTAACTACAGGCTGGAGAGGTGGCTCAGTGGTTAAGAGCACTGGCTGCTTTTCCAGAGGTCCAGATTTTGTTTTTGGAACCCACAGGGCAGGGCAGCTCACAGCTGCCTGTGGCTAACTCCACAGATCCGACACCATCTTCTGGCCTCTATGGGCACTGCACACTCATGGTTGGTTATATACATACAGACAAAGCTGTCATACACACAACGTTATTAGAAATTAAAAGAGCCTTATAAACTATTATATTAAAATACTAGTAGCCACAGGCATCCTCTCTTCATTTGTGTGAGCTCTACTGATATGATCCCTGGATTGACTTATGTTCAAAATATGAGCTGCTAAGCATTGTTGGAATTGGATGCCTTCTTTCTCCTTCAGACTCAGCATTTATGACCAGAATGGATGCTATCTTCTGAAATAAATTGCCACAAATTTGTACCTCCTAATGCTTATTGAAGAGCATCTGGACAGCCAGGCAAAGGTGACCACGGAGGCCTCCCGCCAACCTCTCCTGCCTGCCTGCTCTCCCTGAGGGTGTCCACGTGCGCTTGTCCTGCCTCTGTGTCCAGGACTGTAACCACCCTGGGCAGCTGGCCAGGGCCTTGGTTCTGTTTGTAAAGTTGCCTAATCTTGCTAGTGTTTAGCAAACAAAGCCAGGCTCTTAGAGCCCAAACAGCATAGGGTCCTCTGGCCTCTTCTGACCCACAAAGGGCTGTCTCCAACGGAACCAGGAAGCACCAAGAAAATGCTCTCAAATTTAGTTTTCTTAAAGGTGGACAGGAGTCCTTCAAAGAAAGCATGACAGGACCAGGCCCCCTTGAGAATACAGATCACTGCTGGCAGAACTGGCAGGCCCAGAGTCAGTGGGATGAGAGGATGTGTGTATGTATCCTGCCCCTTCTCTTCTCATGCCAGAACTTCCCAGCAGTGTGGAGTCCATGACCCTCATATACTGCCGGTGAATCTGTCTTCTGTCTCCACGGTCCCTTACCCTTAACCTCTGTGCATCTGTAGGGATCCAGAACTAAGCAGACCTGTCATCTTCTCAGCCTGAGATTGGATATCTCAGAACATCTGTCCTTGGCCCATTAAGAAGCTTCTTCAGGGCCAAGGATGGACAAAGATGTGAATCTCCATAGCCTTCAGGACAAAGGTGAGGGATCCTGGCAGGTCCCACTACTGCCTGGACTGGTTCAGCTATATCCAGCTGTAGGAAAGATGTCCTGCTCTTTGGTAGAACTCCCAGGAGCCCTGGAGGTCAAGCCTTGAGAACACAGCACGTATTTTAGATCGTCACAGGGTTATGTCTACATGGGGAAGTCACACAGGACCACAGCTGGCTTTTCTCCATTGGGCAAGAAACAGGTGATGAGGAACTGGTCAACAAGAACAAGGGAGTCTCCTGGACCAGGTTCCCCATGTTAAGTTCCAGGTTGTATATTCCCTCAAAGTCCTGAACCCAGAGGCCTCCAAAAAAATCTTATACAACCAGGTGTGGTATATCTCAGACCTATAATCCCAGCTCTCACGAGGCTGGAACAGAAGGATCAGGAGGAGTTCAGCCCTAGCCAGGGCTACCCTGTCTCAAAAACAAACAAACAGAACCACTTCAATAGGCTAGGAGAGGTAATATGTGCACCTGTAAACCCAGCACGCAGGAAGCCAAGGCAGGAGAATAGAGAGTTCAAAGTCAGCCTAGGCTACTTACTGTGTTCAAGGTCTGGCTGGGCTACGTGAGTCCAACCTTGCATACACACACACACACATGTCTTACATTTTATATAGATATATAAGATCATATGTATGCAGATGGCATGGAAGTAAAATAAAAATGTCTAGGGGAACAAAGATACTGACGGGGGAGAAGAACGAGGGGATAGCGGGGAGCTGTTCTCAAAGCCCACTAGACACACGATTGGAGACAGTCTTATGTAATTAATTAACCAAATTTTAAAAACCTAATTTCTTTTTCTTCTTTTAAATGAGACTCTTGAACGGTTTTAAGTCCCACAGATGGCCTTAACAAAGGGGGTTCAGGTAAAGCTGCCAAAGGGGGGGTCACTGCAAATGCAGCATTATTTTAGCTTTTGCCTGACCCACAGTCCAGCCTTCCTCCCGCCATGGGCCTCACTGGCCCCTGGCCCTTTGCTACCGACGTTTGCAGGGCACAAAGCTAGTGACCTTCCAAAGACCTCCATCCCAGCCTTTCCACCGGCCTCCACTTGCTACACCTGCCTCAGCTGAGGAGGTCCAGAGTCTAGAACAGCAGAGGAGGCCCAGAGTCTAGAACAGCCGAGGAGGCCCAGAATCTAGAACAGCCGAGGAGGCCCAGAATCTAGAACAGTCTGCCCCACAATGGAGCTCATAGTTCTGCTTCCTCTTGCACCCTCCAGTTTCCCCTTCCTCCCAGTTAAGGTCGGGAGGTTCCGCCTGACAAATGGAGACCGTGGAACACAGGAGCAGATGCACTAGACACGGGCATGCCCCAGTTGTAGCAAGGCTCCAGCACAGCGCCTAGGAGTTCACTTCTCTCCCTCCGCCCTGTCCTGGTGTTCCTCTCTCTTCCCCATTCCTCTGTCTCCCTCTCCCCTCTCTCTTTACTTTTCTCCCTACCTCCCCCTTCTCCCTCTCTTCCCTTTTCTCCTTTGCTACAAGCCTACGCAACAACCTGCTGTTTTAAAAACCCCTAATAGGAAACCAAAGCAAACCACCCTTCTCTCACAGAGTCGAATTTTAGAGGCAGAAACCTGCCTGCTTCCCCAGCTTAACCTTTGGAACCCATTTCAAAACCAGGCTGGCTTCTGGCCAGGGCTCCCAGAACCTCCAGGGAACAAACAGGTCACCTGTGGCCTACTTTCCTAATCCTGTCCCATCTTGCTCAACCTGACCTCAGGGTGGGTGAAACCGGCACCCCTGCCCTTTCCGTAGGTGCCCGTGTTCTCTTCCTGGGGACCTTTCTCACTCCTAACTCCTCTAACTGTGCCTCAGCTTCTCCCCAGGGCCCTGGCCTCGGCCCTCTGCTCACTTGGTGCTCTGTACTCCATGTCTGTCTGTTTAATCAGTTCGCTGAGAGACTCCAGGCCTCTGGTCCTGGGGCACTGTACTGAGCCTCGTGGTCAAGATGTCCAGAACGTACCTCACCACTCCGTCTGCCACCACCCTTCCTGTTGAGAGTGACCTAAACGAGCCTCTGGGCAGGCTTGTATAAAGTCCAGGGGTTTCTATGGTGTCCCCAGGAGCCAGACCTCTTTACCTCTCACCTTGTCCTGTGTCTGGTTTGTCACTCTGGGGCAAGCCCTCTCTCCACACTGGCTCCTGGCAGCTCCAGGCTTAAACCTAACAACTGAAGGCCAGTAAAAGAAAGGGCTACAGTTCCATTCTGGAATGATCTCGGCCTCCAAGAATGGGAGCATGTGGGCAGGCCGGACCTGGGTCACAGAACTCCTATGGAAACTGTCCTTTGCCATATAGGAGTTCATTCAGGGCTGGGACATGCTTAGACCCTCAGACAGAGGACGCAGAATGAGAGATGGGATCCCCTGAAGAAAAGGAAGGATAATCCCAGAGGAAGAGAGAATTGAGTGTGACCCAGCAAGCAGCGCAGGTGCCCACCTTAGTCTCCAAAGCCTCTTCACACCCTGCCCTTCCTACCCCAGTCACACACTCTTAAAGCTCGGGGCTAATTCTCACCCCAGACGTCTTTTCTCTCTCAGTTTTAGGAGTGTAACCTCGCCGCCCTGTCTCTTGCCCCCACTATTTCCATAGATGCCCCTGTTGTTAATGCTCTTCCCCTATCTTTCCCATGACTGACTTGGTTGTCTTTGGGAAGCTCAGTTTGGCTAGCCCTCACCTTTCACCCGGCCCCATGGTGAGCTTGACCCACACAGGTGTGGGCGTCAGTAGTTCGTTTTGATGGCTGAGCAGAACTGCAATGTTGAGTTGTCTTACGGTTTGTTTGCCTCTTCCCCTGTGATGGACATGTGATTTCCAGCGTGAAGCTATCGTGGGTGAATGTGTGTGTGTGTGTGTGTGTGTGTGTGTACATGTCTCTGCGAACACGTTTTCCTTCCTCTTGAGTAGATGCCAAGGAGTAAGACTAAATGGGTCACCAGGTGAGTATATGTCTAACGCTTTGAAAAACTGCCAAGCTGTTGTCCAGGCTAATTTGCCATCCCCACCAGTAATGGATAAGAGTTCCAGGTACTCCACACCCTTGCCAACACATGCTATTGTCAGATGTTTTCTCGTTAGTCACTCCGTGGGTCTAGTAGTGTTTGTGATTTAAATTTGCATTTTCTTGAGTGACATCAGATGCCTTTCAGAATGGCCTTTCAGAATGGGCTGTTTGTTTAATTCTTTTGGAAGTTTATTTGTGTCTATTTATTGGAGGGGCGACCTGCGTGTGCCACTGTGTGTAGGTCAGAGGATATTTGAGAGAATCAGTCTTCTCCCTTATGTGGGTACAGGGGATGAAACTCAGGTCACTAGACTTGGCAGCACGTGTCCTTCCTCACCTGCTGAGTTATCTCATCGACCCTGTTTGATTCTTCTGTGAAGCATCTCTTCAAGTGTTTGCTTCTTTTTAATTAAGTTGCCTTTGGGCTGGAGGACTGACAGCTCAGTGATTAAGAGCACGTGTTGCTGTTGCGGAGGACCAGAGTTCAGTTCCCAGCATCCACACCAAGCTGCTCACAACCTTCTGTGGCTCCAGCTGCATCTGGTGTCCTCTTTTGGCCTCGGTGGGCACCCAAACACAAGGGGCATGTGTTCCAACACACGAGGGTGTGACACACGTGTTTAAAACTAAAAATTTAAAAATTCATCAACCAGTGAGGCTACATGTCTGAGATGACTGCTAAGTTTTGGTAAGATATTACACTCCCCGTGTCTCAAGTTTTCCTTTCTTATAAAGGCTTTATCTTGTCTTGGTGCAGAGGGAAATGAGTTGAGGAGCTTTCTCTCTACAGTCTGAGTCCATAAAGAGCTGGTATTAACTTGCCCTGACATGTTTGACAGAATTCACAGGTGGAGCCAGCTTGTCCTGGATTTCATGGGGAGGCTTTACATCAATTACAAATATAATTTCTTTGATATAGAGCTATTTAGGTTTTCTACTTCTTTTAGTTCTTGTAATTTGTATTTTTTGAGAAAGCGTTTCTATTTATTTAAGCTGTTAGATTTTTTTCAATCATTTATTTACTTTGTATGCACACATGTGTTGGCGGAGGCCGCTAGTTCATTCCTGGCTGCCCAGACCAGAAATAATCATTCAGAAACTATATTTTAAATCACTGCTTGGCCAATCACTTAATTGTATTGCTAGCTAGCTCTTATATCTTAATTTAACCCATTTCTATTAATCTGTGTATCATCACATGTCTGTGGTTTACCAGCAAGTTTCTGGTGTCTGTCCCTGGCAGCAGCTACATGGCATCTCGCGATTCTGCCTTCTTTCTCCCAGCATTCGGTTTAGTTTTCCTCACCTAGTTCTACTCTGCCCTATCACAGGCCAAGACAGATTCTTTATTCATTAACCAATAAAAGCAACACATATACAGAAGGACCTCCCACGCCATACATGTACATATAAGAATGCACGTGTACATTAGTGCATATGTGGAGGTCAGAGGAAAACTTACGGACTCAGTTCTTCACTTCCACCATATGGGTTTCAAGGACTGAATTTAGGTCATCAGGCTTGGTGACAGATACCTTTAGCTGGCGAGTCTCCTTGCTGACCCCTGAACTTTTAAAATAAGTAATAATGTCAGTAAAAAGAATAAGTACTATAGTATAAGACAGGCATAACTAATTCTTTTGTGAACTTTAAATGTATTTAAAAGAACTTAATGTTTTTGTTTGGTTTTTTTTTGAGACAGGGTTTCTTTGTATAGTCTTGGCTGTCCTGGAACTCAATCTGTAGACCAGGCTGGCCTCAAAGGCACAGAGATCCGTCTGCCTCTGCCTCCCAAGTGCTGGTGTTAAGGCGTGCACCACCACTGCCCAGCATTACTTACCGTTTTAATTCGTTAACTTGGTTGCTGCACTATATCACACAGATTTGCTAGATTCTGCAGTAACTTGTAAGCAGATGTAATTCAGTTGCACATCTGGAAAAGGCACCATTAGAATCCCAGCAATTAGAAGCTGAGGCGCGCTGTCTGAAAAGAAGCCGGCAGTCTGGAGCATATGAGCAGTGAATTTTAAAACTCTATAACTTAAAAAAAAAAAGCTCACTAAAACTGCCTTACCAAAAAAATAAATAAATAAAATAAAATAAAATGGAAAGAAACTGAATGGAAAATTAAAAAAAAAAACTAGAGATAATATTGGTGGCAGAGAAAGTAGTTTTTTCTTTTTTTTAAGATAGAAGTTTAGTGACCTCGGGAAGGTAGCATCTTTGAGGTGGGAAGGGTTACAGACTCTGGCACTGGGGTCTGAAGGACATTCAGACTGTCCAGAGTTAGTTCTCACAAAGCTGGCAAAGGAAGAGATGTTTGTTTACAGAGAGCCTGCAGACAGTAGATCTGAAACAAAAAGGATTCCACTGACAGGCCAGGAGGCCTGATGCTAAAGAGGAACGTGTCCCACTGACAGCAGTGTGAAGTGACACCCTCATGCAATGGAAGGGTTCAGATGAGGCAGGCTTGGCACTGGCAAAAGAGCCAGCTACGAAACATCCGCAGACTGGAATTGCTGACTTCACACACTCATACAGAACATATAGCTTAGTAATTGTGTGCAGCAAACACCAAACACACACACACACACACACACACACATACAGACACAGATACAAATACACAGATACACACATTACAGACACAGTCACACACAGAGACATACATACACATACATACATACATACATACATACATACATACATACACAGTCACAGACACACACAGACACAGGATCACATACACAGACACACATACGGACTCATACACACAGTCACACATACATACCAAACACAGACACATAGTCACATACACAGACACAGACACACACACACACACACAGAGGGATTTCAGCTATTACTAAATTATACCATGTTCTAGTTAGCTTTGACTATGAACTTGATCCAGCTTAGGGTCACCTATGCATGTCAGTTGAGGGATTGCTCAGATCATATTGGCCTATGGACACATTTATGGGGGATTGTCTTGACTGTTAACTGGTGTAGGAGGGCACAGCCCACCGTGGGCAGAACTATTCCCTGGGCAGGTGGTCCTGATCTGTGTAAGGAAGACAAATAAGCATGAACCTGTGAGTGAGCTAGCACGCGGCATCCTCCACGTCCTGCTGTACTTCACTGGCTCCAGGTGAGCACCTTGGTCAGAGGCACTGCTGCCTGGAATAGCAAGCAGGCCTGCCTTCAGGTTCCTGCCCTGAATTCCCTCAGCAGCGGACTGTGACCTAGAACTGTAAGAGGAAACAACCCTTTCCTAACCTAAGTTGGTTCTGGTCAGTGTTTTGTCATAGAAACAGAACAGGACTGGAACACACTGCTAATGTAGTATACTTCTTTCTCTCCCTCCCTCCCTCCTTCCCTCCCTCCCTCCCTCCCTCCCTCCCTCCCTCCCTCCCTCCCTCCTTCCTTTCTTCCCTCCCCCCTTCCTTCATTTCTTCTGTTGTGACATGATTTGCTATGTATCCTAAGCTGGCCTCGAATTTTCAGCCCTTCTGCTTCAATCTCCAAAGTGACAGGGTTGCATGTGTGTCACCCTGCACTTTCTCTTTTCTAGATCTCACGCAGGAACTGAAATTTGCATTTACGAAACAAAGAAATGCATTGCTTGAGCGTCAAACGCCTCTAACCCAAACACACAGCAGGTGGTCACACAGGAGGGTGGAATCAGAAAAGCATTTCCATTTTGCTTTTGACCCATTGTCTGCCATGATTTATGAGTCTGGTTAAATGCAGGAATATACTGGAAATGAGGGCTAGAGCCTTCCCCCACTCCTTTTAGCTATCATATATGAATTATACATAATAATAGGTTTCATTGTGACATGTCATTCACGTATATACTGCATTTTGATCACGTGCACCTCATTACCCTCTGCTGTCCCCCTCACTCCTTTTCCCATCGAGTGTCCCTTCTACTGTTTTATCTTTTTCTTCTCTATTGCGAGCCATCAAGTTTCATTATGGCTGCACACTGGAGCACGGACATCTTACTGGTGGATACACCACTGAAGAAATGTCCTCCCTTCCTTCAGCAGCCGTTAACAGCAAAAGCTCCTCATGGAGAGCCCGATATCAGGAGCCTCTCCCAGGAGCTGGAGTCTTGAGCTGCATGCTGAGCAACCCCTGGCCCTGAGATCTCTTGTGCACAAGCCAGATGTGTGAGACTCTGCTGCAGTAGGTACCTACCCCACAACCGTGAGCATCGGAGTTAGTTTCCATGTGAAATACAAGGCTCAGTAAAGGCTATATAATACAAATGCGCTAAATGGATTACATGTGTATTATTAAAAGTAGATGGAATTTAAAGCCACTAAAGGGGAGGTCTACATCCACACAGTCTGCAGGCTTTGTTTAGAGCTGCCAAGTGCGTGCTGATTACAGACAGCTTGTCCCGGTCTTGCTCTTGTTTTCGGTCATCTCCAGGCCACACGTCTGTCTGTCTGCCCACACCCAGGCTATGACTCTGCTGCACACTGCCCTTAGGCTATCACCATCACAGACCGATTATCCTCTGGCCACCCATCACATCATTATCTCCACCTGGCCTGCCAATCAACATTACCTTCTCTCCTTCTAAACCGATTTACTGTTTTCTCTTAATTTAAAATTTGTGTTTATCATTATGGTATTTGTGTAATGTGCATGTCTGACCTCTCTCTCTCTCTCTCTCTCTCTCTCTCTCTCTCTTGTGTGTGTGTGTGTGTGTGTGTGTGTGTGTGTGTGTACACGTGCCACAGACAATGTGGGGAGGACAGAGGACCCCTTCATGCTCTCCCCTCCACTTCTATTTATGTGTGTTCCAGTATCCAGCTTGGGTGACCATGCCTTCACAGCAAGCAAGCGCTTTGACCTAGGGAGCACTCTCATGGGCCAGCTTCACCCCCTCATGTGACTTCTACTCCCCAATCCCAGGGAAGTTTTCTTAGAGGTGACATCCCCCACGTCATTGAACCCAACACATGTCCTTAACAGTCTGTTGGCATTCAGATCTGTCAACCATGTCTTCTTCCTCCTCGGGACCTTCCTTCCCTACTTTCTACTCCTTCTAAAGCTACATTGTGATACTAGAATGCTCCATTGCGACATCATAATTCTCAGCTGTGACTTCATAATGCTCCAGTGGTCCACCACAGTTCTCCAGTGACACCACAATGCTCCAAGGTGACGTTACAATGTTACCTTATGACAACACAGTGCTGACTTGTGACATCAGAACATACCACGGTCATAGCTTGATGTTCTATTGTTAGTCCTGCCTATCGATGCAATCATATCTGCAGGTTCCACGCTGTTAGGAGACCCAGTCCTGCCTGTCTGTGCATCCGTATCTGCAGGTTCCATGTTGGTAGAGGGAAGGTGATAGGGGAGTATTCAGGGAAAACCTGAATGTGAGCTGACTTGTTTTCCCTAATGTTAGCCTATAGTCTTGATAATTGTTTAAATACAGTATGGCACTAGGGTCATGTGACTTCCTGAGGGGCTACACAGAAATATCTCTTCATCCCAGAAGGGACAGATATTAGCACCAAAGAAACAATTCCATCCAAGCTCAGCTTGGGGAGCCAGTGAGTTTTCTGGGGTTACTCACGGGAGAATAAGAGAGAGGTAACCAACCTACAGGAATGCAGGTGATGGTTGACGACTCAGGAGTCTACATCACAGAAGACGCCTGTGCAACTTACAGTCACATCACTGAGGAGCCCTCCCCCTTCCTGGTTTGGTTACCACACATCACTGTTGTGGGACTTTGAACCCTTTAGCCAATGGCTTGGTGGGGGGTTATGAGCCCTAGGGCATGGTCTGATCTGCATATGAGACCACTTAGAAACTGATGGGAGGGCGCTCTTGCTCTCTCTCTCGCTCTCTCTTGGTCGCTCTTGGCGGCAGAGTGGTGGTCCAGTTGATGCTCTTCACTCCTGGGCAGACCGGCTGGACGAAGGCAGCTGGATCAGTGGTGGCGTCTGCTCTGTTCTGTCTCTGTGAGTTGGTCTTGCCATTGCACCCCTTAATAAATTGATTACTAGACTTTGGTGGCTTCTCACTTCATATCGCTTCAGGGTGAGGGCCTCAGGGGCCTCCCCTTCCTGCCTCAAGGGAATGTTAACAGGTCCAACTGTATGAGGGTGATCAGTTACTCTGCCTTGAGAAAGCAATGGGTAGGCTCCTGAGATGCCTCAGTGGGGAAAGGCTCTCGCTGCCCAGCCTGACCACCCGAGTTCAAGGCCCAGGTCCCCCACGGTGAAAAGAAAGTACCAACTTCCATGAGCTGTCTTTGACTTCCACATGTGTGCCCTGCATGTATGAATGCACACCCCCTCACTCCAACATAATTTAGGGGAGCAACAGTCATGCAATTTGGAGGAAACAGCAGTACAACAATTAGGTTTTATACATAAGCTAGAGATAACTTAGGCACGCAGGAAGATGTGTGTAGTTTATATTTGTATTAGTTACTTTCTGACAAGAGCAACTTATGGGAGGAAGGGTTTACCCCACCCTTGGTATCAATTTTCTGTATTTATTACCTTGCTCTGTAACAAAATACTGCTCCATCATGGTAAGAAGGCATGGCAGAGGAGTGTGCTAGCTGATCACACAGTTTCTGTCGAGGTGAGTGTTTGTGCTTGGCTGGCATCCTCTCTTTTTACTCCGTGGACTAGCATCCAGGGGATGGTGCCACCAACATGCAGGGTGAGTCTCCCTCGTCAGTTAACCCTCCTTGGAAACTCCTCACAGACACGGACAGAAGCGTGTCTTCTGAGTGATTCCTAAGCCAGACGGGCTGACACTGGAGATCAACCACCACAGGCTTTCCCTCGTCAGTCTGATGCCCCAAACACACCATGGTCAACCACGACATTCCACTGCTGGGCTCTGAAGTCTCATATCAATCTTATAACGCAAAACACATTGAGTTCATCTCTCGCAGACTCTAAAATCTTAACAGTTTCTAAACTGATCAAATGTAGTACTGCAGGATTTCTTCTGGAACTCAGCAACTCTCTTAGCTATCAGCCCTAGAAAATAACAGTTATTAGGTTTTACTTACCCCCAACATACAATGGGGAACAGTTAACAACCCTATTCTAAAAAAAGGGGGGGGGGAAGGCATAGTTAGGACAGACTGGACCAGAACAAGACCAGAACTTGGCCAGGCAAACACCAAGCCCTACAGCTTCATGGCCTGCATCTAAGGCTCCTGGTGGCATCTGCTGGACTCAAATGGCCTTGGGTGGCCCTAATCTTCTCCTTGGTAGACATCTCGTTGGCATGGCATCTCCACCATCCTGGCGTCTCCGTTACAGTTCAGGCTTTACCCTCCTAGAGTCACACGATGGTGCTTGCTGCAGGACCTCCAACCCTGGACCACACTTCCTGGCCTCAGTGGCTTTCTGGGGCACTGCGAGCTTTCGCGACCCTATAATTCATGCGCTTTTGCAAGCCTGCACAGCCAGTGCTTTGGGTGATGCTATCACGATCTGTTGTGAGCTCAAGATACCATGTGGCTCTCAGCTCCCACGACTTCAGGGCCTCTGTGTACACCGTGGTGGCTGAACTTGGGAGAAACTTGACCCATTTCGCAGCAGGAAACTTCCACAGTGGCATTCTCCACCCAGTCTTTCTCCTTCAAACGAACGTGTGATTCTAACAAGTTGGGGTCTTCAGTGAGGCACCTTTCCTGGTGTCGCACAATAAAGCGCAAGGTCCCCCCTCAAGGGAACTCACTCCTGTAACAATTACAGCCATTTTCTCTGCATGGTCCTTGCCAGCAACTTTGATTTACTCAAGCATTCTGTGGTGGTTTGGACGCAAACAGCCCCCGCAGGCTCATCTATTTGAAGGCTTGGTCCCTAGTTTTGGGAAGGATTACGAGGTATGGCCTTGTTGGAGTAGGTACGTCACTAGGGTAGGCTTTGAGATATAAAAGCCCACACCAGGCCCAGTCTCCTTTCTCTCTGCCGTGGATGTGTGGATAAGATGTGAGCTCTCAGCTGCTTCTCCAGCACCAAGCCTGCCAGCTGCCAGGCTTCCTGCCATGACAGTCATGGACTCGCCCTCTGAACCTGAAGTCCCAGTTAAATGCTTTCCTTTATAAGTTGTCCTGGTCATCGTGTCCCTTCACAGCAATAGGATAGTAGCTAGATAATCTGCCTGCTCCACTGTTCTCTGCCATCAGATACCTGGACACAGCTTGAGACACTAATTGCCCTGCGATTTCCTCTGAGAAACAAATTAGTTCATTACACCTGTCTTCAGCCTCACTCAGATTCTCAGGACGTGGGCAGAATGTGCTTAGCCAGAACGTGATATAAATGGCCACCAGCCCAGTTCCCAATAGAGTCCTTGACCCACTCATGAGCTGAGCCTTCACTGACCACCTCTCTCAGCTCTCCGGTCTTCTGGTCTTCCACCAGGATGTTGCATTATTTCTGCTGTCAGAATCTTAGGGTTTCTCTGACCCCAAGCTCTAAACTCTTGTACACCCTCCCACAAACCAGTTCTAAACCCCTAAGAACCACACAGAGAGGGTTATCACAGCAGCAGCCGGCTGTTCCGATGCATATTCTCATGGCTGTAACAAAGCATCCAGCACAAAGGCAATTTAAGATGGGTATACTCAGTCTGGAGAGATGGCTCAGTGGTTAAGAGCACTGCCTGCTCCTCCAAAGGTCCTGAGTTCAATTCCCAGCAACCACCTGGTGGTTCACAACCATTTATAATGGGATCTGGTGCCCTCTTGAGGAAGAGGCCTGGTCAATCGTCCTCATCAACTTAGATCATGAAAGCCAATATGGACAAGTTCAACAGAACTACCATATATGGGTTGCCAGCATTGCCAGGGCATACATTTCGTTCATTTAAAGCTGACCTAAGAAGTAGAAAATCTGAAATCCCCCCCCAATGGGCAGACAGTGGCATAGTGACTGAAGGAACCAAGGCAAAGCCCACACCCTCCTCTAGCCTTCAAACACTAGAACAGGAAAACCTACTATAATTTAAGTAGTACAAACTAGAAGAATGTGGAATGCTCTCGGATCCGTTTAAGGAAACCATAAGATATTTTCTACTTTAAAGACACAAAGACACAGAACAGTAGCGAAAGGAACAGGACCTACCAGAAGAATAACAAGCTAACACATACTGTAGAAATGAGATTCAGTGCCAGAATTAAGGGTGGTCTGTATCAGGAAATCTAGTCACAGAATGTTTTACAAAATGAAAGGGGAGTTGGCAAGATGACTCAACAGTTAAAGGCATTTGTAGCCAAGCCTGACGACCTGAGTTCAATCCCCAAGACCCACATGGTAGAAGGAGAGATCAATGCTAGAAAGCTGCTCTCTGGTGTCTACACACGTAAAGTGACACGTATGTTCCAGCCCTGTTCCTGATGTGAAAACCACAAGCCTGTTCTGCACACTGTCTGCTACCCTGTGGCATGATCACACATCTTTCTACATCTCCATCTTCTCTGCCCTAGAACAACCAGCTCATGTCCCTAGAACACAGAGGCAGTCAACATCTACCCAGGTCCCTGGGTCAGCCCACCCTTCTGTTTGGTGTTGGCTCTTTTCCTCGCTGGGTTGCTGGTCTAGAAATGCCTGGGCACCAGGGACCCTCAGGCCTTAGCCTGAGTAACTGGGAATACAGGTATGAGCCATTGTCCCTGGCCACCTTTTCCTCTTGAGGCATCTGGTGTTGGCCACATTATTCCCATGGCCAAATACTCTAGAGGTGTCAGTATGAGGTATCCCCAGTTTCTCTCCTTCCAGTTCCCCCTGAACCTTATCCCTCCTACCCAGTTTTCAGCACCGGCACACCACCAGAAGTGCTCTGAGCAACATCTCCACTGCTCCTGATTCTGGATCATGAATGTGGTCCTCCTCATTGATTTGCTAACATAATTCTAAACCCTATGTTTAGACTCACACCCTCATGAGTCAAAACGTGTCTCTGCCTCCTCCTCACCTGCCTGAACTCTAAATGATGACCTCTACCCTGTATGCTCAGCCCAAAGGCTCTAGAGGAGGTAGTGAGCACCACCCAGCACACAGCCCCTGGAGGGCAGAGCCACTTCCAGCCGCTCACTCCAGGTGTGGGTGTCTACCTGTGGCTGTACCTGACTATTGTACTAGGTTTGATGTCTGTCAGTGCTGATGATTCTAGAATGGTGGCAACACAGAAGAGGAGGAGGAGGAGGAGGAGGAAGGCAACAGACAGGCAGGGAAAGTCAACAACGCACTTTATTTCACAGGAGTGCAGTGCCAGCTCTGGGGTGTGCAGGTTGGTTGCACAGTCCGTGTTTACATAGTGAAGAACCAGCCATTTTATTTCCCACTCACTGAGCAGCTATGGTGCTTTTTATTTATTCGAGGCACAAATGACACTAACACAAAGTGGCCTTGGACCCATTTGAACACCGAAGTGGAATGAGTATCCACCAAACAGCTGGGGGGCACAAAAGGCTACCTCTGCCTCCGCCATGGAGGCCTGGGGTGAGGATGCTCTCCTGGAGCTGGCTTTCTGATTGACATCTCTTTACCCAGCGTCCCTATCAGCTAACTTCTCCCAGAAGAACTGTATTTGAGGCAGTATGAAATCATCCCAGCAAAGTCTCTGGTGTCATGGGCTAAGTACCAACTTAGGTGGCAAGGCCTGTTTATTCTGGAGCTTTGAACTCTGTCCAGGAGGCAATGGTGAAAGCCCCAGGCCTGACATGAGAACTATAAGGCCAAGAGAGCTGAGAACTCAAAGGAGGGCTCCTTTCACCCTGCAGCCCTACCCTATGTGGTCTCCAAGCCCTATTTTAATACCCACTCTTAAGGCTAAGTATCAGAGGGAGGGGGTGTGCCATCACTGGAGAGGGACAGTTATTTAAAGAGCTGATTAAATTAGAAAGGAGCCAGGGGAGGGTGTCTGATTTTCCCTAGGTCCCCCTGAAGCACCAGCTGCAGACTGAGAAACCTAGATTAAGGTGTCCAGGGCAGGGCGGACTTCCCCTAGCGACACTAGTCCCTTCAAGTGGTGGGGATGTTTGAAGTGACTGTCCCAGCAAGTGCCAGGGGACACACAATTGATGCTTCTGAAGCCTCCTCTGTAAGAGATCAAGGTCTCAGGCAGTGAGTTACTGATAACAAGACCCCTGGCCGGGCTTATGTGGGTGTGGGGGTCCAGGCTGGTGAAGAAGTCTAAGATGGGTTAGACGCTCCTCCTCAGCTGTGAATCTCCAACAGGGGCACTGACACCATCTTGCCCTCCCCAGCGAGCAATGACTTGCCAAACAAAGACCCAACCCATAAAAGTCAAATCTGGTTCAGGGAAGAGGGCAAATGTGGAGTTCAAGAAGACAGACCCTTGAAAATACTGTGTAGCTAAAGCGCTCCTTCAGGACTGCCCTTACCTATCAATGCTTACATGCCATGGTGGGCGTGAGCACACGCACAGAAGGATTGGGTAGGAACAGATCAGCTCCATTTGTGTCTCATAAGGGTTATAAACACTAAAGCCTTCCACATACCCATGGGGGCAAGGCCTGACCTCCCCTACCCAGTGTGGGGCAAGGCCCATCCTCCCCCACCTCCTATTTGCTTAGTCCTTCTAGAAAAAGGGAAATCCCAAAAGTCTCAGGAAGGCCCTGCCCGCACACCAGGCTTCAGGTTAGAATCAAGGACAAGATGCTTTGGCCAAGACCTGGTGCCAAGCTCCCATACCACACCCTTTCAGTATTCACAGCACACACCCTTTTCTGGAACTTTCTCCATCCATATCGTGTTCCCAGGAGGCTGCGGTGCTGTGACATCAGCATGTGGTTTTATCAAAATCACGGTGGGAAGTGGGATTGTTTCACCTGTGTCAGGAGAGTCCACCAATGCTTCTGACCTCTCTTATCGCAAACTGCACGAGGAAAACCTCAGCAACTGACCATTTTACCTCCCGGGTGGGTGGAGTGGTTGGAGAAGGCCAGTAGGTAGAAATCAGAGACTTGCC
Organism: Arvicola amphibius; assembly: GCF_903992535.2. NCBI lineage: Eukaryota > Metazoa > Chordata > Mammalia > Rodentia > Cricetidae > Arvicola > Arvicola amphibius. The sequence goes on along the minus strand of NC_052052.2, from coordinate 8,846,855 downwards.
TGAGAAATTCAAACACTGCCTATAACGTGGGAAAGAACAAAGATGGGCACCACGCTGGTCTCTAGTCCTTGCCATGGTGGCTCTGCTTCTGCTCCCATCTAGGTGACTGCAGGCTCACCCTTGAACACCGACTGCATTTGCAACCCACACAGTGCATCCTTCAACTTCCAAAGCCACCTTCCCACAGGGACTCCCCTGCAGGAGTCGTGCAGAATTAGGAAGTAAGACAGAGGATCTAGTCCAACTTTACATTACTATACAGGTAACAAATCTTCACACACAGCACAGCCCTGCTTGGAAGCTTCTATGTATTTACAAACACACAGTTGTACATATATATACATGTTAACAAAATACAGGGCACTCTAAAAATTAGATCCATCTTAATACATTTTTAACGTTATTCAATCAATACTTTTAAAAATTATTTCCCCATAATCTAAAGTAACTCCCTGCCCCACAAACTAATATGGTTTTCTGTTTACACTTGTCCCTGTGAGAATTTCTTTTCCCTTGTTCCTTGATATCGCCCCCAAACCCTCTTCTGGCTTCCCTTGGCACGAGTCTGGGCATCTGTCCTCCTAGTTCTGTCTGGAGCATTCCTCTCCAGCAGCCGGGTGCCCTCAGGAATCCAGTTCCAACTGCTCTTGATTCTCACTGAGTCTTAACATAAGTTGCTGTTCATAGTAGAGACTCTTGGCATAGTTGATTTCTTGTGATAACTTGACAGCAAGGACCTCAGATTTCACATGCACCTAGAGAGAGACAAGGATGAGCACACTGCCCTGAGAAGGGGGGGGCAGCCAACCACAACGAGAGGGCAAGATACAGCACCCAAGAACAGTTCCCATCTGAGCAGCCAAGACAGTGTGTCTGGTTCACCCTGCTCCAGCTTTAGTTTATACCCCAATTACTACAAGCAAACTATCACCACCGGCACTTGTGACCAGAGTGGATGAGATTCCAGTTAGAGGTAAGACGGGGACAATGGACTGAACTTCTTATTCAAGTCCAAAGCCTGGTGGTGGCTGGCAGAGGAAGAAGAGTCAGTAAACACAGGCCTGAATCCTTTATTACCCAGAATACTGCACAGCTAGCCTGCCCTGAAAGCGGGAGACAGTGGTGGATAGGCACACTTGGTGGAAAATGCACACTTTGGGGCATTAACTTTTAATCAACCAGCTCTAATTTAAGCCAATGATCCCCACTTGAGCTCATTCCTGAGAGAATGGGGAAGGTTGAAGAGCTCCAGAGGAGAGACCCAGCAAGATGGCTTTTGTGGTCTACAGAAAGACCAGAGATGCGCACGGCCGCTCTGAAGGGTGCAGGACCGACAGGTGGTCCTGCTGCTACTCCCTCACATCTGCTCTGCTGGGGGCACTGGACCAGCTCAGCAGAGTAAGGCGCTCTTAGGTTTAGACACAGCATGGGGATCAGGTGGGTCATCTGGGTCTGAGCCCCAGCTTGCGCCAGAGTCAGCCAAGTGGCCTGAAGAAACCACCTGCCCTGACCCCTTCCCGAACAGCACTGAGGGAACAGCAGGAAGTGCGTGCTGGAAGGCAACAGGGGCATCTCTAGATGCCCTAGACGTCTGGCACAACACCTCCCAATTTGCAGAGATAAAGTATCATTTTTATTTACAAACACCTATCGAATGTGCCTGACGCTAGTCATCAGCATAGATCAATGGGTTGTGGTTTCTTGATACCAGAAAAACAATACAGTGTGTTCCCTGTCACCCTCCTGGACTCACGGCATCATCAGCACTCAGCACTGTGTTTCAGGGACACAAATACAGGAGAACACACCCGGGGCGTCCGGCAGAGCAGGAGCAGAACCCTGAGTGCCTGCAAACCTCCCGCTGCAGTCCTCAAGGTAAAGCGGGAGGCAGAGCAGCTTGTCCACATGAGTGACAAGGAGCAGCTGTACTCACCATTGGCTTCTGGTGGGACGGGCCTGGGATGGACACGCCACTACTGGAGTTGGCAGCTTTCTTGGTCACCTGCACATACACCTTCCCATGGTCTTTGGAGACAAGGCAGTGGTAGAGGTCGTCATATTTGACCTCGAGGAAAATGGCCTCTCGGTCTATGTAGTCCCCACTCTTCAGGAAGTACACGGCTTTGGAGGAGATGAGGACACAGTAGCTATCGATATTCTCCACGGCTATGAAGCTGCGTGGGGAGAGAGAAGAACACGTGATGCTTAGCTGTTCCATGTTGGGGACAGGCCATCCCTGGATGCTCAAACAGGCAAAGACCTACTGAGGTCTCTGGGATCTGGAGCCTAGGCTTACCCAGACTTCCCAATTACCACGTGTGTGGCTTCATTACTCTGGGCCTCAGTTTCCCCATTCGTAAGTTTGTGTTAGGAAGGACTTGGCCTCAGGAGCTGCTTTGAGGCCCATACCCACGGCACACTCTCAGCTGCAGGATGCTCATGAACCAGGGATGTTGGCCTAGAGTTCCAGAAACAGAAACAAACTCCTGTTCTGAAATGGGCTTTGTGGGGTGCTCAATGAGCTTTAGAATAGTTATGACTTAGAGAAGCACAGACCAGCTAGACCCTGAGAGACAACAGCAGGGGCTTGATGATGTGAGGAGACAGGTCTGCCAGACTGCACACCCAGGGTCTGCACACCTGCATTTATGTCTTCTCCCTGACCCCTGATCAGTACAACCAGGGACACAGGGCTTGAGACACCACTTCCATCTCAGAACTGTAGTCATGGCGGCTAAGACATCCCAGGCCACTAAGAAATAACTTAGCTTTGAAAAAGAAAAAGACTGAGCCCTCAGCACCTTCAGACTGATGTGGAGATTTATGTAGGTCACACCTCTCTGCTCGGCTGCGAGCCAGGAGGTCAGCCTGGAAGACACAGCAACAGCCTTCCTAGTTTGGTAGCTGCCTGTATCTCATGCTGGTCTTTCACAGTATGCCTGAGCGCCAGGGACAGCAAGGCACACTGGGTGACGGCAAGCATACTAAGAGCTGACTGACACAGGCTGCTGTGAACCTCAGGGTTTTAAGTTGTTTGCTCGGCGTCAAGGCTCCACCTGGTACTGCCATGGATGAATCCAGGTCCAGGGTAGCCTTGGTCCAGGGTCACAGGCACAAAATCCTCAGAGAGGGCAGAATCACTGAGGGCAGCAAGCAGGGGCTGTCCTGTCAGGCCCACGCGTGGCTGGCCCTCCTTCTCCTCTCCGCAGCAGACCTCTAGGTCGCACTTCATCTCCTCCCTCTTCCCCAGCCAGAGTCACCATCCTGACTCTCAAAGCCCTGGCTCTTGACTGCTGTATTTCAACACCTTGGCCTGCCAAGGCACTGCCAGAGAATTCTGCCTCCTGGCTAAGCATCCTGTCTCTCAGTGGTGCTCTAAGCCTGGGCGTGGTCCATTGCACACCCACATGACTTCCTGAGTACCCACCACTGAGGCAGTCACCATGTGGACTTGCTAAATACCCACCTTATTCTAGTCGTCATTTTAACTATGGCTCCCATGACAAAAATTGGAGTTTGCTGTTCTCATTTAACTGGTTGGCAATGCTGAGAATGTAGACTTATAAAGTCTCACTGCCAAAATTAGCAGCGCCCAACAGTCCTCCTTGCTCAGCTGGCTTAGCACAGCCTCCTCATGAGAGGCACTCTGAGAGGCAGGGGCCACATTGCTAAGTGAGGAGACAGGAACTGGGAAGGGCATGGGGAGACAAAAGGAAGGAGGCACATCACAGGACCAGCTGGAACCGGATGGAAAATGAAGGAAACAGTCAGAAACAACTTTGTTCTGGAGCACAGGCGGGCCAGAAGCTCAGCCATGAAGGATGTCCCCGACTCTTTAAGGGGCTCCAAAGGTGGCTAGGAGGCAAGGTGATAGAAGGCACACATGTTACAGCATCCTGCCGAGACTGACTCCCGAGCCTCCCATTGGTGCTCCATCCTTCACCAAGGCGCTTCTGAGGACTTGGTGACACCGAGAAAGATACTTGTACACATAAGGGCATACGGGCTGGTCCCGAGCATACTTCCCAGCTCCGTTCTAGGAGGCCGCCATGTCTTAGGCCTCTTACAGGCCAGGAAACCTAAGGAGAAATGATGGCTCCTGAAAGGCAGACAGCACGGTGAAGGAAAACTGGGTTAGGCAGGCAAGGGGGGTCCACAAGCCTCTGGCAAGGGAGCTTGTATTTTGTAGCTCAGTTCCCTCATCTCTGAGGGAGATGGCGCTGCCTACTAGCCCCTTCAGTTCACACCACATGGAGGGGACTATGAAGGACAGAACAAGCCAGCACAGCAGCCCTACGTGCCGCATGGGCACTCTGGGCACAGGAGCCCTGCTCATGCCCTGGGGCTGCTGCTGCTACATTCATTATCTTAAGGCCTTCAAAGCAACATCAGATCAGAACTAAGGGCAGAGCTAGGGGAGAAAGCACTGGGCAATGGCCAGGGCCTGGGTAGCCAATGACTGTCTCCCCATCTTTGCTGAGGCTTCCCCTGCAAAATATTACTCAAGGTCAAGGTTTGGGGTCCCATCAACAGCACTCTGTCATTCTGCTTGCTCCCCATCCCCATACACAAAACAATCTGGAAACCACATCAAAGATTCATTCAGATGGCTCCCGAGCAGCCCCTTCACATGCTCATCCTGAACTTGTCACTCGTGGTGAGGAGTGGGGGTGGGGGGCAAAGCAGTGCTCTCTTGGTTCTTCCCTCCCCTGACCTATTCCTTCCTGAATATTCCTTCCTGATCTGTTCCTCTGTGCCCGCACCCTTGCCAGCCATGGCGGGACACCGTACTTTGATACCTGGACTTGGAATTCCACTCCCGCTCCTCACTGCCGCTGGCCCATAGATGGGCTGATGAAAAGCCTCACGGGTGACAGGAGGACACTGTCTGTCCATCATCTGTTGACTCATAGGGCAGAGAGGTCCTCCCTGTACATCAAACCACTGGACACCCCGCGAAACACAGCTCAGATTTCTTTTAGGACAGAGACGCTACCCTCCGTGACAGGCAGAGGGGAGCGAGTGAAAAGTGGTGGAAGTCCTCTTCTCCCCGTTGTTGTGCCCCTCCTCCCAAACAGCTCTGCCTGACTTGCTAGACCGTGAACCTGACGAGGAACACCACAGAGTTTGGGCAAGGACTCTGAAGGTGACAGTAAAGACACCGGGGGCCTGGAGGAGTCCAACTGCGTATGTGTGGGGCACTAGCTGTGGATGCCGGGCTGGGAGTCTCTCAGAACTTTTATCTGAGCAGCCGGGTAACCTGTCAGTCACAAGTCTTGCGGTGTCAAACATTCCTGACAGATTAGTTCCTGGCTGAGAAAGTGTAAGCTGGAGCTAGGGCTGGGGCTGAGAGACACAGTACCCACCGAGCCATGTAAGGCTCTGGGATACATTCCCAGCAAAGAATGGAGGGAGGCGAGGGGAAGGGACAGGGAGGGAGATAACAAAGGGGATTTTCACTATTATTTGTTTTCTGAATTCTGTTTGATTCTGCTAGCCATATAAATGAGTTGGCGTCATTACAAGATGAAGGTGGCATTTAAGCATGCTACGTCAGCATTTTAGCATGCTACGTTGGGGAGGATCCTCTTCTTCAAAGGTGCGCCCCCCCTCCCCCTTTAGGAGACAAATACCTAAGGAGAAAAGCATAAGATTTGCAAACCCGTCTTGCTTTCTTTTTATATACTTTTCTGTATTTAAGAAAAGAAAAAAAAATCTTCTAAGCATTACTTTCTATCTAAATGGCGAAAGACCCCAAGGGCCACTCTGCTGAAGGCAGTAGCTCCTCGGGCCTGCAATCTGAGTGGTGGCCTTGCTGAAATACCAGAAGTCAGTATCTCACAGGAAACAAGCAAATGGAAAGACAACTAAAGCAGACCGTTGGCCGCAAACCAGGCGCTGCTCAGAAAGCGGATCCTATAGGCAAGCACTACTTTAACACCGGCTTCATCCTGGGCCTGGATTAAGGCTGAGAAGGAGTAACAGAGGCACCGGCTGATGAACCTGCTATGAGGCCTGAGCAGACCTTAAATTGGATGGCAGTGACAATCTGTTCAATACTGTTTAATTAAATGGAAAAAACCCACAAAACTAAATGCAACTTGATGTGGGAGATCAAAGTTGAAGCTGCTGTGGGGCTGGGGACTTGTGGGGCTTTGCTCCGTCAGGAAGTCATTACACAATATTTTCCAGAAGTAAAACAGTGAGTCTAACTGGAAAAAAATGTGGAAACATTTAGTTAGCACAGTAGAGCAAGGTATTAAAGACCCTTTTAACGGGTTAACTCTGAGGGAAATATGCAAATAATGAGGTTCTTAAACATGTTTTTAATTACAAATCTAGGATAAAAGTCAGAGGCAGAAGTCAGCACTGAGCTTTTCCTGAGCACCCCTTCCTGCAGACAGATGTCTGGACCACTCACATTGCCCTGGGGACAGGCTGGAAAGTGAGGACACTCCGAGCCATGCCTGTCACAGACCCTGCTGACCTCCCATATGCCCAGGAAGACTGAGGTCACATGCCTCCCTTACCACCCACTGGCCAGGTTCCACCCTCAGCTTGGGTGGAGACACAGGGTTTTCATCTTCAAAGTCAAAATTCATTCCGGCAGTCACTGTGCCCAGATCACATGAACGTCAAGCATTTCGTGAAGTTGATTTCACTGGTTTCACCCTGACTCCAGATCAGTTCCCTGGCCTGTTTCTCATGTGTGCACCACGTGGGCAGGAATCCCATGGTGACTGGACTATGCTGTTTCCCCCTCATGCTTTCTAGCCTTATGTCATTCGATTACAAATGAATCTTGTTGCAAATACCAGGGATGGTTTGGATGGTATAGAGGTAGGTTAGCAAAGAATCTAAAATATAACATACAAGGGTCTATAATTTTACTTAGCCTACCCTCCTTTTTGAGACAGGAATGCCTATAGCCCAGGCTCACTATGCAAGGTGGCTGAGGACAACTTTGAATTTGTGATCCTTCTGCCTCCAATCCCAAATGTAAATACCACTACTTTTGGTTTAGGCAGTGCTGGGGATGGAACCCAGCTTCAGTGTATGCTAGACAAGTACTCTATCAGCCTAGCTACATCCCTCAACCCTTACTTAACCTTTGATAGCACCCCTGAAGCCCCAGGGATTGATTGGGAAGTGGGACAGTTCAACAAGGGTTGAACTGCAGCTCTCCAAGCTGAGCATAATGAATGACTTGGATCCCAGGCACTGCTCTGGGTTTGGAGGGTTCTAGAGCGAGTGGACACCCTAGCCATCAGTGGCTCCCATTCTAGTAGTCTATACCATGCCCTGCTTGGCTGAGAAGTGACTCTCTAGTTGGAGGCCCAAAGTCCCATCAACATGTAGTATACATGGCAGTCTCAGCCCCCTCTCAGCCTTCAGAAGCAGATATCTAAATGTCTGTTGTTGAAGCCACTCCATCCACAGCATGCTGTTAGGCAGCAGAGCCTTCTCTAGAGCTGCTCCACTGACAGCATGGCAGGACACATCTAGGAAGATGCCACATCCCATCTCCTAAGTCCTGGACTTCATTTTCTATGTCCCCGTTCCCATAAGATATGAGATGTGAGTTGAGGCCTCTCTGGTACTATCTCCACCAATGACACCGAAGACCATGCCAGGACCCAATCTCTCCCTGAACCCTTCCATCAGCCAGCAACACCACAGTGTTCAGATCCTCCCTAGCTCGCCTTGCCTTAGAAGACACAAGTTACACTAGCACGCTGCTATGCCCCAGATGCAGTCCTCTCACATCTGGGCAAGTCACAGAGCACTTTACATTCTGAGGGCTTCCGCAGAATATCACCAAGGACGGCCATGGCTGCCACATCAGTTAAAATCTCAGTAGCTGAAAATGTGACAAGATCCTGGGTTACTAAAAGGGTGACAAAACAATCAAGAAAATGCATTTCTAGAACATTCGATGGGCGGTGGTTTGTGGTTCATTTTGCTGGTGTTCTATAGCAAACACTGGATACCAAAGTTTAAGGAAATGGTTTATGGGAAAACCATGTCCTAACACCCCACGCCCCGGCCTCTCTTTGAGCTGTCTCCACAAAGACTCACGCTGCAGAGTCAGCATAGCAAGGTCCACTCTGAAACAGACTCCGAGTCACTCCCTCCAGTAAAGGCCATTTATAAGTAGTTATATTGAGACCTATCAGACATTTAGGACAAGCAAGCCTTCAGCCTTTCTCAAGGCTGAAACTCCTGAGTAACAGGGAAGTTTCTCAGACTCAAAGACAGACAAGGCAACACAGTGGACCCGTTTCTTCAGCCCCCACTTACAACTCGTCTTGGATGTTGTCCGTCAGCTTGAAGAGCTGCTCCTGTCCTTCCGCCTGACTCTCAGAATAGCGAGGAAGCAGTCCCTGGGGGCCAGTGCAGCAGCGTGGCTTCCGAACCCTCTGGGCTTGGGTCCTAGAGGGACAAATGGACAGGAAGAGGTTAAGTGTCAAGGCTGAAATGATTTTCCATCCTGGTTTGGAAAGGCCCTGCTTATAGACAGGAGGAAGCTGCAGCAGGGCTATGTGTGCTACAGCATGCCCACTGTGAATTCAGACTGGGCCTCACAATCCTTTGGCTACAGGATTATTGGCTCAATCAGCTGACTTCCTTGGCCTCAATCTCACTTTCTGTGTAATGAGCTGGCACAACCTACCTCTTGGTTGTGGGAGCAAATAAGAGAGTACCCATCAGGCTTGTGCTGAAGAGGACAGGCTACCCATCACTGCAGCTCTGTGAGGCCACTCTCACTAGGTTCCCGGTGGACCACACTGGTTTATTACGTTTTGCTAGGGATCTCTTTGGGTCGGCCTGCCGGGGACGTGCAGTGGCTTCAGGAAGAACACCACGGGAACTGGGCTTTTGTGTGACCTGCTGTGCTGCCAGGCTCCTGAGCAAGAATGCAGTGGCCATGTGAAGGGACCAGTCCCAGGACACAGCAGTAGCCCTAACTCATGCCACTTGGCTGCTGGTTGCCCAAAGGAATCTGCTTTGCTATGGCTTTCAGGGTCGGCTGCTGTTGTCTTTTCCACAAACCATAGACAGGGTAACTGATGAATACTTTTTGGTGTTTTCCTAGAAACAGGAGTCCATATTTGTCTTGGAAAGGCGGTGCATACTTCAGATGACTGATAAGAGCGCACTGGGTCTGTCCTCGGCCTTGTACTTGCTGTACTCTTTATTATTTGTTCCTGGAACCCACTGAAGCAAAACATCCCTCTCTAGACATAGCTCAAAGGGAGGAGCAGGCAGCCACACTGAATCAGCACTTTAGGACCATGGACTGGTGGGAGAGGAGACGTCTGACAGGGAGAAGTGTCCTGCAGGGCAGGTCGGGGTAGGACCCCGGAAGCAGCAGTCTGGAACTTGCCACAGGCTATCTGCAAAGCTAAGATCATTGCATGTGTTTCTGAACCCAGGTCAGGCTGAGTTCACCAGGCTCTGGTTCCAGAAGGTGTTATGGGGGTGTTTGATAGCTCTTAGGAAGCCAGATCTCCCATCCCCCTCACACACACAAGTCTCAAATACTTAGTTATGAGGGTGTCTTGTGTCCTTTCAGCTTTGGTTTGCAGGAGTAATGTGGAGAGTTGGAGGAGGATGCAGGGGCTTGCACTGAGGGACTGACTGGGTAATGGGGTGGCTTCAATTATAGCACATATTTACATATTCCCGCTGTGCTTAGTCTCAATCCTTCCAATGGCTCTCACCCCAGAGTTCTCCCTGAAAGCAGGGATGGTGGTGTAGGCAGACACTGTGAGTCCACTGGGAGAGGAACCTCTTAAGGGCTCAGCTACGGATGCCAGCAGATCACCATATGCAAGGGGTCCCCAGGAAGGAGCTGGGTAGACTTTTCTAGGTGGCCCACTCTAGCCTCCTGGCCTGGCAAAACAACTGCTGCCATTTTACTGTCTAGACAGACCAATGACATGTTCCCCCCAAAGCATTCCCATGGTTCTTTTGCCTGAGAGGCTCCTGAAGGGGCCACTGGTTGCCAAGCATAAGACCAAAGACCCCTCCGAGAGGCAGATGGGGGGTCACTTTCACTTTCCTACCTCCTTTCAACTAAGTGTGACTTTCCCAGGGTGCCGCTGTCTGGCTCACCAGGGACAGCAAAGGGTAGCTGTGAAAAGGGAACCTTTGTGGACAAGTGTCCTATTCCTCCAAAAGGCCTGCTTTTCTCGGGGAAGGGGGGACCAACAGTGAGCTGCATCCTCCTAAAAGGACCTAAGGAAGTCTGGCAAGTCAATGAAAGGGGGCAGCTGCTCCTGAGCTCCTAGAAGTCACACCTCACACCAACTATGGACCAACTGAGAATGGAAGAAAATGTGCCCCACACTACCAAAAAATGTAAGTGCGCACAGTAATTCCTTGGCTCAGCAGCTTCCTCTAGAGCCCCTTCCTTTAACCTCTACTTTCAACATATTATCTTCTAGCGTGCAAACTACAAAGGCACAGAAATACCCAGAATGAGCAGGTAGAACTCCTTTGTGGAGCCTCATCTCCTCTCTGTCTTCCCCGCAGACAGCAAACTACCCCTAATTTTTATGGTCCTCTCTACCAAACACCAAGGGCCATGCTGGACTCAATGCTTAGTGCTAGGGCCTGGAGGAGCACACTGTGATGCTTGAGGTCATTTTCATGTCACTAGGATATTCAAGGAAAACCCCGCAGCCTCCCCTCACAGAGAGGACACACCTCTGTAAATGAGAAGGTCCCTCAGAGGGGAGATTGGCAAGCATTCTTTCGAGAGGCAGAAAGACGGATTAAGACACTCTTCCTCATTCTTCTTTGTCAGTGACTGAAGCTAGTTTTTCTCCTCTAAAACAACTAAAATTTCAAGTTCTCATGTCCAAGTTGGTAGGCTGTGAGCAGGTGTTGGGAATAGGGTTTAAAGTCTCCGTGAGAACAAATCTGGCAGAAAGGTTATGAAGTAAAACCTTCACCAGTATGTATGGTGAAACATACATGCAATCATAGTGTTTGGGAAGCAGAGATGAAGCCAGCAAGACTGAAGCCAGCCAGGCCTACTTAAACTTTGTTGTTTGTTTGTTTGTTTCAAAAACAACAACAACAAAAAAACCCCCAAAACAAAAAACAACCCACTAAAACCAAAAGCACCCCACACAAACAAAATATAATAATATATTGTATAAAATATATATCAGTAGAGGCAGACTTAACATTGCACAAGGTCCTAAGAATACATACAATCATACCCATGTACATAAGTACATACACACATGTGAACTCAAATCACCCTTACAAACAAGCGCTTCCGCAGGTAACAGCAATCCTGCGTTTGTTCATGCTCTGTGACTCAGTTTTACAAGACTGACTGTTACGTCACTATTCTGTGTCCCAGTGAGCCAGGCACTGGGGAGAGGACAACAGGATGGCTTCCTCCTGCTCTGTTCGAAGTCTGCCATCATCACTGGCCTTTTTCTTTATTTGAACAAACATCATCTACAGCCCCACTACTGACCACTGCCTGGGTGTCTTCTGCATCCAGACACTGTTCCTCCTCTCCCTGGCACAGCCCCAATTCTAAATCTCGTGTCTAATGCCCATGCTTTTCCTTCTTAGGTAGTCTTCCCACCTTCCAAGCCTGTTCCGGCACACTAGTGCTGTCTATAGGTCCTGTTGGGAGAATTCACTTCCATCTGTTTACTAATACCCTGCGGTAGGGATGTCTATGACATATCTGAGACTGGCTAAGGTTCTGCTATGAAAAGTGATGTGGCTATGAACATGCTTGTCATGTCTCCTGGTAACCTTTGGATCTGGATACATACAAACACACGCATGCATGCATGCACATTTTTTTTTTTTTTTTGCCAGATTTCAGGATATAAACATTTGCCTAAGAGGAGAGTGTAAGCTACTTTTAAAGGTGCAAAACTATTTTACACTCCTGCCATGACACGGTTATGAGACGCTAGCTATCTACACCCCTTCCGATGCTTGTTATTGACTAGGACAGCACTGTCTAATATGCTGTCACTGGGCACATGAGGTGTGGTCAGTGGAACAAAAGAACTAAATTTGAAATTTACTTTCATATGAGAACCTGTCTCAAAACAAACAAAAGGAAGGAAAATCGGGAGAGTGGTGTAATTCCAGTACTAGGGAAGAAAAGGCAGGAGGACCTCTAACTGAAGGCAAGCTAAATTAAAGGTCAGTCTGGACTACATGAGATCCTGTCTCAAAGGATCAAAACAAAACAAAATTAAATTGATTTGTACTTGTGCTATATCTTGGAGAACACTGATACAGACTCTATTTAACTTTTATGTTGATTTATTGTGGAGGGTGTATGTGCCATAACGTACTGAGGAGGTCAGAGAGCAGCTAGCAGGAATTTCACTGTGCTCTAGAAATCAAGCTCTGGTCGTGGGAATTGGGCAGCAAACGTTTTACTTGCTGAGCCGCCTTGCCGCCTGGTCTCGATTCTCCGGCCGCTGCTGCAGTGGGGATAAAATGGCCTCGGCACTTTCTCGTCCCGTCTCCACCCTTCAGAGGAAAGAATGTTGGTGTCCTGTGCTGGCTAGTCTTGGCTGCCAACTCGACTACATCTGGAATCAACTAAAACCCAAGCTGCTGGGCACTCCTAGGAGGGAGGGTTTTCTTCACCTGGTTATTTGAACAAGGGGGGCCACCCTCAGTCTGGGCCACATCTAATGATGGCAGCCCACATGAAAGGCAATGGACGAAGGAAGCTTTGTATTTTGCCTGCTTGTCCCCACTCTCTCTGGCAAGTTCCTCTATCCTGCTGAGGCTGATCCCAACATCTTCTGAAGACCAGCAGCTCTCCAGGAATCCTCTGGATTTGGACAGCCAAGACATTTAGCATCGTGGACCGAACAACTCCCGGATCACAGCCCGTAGGCCAGTCTGCTAGCCCCCTTTACATCCGAACAGTCCTTCTACCAGCTGTGCTTCCTTGGAGAACCCTGACTAAATGGTATGCTCAGGCAGTAGGGTGACTCCTGTCATTGGTGCTGGGGCATTAAAGGTCAACATTGAAATTGTTCTGCCACCCACTGCTATCATGATGCCACTTGGGCAGTGTCTGGTACCACACTACACAGGAAGTGGCAAAACGCCCTCATTCACTTCTCTTTGGTCAAGTGTTTCTTGACCGGCACTGAGAACAAGAGTCAGTTCAGTGTGTGCAGCGTCTCTGCCTCCGCAAGCCTTTGTTTAGCCAAAGGTCTGCGGTGCACTTAATTGCTGCCAGCTGGGGGCTGTCGGCCATTTTAAGCCCTCAGCTGCTGTGGTTTATAAATTTCACAGCATATAGGAAGAAGCAGCCCTTCCAGTCAACCAGCTAATCCAAAATGTCAGCACCAAATGAACTTGAGCTTTGAACTCCATGAAAATGTCAGGCAGCGGTGATACACCATGGATGCCTCTTCCCCCAGGGAAGGGGCTGCTCACACAGTGGCTGATACACTGCAGATACCCACCCAGGGAGAGCTGTCCATGAAGACTCACTCCATCAGGCAGGGGCTCTCTGACAGATACCGGAGGCCCCCAAACCAAAGATCAGAGCCATGAAAATAACCTGTGTCCCAGTCTTGAAGCAACAGTAAATCCAAACAAGGTGGCGGGCAGATCTAACCAGTTCCACTTGGCTGATGTGCCTTTCAGCCTGAGGTCGGCAGTTGGCCAGGCCATGATTTGTTCCTTGCTTCTATGATGAGTAGCCGTGTCACAGATCTGTTAGCTGGAGACAGACGGCTGTGTATGTCCACCCAGGCACAGTGCAAGCTGATAGCTGCTCGAGAAGTCTGTCATGGTCAATGTCTATCAGCCAAGTGACATCCACAAGCCATCAGTAAATGAGCAGACTGTGTGCACAGACTGTGACGCCCAAGCACAGTAGATGTTTATTCAGCGAAGGGCTGCCATCTAACTGGGGGCTGGACGTGCTGACCTCTGTGGAGTGATGGATGATGCTTATGTTTATTATATATATGGGCCCACAATTTTTGTTTTCACTAACTATCTTACTGATATGCAGCATGTTCAACTAAGCACAAATAATTAGACTGAGAACAGAAGGTTGGCCCAGATTCTAACACACTGTACACTGGTAACAGCTACAAGATATCAGGGGTCTTGTCTGAATGACTCCATCAAACATTTGTTATTGCTCTGAATGGCACTGCCTGCACTGGAGAGCCCGATCTGGTTAGAACGTACTTGGATGCTCACTGAAGTACGGTGGGGTCCGGAAGACCTCTGAGCCACAGCTCTTTCCTCTCTGTCCCATGAATCCAAAGACTATGAGGAAAGTGCTTCTTACCTTCTTACTCCACTCAGTGTATGGCACGGTGAGTGTGACAGTCTCTCAAGTCTGACCCTCTCTCATGAGGAAATGGCCTGCCAACAGTTAAAGACTGATGCAGTGCCACCTTTAGGAGCTCCTCACAGACAGTGACCAAGTTTTGGCATGTTGAATCTTGAAATGGGAAAAGGATACCAAGTATTTCCTGGAATAATTTGGATTTTGAGCACATGAAAGAAATGGTGTCAGTAGAGATTCATTCTTCCCTGAATTACTGAGTAAGTATTCAAAGTAAGATAGCTAGAAAAACAAACTGCTCAGAGGCCCCCAAATGGCCATGCCTCCCTCTGGTTCTCTACTTCACCTGACTAGGAAGCTTGAAGGGCAAGCTTAAATCCTCCCATCATTTATAAACTGTTTCCTCATTTATAAAACAAAGCTAGTGACTGGCAGTATGGCTCAGTGTGGAGAAGCACTCACTGCCAGGTCTAACAACCTGAGTTTAATCCCCAGAACCTACATGTGGAAGGAGAGAACAAACTTCCATACTCCGCCATGGTATGTGTACCCTCATACCACATGCAAATACACACAGAGATGCAAATTAATAAATGTAACAAAAATCAAATGCTGATAATGGGGCTGTTACTAGTAGGAAACAAGTCACTAGATGTACAGTGCTTAGAGCAGAGGCTGGTCTATACAACATATGCCACAGAATGGCACCCAAGGCACAGATGGCCGGGGGAAGCGCATAGCTTGCCAGGGAAGTGCTTCCCATTCTCCTCCCTGTTTAAATTCCACCCCACTCCCTGGAGCTCTGAAGTCATGTGTAAGGCAACACACAAAATCCCATACCAAACCACTGCCACTGGAAATGGGGTAGATGTTGACTCAAGGAAGCATAGAAATCCTATTTATATTGTTAGGTTTTAACAGTCCAGCAGGGGTGATTTCCTGGACTGGTTTGCACCCATCAGTGAGGTTCACACCTGACTTGTTTATAGGGGTCAAGGCTCTCTGTAATCTCATGCATTTGGGGACCCCATGACACAGTGACCGTGACAGCTGGTAGGACTAATGCCAGCAGATGTGCTGCTGGGACTTCAGCTTGAGGACAAAGATACTCCAGACTCTTTTCTTGGTCAACTGCCTCCAGGCTCTCATTTAGTCTCACTATCTCCGAAAAGGCACACTTTATAATGAATTCAGCACAGCTGGGAGCTGATCACTGAATATTCAGTAAATTACAACAGACATGCAATTCTTAGAGTTGGAATAATCTGAGTACAGCCTTTAGGAAAGTTCAGCATAGTCCAGGGTTTACCAAATACATACATATCAATGGCAAATCACTTTCTCTAAATGCAGTTTGCAATAAAATCTCTCCCTGTACAACCACTGCTGCTCTGGAGCCTCCTGCCCCAGGGTCTCCTTCATGGCCAAAGCCAAGCAGACCTGGAGACGCTAGAACTCTGGAAGGCCTGCGAGTGGTTTGCTTACTCCTTCAAGAGTACCTGTTTGCTCCACCTCGGGGCGGGGAGCTTCTCACATCCTTTTCCTGTCAAACAGGGGGGGTGAGGGTGGAAGGCAGGGACAGCAGGAAAAAAGAAGAGACGGGAAAAGAAAGAACTCCAGCTGGAGGTTCCCTCACGGTCCTGACTTTCTTTCTCATGTTCTCTCTCCTTCTGCTCCTCATCAGGACCTTGGGAGCTCTGTGGGAGCCTTCTCAGCTTGGTCGATCACCTTCCTGGACCTGGGGGGAGTTGGGAGGACCTTGGTCTTAGCATAGAGTGGGGAACCCTGATGGCTCCTTGGCCTTGAGAGGGAGGGAGGGGAGGTATGGGTGGAGGGGAGGGGAGGGAAGGGGGAGAAGGAGGGGAGAGAAAGGGGAGAAGGAGGGGAGGGAGGGGGGAGGAGGAGGGAAGGAGATGGAAATTTTTAAATATAAAAAAAAATAAACCATGAGAAAAAAAAAAAAAAAAAAAGAAAGAACTCCAAAGGTATGAAAGTTGTCAAAACATCCAGGCCCCTGGGCTTCAGGCCTTGCGGATGAGCTGTAAAAGGGTAGAGGGAGAAAGGAATGTTCCAGGTAAGCCTCCTTCCAGCCCAGACACACCTGAGATGAATGTATAGGCCCGAAACTGTAGGAGCTGGTGTAGGAAGCCAGGTGAGCAGAGAAAGTTGGTTGGCAACAGGGCCCCTGCAGCCAGAGAAGGGGAAGGCTGGGAGTTGGTAATGACCCAAGAACCCATGGAGCACAGGAATGCTGGACATTCCATTGTGGGGTAACACAAGGAAGCTCCTGACCCGGGTCACATGCTCCCAGGAGGTCACTGGCAGCTTTGGGAAACCATGCAATGTCTGTAGTTTTCCAAGAAGGAAAAAAAAAAATGGGCTTGGAAGCCTGGCAGCCACCCTGGGTCCAGCTCCTCATGGGAAGCCAATGGTATCTTGACACCCAGATAACCAATGGCTCAGAAATGTCTGACTCGATCAGTGAGTGATCAAGTCTCTGAACTCATTCAAACACCAAGGAGAGGCCTCCTCAGAGTCAATTCCTTATATGGCTCATGCGATATCAGCCCAAGCTTTAGGTTCCTTTGATCTTAGAGACAACCCAGTCACTTCCGGTCCCCATGTTCTTCCTCATTAGCTGGGTTTCTTGCTATTGCTCCTTAGGTTTATGCTATGGCCGAGCTCTCACAAAAGCCAAGGTCACCTCAAGCCAGCTATACCACCTAAACCAGAGATAGCACTCTATTTTGAAACTTGTGTCTGCCTGGCTCTGGTCCATCAATCCAGTGCCCTCAAGACTATCCTCATTTTCCATACCAAAGAAGACCCCTCTCCTTGTTCTGACTCTTGCCATAGGGCCAGGCATAAGTCCCTGCAGCGGGGGTGAAGGAGAACAGCCATGTGTCTGAATGCAAACTGGGTTCAGCAGTGTCCTTTCTAGACAGGAAGGAAACAGAACAGAGCTGGCATCTTGGCCACCCACACTCTTCAGTCCCTCTACGAGGGGCTCATTTCTGCCTGGGACCAGGACATTACACCTGTGACAGAGGGCATTCTTTATTTGGTGATAAAACGGTCAAGCTGTCTGCTAATTATGTGCTGCCCAATGTTAACATGAGCCGGGCTGAGTGTTATAGTCCACCAACCCTTGGCAAACTGGTTTGTTTGGTCTGGACAGCAAACAACATTCCACACTACTGGATTTTTTTCTCTCTCAGATGCCCTACGGCCTTGTCGCCCTCTACCCCCACCCCAAGCCTTTTTAAAAATTACAATCCGTTCTGCTGTCTCATGTTACAGTCTGTAAACAATAAGCAACGCTAATGAAATGCAAAAAGCTGAAAATCTGTAAAGCAGAAAGGTCTCTGGGATGTCCCCCATCTGTGTCACATTAAACACGCACTCAAAAGACCTGCTGAATCAGGACCTGAGGGTGACGCGGGCCAGAAGGGCTCTTAGGCTGCAGCCACAGCAGGGCTGAAGGTCACTGGACACAAGCAAGGAAAGGTGGAAGGTGGCACCACGGGGAGGAGACCACAGCTCACTCTGCAGATTTGGCTTGCCAGCCTGCCTTGTCTGGTTTGTGCATGCTGCAAACTGGCAGGCCATGGGAGAATGACCGCTCTGCCCTTTCTTTAGTCCTTCGCAGCTAAAGTAAACGACAGGTTTCTGCGACAAGGTGACTCATTTGAAAGGCTGGCTCTCTATGCATTAAAATGACTATGAAACAAACAAGCCAAAAACAAAACAAAACAAACAAACAAACAAAAAACCAGGATGGAAGGAAATCATTTACAGTACACTTGGTGATGACAGTTGCTATGTTGGGCAAAATGAAACTCATTTGCTTGGATCCCATGTCCTTTCTACACACTTTCTCTCTCTCGAGAAAATGGCAGAGCACAAGAGAACACTTGGGGTATTGGAAACTGGGGTGCAGTACTGCTCTCTGGGTGACTCGAGCACAACAGAGGGGTGTGTGCACACCCAAGGTGCTGGAAAATGCCCATGCATCATGTATGGTGGTGGCACTAACTCTTGCATTTCCCATCAACCCTTAGGTGAGAATATACCAGGTGGGGCCTGGGCAGCTGGCATGCGGAGTAGGGCTGTGGCAGCCAGTATGAATGTTTGGACTGGAATCCCAAACACTCTATCTATGCTCACACTGTTCTCAGGAGGTACTCACTAGTATTCACTTTATACTGAAGAAAACACATCTTGCTGTAAGTGGCAAACTTGACCAAGGGTCATTCTGATTTCCTTGGACTCAGTAAACTTATTGGATATCACACATTTGCTGAAGAAACTCTAACACACCCAGATGCCATCACTGTTAGGCATCTGGACACCATGAAGGGATACCAGAGAAAACAATATTGAGAAGCTTACAATCAGAACATTCTTGTCCTCTGTGTGCGTGTGTGCGTGTGTGTGTGTGTGTGAGAGAGAGAGAGAGAGAGAGAGAAAGAGGGGGGGGAAGACTATCATATATGTATATGTATACCTGTACACACACACACAGGAGGTCAGAAGTTGACATTGGATGTCTTACTCTGTCGTTCTCCACCTTAATTTTGGGGGCAGGGTCTCTCACTGAAGCTGGAGGTCATGGACGTGGCTGGCTAGCTGGCCAACAGGTTTTAGAAATTCACCTACCCAGTGCGGAGACTGCAGGTGGAGATGCTGCATGTATCTTTTACATGGGCCCTGGGTATCTGAACTCAGCTCCTCAAGGACATTACCACCGGAGCCATCTCCCCTGTGCTCAAGGTCTACATTCTTTTTAAATCTTTGCTTATTTCTTGTATGTGTGTGAGTACTGTGTCTGCATGTATGTAGTATGCTGCATGGGTGTCTGGGACCCACAGAGTCAGAAGAGGGTGTCAGATGCTCTGGAACTAGAGTTATGATGGTTGTGAGCTGCCATGTGGGTGCTAGGAACAAAGCCCAGGACTTAGGCAAGAACATCAAGTGCTCTCAACTTCTGAGCCAACTCTCTAGCCCCGTGTTGTGTAACAGTTTCCTCTGAGATTGAAAGAACTCATCTTAAAGGGAAGCTCCTTAAGATAAGGTAAGCAATTCAAAATAGTTTCAGGAAGTCCCCAAAACTCAGATTCACTAGGTCCCTCCCTCCCCAAGAGTAAATAGTAAAAACAGTAAAGACTGCAGGAGAATCAATCTTGGACACGCCAAGCTACAAAGAAGCCTCTGAGGCCAGCCAATCAGTCTAAAAGAAGCAGAAACTGGCTGAGTTGCCTGGAAGAGGCTTCGGCCTACTGAGCTACCTAGAAAGAACACCTCTAGCCTGTTGAGCTGCTTGCAAGGTGTTCAGTGCATTCCAGGTTCCCAGCTTTTCTGCTGGGCTGGATTTTGGTGACGAAGCAGTCTTTGAGCCATTTCTGCTCCTGTTAAGTGCCAATAAAACTCACTGGTTTGTTGTGAGCTCCCTATCTGGGGTGAGTTGATGTGTGTGTTGTTTTTCCCCAGGAAAAGTCTGTCACACAGCACCCCACAGTCTACATTCTTGATGACCACAGAAGCAGCCCAGCCCCTGTATCAGATGAGTGAGTGCAGGAGCTACTGCGAGTGTTCCACTATGTAGCCTTGGAATGGCATGCCACAGCTTTTTGGGAAGGCCTGGCATCAAGAAGGAGCCTTCTGTAAGGCCAGAAGGAATAGGTTGTAAACAGATACTTAAGAACAGTAGGCAACAAATAACAAGACCAAAAAAAAAAAAAAAAAAAAAAACCCAAAAACAATCAACAGGTCACACCCCACACAACCAAAACATCCACCAGCACTCCCTTTTCTAGAGTTGCAGCAACCGGCGCTATTCCAGGCAGAGTGACAGCATGCTTTCACAGCCGTGGCACAGACTCCAAGGCACACGGATAGGACCTGCCAGTAGCTAAACTTCATTTTACCAGCATCTAGAAGGAGGATGTGCACTTACATAGATGAGGGTTGGGGCATGGCTACTGCTGACAGAGTGGGGGAAACCGCAGCAAGCGCACTAAAAAGGAAGGAATACTAAGCGCTAAGGTTTTCTTCTTCTCTTAAAAAATACTATTTTATTCTTATTTTATTCAGTTCCTTCAAAACTCTCAAATATCTGGCCCTTTCCTACAAGACAAGGTCTCATGTAGCCCAGGTTGGCCTCAAACTTGCTATGTTGCAGAAGATGACCTTCAATTTCCAATCCTCCTGCCTCTGTCTCCCAAGTGCTGGGATTACAGATGAGCACTGCGCCTGGCTTTCTGTAGTGTTGGGGCTCAAACCTGGGGCTCTGTGTTGATCAGAAATGCATTCTGCCAACGAAGCCATGCCAAGAGGTTTTAAAAGAATTGGGACAGAGAATATAGAAAGGAATTCATGAATGGAGAGAAGAAAATAGCCAACAGAAATGCAGAAGATAATTCAGCATGGTTAACTTTGCAGAGAATGTGAACGACAGCAGTGTTGGGACATTTGCTCTGATTGGCAGGCTTAAAAGATGAAGCCTGCTTCTTCCTATGTTGTCTGTCACAGCAGCTACCCTATAAAAACTGTGACTCCTGCTCTGAATGAATGAACAGGCAGTGAGCTGGAGAAACGCTCCACTTCAGCCCTGTGGATCAAGCACAAACAGCTTCCCCTTCCTAGGAAGCGAACTATAATGTGTCACTACAGAAAACATACAACACCAATCCAGGACAGCATTGAGAGGAAAATTACAGGTAACACTTGGAATGTGAAAAGTGGCAAGAGTCTGTAATGACCAAACCAAGTATATTATGGAATATTTGCAATATATTACATAACTGTTCAAAATAACTGGCTTTTGGAATGCAAAGGTCTTTTTCAGTGAACATCAATGTTTGTACTTGGGGCTGTAGGTACAGCCTGGTAACAGAGCTAGGTTGAGTTAGGACGCTGAGTCTCCCCAATACACATACATGCATGCACACACGCACCCATTTATGTAACACTCATATATTGCACCTATTTTTATGTCTATGCATTGCACATACAGACATGCAGGGAGGTGTCTGGTGGGGTTACGTTAGTAACTTTTTGTTGATTATTAACAATGGGTTGGTTATGCTGAGTTCTGCTCACACTCTGGAGGCAAGGAGATGGGAGAAAATGACAACATCCATCTCAGTGGCTTGCTGCAGAGATCACAGAGCTGACTCAACCAGCAGAGCCCCAAACGTCAGTGAACATATATTGCATGCTATTTTAGTTAAACACTAAAACTATGTTTTCTTAAAAAAAAATCCACTATGACTCAGGAAGTAGTTAAGCTTAAACAGCAAAGTGTCTAAAGCATACTCACAGTGAAACCACAGATAGGCCCAGGGTTCCACCATAGGAACCGCACAGCACGAGGGCTACGTGGGGTGGGGGAAGGAGCTGCTGAGTAGCTTTCTTCTGGAGAAGGGGGGGCTAGAAGGGGAGTGACCATCACTACTCATGTCTCCTCCCACAGCCTGGCCAGGTTCCACCTTCCCCTGGACACAGTGGGGGGAGCCATGGATGTGACTTTGCCAAGCTGCAGCTGCCTGCAGGACCCTCCGTGGCCCAAGAACAAACTTACTTTTGCAGCACTGCCTCACTTTCCGACCCTGAGCGGCAGGAGTCTGTTCCTGCTTATGGGAGCCAGCAAGCTCAAAGTAATGCATTCTGACAGAGGAGCTAGAGGTGCTGGCAGGCCCAAGAGGGACCGGGGTATGCATGGTACAGTCGTTAAGGGGTCCCCCAGGTAAAACATCCATTGCGAACTGTAAGAATGGGTAAGAGCACATGCAGCTTGCCTCCCAGCATGCCCCAGTCTCAACCCATCGGCAAAGGGAGAAGTGACATCTGGAACTGGTTTTGAGGCTCTCCAGCTGCAGATCCACGAGACTGAAGGGGCTTATGGCTGTCCCTTCTGATTCTCATCAGGGCAGAGCATGAGCCAGAAGACAAGCTCAAAAGAGACCAAATCAACCTCACTTTGAAATGCTCCTCACTCCCCGACCTCCTTTGAAAGCAGAATTAATGGTCCAGGTGGAAAGAGATCAAAATGAAAGATAAGGGCTTGGGTCATCCCAGGTATATTTTGAGGTTCCATAAAGATCAGATGAATCCCTGGGTCAGAGGTGATACCAAACCTCCCCAGAGCCTGTCCTCTTAGGAGACAAGAGCCAGTAAGACTGAATTCATTTGGATTGTTGGTCTGGGGAAGGGGTGGGGGCTGTCTGTGTAGGCCCAGGGGAAAAAAAAAGCACATGCAAATTGTGTTAAAAATGTGTTATGAGCCAAAGAGACGGGGGTAAGACACTAGACCCTGCCAGACAGATGGGGCAGTAAGCAAAATCTCCCAGATCTGGTGCCAACCACTGCTCACACCTAGCATGTGCCTTTCTAATTGGTTCCCTGTGCATGGACACACAGGGTTGGGATCCAGACAGAGGGGGGCATTAGACCCTGCCCTCCTGCCCAGGCAGGTGCCGTTGTACCTCCTCTGATACCTAACAAGGGACACAAAAGTTCTGCTCCCACCTCTTTCTGAAACTGAGGATTCCTTTTTCCTTCTGGACCCAGCCACAGACAGCAGAGAATGAGAGCAAGCATGTGGCTGTCCAATGACCAAGTTCCTTGGGGAGGGAGAGGCAAAAGGGAGCCTAGAGCAGCTCTGCTGCTGAGCTGACGAAGGGTGAGTCACCCTGGAGGCCAGAAGTGACTCTTCAGTCCTAGCTCTTTGCAGTTCCCTTTCCAGAGGATTGCTCAGACCAGGGAGCAGGGACCGAGTTTCCCTCTTTGTGGCACATAAACCACTGAGGGCTTTCTGGTGCTGCGACTGATAAGAATCTCTATAAACCCTAGTTAGCATCTGGCTAACTCACGGCATCTTCAGTGATTATTTAAACAGAACCAAAGAAATCCAAAGAGCAGAAGAATTTCTTCATACAACTTGGCCTCACATGCACGATGAAGAGACACAAGCCATTTAGGTTTAGCAATCATGTAATGGAGTCCAGATGACAACACCCTCCATGCTGGAGTCACCACCAGGGCCTCCTGAGGCCTTCAGAGCACCTTGACAGTGGAAGCATGGCTAACCAAAGACCCAAAAGTCTCAAAAGGCTGGCTGGCCACTGTGTCTCTTCCACCTCTAAAGCCTTTTTACTCAGCCCACAGTACCAAAATAAACAGAAATCCCCTGGCCTCCCCAGGAGGTCACAGCATGCTGAGCACATCTGACTCGGCATCCTACGCAGAGGCTTCCTGTGCCAGCTGTGTAGCAGCTGGAGCTCCTAGGTGATGAGCAGATAAAGATGAACTTCTGAAAGGCAGAGCAGAAACAAGGCTGCAGTCAGGGAGTGTCACTGCTCCTTTCTGGGATGGGCAGATTCTGGGTGTGGAAGGGAGTGCCTCAGCTCCTGGGCACAGAGCTTGGTGACCTGGTTTCTGGACATGAGCCACAATAGGCCAGGATCCCTCTGTGCTTTGGAAATGACATGTGCAAGGGCCCCACTTGGGCTAAGGGATGTGATGGGCTGACAAACAGGATGAAACTATCCCAACTCACTTTCCCTCTCAGGACCTCCGAATACAGGTAGCCTTCCTTAATGGCTACATTAATTAAATCCCTTCTGTCTACAGATCTGCTCAATTCACTATTCCTTCTGAGAACTCAGGCTGCCTGGGCCTTGCTGGGATATCTACTTCCTGGTAAGGGGGCAGAGTTTCTTTGAGGCTACCTGCAACACTAGACCATTCCACAAGGCAGCCTTTCGCCTGCTCTGATCAGCATGGAGACTGGGCCTCAAAGAGCCAGAGAGAAGTCGTTCACAGTCACAGCCCTGAGCGGTGGGGCAGTACAGAAGGGAGCAAGAATCACCTTGAACCTCAGCAACGCTATGAAAAGATACGGCATCCAGGCATCAACCAATTTGCCACCAGCACAGCCTCCTCGGAGACGGCTAGGTTTCCTGTTGTGTCAGCCCCGCTTCCTTCAGCAACATTATACTGCAAACAGAGAGCCACTCGGAAGAAAGCACCGTGGTGTCCCATTTCTGGGCTGGGGGCCGGGGGAGAGAAGGAGGCAGACTGCGTAGCTGCTCCAGAGGGGAACATTCCAGCACTGTGACTCCCTCAGAGTAGCTCTCCTTCCCTCTCCCCAGACCTGAAATGCTGTTTGAAGAAAGGAAGCATGCGGGCTTCCCTGTGTGACCTCAGATGGGCAGGTTCTGAATGGCAGCTGGGTCTATTACATGCCGTGTGAGAGGGTTAAGCAGGACAGCCTCAACTCTTTATAAACTTTTGCCCTGTGGATATGTACTCATTGGCGGCAGTACAAGACTCGAGCTGTATTACACGCCTTAACGATATGGTTCAACTGTCGGTCAGGCTTGGGCCTGGCAACGGGCCAGACCGCAATCAATGGGACACAGAGCCTCCCCCTTTCAGATCATCACGAAGGCTCATATTATCTTCTTTTCGTCGTGCTGGTTAAATTTATGGAGCAGAACCCTGAAGCTGCATTCCACGGCCCGGCCGGCCCACGCGGCCCTCCCTCCCTTTGTTCGGTACTGTAAGAGAGCCGTGCTTCGGAGGACTGCAGGGTTGTTAGTTCAGGCCCTGACTGTTTGCTCATGGCTGAAATGAAGAGAGTTCAATGGAAGGGCAAAAGGACAGCCCGAGTGTAAACCCCATCCCAGCAGGCCCTGGGCCCCTGTATATAGGCCCCGAACTGCTCTTCAACGCACGACTTCACTTTGTTCTCACAAAAGCAAAATCATCAGCCCGATCCCTGGCAAACTTCCTGTAAAACAGCCACCAAGTCCTCGTGTATTTGAACCTGCACTTGAACTCAGCCAGGACACCAGAAGCAGGCATATTCTATCTACGGCCATCTTCTAGTCTTCTGAGAACAAACACTGACTACCTGCTGATCATACTTCTAATACAGAAAAAAGCAGTTTTCAGGACTTGACTACCAAAGTGGGATACATGAGTACCACACGTGTGTGTATATGTGTGTGTGTGTGCACATGTACACACATGTATGCTTGCATGTCTGTTGGGCAGTTGGCCTTATGGAACCAAGCAGAAGGTCCCAGGTATCAGATCTTCTGAATGAATTCATTCCTTTGCCCTGAACCCAGGATCTCTGATTAGCATACACAGAGCTGGGTAGTCAGCCTGTTCCAGCAGGGCTTCATTTGGTTGGAGGGTCTACCTATGAAGAAGAACGCCCTCCTTGCCTGACTCCAGCTATCCATCTGTGCTCCCCACTGATGGAGAATGTGCACAAACTGGAAAGGGAAGCTGAGCCCAGAGGTTCACCCAGCTCTCCCAGCAGTCTGCCAGGAACTGTGGCTCCTCATATGTGCCTGCTGCCCTCTGTGTAGTGACATTTCCAGGATGAACTTGGAGGTCTAGAATAGTTAGTAGAACTCTTCTAACCAGGGTTCAAGCATAAGAGAAAGAAGAGCAGGAGGCACAGAGAGGTGGGAAAAAAATAACCAAAGTCAAGATCGACCAAAGACACCCCAAGAAGACCAGGCAGAAAGCCTCTGAGGGTATCACTGCCGGGCATCACTGACGACTGGACAAACCATCTGAAAAGAAAATCAGACTCTACCAGTGACAGTATGCCCACGGGCGTTTTAACTCTGGGATGGGGCAGAATTCCTCAGAGGAAGTTAGTAAAGCCAGGATTTGCTTCAAGATGAAGCTGCTCGCTCCTTCATTCAAGCAAGCCTCATATTTCTGAGGGGCACTCTTGGTTTCCCTCAAAGGCGTCTTTGTCCATGTACCAATGCTGAGAGATTGACAAGGCAGTGAATCTGTCATCCCAAAGCCTGAAGCACCTTTTCGGGGTCCATGGGCGGGGCCTGGGAATGAATGGACCATAAAACACTGTCTCTTGCTCTTTTGAATCCCTCTTCTGCATATTCTCTTTATTCTCATTTGCTAAAAATGTTACAAAGAACCACGTGAGCCAGAAAACAAGCAGCAACAAAAAGATAGGCTCATCAAGGAAATTCTCAAGAGAAATGTATAATCCATGGAACTTGTCTCTGCTTGCTTATATATGGTCAGTGTTCAGTTAGCTTTGACTATAAGGACACCTCACCACTCCAAGGGCAGTGAACAGAGCACTTACATCACGTCGTCACATGGATCAGGTCAATACGACTGAGTGAGTGCAGCCCCTTTAAAGAGGTCTGGTTTGGCCCAGAGGGAGACTTCATGTATCAAGAGTCTCTGGCCAGTCCCTGAGAATGACAGTCTATCATCACCCAACACTGACATGGAGAACTTAAAAGCAGTGGACTCAATATCTCCATTTCCTGTTGGACCTTTTCTATCTTAAGATCACTTTATGACAATATTCCAGGGACATTTAATCAAAAGCAAACAAGGCAAACAGACTCTGAAAATGTAGGCACACAAGTTACTTACCCAGCAGTAGTAGCAGCCAATCATATGGCGAGAGCTATTGCCTGCAGACTCTCCACCGTCCACCTGTCCCTCCTGGCCGTCCATGGGCTACCTCTTCCACCAATTCCTTGACATTGCTACCTATGTCCGACATAGTTAGGACAAGAAGCACTGCTATGATATATGGGTTATGGGGACCAGGAGGAAATAGATTTGGGATTTGCTTGCAAACAACATACACATCCACCCTTTCTAAAATGCCTCTCAAGGTCTTTATTTTGTTTTGATGTTGACTAGCAGCTTAAAAAAATGTAAATAAAAAAACCAAAACACTGTGAATATTCAAGTACCTCTTCAAGGGAGGATGCTGTGGAAAGTGGTCCATTTACAGAGGCTCCTGGACATTACATTTTATGTAGGCTGCAGTGACCCACTCCACCAGTGTGAGCTAGCCTGGTGTATCTGTTTCTCAGAGGAAGGGCTGACACAGTGACAGGTAGGCTGGGCCCATGACTCAAGTTTTCTGGGTGATCAGATATGACCAATTGAAGAGGGCTAGTCCAGCTGGGCGCAGGACGAGAGCCACAGCAGCTGAGGAATGCTTTAGTACCACATAGCCCAGACTGACTTAATGCCTTTAATTTCAACAGAACAGTATTGAACTTAACTTTTACATCTCGCATGGACTTTCTTCCCATATCTGGAGAGCCAATCTTGGAAGAAGTCCACTCTCTGATGTTCCCACAGAGAACTCAATAGGTGTTCACTATGTCACACATATGTGACCAGGACACAGACAACCCTCTCTCCTTTGCCACTGGACAGAATGACCTGGGTAGGGGGTGAGAGTGGAAAAGGCTATCTGCACAAATCTGCAAACAGATGGGAACTGGGGTTTGGGGCCCTCAGTCTGCAACCCTGTTCTCATGCCGAGAGCTACCTGCACTGACACCCGAAGAGAACATCCACAAAGGGCATTTTGACCACAGAGATGAGTCGAGGAGAGACTGATCCTGCACAGGCATGTTAAAAGAGCATGAAGTGACTACTGTCACTTCAACACAATAAATTAGGATGACATTCCCAGCTGTCCATCAGCTCTCCCACTGCAAAGTGGGAACAACAACCCTATGACTCCTTCCCTGAAACTTAAAAAGTCTGGAGTATATTTGACTTTGATTTAAAATTTTTTTTTTCTTCAAATTGACACTAGATAGAACACTTTGTATTTACTGTATGGTTCAGAAGGGACCCAGAAAAAATGCCAGGCCTGAATGCCATGTCCCAAGAGCCACCTACCTTGTCATTCAGAATTTTCTAGGAAGCTCAAGAGGTGATGAGTTAAATTTCTGGGAATAGGCCAAGAGGGAGGATGAGGTTTCAAGTGAATTGGGAATGAGCATTTATAGCCTAGAGAAAGTTCTTCAAGGGCTCAGAGCATTAGAATAAGCTACCCACCACCTCTATTCTGCCAAATTATGAAGAGAGAATATGATAGGGACGTTTTTAAAGAGCCAAACACACTGAGGTAAAATGAAACAGTTTTTCATCCTAAACACTTAGCCCTGAACTTGAGTATGCTGCTGTGTTTTGTTTCTAAGCAGATATTAGGGAGCCCAACCTAAATGGCAGTAGAGTGAGAGGACTGTCCAGCAGATTCAGATGCATAGCCCTCAACAGTGACGAGAGCCCTGCTGGAGAGGAATCTGGATGTACAATTTAAAACCCTTACACAACACTGAGCCGTAGATTGTCATGCGTCTGGAAAATATAACCGTTTTTTGAAGAATGCTTTCCAAACCATGTAATGCTTTTAAAGCTGTTTATCCAAAGAGCTGGATGTGCAGCAGGGGCCAAAAACCAGTCTGTCAGCTGTCACCGGTCGCATGCCCTGTCCACATTTCCGTAAGCACTCCATCAGGCTCGGTTGCCCTGCACCCAGCAGACACAGATGCCAGTGTTTGGAGACATTTGCTACATAATTCTTACCCGACAAGCCTGGCTCTAGGGCAGATTTCCATGTCATGTGGGGCCTTTGGCTGAACTCTGCTGGATCCCAGAGGCATCTCATTTACAGCACACACTAATAACAGTATGGGGTCACCTGTTCGTCACAAGTGGGTTCAGGGAAGGTTCATGGCCTCTGCACACCTTCAGTAGAGTTCTTGAATGTGGGCTAAGAGCCCAGGTGAGACCTGCCAGGCAGCAGTTCCAGCCAGGTCCCTAGGCTGATTCAGCTGTTGATTTTATGCGACGAGAACAAGAAGGACAAAAACCAAGCACAACACAGAACTCCCAAGAGTCATAGCAGAGAGAGGAGTCGGCCAGATTTCAAACCGACACAACTGGCTTCACTTGTGTTCTGCACTGCACACTCAGGAGAGACCACTGAAACAAACGCCAGTACTCGAGCTGCAGCAGTGAGCTGCACTGTGCCGGGCTGAGTGCTTTATATACATTATAGAACTCAATCCACATCGCCACCCACTGAAGTGGGTGTTATTATCCCTAGTCCTTATGAGTCAAAGCGATCTCACCTTCAATTAAGTGAGATTGAGAGGCAGAAATGTTTGTTCCAGGCCGAGGGGCAGGACACTGACTCAAATCATGGGCCTTATGCCACAGAGATACGGAGGCCACCAGCGCCTGGAGCTTGTTCTCTTTTCTCACTGCTGTCACATGTCTGTCCAGCACCAGGAAAAAGAACCCGAGGGTTTATGTTCTTCCCACGTCTCCTTCTGAGACAAGCCCCTCTCTTTGAAGAAAGACCTCTTGCCCTCCGAGTGTCAAGATAAGAAAACTTTCAGCGACTTCCCTTGCAAACTACAAACACCCATCAGCACCCAGGATCTAAGGAAGTCGCTCACCAGCTGCCAGCCCCTCTGAATAGCTTTTATGGTTCAAGGAGGGGTGGTGACAGGCCCATGTCACTACCATCGGGTGTGCTATTTCTTTCATGTTCCTTGGATTTGACAAGAGCCTTCTACAACCTGTTCCTTTACAACACACAGAAAGAAAGAAAGATTAAAGAGCAATACTAGACTCGAAGCTGAGGTTAGACTGGCAACAATCATTCTGAGAGAAGGGCTACAGACTGCCTTCCTACATAGATGCCCCACAGTTGCTGTGATGGTGAACTGAGATAACCCATGTAAACCACATAGAACTAGGCCTGGGTTACAAGAAAGGCTTCCAAATGCTAGCTAGCAATGTTATTCTGTGTTAACACTACCAAAGTGTAATGGGGTGTGAGCAGACATAGTGCCCTGGGTTTCAGGAAACCATCTCATACAACAACTACTAGGGAAAGGACAGCACTAAGGATGGATGGATTAGCATCAAGTCGGCATTATGGGGGTTTTGATTATATATGGCAGATCTAGTCTAGGGACCACTCCCCAAAAGTGAAAGCAGAAGACTGAACATGGCACACACTCAAATGGATAAAAGGAAGGTGTCAACAAGTTTTAGAAGCCAAAACACAGATGGACACATGGTGATGAAATGTGAGCCTGAGGGAGAGGAAGCCACATCGCAGTGAACTAATTAGCATGGTAGAACTTGCTAGATTTCAGAAAGACGAAGGCCCCAAGGAGCCCTGAAGGCTGGGTATAAAGGGTATAAAAGAGGAGCAGGGAGGTGTGTGTGAGGTGGTGAAAGCAGGAGGAGCTGGACCTGCAGCTCTCCTCAGACACCCATCTGGCCTGCTCCTCCTCATGACAGAGTTCAGCCAATGGGTTCCATCAGGTCATCATCACATGACATTCCAGAGCCCTCCTCAGCCTTAGACAGAGGTGGATAATCAGCAACATCCAAGTACTGTCTATTCAGAAAAGAAAAAAGACAGAAAAATACAAACAGAAGGAAAATGTTTAGAGCAGGAGTACTCTGGAGAGGATGCAGAGAATGGTCAGCCTTTAGGGAGGAACCAGAGCATGGGAAGGACCAGCCCTTAGAGGAGCAGTCCATGACGAGGACCAGACCATGGGGAGGACCAGCTCATGGGGAGGAACAGTCCATAGGGAGAACCAGTCCATAGGGAGGGCCAGTCCATAGGGAGAACCAGTCCATAGGGAGGGCCAGTCCACAGGGAGGGTCAGTCCATAGGAAGGGTCAGTCCACAGGGAGGGTCAGTCCATAGAGAGGGCCAGTCCATAGGGAGGGCCAGTCCATAGGGAGGGCCAGTTCATAAGGTGGATGAGAGCTAGGTCTATGGGGAATTCTCATGAGAAAGAACTGATAACCATCTAAGTTGTTTTCAAATGCACAGAGAAGAGTTTGTGGGTAAATTAGCAATAAGCAGATGGAAATTAAAAAACAGAAAACTAAGCAAACAACAGTACTAAAAGCAGTTAGAAACTTGGGGGTGGAGTGGTGGGGTTGGGGACCATAACAAACCAAACAACTTAAAAAGAAACTATAATAGTAAACTATGTGGCTTCACTGGGAATACCATTTATATAGTCATAATGCAAAATCTGGATACTGATTTATCAAAACAGTATGAGCAAATTATATTGAAAAGAAGAAGGAACATGTGTGTATTTCAACAGAAAGTCTAATGGGGTGAGAGACTAGCAGTTTATCTGTTCATTCATTTAGAATTAAAGAGACAGATACCTCCAAATTGAAGAAACCATAAAACTGTTGCTATCCCAGAGTACAATGTACTTCCTCTTTATCAGAGAAGCTGCGACTACTTCCAAGAGACCTTAAAGATCAGGCCTGTTGATTGCTGCTATTCCCCCACAGGAGGGATGTAGGGAGGATCTCAGTCAGGCCCATCTGCTTCTCCCAGTTAACTGTATGCACATGTTCCCCAACAGTGCACAGCCTCAATGTCTCAGGGGTGCTAGAGCACAGACAGTGGAAGGGATCTGAGGGACACGTGACCTGTGCAGCTACGGGGATATTGGCATCCATGCTTCGGTGAGACTTTTGGATGGCGTGGAAGCTCTGGGGTCACCCACGCCCCTCCTGTAAGTGCTCTGTAAGCCCAATAAACATACTGGTGCCCAGGCTGGGCTTTGGTGGACTCATACTTCAGTCTGTTGTTTATGCCCTATTAGGAGGGGTTGAGCACCAGGAATCAGGTACAGGGAAGGGTGGGCAGAGACTGCAGTTAGCTACTGAGACATTTGAAAGTCTTTTGACTTAAAAAAAAAGTTAAAATGCTGAAGTTTGTGGTGGCACTGCTTGTGATCCCAAAATTTGGGAGACAGAGGCAGGAGGATCAGGAGTTCTAGGTTAGCCTCTGGAATGAGTGAGACCCTATCTCAAGCCTCCGTCTCCCCGAAGAGAAGCTATCTCCTGCTAAATTAAGATATTTATTTTAAAGAAAAAGTGTGATATAGGAAAACAGTTCAGGCCAAAATCATAGGATTTAAACACAGTTCTCAACAACTGCAAAGTACCAGTTACTAAATACACGAGACAAAGCTGAATAATCGAAGATTCATTCATCTGGTAACTTTAAACATAGTGACTGAACTTTTGGTTTTGAAAGTGCTGCTGTAAACCTAGAAATAAATAAGGGTGGTTCCTGGCTGCAGTTTTACTC
This sequence comes from Arvicola amphibius, assembly GCF_903992535.2. Classification (NCBI taxonomy): domain Eukaryota; kingdom Metazoa; phylum Chordata; class Mammalia; order Rodentia; family Cricetidae; genus Arvicola; species Arvicola amphibius. The sequence continues at coordinate 8,814,549 of NC_052052.2, read as the reverse complement.
TTTTTAAGCCATTAAATCACTAACAAGTGTATTTTAAGTACCTTGCCTTTACTTTAGTGTACACATAAGAGGGATTTAAGAGCATTAACAGGGTGCTGGAGATAGTTAGTGATTATGAGCATTGGCTATTCTGTCAGAGGACTTGGGTTCCATTCCTGCACCTACATGCCACCTCACAACCATCTGTAATTCTAGTTCCTGGTGATCCAATGCCCTCTTCTGTCATCTGTGTGCACCAGACATGTACATGGCACACAGACATACATGTAAAATAAATGAATAGTATCAACACACAAACCAAACAGCTTGGTGATGCTCTCCCTAAAGACTCTTCAAAGTAGTTTGTCCCCAGTTATTCAGCTATTCTCACTTAATACCTATGGCACGCATAGAAACAAGCATTCAATAACCAGTGCCTGTTGTCAATTTGCAATACTACTAAGCAGCTATGTCTGGGGAATCACAAGTCAAGTCAAGAATTGGTGAGCTGAATTAATGGGGTCCCCTACAGTTCAAACAGACACAAAGACCTATCAGAGCTTCCCATCTTCCCTATAAGACAGTGGTTCTCAGCCTTCCTGATGCTGCAGCCCTTTAATACAGTTCCTCATGTTGTGGTGACCCCCAACCATAAAATTACTTCACTGCTACTTCATAACTGTAATTTTGCTCCTGTTATGATTTGTAACGGAAATATCTGATATGCGAGCCCTGTGGGGTCGTGACCCACGGATTGAGAACCACTACTCTAAGGGCTAGGAAAGCACACGTGGCAGTTTAGCTAGTTCTACAGTAGGAGGAAGACAGGTGTCAGTTATTCCCACTGAGGTCAGCTGGTAAAATCTAGGGAGCCCGTGAGCCCTGCCCTGGCCATTTGGCCTTGCTCAGCAAGGCTGACTGGATTCTAGCCAGGATCCCCAGGACCCAAGCTCTTCACAAGAAGAGGTGGGGCTCTGCTCTCCCACTTTGAAGTTTTCTGTGGTCGCTGGGAATTTTATGATATGACCCGGGTCGCCCCTGCCATTATCGATGTTTGAAGTCTGTTTGGGGAAAATGTACCAGGAGCTGACTCCAGTGTGAACACAGAGCAACAGCCTCATAAAAACAGCTTCCCTCCAGGAGTTCAAAGGGTTTATCCAAATGCCGAGGGCTGGCCCTGCTGCACCAGCTTCGCCAGGGCAGAAAGCCACAGAGTGGCCGAGTAATAAACTGTGAAACCAAGACATGGTCTCCCCATCACCTGAGATCGGTTGGGGCTGTGCTAGCCTGACCAAGTGGCCTCTGACAGGACGGACCTAGGCTCTCTGCTCACCACTTACGTTGCCAAAATGAAAGTTTATTGGGTTGGGCAGGTTAAGGCGAAGGACTAAATTAGGCAAATTATTATAAGAGGTCTTTCTGGTATGTGATACAATCTTCCCAATCATTACTTTGAGAAACCTAGTAAAATTCGGGCGCAAGCCAGGAGGCTGACAATGGTTGGCAGGAGTCCAAAGTGGAGCATGGCGTTACTGTTGCTGCCCTCGTATATCCCAGATAAATCCACCATCACTGATATGTACTGTTTATCAGCAAGAGGAGGGATCATCACTGGATTATCCAACAGAACAGCTTGTCAAGGAAATTAACCAGGTACAGGGATACCTGTCACCACTAATGTGTTTGCAGAGTCACTGAAGGTGAGAGGAGGGGACTGTTTTACATTTTTGCAAATCTCTGTGAGTCTTGCTTAATCAAAAACAGCTGAATCCTTATGTCTGCTCCTACCTGCACTCTGTTGGAGGTTCTGGAAAACGCACACTCATTAGAGATTACCAATATAAAACTATTGTGTACCTGTGGCTCATATATAAGTACATGAATATAAGAATTGGGTTATTACAGAGTGGGGGGCTCCCCAGAGGTCCCTGCTCTAAGGCCCCATCCATGCTCAAAGCTTCACTAACTAGAAAGCACTTCCCAGTCTTTATTTAGTCCACTCAGGGTGCTGATTCGTAACACTGTCAACTGACTTGATCATATAAGTCTACTACGGTTGAGACCGTTTCACCCAGAGTATACTGCCACTGAAAATGCGGAACTGATCTGATTTTATTCCTCTCTGATAAGACAAATTAGTGAGAAGGTGAAGGGGACTGTAACACCACCACTCCTCCTGCAAGCTTATGGTCCTTCATCCCTACCACATTTCCAAATTTCCGTTGTCTGCTGTCTGCAGCAGGGGATTGATTCTGTGTAACTCAGAACTCCTTCCATTAAAAGCTCTCTGGGAGAGGGGCTTCAGCTCTACCCGAAGTTCATCTTTAGGAAGAGTCCAATCTCGTCCCAGACAAAGACTCCACTGCAGTAAGGATTCAAAGCTTATGACAGGCAACAAAACCTACACATAATGCCTCTGAGGCCTTGACAGAGGACTCCCACAGGCAGTAAATGGCTGCCTACCCTTCTTTAGACACAAAATACAGACTTCTCTCTGAGGGAACTGTGGGCACTGCTTTGCTGGAAGCTCAGACTACAGACCTCGAATGTTAGTCCTGTGAACTCACTGAACACAGACACGACAGACCACTGTTGGGGAATATTGTTCTCAGGTGTGTGACTTTGTTTCCGCTGCATTTGTTTAACTCTATGAAGCTGCTACTGTGCCTGTCTACAACGCCTGATGGGCCCATGATGCAGACCGCGTCACATGGGGGAACACGAGTCAAAGAAGCCCAAGCTAACTCTGAATAGACTATTCTAAAGTTTTTTCTTTATTAAAAGGGAACTCACGGATCACAGCGAGAAAATAGGAATGGGGTCTGACATCCAGGTGGCTCGCGGGAAGAAGAGAGCAAGTGGGGTGGGACCACAGCTTTTTGATACCCAAAGTCATGCCCCAACCTGGTCCAGCCTCTTAATGACCACTGGCTGAAGAAGGCTCCCCATCATCTCCCCTTTTTGTCTAAATAAGAGAGTTCCAATCATAATACAAAACTATATACAAAAAGGACAAATATCAATATTTGTAATTCTAATTTTTACATTAGAATGTAAAAATTAGAATTACAACCAGCATAAACAATATTAAGCAAGGAGTATATGCTAAATGTTGTAATAATCATTTTATCCTAAAGAGTCTAAGTCTTGTATTAAAAAAAGGCATGGCTAGATCATAAGAGAAAGGTAATTATGACTATCTAATCTTCAACCCCATCGAAGGCCTGAGAAGGGAGATAATATTACTTGAATAGGCAGGAAGTGCAATCAAACAGCTTCTAAAATGTGCAGTAGATGACAGAGACAACTGGCTACCTGGGAAATCACCCAAAGTCTCATTTGCTACGTAGGAGCAACCAACTTTGGCTAAGGCCTAGAGTAACTGACAGACCATTTTCAGAGGCAGGAAAAATTTTCAAAACCATCTTACTCTGTCCTGGCAAGGCTTGGCAGTCTTTTTGAATGGCCAATAGCCAGGAAGGAACAAGGATAGATGGGGCTAGCAGGCAGAGAGAATAAGTAGAAGGAGACATCTGGGAGGAGGGAGAACATGGAACAAGAGAAGAAGGAGAGGAGGACATCAGAGGTCAGCCACCCAGTCAGCCACAGAGTGAGAAGGAAAGTAAGACATACAGAGGAAAGATAAAAGTCCAGAGAAGAAAGGTTCACAGGATAATTTAAGATAAGAAAAGCTGCTAGAAACAAGCCAAACTAAGGCCAGGCATCCATAACTAAGAATAAGCCTCAGTGTGTGACCTATCAGGGAGATAGAGTAAAACGCCATACACCAAACCACCAATGACCAGATTACTGGTTCTCTCTCAAACGGCAGAAGTCCAGCCCATCATGGTGTTTTCTCTGCGCAGGGCATGTCTGTTGAGACACGGGGCCTGAGCTTGAGCCGCACGCTTTCTCTTTCCTAGTTCAGTTGATTTTTACTTTGGGAGCAGGATCGTGCTGTTTCCATGAAGTCAGTCATCCTGGCATGCCAAAAATGGCAAAAATTAGACGCTCTCCTTTCTAGAAATGATTATAATGTACCATGACCAAAAAAGTGGTTTTTCCCCCCTAACAGATAATCTTGCATAAAAATGAGTCATGGGATTTCAGAAATGGAAGGCTTCTCTCAATACATGTGAGCACGAGCACACACCTCGCCTTTCTCTCTCAGCAGTAGCGCTGAGCTTTCCATAAGTCATGCTATAATGAGGACGGCATTGTCTGGGGCCTTTTGAGTGAAGGGGAGTGGAGGATTTAGAGTTCAGCAAGAGGGAAGAAGTCTGTCTCAGAAAATAAGATTTCTCTACTTGTGTTACTGCAAGAGAATTTTAACTTATAAGGCATGAAGGCCTGTTAAGATGTTTCTTAAAAATATCTTCTCCTGTAATTCCCTCAGCCTGAGTTCAGACCAGAGTGAGACAGCCACTGTCTTAACACAGCTCCCAGCATCGCTTCTAGGGCAGCAAGGGAAGACTGAGGCATGTGAAAATGACCTAACTACGTCCACACCTGCTCCCGAGACACCTGGTCTAGCAAGATGAAAGACTGAGAAGCCATGGTTCTCACTGTGTATCCATGAGCAGAAGACACATGAAGTGGGTCATGAAGTCCACTGTGCTTTGTAGGAGACAGGACAGTCCCTTCTCTTTGTTTGAAAGTGATAATGATGTTCTGGCTTCATGAAAATGGGATCTCAGGCGTACTAATAATCATGTCCTACCCTGGCAGAAGGGTACCAGGTTAGTCCACAAAACCACCTAAGAAAGGATGCAGAGCCTCACAGACAAAACACACAGAGAATTCCAGCTTCACCCTGTCAACACCCACATCCACATCCTTGCTCCTGCTCACAGGTCTCATCTGGAAGGTACATGCAGAAATTTAAACAAGTGAGAGGTGGAGCCACAGGCTGAACAACCCAATACATGTCCAGAAGTGTTAATTTTACTGAATACCAAGTGAGAATATTTCCTTCTTAAAACAAACATGGAAAGAATCATAAAATTCATTTGTAGTCTGAAGACCAAACAGAAACTTCCAGAGAAATGCTGACCCTGTTCAGATAAAAGGTCTGTTTTCCCATCTTGAACACAGCTGAAGAAACTGAGAACATGTATGGTTTCATAAACACCTTTCGTTCTATTAGATTTTGCTCTTTGGGAAGTCCCTAAAGGCTCAGGTCAGACCAAGCCTGCTGGGCGCCTCAGTGCAGGGCAGAGGACCCAGCACAGGACCACCACAATCGGGGAAGCTCTGGGAGCAGTTCTTTCTCACTCCTGGGCGCCAGAGAAAAGTACAAACGCTGTACCAAAAAGGATTCTAAGGAAAAGCCATTAGGTTTCCCACCAACCAGCCATTAACATTGTCATTAATAAATTTTGGGTGGTGTCTTGGGAATATTTTTACTGAAAAAGTCAAAGATGCCCCCACATAAATCCTCTCTGTGAAATCAACTCAGGCTTATTCGAAAGCTGCTCAGCAACTGGGATCTGTCTCTGGGTTCAGTAGAGTGTCCTGGGATTCATGAACGTCAGTCCTGATGGCTATATTCTTAAACACTGATCTATCATCATCCTTCAAATTCCCTTCCTCCTTATCTAACTTAAATAACCAGATAAGCCCAACACTCCTGGGCTTTGCTAAATGGGTTTAAATATTTCAAGTTCTGCCAACTCCCATTTCTCCTGCCTTTTGGGGTCTTGACTAAAAAGGTGAAGAAATATTTTGGAGGAAACCCCAGGGCCTGGCTTCATAAATCTCTGTCTTCTACTTTCCCAGCATGCTGTGCTGCTCAGAGTCCGAAGCACACAGAGAAGAAATGTGGGCCCAGGAATGCAGTGCCACCTTCACCCATTGATACCCCCCCACCACCCTCACTTAGAACCATACATTCAGGCAGAGAATCAGACAAACACAAGGCTGGCTGCCCTGCTTGGCCTGGTTTGCTCAGAGGGTGGCAGTTGCTCTCCCGTGGCATCAACGGCTCCACAGGCATCTGTGCCATTTTTACAAACTTTACTTGAGAACAGATGAATGTGGCCTACTCTGCGCAGACTAAAAGACGCACCCTGAGCCAGCAGAACACTGCCTTGGAAAAAGCTTCCTGTTTCAGTTCCAAACCACACATACTTGTAGAGTTAACAAATGCGGGGGAGGGGGGTTACTGGTCTACAACATGGACGCAGGGGCCAGAGGCGCTGCTGTCCTCCGCCCTCTTCTCCCCTCCCCCATTGCCTTCCTGAGGACTGTTTGACTGCATGGGAACACGGAAAAAAAGTCAGGTGGCTGTCTTTTTGGAATGCCCAACAAGGAGAGGAACTTAGAAATATTTTAATATGAAAGGACATAAGGAGGGGGTGGGGGTTCCCTATAAATAAAGCCATGCTCAAATAAACATGAGAAGGAGCCAGTGTTTCCTGTAAAGCTACTATGCCGATGGATTACTGGAAAGAGCACTCGTTCACAGTTTTATGACTTACTTTGCTATCATCTGCTCAAAAGTTGGGTCATTTAAAACATAGATGGCTGAGATCTAAGCCTTCAATGGGATGAAATATGGCAAAGGAAGCAGAGAGTCTCTTCCAAGTGCAGACTCAGAGGCAGAACTCTTGGACTCTTGGGTTCTGTTCCTGGCGAGCTCCCTGGGCTCAGGTCAGTCTTCGGTCAGAATCTCACTTTTAATCCCTTCAAATCATTTGTTAGTCCCTGTTGTCTAAACAGTGGGGAAAAACCCTGAGTAACACCCCTGGATCCTGTTCAACCAACTGGGATGGCTGGATGGATGTACCTCACTTCCAAGAAGCCAGGGTGATTTATCCCTTGGGTAGCGTCAGGATATTCGAGAGACCCCAGTGTTATCGGATCAAAGCCCAGAGAGGAGGACACGTTTCTCCACCTGCAGGGAGCTCTGAGCATGACCTGAAGATAACATTGCCCATCTTCATTGTAGCTCTTCATGACTTCTATATTAAAAATAACCCTGGTTGGGCTTCACATCCTTGGAAGGCAGACGTAATAGACAGGTATATCTAATCTCTTATTTATAGATGGAAAATGCTGAGGCATGGGCAGGCTAGAGATCAAACCAGCGAGTCAAGGTTGGGACTCTACCCTGCTGTTTTCTGGGTCAAGTGCTCTGTTCACACAAACACATGGCTTCTCATTAATAACCTGAACCTAGACAAACATGCAGAGGGAACCCAGTGTTAGGCTACTGCTGGCCCTTCAGAAGACCCTGCTCCACCTCTGCAGTACAGTAGAGGGCACCGTGATGGATCTGCTGGCCAGTGTGCATGGCTGCTGTGGTTTTCCCAGCCACCAGCCCTGCCTGTGGGAGCTGAGAGGACAAGACTCAAGCTGGTAACTCCTCCTCTGAGTGGCCCATGCCCAAAGGCCCTTCACTTAGTTCTGTGGCTTGTTTCTAGGAGAGTTACTGCCCAAGCAGGGTGGTCTACAGCAAAGGTTGGGCTGGGGTCAAGGGATGGGTTGCCTGAATCTGGCTTTACCATTTAGAGCCAGCTGTGTGGCTGTGGATAACCACAAGGCTTTCTGAACTGTCTATAAGTGAAGCTCAAAGATGAGTGGGACTGGCCAGATGGAGGCCTCTAGGCAACGTTGGGACTCTATAAGAAGCTCTGTCTGCTTGGTCTGTTCTGCCAGGCTCCCCTTTGGGGACTTCCTCTTCCCTGATCAATCCTTACTTGCACTTCAAGGCTTCATCTCTAGAAGAAAAGTGTGTCCTGACTCTGCAGACCTCTGGACCATTTCCCGGCCTGCACTTCTGCTGATCAGACCTATCACTACACTATCTTTGCATCACTATCAGGTCATCTAGCATCATTCTGCAAATCATTATTTACATGGTAGTTTGTGTCTTCTGCCCTGATTAATCCTGAGCGGTCCAAGGCTAGGGGCAGTCTTATTCCCTGCTGTATTTTCAGCCTAGAGTTCATAGGAAATTTTCCATCAACATTACTGACTGGAAATGAATGAGTGAATCACAGAAAGCAGATGGCACCAAGTCAAACTTTCTGTGAAGTGCTGGATAACTGGGAAAAATGACAAGACTAGCTCTATTCCTACAGCACCATGGTGCCACGATGTGTACTCCGAGAGAGAATACAAAACCTCCTGAAGCTTGCAAACCAGCGCTGTGCAGTCTTAACTTTTGCAGCATAGAAACCATCTTTTTGTTTGTTTTCTGAGACAGGGTTTCTCTGTGTAGCCCTGGCTGTCCTGGAACTTGGTCTAATACAAGACAGACCTCAAACTCAGAGATCTGCCTGCCTCTGCCTCCCGAGAGCTGGGATTAACCATCTTTAAAGATTTCAATGTTTATTCATGTGTAAATGTGGGGAGAAAATGTCTGTGCATATGTTACGGCTCATAGAGTCCAGAGAACACACCCTGGAGGTGAAGTTGCAGGTGGCAGTGAGCTGCACAACACAGGTGCTGGTACTGAACTTGGGTCCTCTCAAAGAGCAGTACATGGCTCCTGACCACTGAGTCACCTTTCCAGCACCTCAAAAAAAATTTTTTTTGAGCAAACAAACCAATCTCTTGATATTTTAGGGTTTTAATAAATAAATAATTGTTCTTTGAGATGTTTGGGTTCTTTAGTTGTATTTTCACTTTATGTTAGAAGAGACTTCTTGGGCTTTGGGTAGAAATAAAGAACTAGCTAGAAACACTCTGTACTGCCTGCCTGTCCTCACTACTGTATGCATGCCTCAAAAGAGACGCCAGGGCTGGTTTAGCTTTGTACCTGAGAACAGAATGCAGCTTCCGGTGTCAACTAAACTCCACAACTCTCAACACTTACCCCCACACCACCGCCACCAACAGCCACTTCCAGATGGAAGAACGAACGTATCACAAGTTCTGGTCTATAATCACAAGCACTTTCCCTACTGAGACAACACAGCACTCGATGCGGCTCCCTGGTAACAGACTACGGCATTCCTTTTAGTTGGGGTTGACATCACTTTAAATCTTATGGAAGGAGCAACAGGTGTGGGCACAGCCCAGCATCTGAAAAGATGCAGTGCTTTACCTGGGGAACATCAACTATCTGAGCTGCAGTGAATTCCCTATGGACATAGTGGAGCCCACTGGGAACAGCACCCTCCTTGCCTCTCTGGAAAAGGGAAACTAAAACAGACCATTAACCAAACAGCTAAGTTAAAGTGCTGAGTTCTGTGGGATTTGGCACTATCAGGGCCATCTCTGATTTCTAGTCCTAGTTGGTGTCAAGACAATATACCACAGCAGAACCTCCAACTTGTGGGAGTGTGGAAAGCTAAGAGAATACCCCTCCTGATGAACTGCAATGGCATGTGCTTTAGAATTACGCTGGGTCTAAGAGCAAATACCACCAGCCTTCAGCAAGCTGATGGGCATGAGAGGCACAATTAGCTTGGGGAAACGTCTAACAGTGTAATAATCCTAGTTTTGACCTCTCTGATGAAAGACCCAGACACTGTCTTCTCTTATCAATCTAGTATCATGCATGTATGGAAAACCACTTGCCACTTTTTCTGTAGGGGGGTGGAAGGAGAGCAGGATTCATGCAGCCCAGACTGGCCTTGAACTCCTGATTCTTCACCTTCACCTCCCGGGGCTGGGGTTACAGTCACACGCTATCCTTTCTTCATGCCTTGATGTGCCTCCTTTTCACAGACTTTTATTGCACATGTCAGACATTTCTGCTACATGTACTGAAGTTAAACAAGATATAACTAATGCAGACAGCATATCATTAAACACATCACTATGGATTAGAGGAGCCTCAGACCTGGGCTCAAAAGTAGCGATCCACTCTCGCCATGACCACTGACCTGGGACCACTGAGTGTGGCTGTGTCTCTCACTGCCTGGGCTGTTTCAGATGCAAAATCCAGGGCCCCTGCCACTGGCTTGGTCACAGTGCCCACCAGTCCCTTGCCAAGACCAGATATGAAGCCGCTGACACCTCCTTCTGTCTTCACGCCCTCCACTGTTGAAGTGATGACGCTGGTCAATCCACCAATGATACCTAGCAGAAAACAAAACAAAAACAAGGGTTTCTGTGACCTGGTCAAGGACAAAACCAAAACCTTTTCAAACCCAACTCCCAGTTCATGACTCTGGAATAATAAAGGCAATATGTTGATCTCTAGACAGGTCAAAGTCAAGGGACCCAGGGATTTGTTTAGGAAGTCCAGAATCAGAGGATGTTGCACTAGGCTGTGAGTTAGAAGAAACAGGTGCCCTGGATAATTAAAACAAAACCTTGGGCTAGGGCTGCATTAAGAGTTTGGAGGGTAGAGTGCCTGCCTTGTGCACAAAGCCTGGGTTCAGTCCGCACTGCTACATAAAACCAGGCACAGTAGCACACGCTTGTAATCATAGCACTTGGGAGGTGGAGACAGAGAACCAGAAATGCAAGGTCATTTGAATTCAGCTACATAATAAGTTCAAGGCCAGCCTTGAAGAAATGAGATTCTGCCTCAAAAAAAAAATATATCATTAGTCAATCAATTAAGGAAAGAAAAGGCTGGAAAGTTAGTGGTGGCCTTTTTTTTTTTTTTTGTTTCCTATTCCAATTCTTTGGCAGCATATAGGCAATAATGAAAGAGAGGATACAGACAAAGGGATGAAGCAATGGAAGACTGGAAAACAGGGTCCTTGGGAAAGATTTGAGATCCTTTGAAATATAAGGCAGAAGGCTAGCTAACTATGTGTTTCAGTTTTCCCTGAATACTGTGAGAACAGCCAATACCACCAAATGTTTGACATGGCTTCTATAATACTGATATTTGCTGAGACCATTAGAGTAAATGATGAAGAATGCATTAAGGCACCCCAAATAATTCATTAAGGCTGCCAAGGCTAACCAGGACCCTGGGGATTATGTCAAGATTAAAAGACCAATCGAAGTGAAAAAGGCATGCAAACATTTTAAAAGCTGACAGCAATGGTTGACGCAGGCCCAGAAGCAGCCACAAGTTGGCAAAGGCTAACGAGGTCACAGGCATTGCAGGGAAGAGGCAGGCACTGTCCAGTGAGCATTTCCAGGACTTGGGCCAGGGACACTCACAGGATGTTTACCCTCTGACAGTTGGGGTGTGAGGAAGCTCTCTGCACTCTTCAGCTCTAGTGAGACAAATCGGGAAAGGAAACTGGCTGGGTGAGAAAGTACTAAGAACTCAAAGCATTTCTTTGGATTTGGGGTCCTGTTGCTCCAGTGAGGCAACATCCCTATCCTAACCTTTGAACAGCATTCATGGCCGAACAGCCAGGACTTAAGGGACAGACGTCAATGGACCTGGGTCAAGCAAGACTCCAGGTTTTATTTATTTATTTATTTATTTATTTATTTATTTATTTATTTATTTAGAGAGGGAGGGAGGGAGGGAGGGAGGGAGGGAGGGAGGGAGGGAGAGGGAGAAGGAGAGAGGAAGAGGAAGGGAGAGAATGAGAATGCATATGCACTTGTGGTTTGTGTGCACACATGCACACACATGCACACACACAAGCTGAAGCACATACAAGAAGTCAGAAAACAATTTGCAGGACTTAGTTCTCTCCTTCTGCCATGTGGGGCCTGGCTATTGAATGCAGGTCATCAGGTGCTGAGCCATATGATCTGCCCTAGGACTCCAGCTTTCAACCCAGACTGGATAGATTCTGGTCTTCTTATCATGGGAGCCTTTTCCTCCTAAAGGAGATACACTGCCCAGAGCTTAGAGTGTCCTCTTGGATGAGGCGGCACAGATTCTAGTCTCAGACTGGCCTAACTGGCTCCTGGAAGGGCTATGTATAGCATCGGGACAATCCTTGATTGGAGGTGACTTTGCCACTGTGAACAAATCACCCAGCTTCTTAGGACATGGTTGTGTTCATCCAAAAAACAAGGTCAGTCACCTCTCTCTGAAGAAAGAATAGCAATTAGATACTTATAACAGTTACTGCATTATCATTGTAGTTAATAAAGATGATTAAATCTTTACTCCTGAATGATTATTCTGAACTTCACTTATCCCAACTTTCCATCTAGCCTGATGCTCTGGGAGTTGCTCGCCACCTTTAGAGCTGATGAGCCCCAGCAAAGCAAAGATATCTTCCAAAGCTCCCACTACAATAAACACTGAATCCTGAACATAGGATTAGTCATGCTTACACCATTATAAAATATTATCTCCTGTTTCAAATGCAGACAATTGGGACTGATAAATGTGGGACAGTCATGGTATCAATGATTCCTAGGATCTAATCAAACCTGCCAGCCATTGCTGAGCAAGTACTATGGGCCAGGGGACTCTGGATGCCCCTTTGCTTCTTTGACACTCAGTCCATCTGACAGCAAGCTACACACCACTGGCCATATGGCCAATGAAGACTGCCACAGGTACTTGCAAGACTATGAGCAGGAAGTATCTAGAGAAGATCTGGGGATAGCACTTGGATCTGTGAAGCTGAAGGACCAAGTGGTTGAGGAACATTGGTGGAAAAGTTGACTTTTGGTCAATAATTGGTGGCTAAGAGATGACATCCATCACCTGCTTTGCAATTACATGACTTTATAATCTGTGTCTTACAGATGCAGAGACACCAAGGCAATATGCCCAGCAGCCACCTTTATATCTCAGTTTCTTTGGAAGGGACAAGTGGCGAGCATCAGGCAGTCATGTGTATGAGTGTGTTCATGCATGCTGAGGTCAGAGGTCAATCTCAGGTGTCATCCACTTGTGGTTGTTGGTGGAGAATGTGTCCTTTCACTTGACTGGCTGGCTGTCAAGCCCCAGGGATCTACCACATTTGGCTTTTGTCGTGGATGCTGGAGACTAAACTCAGGCCTTGGTGCTTGCCTGCCATGCCAGCACTTCTACTGGGCTGTCTCCTCGGCCTCTGAAGGTAGTCTTAAAGCAGCAGGTTCAGATTCTAAGAGGAGATGGCAGGATCATACTTGATGCCCTCGGAAATGGAAACTGGAGAACCAGGAGGAAGTGCGATGTGCACAGCAACCTGAAGAGGGACGAGGACTTCAGGAAAAGGGTGGGTGAGGGGCTAGCAGGCTCACCAAGACACCTCACCAGGACTACATGGCTAGCGGGCTCACCAAGACACCTCACCAGGACTGCGTGGCTAGCGGGCTCACCAAGACACCTCACCAGGACTATGTTGTTGCCAGCTTTCTTTTCCCCTTGCACCAAGATGTTGTGTATATAAAGGCACTTGTGGCAGAAGGGACATTCTTCTCCAGCCCGCCTACAAGTGACTTACCATGAGCCAGGCCATGGATGCCGGCGACGAGGTGTTCTCCACTGGTGGCTGCATGGTACCTGATGTACTCTCTCTCAGACTGGTGCCGATTGTCCATTGTCTTCCCAAGGCCATCTGATAGCGTCCCTGCAAACTGGAACAAATTAAAAACAAAGAGGAGTTTTAAAGCCTCAGTATTATTTTTCTATTAAATCAATCTCTTCTCTCACTCTTAGCTAGGCGTCAGTAAATTATGATTACAGAAAGACTAACTGCTGAATTACACACATTGTCTCAACCAGGAGGGTGGCTCTCAGGACCCTGGGTGGCAGGCACAGGGAAACAAGAATTCCCTCAAAGCATTTACACACCGGTTCCACAATACAACCCAACCCCCCAGAAAAAGTTTACACGCAAAATATTCTAAACTCTGAAAGTTTGTGAGCACTGATAAAGCACTACGAGTGGAAATTCCACGCCGTGCCCATCTGAAGGACTGCAGTCAGATGCTGATACACCAAAACCACGAAACAGTCACCTGTGAGTGCCTATGAAACCCAGATGAATTTCTCATCTAAACCTTGTCTCCTTCCCAGGAAATCTCACATGTAAACAGTCTTGAAGCTGGAAAATCCAGAAAGTTTAAAGACTTATGGGCCTAAGTGTTTCAGGTAAGAGCTCCTTTATGTGAATCCCTGAAAATCTATTGAAGGTATGGAAGCTGGAAAGATGGCTTATTGGATTGAAGCACTTGAAGAACAAGCACAGGGACCTGAGTTCAAATCCCTATGGCCCATGTAAAAAGCCATTACTGTTGTACAGATGCCTGAACTCCAGGGCTGTGGCAGTTGTTAGAAAGGTTAACAGCAGCCTTGAACTCATGACTTCAAGTGAAAATCCATCTTCTCCCACAAATCACAGGATCTTATCTACCCTGGCATACTTTGGCCAGAGATAGCAGGGTTGCTGGGGCTTGCTGGCCATTGGTCTATCCCTGGGCTTAATGAGGGGCCCTGTCTCAAAAATGAGATAGAAGTTGATAGAGCAAGACATTTCCTCTGGCCTATGCGTACATGCACAGGCACACACTTGTGCACATGCACCATAAACACACGCTCACACACATACACACAATTTTTTTAAAAAAAATTTAAGTTAAAGGTTTATATAAAATGGCCAGGGGTAGGGGGAGAAGAAGTGAGGGTTGGAATTCTTTCATATTAAGGACACAGCCCTTTGTGCTAAGAACCAGATGGCTTCAAGGCAGAAAACATGCCAGATTACTGCTCTAGGGTTTCGTATGGAAATCTCTGGAGAGCTGGGGAAAGGCGCGGCTTGGTGGAATGTTCACCAGCATGCCCTGAGCACAGTGTTCGATAGGGAAGAGAAAAGGTGAGATAGAGCTCCTTTAAGCGCTACGCATTTGTTCACTCACTCGGCAGTCACCAAGTGCCCACCCGGGCACGGAGCCCCATTTATCAAAGGAGGAAAAGCAGGTGGGTGAAAAGACGAACAGCAGACTCGAACCTATGACTTCGAGTGCAAACCCACCATCCCCCACAAACCCGAAGATTTTATTTACCCTGGCTTACTTTACCCAGAGAAGTTGTCTCATCCATCAAAGCTGGATAAAAAGAACATAAAACCCTGTTTTGTCACCAGACAATTTGAAAAAGTTTAGCCTGACAGTTAATAAACAGCAGGGTACTTATCCTCATCATTCAGGCATACAACGGGAAGGGTATCAAATATATAATTAACCTTCTCAGGAAGGATCTACCAAAACAACTGGTTTAAGTGCCAATGACCCAGGACTCACCTCTTAGAAAACTCACAGGAATATTATTTAGATATTCAGCCCAATGAGGAGATTATAGGTCAATGGCCTACCTGGAAGACCCAGGAGACTAGGCAGGCATCTGAGGGCCAACTTCATTCTGAATTGATGGGGGTGGGGCGAGGAAGGAGGACTTCTGGGTGTGGGTGAGGTTCTGTCCTGGAAGTCATCAGTGGAGGCTTCTTGACATGAGTGCCAGGTGAGTTCTGGACTCGGGATGAAGTATCAAAAGTGCTTCCTGGCGCCAGTTATGGGAAAGCTCCTCCCACTTCCTTACCTGCACCCCCATGCTGATGTGATCAAGGGCATCATTGGCACACCCTCCTGAAATCTGATCCCCATCACAGTTTGCTTTTCAGCCCCACCTTCTCCATCACTCTACAGTTAGTTACAGAAATAAAGTTAATGGAAGTTAACCTGATGACTTCTTTTAGGACAACGAGAGGAACCTTGGGAGGTTGCAAAGCCATTACTGTGGATGGTGAAGGACAAACTTTGTCCTTGGAGAGCCATCACGGCCAGGAACGTGCACGTTGGCCTGAGTCAGATAGCAGGCCCCTCTTGGGCACTGTGGGAGCTTTATGCTCTGAGCCTCCATTTGCACTAGGATGAGGCAATGGTACTTACTTCACCATGTAGCTGGCAAGATCAGCAGTAGTAACATGAGGCCTGGTACCCAGCTAGCACTCCCACCATTAGTTAGCTGCTAGTCTAAGGACAATCATCACCCTTTCAAAGGCTCAGAACTGTGGCCGGCCACACTAGCATTTAACTTTAACATCCATACTTCACAGCAGATAAACACAAGTCTCCAAACCAAGTTCTCAGAGCAGGACCACCTATAAAGTTAGAGTGCTCTGTGGATGCTGTCCAAAACCTTTCAGCTCTAACTTCAAGTAATCTCCACAGCGCATGTCATTACAAGGCACTGAGTCTGGGCCAGCATGGACTCCGCTGGGAAGATAAACACTGGCCTTGGAGCCTGTGATGCAGCCACGGGTCTCACCGCAATGACAGAAGTGACCTAAAAGCATTGGCCAGTACTGCAGATCTGGAGTGTTAACCCTCAGTCTGTGCCAAAGTACCAGAGGTGGTAAGATGACAGTTGTGCCGGCATCTGCAGGGCAGGATGCGCTAAGGCACTGAGGCCGCCTTCAGCATCCTGCCCAGCTAGAGAAGAGTAAGCACTGAGAAGAAAGTGTGAGTGGAGGCCACTTTACCTTTTGTGACAAACAGTTGACAAGAATAACATAAAAGCCAACTTTTCTTCCTGAGAAAATATGGGACATCATCGAGGAAGATGTCCAGCATGACCCTGTCTCTTCCAAAGCCCCTCTATTAAACCAGTTAGATACTTGAGGCTCAGGAGGGAGCCCATGGCAAAGCTATCACTGGCACCTGGCTCTGCTACAGTTGCCTTGCATCCAGCACCAACAAGCTCCTAGGGATTCTCTGTATAAAGGCTAATCCCCAAGAGAAGGTCCACATCTCAAGGAAAGATCATTCTCCATCCCAAATGCCAGATTCTTCCAGATGCTTATCCAATGCTTCACTTTTTATTTGTTTTGCTTCTGAGACAGGGTCTCTCTATGTGATCCTCCTGCCTCAGACTATAGGCATGTAACACCATACTTGGCCAGGAATCTGACTTTTCTTATTAAAGATGTCTACACCTAAGTCAATTTACTAGTCTCACTTTTCTGCTATAAAACCTAAAGTGCAGGTGGTGGTGGCAGCACACGCCTTTAATCCCAGCACTCAAGTGACAGGGGCACGTGGATCTCTGAGTTCAAGGACAGCCTGGTCTACAGAGTAAATTCTAGGAGCCAGGGCTACACAGAGAAACCCTGTCTCAAACAAACAAACAAACAAACAAACCCTATTTTTGCAAGACATCTAGACTTGCTGTTTGTCACCTCTGAGTAGAAAGCACGAAGAGACAGTCACGGGCTACTGTTATGAAGATCTGCCCTCCTGAAAAGCAGCCTTTTAGTTTGGTTTTGATACGGCCCTGTTGTAGCTAGCGTACTGCTCTAGAACTCCAATTCCTCCTACCTCTATTCTCAAATACTGGGATTAGAGGTTATGTGGCATCTTGTCCAGCAGAAAGTTGCTTTGAGAATAGAAAAAATGTAGATAATAAAGTCTGTGACCTGAGAAGACCTGTGCCAATGGGAGGCTGACCAGCTCTTACGAATAGAGACACGTTACACAAAAGAAAGCAAAATCAGACAGGCAACAGGCACAGCGATCAAGACCGTGTCCCATCACCTTGGGGACAATCACATGGCCATCTTTAAATACACTTCTTATTCCCATCCAAGTGGGCTGATAAAATACACCACCATCTCTCCCTCACAGACAGAAGGCTGACATGCAGGCTGTCAGGGGGAGGGGATTCTAGGATCATTCCTCTCTGTGTCCACAGCCTGGTACTTGTTATGGCTGGGAAACATGCCCTCATCATGCCCTCAGCTCAGCTTTGAAGGGGGCCGCCAACGGGGTGGTGACACAAGAACTACAGTCCGTGCTGGGGTGATCCGCCTGGCCAGGTGCAGTCCTTGTCTCTCTGTCTTGATAGAATCAGTGCCGGAGTCTAGCATCCAGAGTATTCAGAGATGACTCTCGGAAGTTCTTGGGGAAAGGATGAGTCTTCAGGTTATGAGCAACTTCAGCTTGGCTGTGTGGCCACTCTAACAGGCAGCGGTCCAACACAGTGAGAGCCACTGGGCCACCTGGAGGCAGTCAGAAGTGGATTCTGTCTCCTGCCTTCAAGGCCTCGGCCCAGAGATGTCTGAGTGTTTGTGGTATCACAGAAAGACGATCACACTGGAGTTCAAATTCCTGCTTGTGACACACAATAGCAGAGGGACCGTGGACAGCAGCTTCAATCTTAGCTCCAAAATATTTATTATAACTATCACTTCCAAAGTGACTCAGTGAGGCTGGACAACGTGGCACACAGCACTGACCACAGCAGAGATACATAAGGGACACTGGGTAAGACAGTGCTGAGCGGCCTCGACCTCTGTAAAATAGGAATAAACACATTCTACAGGGCTGCTGTGGCGTGACAGAGGATCCTCTAGTGTGATGCATGCTCTCTACGGAGGGACCTAACAGCTCTGGAGCAGTCCGCACCAATGGGCAAGCTACTGGGACCCAGGAGGTCATCTGGAAAGGCACCACTCTGGTGGTGATAATGAAAACCTCCACAGCAGAGAAGACTTGAAGAGTTAAGTCAATCGAGCTCATTAAATTAAAAAAAAAAAAGTTCAAGCCTACGAAAACACTTAAAACTTCAAGTGAACGTCAGCCTAGCTAAGGTGCCAAGAACAGAGTGTCCTTCAGAAACCTGCTCACGCACTTACAGTGGGCTCCCCTTCTGCAGCTGAAGGAAGCGTCAGCACTCGCCACACTTGTGCATTTTTAAGTTCTATAAAGCAGTGTTTTCAGCACAGGGTAAAAACCTCAGAAGTCTTCAAGATGCCCATTCTTCTGAACTGCTAACATCAGTCCTCCAAAACAATCCCGCCATCCGTATGCACGGAGACACTACGAGGTAGCCTGGGTTTGCGTGGGGACCTGGCACTGAACTGCAGACTTCAGAAATTTAAGAAGACGGTGGAATGGCATGAGGGAGGAAATTCACACTGTGTCCCTCAGTTCTGTCCTGTCCATTTCCCTGACCCTTTCATGATACTCAGCAAGCATGGGTGCCAAAGGTATTTGGCTGGTGTAAGAGGAGCCTAAGCTTCAGTTTCTCCCTGTTCTCTGAGGCTCTTCTTTCAGTTCTTTACTTAATGGAATGTTCCTCCTTAAGAACCTTACAAACCGCTGGTGACAGTATCTTCCTTGTCACCTGCATTTCACAGGAAAAAAGATAGAAGTAACAGGAGGCTGTGGCACGGGGGAGAGGTCTTCTCTTCATTCAAGGACAAGGCTAGACAGCTGCACATGACCAGCTGAGCTCCAAGTCCCCTAGGCAATGCTCAGGACACACAATCAGAAAGGCCATCCACATGCTGTGTGGCAAGCAGGCGGGGGCTCTGTGTGGTGCTGGAGGTCAGCATGCAGGAACAGAGCAGTGGCATGTGCCTGTCACTAACAGCCCATTACAGTGCGAGTCACCAACTTGTCTGGACCTCAGTTTATCCATCTGCAAGTTCCTACTCTAGAGGGTCCCTTGAGGGGTTGCAGAAGTAATTAAAGCAGAATGCTGGGCCCAGGGTCTGCCCATCAATTTTAACAAGTTTCTCAGAAGCAGTTTAGGACTTTAAATTCCAGAACAGTTTTCGACTCTGCTGATAGCTAGCCAGAAAACCTGCTTCAAGGCAGTTAGGACCTGAATCACTTCAAAACAAAGGTCCTAACTATTCCCTTCTGTTCAGTATCATTAAAACAGCTGCAGTACAAAATCATTCTGGGGCTGGAAATGTCGCTCGGTGGGACAGCTCTTGCCTAGGCTCAATTGCCAGCACAACACACAATCAGAAAAGAGGAGAGGGAAGGGGAGGGAAAACATTATTCTGTGAGTTTTGTCTTGACATTGAACCTTTCTGAAATATTTATAAGCAGGAAAGTTAAGGAAATAATGACCCTAAGCCAGTAAGTAACTGTTTGTCATTGACAAAATGCAAACCAAACAGCTATCTGTCACTTGGCCAAGGGTAAGGGGTGGGGTAAGTGGGGACACACATTGAAAAAAAAGGGCAAGGGATAAGTTGGTGTTTGGTGAAAAGGGGCTATTTAGGAACCCCAGATTTCTCTCTACAGAACACAGAGCAGGTTGTCTCCAGTTACAGTTCTACGTAGTTACAATTCTATGTAGTCCAGAGGACACAGGCCTGGCAGGGGAACTGAGAACAGTAGGGCATTTGAAAGCTGGGCTAGACACTCACTTTGTGTCAGTGGCACCTCCAAGCAGTGACCTTGCTTTTCCCCTCCTCCATTCTCTGGACTCTTGAGGTCCTCCAGCCCTGGGATGTGTCCTGTGTAGCCATTTCATGGACAAACACTTATCGGGACAGGCCACTCCCTCTCATTTAGAAACAAAGTTATCCACAGGCACCCATTATCTCAGCGCACAAGGTCTAAAGGCATCCAGTAAGGTCCAGCCTCGAGACTGCCCTGGGGGTAACTGGTCTGAGGCACACACCAGCTGAACTGGCGAGTCTCTGCGGTTCTGCAACTGTGACCCAGTTATGAACTCAGATGTTGTTTCAGATTAATCTGGAAGCTCAGAGCGGTTTGAAGCACTTCCATAATAGGATTTGGCTTTTTCTGTCAAAAGGACTGGTAGGGGTTGCTGTAAGCCTGAAGGCATGGAGACAGCAGAATGGAGGCAGGCTTGGGAGAGTGACCTCAACAGACCAGCAGAAGGGGCTCAGTTAAGGCCTAGGGTTTTCCCATATGGATTTCGAGAATCATGTAGGCAAGATGCCTTGTTGTTTTTTATATTTATTTAAAAATTACATTGATTGCCAGGTATGGTGGCACACACCTTTAATCCCAGCAGTTGGAAGGCAGAGGCAGGTGGATCTCTGTGAGTCTGAAGCCAGCATGGTCTACATAATGAGCTCCAGGACTGCCAGGGTTATGTAAAAGAGACCTTGTCTCAAAATAAAAACAAAAATTACATAGATTTATTTCTTAGGGCAGGGGCTATATATGTGCTAGTGTATGTGTAAAGCTCAGAGAAAAATTTGTCAGAGTAGTTCTCTTCTTCCACTATGTAGGTACAAGGGATCAAACTCAGACGTCACTAAACTTGGTGGCAATCCCCTTTACCTTCTGAGCAATCTCATGTGCCCATGTGCCCCTTAAAGGCAGTCATGCATGTATGCCTGGTCCTGCAGTGGCTTTCCTGGCAGAGGACTCAGTCTCCACATACCCACTGCCGAGAATCCTGTGACACAGAGGAAAGCTGAAGGGGGCTCCGGACAGGTGTGCCATCTTAATAGGATTTGCAACAAATACCAAAGACTCTTGCCCAAGCGCTGAGCCAGATTATGAGAAAAAAATATCCTCTGTAGTAGCCACATCATGATGCCTATGTAGGTAGGCATACTAGCTCCACTCTAGGGAGGTACGAGGACTTCATTCTATTATTATTATTATTGTTGTTGTTGTTGTTGTTGTTGTTATTATTTTATGTGTATGGATGTTATGCCTCTAAGCATGCCTGCACACCACATGCATGCAGTTCCCATGGAGATCAGAAGACGGTGTTGCATTCCCCTGGAACTGGAGTTACAAGTGGTTGTGAGGAGCTTTGTGGGTGCTGGGATATTGAACCTGGGTCCTCTGCATGAACAGCCAGTACTATTACTGCTGAGTTGTCTCTCTAGCCCTGTCACACAGACTCTGAAAAGTGTCCCAAGTCACCTCTGACACTAACTAGCAGTGACTAGAACTGAAAAAAAAAAAAAACACCTTTAGAAACTTTCTCCCGAAGAACAGTATCTTGATTCATGGGACAAAGAAGAAAATTTTGTCAAAAATGACTTAGTGGGACCTTAGCTAGACAAGGCCTCCTCCTGTGAAGCTACCTGGTGACAGTACCTGTGAAGAGGCCTAGTTCAGTCCTCACAACAGAAGGACGACCACAATTCCCCACTTCTCAGAAGAAAGCAGGAAGAGTGTGAGAATGGCCAACAGAGACGTGCTATGTGTGGCCTCCCTCAACATGGCTTGTCTAGAGAGGGAACTCAGCCAGAGGCTATTACCTCTATAGGAAAATGCCTTTCAGAATAGCGTGAAGCACATACAGAGACTCAAGACACACACTGTTCCTTGTGGAGAAGTGAAGCTGGCAAACTCCAGAACTCCTGGGTCTAAAAGAGGTTATCAAAGTCTATCCAGGCTCCTTGCTTCCTTCTCCCCACCCTAGCAGGTCCTCTCGGCTTCCCAGAACCCTTAACTCACTAGCAACAGCAGATTACTCCCAGGGAAAGCAAGCAGTTTCTGAGAACGTATTAACCTGTTTGGGGGTGGCATGTGTGGACAGAACCTGCATTTTGGAAAAGCCATGCACAGAGACATTGCTCACTTCAGGCAGTGTCTGGGGAAGTGACTGGTGACCAGGCATGAATGTCCACTGAAAACTGCCCTTAGCCTCTGGGAAAGTAAGCAGCTTAGTCCTTCCTTTAGAAAGGGATGGGGAGAGCAGTTGACCTAAGGTATTGGATTAAGTCTCATCTACTTACTTGAGAAGCTTGAGGCCAGACTCAGGTGAAAACACGAAAGAAAGTTCTTGGAAGATGGGCCCAAATGTCCCCAGCCTGCAGGTGAGGAGCTTAGGTATTTGCTAAGAACACTGAGGAAGCCCTGGTTTGCCCAGGACCTGGGGTTACAAGAGTGCTTGCTTCCTAGACACCCATCTTTTCACTGGAACCTTGCATCATGGGAAGGGGGAACTGGCTCATTTTTAAAGGGCACTAATGTGCCAGGCATGATGATGCAAGCTTGTAATCCCTGCATTAAAAAGGCTGAGGCAGGAGGATCATGAGTTTGAAGCCAATTTGGATTAAAAACAATAATAATAATGAGTTCAAAAATCAAAGGATACAGATGTGGTAGCACAGCCTGCGATCCCAGTTACTCAGGAGACTGAGGCAGAATGACTGCTCTACGAGGATGAAGTTCCAGGCCAGCCTGACCAGCAGTCCAAGACCTCCTCTCAGAATATGGTTTTCATCCCAATCGTGCCATCTTCATGACCTGATCATTCTTAAAGGCTCCCACTGCTAATAAAGTCACCTTGCAGGTGAGGAGCCATACGTAAAATGGAGGTGGGGATGCAGACCGGGCATGAGCAGTCGATCCTTGGCATATTTCTCCAAGTCTTCTAGTGGCGACTCATTCTACCCATGGTTAGGACCTAAGTTTAAGATTTGGGTGGTGAGAGTGGGCACAGTCATGCTAAGAAAGTCGGGGCCAGGAGTAGATCCTGACAGCCTGGGAGGTTTGCACCAGGGACTCTTCCTTGACCATATATGGCAAGGAGCCCAACTTGGAGCCTGAGTCAGGCCCCAGCCGGCCTCCCAGCTCAGTTGCTGGGCAAATGACTCCAGTGTTAAGACTCTAAGCACTAGAGATTATGGGCTCCAAGAAGTCACCAGGAAGCTATCTGGTCTTAAGTCTAAATAGCTGCAGGAAAGCAGAGGTCACATATGCCTCAAGAGAAATGGCCTGCTTTAATCCATGAAAAAGAAAACTCCCAGCCAAGCTCTGAACACTGTGAGCTGCACTGAGTAAAAACGTGAAAGGAAGGATTTCCAGGGAAGACTCTGCAGATCAAAGCAGATGAGACCAGGGGCTGCAGGTGGAAGACATGACACATGCTCTTCTCTCTCAATTTCAGGCCACCTTAGATTACCAACACGCTTAAAAAGATCAAGCAGCGTAATGGCTAGTCATGCGGAGTCAGAGAATTTCCCAAATGTAGTTTGGTGGTCAACAGAACGCGGTGCACCTGCTGAGCTCCACACTGTGCAGAACAGCTCAGCTGAAGACAGACCCGCCACCTCTCTCCCTCCTGTGGTCCAGCTGCTTCACTTCCAGTCCAAAGGCGTTTTAACAAGGCCCTCAGTTCGCTGACTCTAGCTTCACAGTTTTCTGCTGTGGCTAGTGAAGGGCTGAGGTGCCCCAGCAGAGCCACTCTGGCCATAGAGAGCAGTCTGGGGCACCTGCAAGCCACTACAGCAAGTAAGTGGACAGTTCCCTTTGCTGTGAGCTCCAGGTGGGGTGGGGCACCAAGGTGGTTCACTTGGTGCTTTGCTGCCAACATGGAGCCCACAGGGAGAGGACTGACTCCTTCAAGCTGTCCTCTGGTCTTCATATGAGAACATACACACTAAATAAGTAAATATTATATATATTATTTATTTGTTTGTTTGTTTATTTGTTTGTTTATTAAAGTGAGTCAGGCCTCCCGCCCCTGAGTTTGGTTTGTCCTGACTGTGAAATGTGTGACTCTTTCTCCTAATCATACACAATACAATTGCAAAACAATAACTCTTCTATGTAGATCACAGGTATCATGGCACAGTACTAGGCTGCAAAGGTCGAACACTTAAGTCTCTTCTCTTTTATTTTCATTCCCCATGGAGCAAACAGTGATCAGTCTCCTAACTAGCCCAGCTAGCCAAGTGATCCATCTCCAGGCTCTGGCACAGCGAACCCCCCCCCCCCCCCGCCAATGCACACACAAGCCTTGGGCTTCACCTACATAATCCCTCCTGTGAAGCTCTTCCTGTCTACAGTCTATAGCCTGTGTGGCACCCATCTCCATGGATTTCTCCTTCTGTGCCAGCCCTCCCTGCCTCAGCACCTGGATGCTTCCTGAATACATGGTTCCCACCCTCTTCTTTGCTGTGTCATGGTGCCCCTGAAGAGCAAAGTCTTGGCTTTCTCCCCCAGTGTGCCCTTGGTACCTGGCACAAAGCCTGGTGCTTCTTGCTAGCTGTCTACTCACAGTTGTGAGCTAGAGGAAAGGCCTAAACTACAGCAAAGCTGCTTACGTGCTAATGCTTTACACAGCTCTGTATTTAGTTAGGTCTGTGTAGAGCCAGAACAAGGCTCAGGCGCCCTGTCTGAAGTTCTGGGCTGCATGCTTCATCCTGGATAGGGCAGCAGCATCCACAAAAGCACCCCATGCAAGAGGAAACTACAGAAAATGTGCTGAGTACTCTGTGCATCTCCTTGAGCCCAGCACCAACTGTGGTTGACCCCACAAACAAGATACCTAGGGGGGGAGCCCAGCAGGGAAGCCTGTGACAGTGCATCATCCATAAGAGAGCCAAAAGTATGGGTGGGAGTCAGGCAGCCTTGTTTCCTGGCCTCACTCTTTCCCCAATCTTGAGCAAGTTAACTAATATCTGAGTGACTCTTCTGTAAAAGGAGCAGCTGGGAGGATGATGCTGAGGACCAGGCAGATTAGACAGGCTGGTGAGGTGGCTCAGAGGGTAAGAAGCCAGCCTCGGAACTCACGGTGTTAGGGAAGAACCCAAGGCCCTCCACACATGGATGCTCATGCTCACCCACAATAATAAATATTTTTAAAAACCAGATTAGTTTGTGTAAGAGGCATCATTGTGCACAGCACACAGTAGACATTAAATGCCAGCTACTACCTTAAAACAAAACAAAACAAAACAAAACAGCATTGTTTAGGCTTGAACCCAGGGCTTCACACATGCCAGGCCAGCACTGAACATGGTGCTACATCCCCAGCTCAGCCTGTACTATTTGACAGATGCCCATTCAATTACTCGGTTAAACACGAAGCTACCTAACGAGGGTAGAGTGGGTGCTGGTAGCTACCCCACATCTTCTGTATAGGTCCTGTTGTTACACTGAGGAATAAAGGGAAATGCAGTTCACAGATGACAGCATTCCATGCGGTCTGGCTCCTTTCTGCACTGTGACCGCACAGTCCACAAACAGCATGCAGGTGGACAAGCTGCCTGCTCATTTTGGCAACAAATTATGAGAGACAAAAGCCAAGGAAATACAAAATTAACATTGTTGTTCTCCTTATCAGAGCATACAGAGCCAGAAGTGGTCACAGTCCAGGATGAAGAAAATGGGCTTCTGGCTTTTGCCTGGAATCTCTGGCACTGTTATCAGTAGTGCAGAACTAAGTTAAATGTTTTATTGCACAAAGTTATGAGAAATGGATCAGACACAGTAAGGAAGGCTTCTGTGAGAACAAAACTGCTTTTAAAAAGGATATCATCACAGGGAAGATTAGGAAAACCCAGGTCTATAAATATAGCTAACTGTTTACTGGAAATGAAGGGAAGATGTAGGCTAAGTAAATACAGAGATGAGCAGGAAAATCAAATGTTTGCAGGTGACATGTGTTTTTCTGAAGCAGCTGTATGGAGCACATGGGGTTATAGTAGAACTGTGTGGTACTCTCCACAATGTTCTCTGGCATTCAACCCCAGTGCCACGCTGCTGCATCTCTGCCACTAGCATGTGAGAGCATGTGTGGACTTAGTTACTCAGAGCCCCCGTGACGCCTTCTCCAGAGGGCAGATGAGTTTTCCAAGCAAAGGGGAGAAATCTGGATCATACCCCACTACACATTTGTTGCTGGATATGCAAGTCATAAATGGAGGAGACTGGAACTGTTGGCCTGTAAGTTTTCAAAGAGAGTCAGTGCACTGTGGTGAGCTCCTGGTAGTACAAGAATTCCATGAAAAGGGCAGCTAGAACCAATAAATACAGTTCCAGGCAGAAGGAACAACAGTTTTAGATTAGACATGTCCAAACCCACAGACTGTTTTCTTGTTTGTAAGAATTAAGAATGTGCTGGAAATTTGGGGAATGTACTCTGAATCTTTCTTCCTCCTTCTATACCCCCCTCTTACCCTCCCTTCTCTCTCCCGCCTCCCCCCTACCCCCATCTTTATTAGCTCCCATGTTACCCTAGCAGCCTGGTCAGGCTAACACTCCCTGACACTGGCCTACTGGCCCACAGTGGGTCCCAGGGGCAGGCCTGACTAGAGAACCCTTGAGCCCCTGTGGCTCTTATCTGCACAGCGCCTGAGGAGTTTGGTATCTTCTCTCCACGCCCTCCTGGGAAGCAGGCCCAGCAGGTGCCCATTGGCAATAGTTTTGTGTTACAGGCCTGAATGAACGATCCCCGCAGGAGCTGCCGACCTGTTTGCACAGACTCAGAGGCAGTCAAAAGTCCACCGCGTGAACTTGGGATGACCCCAGCTGCAGAGTCACTGGCGGGTTCATCCGGAGGGCAGGCACGCTTTATTAAACAACTAATACTCTTCACAGATAACTTTGAGAAAAAGCAAAAGTGTTAACTCTTTGCAATCTTGCTCTGACAAAACACCTCAGCTGTGAAGAGACTCCGATGGAGGGGGCATGCAGGCTGAGACAGACAGGGCACTAGCAGGAGCAGCGCTCATCTGTCCCAGGGAGGGGGCAGGACTCAGCCACCATTTGGTCTGCTGGTTTGGCAAAGAATTCTGGATTAAGGTAAAAAGAACAAAATGTTAAGGTTTCATGTACTGACTCCAGTGAGGACTCTGGCTGGGAGTGGCCTAACAGTGACAGCCCTCGGTCAGGCAGAAACTATGAAGTCTGGGACACAGACGTATGGAGCTCACCCTGCTTTGCTTTGCTTTGCTTTGCCCTGATTCCTGGCACCCGCAGAGACCTAGGAGTGCCATCCAGAGCTTCCTGTGCCAAAAGAAGAGTGTGGCAAGATGAGTAAACACCTAGCACCAGCACTTGGCTTCCAGCAGCACATGGAGTTCCTTCCAGAAGGGGAGAGAGGCTCAGCAAAGGTCTGTGGTTCATAGAGCCATATTCTCACCAAGCACACAGCCTTTACGATCTCTGGGCCTGCTGCACAATCCAGGCCACTCCTAGATTCTCTTTATGTAGACTTTAGAAGGAACTGGTGACAACAATTGCTAATAGCAAGACACAAATCAACCATTTCGAGAATGCATGTGACCAGCACTTACATTAATTTGGGCACAGAAGACTATATGCCTATTAAAGTTCCCTTCTGTCTCAACTCACCAGCTGTCCTCTAAACCTGGGTATGGAAGGGCTTCCTACTTGGCTTTATTTATAGGGGAGGTGCAGTTTTGCCTGGGTTTACTGGCTGGATGAGATCCTGTTGAAAGACTAGCTAGGCGAGGTGCTTCAAAGGAGTCCCGCCTCTCTCCCCACGCAGGTGAACAAATGGGTCAGGGCAACAACCCGAGGGCATTATCCACGCTGTACCAGCACAGCCCTAAAAACATAGGAGGAAACTATTTAGATCCTTGTCCTCCTTAGTCTGTAGTGGAAGACAGTCATGGAAACACATAAAATCCATAGAGAGAACAAGGTGCTGGAGAAATGAAGAGGTGGGTAAGGTTTGTTCCGCAAACGTAAGGACTTGAGTTCAAAGTCAGGCATAGCACGTAAGTGGGGATGGATTCTGGGGTTCACTGGCCTGCCGGTCTAGCTCAAGCAGGTGAGCTCTAGGTTCAATAAAAGAGTCTGTCTCAAAATGGAAAAAAAAATAAGGTGGAGAACCATAAAGACAACCTCTGACTTCTGCATATGCATGCACAGGCACCACACATGTATATATGCATAGGCGTTTACCACACATACACACACATATACAAAGATTAATTTATTTTTTTAAAAATGGAGGTCCCAAACAAATATCTATAACCCCAAGGCTCGGACCCACTGCTTTTCTCTCCTTCCCTTCTACAGGATAAAAAGCAGGCAGCCACAAGCTACCTTCCCAAGGGCAAGGTCTGCATCTGAAAGCTGGCCCTGTGACCCCTCCTGGGATCCTCCTGGTCTCCTCACAATGGTCTGCGAGTGCTCAGTGCCAATCTTGATGTTCTTTCCCATGTCTGCTGTCCTCAGTGTGTCTCCATGTACATCTAAGAAAGCCTGACTCTCCACATCCATATCCAGCAGGCGCAAGCACGCATCTGGCCTGAGAGTTCTTAGGAATACAAGATGCACTTATGGAAGTCAGAGGCTTCAGTCTGCTACATGTATGGTGTTTTCACAACAGGGTTTGTCAAGGACCTCAGGTTGGTGACACTAGGACTAGAGCAGCAAGTTCGTCCTGCACTTTGTCCCAAGAACTTTTATCATTTATTCAGAGACCTGGCAATTCATCTTGACTGCTGATTAATTTAACTTGATTGGTCTCTCCTGACAGTTACTCTGTAGCAGTCTAAAATTTTCACCTGCTCAGGCAATGGGGCACTAATCAAACTCACTAATGCCACTAGAAATAGGCTGCTAGAATCTAGAGGAAACTGCCTCTGTTTCCCCGTGGCTGTGTGACTGCAGTCCTGTGACAACCTGGAATTTTAGAGGCCACCCTACACAGCAGGACGGCAGTGAAGAGAGAGGCCTCTTGGGGAGCTGTGGGTGCTATCTTCTGAGTTCCCTGGGGTAGCTCAATCCAGAGGTCAGAGAGGGGTTGGCAACCTGGCTCAAGACTGACTGCCCCATTTCACGCTGGTGACTGACTTTCCCACCACTCAGAGGAAAGTGATGACAGCCTGGCCTGCTGGCCCCATAGGCATGTCGCAAGCCTAGTGAGCCAACAGACATGAAAGTGTTCCTGCTCCTGAGGAGGAAGCAGCAGCGCCTGCTAGGGGAACAGCCTGAGGCTGCAGGAGCCCAGGGTCCTGTCCTTTTCTGCAAGCCCCATTTGACCATCCAGCAGCTAATTACCTGTACTGTGACTCAACGTTTTCATCTGTCAAATGGGAATAATCCTTGACATTTAATGTCTAAGTGTGTAAAGATAGGAAGGCAACAGGAGCATGCTACAAAGGTTAAATGTCTATAAAACTCCATGGAGCCACTGCACCTTCTTTGGTGACTGCCCTAACCTTGTACATTTCCCAGTTACCAAAAAAGAGGAAATCACTTTACTGGTTATAATACCCAGTTTTGACCATCACAAAGGAAACAGAGTTGAAGCAATGGTTTGGCTCTGACAGCACATTCTGCTCAACAATGTTTTTGGCAAAGACACTAGAAGTCCAACACCTCCAAACTAAGGTTTTATTACACAACTGTAATTGACTTAAGCATTTCCCTGCTAAGAAGTAAACAGCTCTTTCCCACCCACACTTTTGTTCGCTAGACAAAGAAGAGCTGGGTTTGTTTCCCCTTTCTCCAACAGTCCACCAAGGCTTCCTGCCATGTTGGGTGGAGCCAGGGCCTGCCAGAACCCTGAGTGGTAAGTCTTTGTTGTGGACTGTGCAATGTAAGACTGAGGGCTAACAAGGCTGGTGAGACAG
This sequence comes from Arvicola amphibius, assembly GCF_903992535.2. Taxonomy (NCBI): domain Eukaryota; kingdom Metazoa; phylum Chordata; class Mammalia; order Rodentia; family Cricetidae; genus Arvicola; species Arvicola amphibius. Next base: position 8,784,679 of record NC_052052.2, on the reverse strand, counting down.
CACATCCTCCAAGTCAGTGTCCCTGACAAAGGGTCTTGCTCTGTATCCAAGACTGGCCTTGAACTTGTGGTCATGCAGCCAGCCCATGGATGCCCTTTTTCTATTTTGGTTAGTTGCAAACTTCAGATATGTTTGGGACACGCTTGTAAATCAACCGTTCTACAGTTTATGTTTATTTTACATTAAAAACTAAACAAGAGATAATAAGAAGCAGGCCAGTGTTTTATTTCATAACTTTGTTGAATATACACAATGCAAAAAAAATATGCCAAGCCAAATAAGAGACACCCCATACAGAGCAACCTGGCTCACTTCCATTTTTCCTACAGCAAATATTTATGGCTGGTCACAAGAAATATCGGCCAAAACTGTTGTCAGATAAGATCTTTGCCCTCAGACAAGTCTACTCAAGGATGCAAGCAATAAGCAGACATCCACATTCCATAATTCCATAGGCCCTGAACCTCACTCATCCTTGAGGAGAACAGGGAGCTCTTGCCCTATGGCCCCCACAGCACTTTCCCATGTGAGTGCTTTCAGTCTGCACAGATCCCAGTGCAACCCCCACTCTTCTGTAAAGAGCCCTACTCCACATATGCACCCCCACATCACCATCACCATCATCATCATCATCATCATCATCATCATCATCATCATCCTTCTTCAGTAGCTTCCACAGTATCTACAACTAACGCAATGGCAAGTGTCTGCATATACTGGGAGAATATGCACCAAAGCCTATAATGCAAGGAAGCACGCTTGCTGCTATAACCGAAGTACAAAGTGCCAGGGGAACTTATGCTGGGGAAAGAGCACTTTCTGGGTGGTATTTGGGCTCAGCCTTAAAAATACACAGCCTCTGGCTTGAGGTGCAAGAAAAGCATCACAAACACACGTAAAATGCTGAGAAGACGAGCAGGGAGAACGACATGCAGGGGAGACTGGGACAGTCAGCTTCGTTGTCATCGAGTCATTACCCGAGTCTCCAAGAGCCTCCTAATGTTTGGCTTACAGCCACTTTCCTCATGTGTAATTAGACATTTCCTTCTTAGAAATGCTAAGGAGGTCTTCCCTGCTGGAGCTGAACAGAAAAGGAAAGGACGTGCACATTCCCACATGCCTACTGAGTGAGTGTGGTGTCCCTCTGCTCTCCTGTGGCCATGTTGGGGTGCCCTTGGTTCCCAACAAGCTAGGCCTGAGCACATTATCATCTGGCAAGGCAAAGAAAAGGCCTGTCTGTTAGCCGTCTAGAAGTACCTTTTCCTTCCATGGTCTTTCTTCCCCAAGGCCATAGAGATTATTTTAAGGAATGCCTTGACAGAAGCTTCAATTATCCCAACCCCTCCATTCACAAAGATTCTGCTCCAACCTGTTTTTATGTTCACTTGGCTTTTTGTGATTTCTCATATAGCCCACACAAACAACATTGTAGTTCATGTGTGATTCCTAAGTCTCTAAGAGGAAAAGTCATTTTCCTTTGCGTCTGGTCTCTGAAAGTCACTCGCCAAGAAAGGACGACTTGCTGTAAGGCTCACAGAGGACACTGATGGGAGAAACTCCAATACCAGATCATGCTTGTTTCTGTAGTACAAGGGAAGACTCAAGAAACAGTCACCAGAAAAGTACTAAGAGCTAGAGGACCCAGGGGAAATCCAGAGTACACCAGCTTCTGCCAGGCCACCTTGGGGGAGTTACTTCTAGGTCCCTGTTTCTTCATCTGTAAAGTAGTGGGGGCAACACCTCCCTACCCGCAGATGTCATCAATGATAAGTGATTAAGACAAACACAGACTAGCGTCAGTGAGTAAGATTTTTTACTTTCCTCCAAGAAGCAAACTACAGAACAGGCCAACAGAACTAAGTACAGACTTCTCAAAATGACACATTGTCCCCAGTGTTCCCCACCTGGCTTTTTAACTCAATTGCTAAGCATCTGAAAGCCATATGCTTACAGAACTCAGGGACAAGATGTCTCTACAGAGTTTCAAAGTCTATGGGAGAGATCGAGGGGAGGAAAGAAAGAAGGGAAGAGAGTCACTGGAAAAACAAATCAACATTCTGCTGTTAACTGACAGTAGGTAATACAATGCTTTCTAGTTTTAGGCATTCTGAGCTGAAGTTAAATATTATTTTCTTAGATAATTTCTAATTTTGTGTGTATGTGTATGCATGCACATGAGTGCAGGAGTCCACAGAGGCCACAAGAGGGTGTCAGATCCCCTGATGTTCAAATTATAGATGATTGTGAGGTACCATGTAGGTGTTGGGAACTGAACTCAAGTCCTCTGCAAAAGCAGTAAGTGCTCTTAACTGCCAAGTCGCCTCTCCAAGCCCTTAAACGTTACTATTTTAAAATGACATCCTTGTTTCCTGGAAATGCTGAAGTAGTCAAGCAGCACAGAGGTTACAATTCAGCTCCTAGGATGAAGGCACCAGGAGAGGGGTTTGAAGACCACAGCCAGGTTACACAGTGACTCTAACTACGATATTGACCAAAATGGCACTTCTTATAACAGGTGGAAACATTAGCCATGACAATCATAAAGGAGAAAGAACTTAAGGAAAACGAAATCTTCCAGACACAGTGATCCTTATCTTCCACTGTCAAAAATTAGTTGATTTGTCCTTCAGAAATTCATAAAAATTAGCTGGGCATGGTGGCCACACTTGTAATCCCAGCACTCAGGAGGCAGAGGCAGGCGGATCTCTGTGAGTCTGAGGTCAGCCTGGTCTACAGAGCAAATTCTAGGACAGCTAGGGCTGCTATACAGAGAAACCTTGTCTCAAAAAACCAAAATAAATAAAGAAATTAATAATAATAATAATAAAGAAATCTGTAAAACTTGAGTGTAGTTCATTTCAGCTTATTTGGCACAATACTCGGGGCACATCAGACACTGGTGTGAAGGACAGGAAGGGCTGTGCTAAGCCTGGTTAAGCTACATTTCTTGCAGTAACCATCTTTGCATTTAGAAAAACCCGCTTCTTAGGCTGGGCGGTGGTGGTGCACACCTTTAATCCCAACAGCGGCAGATTTCTGTGAGTTCAAGGCCAGCTTGGTCACGAGAGTCAGTTCCAGAGAAACCCTGTCTGGGGGCGGGGGGCGGGGAGGGGGGGGGGAGAAACAAACAAAAACCAAAAGAAGAAAACCTGCTTCTTTGGAGTAGACGGGCTTTTTTCTTTTTGGTCTTTTCAGCTGTGCTCTCTTCCACCACACAGCTGCACCCTAGGAAACGAGGTGAAGTCCTTTGAAATGTGTGCTGCTCACTGCTAAGACAACTTCGGGAGCCCACTCTTGACGGCGCGACACTAGGAGTGCAGGGGTTGTCATCTGCTCTCTGCTGGCTGGGGAGCTGCCTCCTTGGCTGAAGGAGTGGAACGCCAAAGCTGTGCTTGGGAACCTCGGTCACTTGGGATTCTCATGCCACCACTCCACTGCCTGGTGCCAAACAGGCTGCTGACCACCCTGATGTTTAAGATTTGCCTGAGCTAGGATGGGTCAGTCAGCATCAGAAAACTGCCTCTGACTACACAGAATTTAAACTTTTAGCCTTCAAGGTTATTAGAAGACAATTAAACAAAACCTCTGATGCCAGTAAACATGTAAGTAATTCCTCCGCATGTGACAACCTGAATACACCCCATCTGCGGCAGAAAAGGAATCCTTCAGGTGACTTGGGATCAAAGAGTTTCTGAAAACAGAAAATCCTACATTCTCTAAGGGGTAGATCAATGTCTGAAGCAAATTTCACTCAACTTAAAACCATGCCAACTTAAACACAGTAAAAAACCCAATGCTTACGAGAAGCCATCCACCTATTTCTCGCTTATAGGTACATGGAAAAGCTATTATGGGGATAATCAGCTCGACAATAAAATGGAACAATCACATAATGACAAAAACAGACATAGTCATAAATTGTCGTTCCCCTTCAGAATCCACACAGAACATTCTTTTGTGCAAAGATCTAACTTTCTCCTTGAATAAACAGTGCGTTAGTCTCGTCTGAGCCCTGTAAATATACTGCCTGCAAAACAAACACAAACAAATGCTAGTTCCTAAACAAAGGCAGCTGGGCTGCCCTGCCTGCTGCAAGGCCACAACAGAAGACATGGGCGATGAGGCAGGCACTGGGGCACGGCCTGTCAGAGAAGACGCTCTGGAGTAGGAAAGTCCACTGAGCACTGAGCTGTCCCAGATCTGGTTTCCTGGGACAAAGGGTCAGCAGAAGGGAAATGGCGCAACTGCACACTGCCACCCCAAACAGGAGAAGTGGGAGAAAACATCATCTGAGGTCCTAGCTGGACTCTGCAGAAGTCACTCAAGGTCAGCCTCGATCTCTACTTGCCCACAATGATCTCCAAGTTTTGCTAAAACCCCTGACAATTCACGCTCGCAAGCAAGACATTGGTATGGTATGGTTTGGTTTCTGAGACAGCGTCTCACTCAGCAGCCTCTGCTGGCCTCAAACTCAAGATCCTCCTGCCTCAGTCTCCTGAGTGCTAGACTTTGATTGAACTCAGGTTATTAATAACAGCAACAATGGGGGTGACAGAGTTGGGAGGGAGACAAAGCAAAGCTACTAGGCAGAGTGGGAAGAGGAAGAGGTGGATGGATACACCATGGTCAAAATACATTGTGGGACCACAAATGAGTTTCCACAAAGAAGTAAAAAAGAGTAAAAAAGAGTGATCCAGGAAAGGAAAGCTTCTGCAGCTGTCTGCTAACTGCAGTCAGCCCTTACCTGAGCTTCAGTCCCTTCTCGGAAACACTAGCAATGCTTAACCTGACTGGGTTACCGAGGCAGCCAATGTCACCAGACCAAAGGCACATTTGCGAGCACCTAACTCTGACTGCATGTAGAGAGGGTGACCACAGGCCACCATTCCCCAGGCCTGCTGGTGAGAGGACAAAAGGAGATAGGACAGCAGCAGACTTACCAGCTAACAAAGCAATGTCTGTGTCCAGGACAAGCTTCCAGTAGGAAGCTAGCAATTGTGAATAGTTTGCATTCTCTAAAGTGCTTGAGAAAAGACCTTAGACACACAAGGGGAGATAGCTATTGCTGGGTGGGGGAGTGTTAGAATGAGCTGGACAACCCTGTTAGATCTAGTACAACCCTGTCATTTTTAGTCACTTGACCTTGAAAATCTGTCCAAGTCCTTTAAGCCTGGCTTCCTGATTTGCAGGGTAGAGATTAATGCCAGCAGGGCAGTGTGTGACAAGGGCCTTCTGTCACAGGCCTGACAGACAAAAGGCATTTAGTGTGTGCAAAGGAAAGTATGTGCCACACGGCGCTGCTGCACTCTGTTCCTGTACCAGCACCTTTCCGTTACTGTTGCTGGCATCAAGAATGCCACAGAACTACCAGCACTTTGTCCAAATCACAACAAACAAACTGACTTCAACACCAGAGCAAAGCGGGGTAGCTGGCAATGGCTCGGTGAGGGGCGGGGTGACCTTCTGCCCTCCTCCTCACTGGAACTCAGCACTCTAAATACTACCCCACGGGTCCAAGCGTGATTCTTGTGTCCTCTGCATTTCCTAAACCCCCTTATGAATGCAGAGAAGCAGACAAAACAGCTCAGCAAGGCAACCCTGAAGGTCTGCTTTCAACTCCCCAGAACCACAGGAGGATGGAAAGCTTTAGCCCAGCCACACACACAGCCACACCAAAGATGGTCTGGCCTGTTGTCAGCAGACAGACCAGCCCATGTGAAGAGCGAGCTTTCTTGTCTTGCAGCAAGATGGACTCAAGTGTTTAGTAACAAATTCAGGGTTCATTAAAATAAATTAGAGAACAATTTCCCTCAGTAACCTGCGACTTCAATACTGTTCAGCTTACTGGAGACAAGATGAACTCATGAAATAATGCTGACACAGTTAACAAGGTTTGCAGTCAAGCGACTCTGGCCCTGGAAAGCCCCTTACATAAAAGCGGTGACACTATAAAGTATGATAATCAATCAAATTGAATCAAAAGTTTTAAGGAGAGTGTTTACAACAGAATGTTGCAGGGTATCTGCTGACATGGAGTCCAGGCGCTAAATGAAGAACTTGGAAGTCAAGCAGCAATGTACTGTAACGCATGTGGCTGGGGGCAGCGTAAGGAAGATTCCCGAAGAGATGGGCGCCGCCTTTCAGACCCTGCCCTAACTTTACCTACTTCTAAGTTGTATTCTAAGAAATTCTCTTTCTTCTTCTTCTTCTGAAAGCAAGATTTCTCTGTGTTGAATCACAAGGCAAACCCTTCGGCTATGACCCAGGACCACCACAGCCTCAGAGACACTGATCCGAGGAAGACTGTCCTCCCTGATGACACTCTTGAAAAAGACACCCATTCCAGCACAGAAAAGCTAGTCGGCTGCACCTCTCTACCTGCTCGACAGCATGGGGTGAGGTAAAGCAGAGGGGTGGTATGCCCTGCCAGAGCCACTTTTCTTCCCAGCAGCCCTGGGCCTCACAGGAGTCAGGCCCATGGGAAGAAGCAGCAAGCACCCACAAGTGCTTCTGTGGGTTTCCTTCATGAATGACAGGACAGTGTCCACATGGGTAACATTTCTTATGAGGCCCCCAACATTTCCACAGAGAGGAACAGGAAGGAGGCAAGCTCCCTGGGAACAAGATGGGCTCAGACAACTTGCATACGCCATGGAACAGCTGCTGCACTCGGCCACCTCCACACACAGAGCCACTGCTGGATACCAATAGTGGACCATCATAATGCCCACCAAGCACGATGCCAGGGAACCATGAGGTCACTTGGCCACAAGACACAAAACAACCCTATTGTCCTCCCACAGCTAGGTTCACATGGCTTGCAGGGCCACGGTATTACTGGACCCCATTTAGCTCAGATTCACCATGGAATTGTAGGGATTTGTTGGCAAATCTCAGGCAGAAGGCATAGTTCAGTTCATACTGTTTGGTTTAGGGGTTTTCTTTTGTACTAAGGATGATACCTGAGACCTTGGGCATGCTAGGGTAAGTGTCCTACCACTGAGCCACATCCTCAACCCCTCAATTTCATGTTTACAAAAAGCTAGTTCATTCTGTAGGTGTGGGGAAGGATACACAAAGCTCAGGGGTCATGTGACTGCTGTTCTGACCAGGCAAGCTGCAGAGCCAGGGTAGAGGAAAGATACATGCTTTGGAGCATGCTCCCTGGCCCTGCTGGCAGACCTCTACAGCAGAGGAAGGCAAACCACTGCAGCAAGGAGAGGGTGTGAGTGCTGCTCCTCTGGGCCAGCTAACCACCAATGACACAGAGGCCTCTTGAGGCTAATCCCATGATTTCATCAGCATTCCCTTACCTTGGCAGCAGAATTCGACACTCCATGGGTAACATTTCTTATGAGGCCCCCGACATTTCCATACTTTATCAGTCCAGTGACCCCTTCAGAAACATCATTCAAAAGGCCCATGGGATTGCCGAGGAAGTCTACTGATCCTAGAATCCGCGCTGCCTGACTGAGGAGTTCCTGTGGGAAGGAACAGGGAGGAAAGGCACATCAGCACCAGTGTCCCCAAGAAGAGGTTAGGGATCTATCTCATCCTCCAGTACTGTTAATGATGATTTTTTCAATCTTGGTCGCCCCCCCCCATGACCTCCTGAGCTCTCATGAATGACCCTAAACCTCACCCAACTGGGGGACTGTTTTCAACACAGCTACAAATATGCTCCGAGGCCACTTAGGAGAATAAAAGCAGCTGTGAGACTGGAAAGAGTCTTTGGGGATTTTTATGAACAAGCATCAGACTTTCCCGCCAGGCCCTCTAGGAGAATCAAGCAGGAGCAAGGAGGGGTGATTCTGGAGTATGTGCTCAGCTGGAGCAGGCGAGGAGAGAGGGCGCCCGACTTGGCAAGCAACCCCCCACCAGGCCCTTTGCATGTCTGATGCCTGATTCCAGGAGTACCTGCTGTGCACTTCCCTGTGGGGTGTGTGTGTGTGTGTGTGTGTGTATCTCCAGTTAGGGAAGGAAATGAGTAAGCTCTGACTGAGGAAACTAACAGATTCTACATGATATGATGATCCACTCAAGGCTCTATATTTGGAATTGTGCAGTCTAGATTAAAAAATACAAAATGGAAACTGTCCAGCTTGATTTAAAAAAAAAAAAAAAACAAGTTCAACTCAAGGTCAAGATCTCAGAGGCCCTAAGAACAGTCGTGAGGTTGTGGAAAGCAGCCATGCCTGCTACACAAAGAGTTCACAGTACCCTGCGCTGTTCCTGAAGCACCAGCTAAACAGCTAGGAGCTGTGACTAACCCAGGGAAGGAAGCCCCGGGACCGGCCCTGAGGAACAAGACAAACAGTGCATAAGTTAGTCTTGGGATTCTCAGAATATCTATGGGGGTGGGGTGGGGAGGGAGGCATGACCTGACTCACATAGCACAGCAGAGCTGTGACATCCAAGATTCCCAACACCCAGAACCAAGGTGCTGCCTGGCCCTGGCTGCCCCTGCCTCACTCCGCCCTTCCCTGTCTGCATGCACACATACCTCTTGGAAGTGCTTAAGGATGTCATTGATGATGAACTCCTTGGTCTCATAGGGGTGCACCCGAGTGAATGGGTCCAGATTGATCACGGCATCTTCAAAGCGAATAAGTGGAAATCCCAGGGTGCTTTTCAGGGCCTAGTTAGGGAAGAAAAAAGATACAGACTTCAGACACAAGGTGATTTTCTGGGGTGCTCTAATTCTAGAACCCATGACAAATGATAAGTCATGGATTAATGTTTAAACATAAGGATTTCCCCTATAATTACAAGGGTAAAATGTCACAGAAAAAAGACATACAAATCTATTACCCGAAGTCACATACATCTCAGCATTCCAGCAGCAAACATGTCAGCCTCACAGCAGAAGCCTTTCTGGTCTGCTGGACCCTTGTCTGCCAAGATCTCCTTTTTGACTAATGCACACTGCACAGGGACAGAGCAGCTGCAAACACATTTACTTTGTTTTCTTTTTTCTTATTGTTTCTGCCTCTTATCTTCACTTGCATGTTCCTGTGTGGTGTGCATGCATGTGAGTGTGTGCATGGTTACTACACAAGGGTATGCACATGTGTGAGCATGTATGAGCTGATATCTGAATCTTTCTCCACTCTCTTCCATCTTATTCATTTGAGGCAGGGTCTTTCCATCAAACCCAGAACTCCCAGACAGCCCACCTTACTGCCAGTTTGCTCCAGCGATCTGCTCTGTTTTCCAAGACCGGAATCATGGACACGAAAGCAAGACCACCGAGCACTTCCTGAGGGTTCTAAGGGTCGTAACTCCAGCCCTCTTGCTTACAGCGCTTACAACCACTAAGTCATCTCTCCAGCTCCCAGGAAGGAAAGTGGATTGTCATTTCTGCCTTAAAAGCAGACCTGCCCCCAGCACAGATATTCTTTCCTCCCTCCACAGACTGGGTTTTTCTGATTTGCATTTTGCATAAATGGATTTGTGATCATGTACTTTTGCTGTGTTTTCACTAGGTTGTGACATATACTTACATCTTATTAATTTTCATTTTTATATAATATTACATCACACAAGTAAAATCCCATTTAACCATTAATATTGGTGGGAAGCTGGGTGGGTGTTGTTTTGTTTGTTTTGTCTTGAGACAAGAAAGTTCTCTATGTAATCCTGTCTGGCCTGCAACTTTTATGTAGACCAAGCTGGTCTCAGACTCACAGAGATCCTCTTGTCTTTGGCTACAGAGTGCTAGGAACAAAGGTGTGTATCGCCACACCCAACCATTGAAAATCCTAACGGTTAGGAGTGAAGAACTTATGGCATTCACAGACATGCATTTTGGGTGAATCTGTAGGCATTCTATTTATTTATTTATTTTAGGTGCATGTCTAGCTGCTGGCCCATAAAAGGTGAGCACGTTGAACCTCAGTATCCATGTCTGCTTCATTTGTCACACTCACATGGCAACACTGGAAGCTTGGTTCTTATGTGACCTGAGATCCACGCACACTTTCCAGACAGTATCTTCACAAGCAGTACTGAGCACACAATGACAGTCACATGACTGCTCCTGCTCCCTTTTGTTCTGTCCCCCACAACGCTGCCATTTTTAACTGCTGTGACCCTGTGACGAACTGTGAGTGCTTTGAATTCCCTTTTTCCTTGAGGACTTGGTACTGGCCACAATAAATTTTTGAGGGAAAAAAAGCTCGCCCAGAAAATCTTAGAATTGTCCTAAGGATTATGACCCCTAAGTCAACTGAGGAAAGGGAAGCGTCACAGCACCTAGGGTTCCGCTGTAGTAGCAAGGCTTACCCTAATGTAGAGGGTTCCGCTGTAGTAGCAAGGCTTACCCTAATGTAGAGGGGCTTTTAACACCACCAACAACATCTCCATTTTCCTATGTGAACATCATGTACACCTTCTGTTCAGTGTGTCCCTTTACAGATTGAAATAGTCACAGTTCTTTGTATCTTCAACGGATCTATTTTGGTGTATTTACCAAAAGTCTTCCTTTCACCAGAATCTTTAATAACTGCTGTCATTTGCTTCAGAAGTAAGACCATGTGATCACTGAGCCTCAGCCTCAAGAGACCTGCAGGCCCCTACACTGTTGTTTCTGATGAAACCACAGTGTGGGGAAGCTAAGATTGCCATCCTAAAGATATGGGCTCATGCCGGATGGTGGTGGCGCACGCCTTTAATCTCAGGACAGGCAGGTGGCTCTGTGAATTCAAGGCCAGCATGGCATACAAAGCAAGTTCTAGGACAGCCAGTGCTGTTACACAGAGAAACCCTGTCTCAAAAAAACAAAACAAAAAAGAAGATATGGGCTCCCTAGAAAGTTTCTGCTGACAAATAGCCCCACCCATGTGAGAGAGAACAGGAAGCTCATTGTGAAATTTCATCTAGAAATATCAGAGAAGGTATATTCCATGATGTTTTATCCACATATAAACAAGATCTAAACAATAATAATACCAATAGGCATACTACCACGGGAGGGGGAATCCCATGGAGCCACAGTCTAGAAAAGAACTATAGACAACTAAGGATGTGGAGAGCAGGAGACATGGTCCTCCACAGGGAAGACACCCCCCAGACACCCGCAGCCTCCAATCGGTAATCCAATACCAACGGTCAACCCCGAAATCAAGTACATACAAGTAACTTTATATGGACTGAGCAGATTATATTTATGTATTTAGGAACATGCACACAACAACAAAGAAGTAGGGGGCATGAATTTGAGAGATGGTGGGTGGGGTGCACAGGAAGAGTCAGAAAGAGGCAAGGAAGACATGATGTAAGTATACTTTGATTTCAAAAGCCTTTCCATCCCATTAAGGCTCCCATCATGTTTGACTCTCTCTCTCTCTCTCTCTCTCTCTCTCTCTTTCACTCACACACACACACACACACACACACACACACACACACACGGCATGGTGGTTAATACTTATAATTCCAGCACTAGGAAGGCAGAAAAGGCAGACCCCTGGGACATGCTGGCCAGCCAGTTTACCCTAGTCAGCAAGGCCGGGTCAGGGAGACCTTATCTCAAAACACAGGTACAGCTCTTAAGGAACAACACTTAAGGTTGTCTTCTGGCCTCTACACACACGGACATGAACACACAAGCCAAATAAAAATTAATCCCTCGAAAATACCTGTTACTTCGATCAAGATAGGACTTTCATGAAAAGTTTGTAAAATGAGAAGAGATAAAAGACCAATAACCTGACAGACACCTGGCCGGCGGCTAGGATCAGACAATTCCAGCAGAACAAAAACAAAAGCAACTACAAAAAAAGCCCAAGAGGCAAGAGTAGAAGCAGGAGGGCCAGAAGAGACATGGCACAAACACAGAGTCAAACACCAAACAGCAGAGGACCAGACAGACACAGAAACAGGGAAAACTCTGGTTGGGGACCACGGGATGACACTGGTAATATCAAAAGGAAAAATTTTAGGAACTAAGAACATCCTTAAGATGCCAGGAGGTGTGGGGGGCTACACCTCCACTTCTAGCACGTGGCAGGCTGAGGCAGGAAGTTCGCCAAGTTCAAAACTAGTCTGGGATTCAGACCTAATTAAAGGCCAGCCTAACCCCTCCCTTCCACCCAAACTGAAGACATGCTAAGTGTGCAACCTAAAGTCACAAGACTGGCCATGAGCAGATCTCAAACTAGAATGTTGTTTTTAACAGCAGCTACTTATTTGGTAGAAAGCACAGAGGCCAGGGAGGGCTGCTATTTCTTCTCAAAACTCATTTGGCCATGCCTCCCACCAAAGAGTAAGTAGGCACAAAGGGACTGTATAGAAGTTTCCCCCATTTCACTGACAGAAGAAAACGGACAGTTAGCTTAACTCCTTCATTACCAGCCTCAGGCCAAGGTCAGGGATTAACACGTGGGCACACGGTCTCACCGATGCTGTGAGTGTGATGGGGAGTGACACGTGGGCACACGGTCTCACCGATGCTGTGAGTGTGATGGGGAGTGACACGTGGGCACACGGTCTCACCGATGCTGTGTTACTTTTTTCTCAGAGGAGGGGAAGCGTTAAACAAAAGCTTAAGGTAGAAAGCTTAGAAACAAAGCAAGAAGTGAAACTTCCTCATTGAGACCTAACATTAAAGAAGACTGGTACTCTGCTACAGGTCCCTTCGACCTCTTCCAAGCTGCCAAGGCCTCACAACAGGTACCATCCATCCTGGAATCAGGGAAGTGGAATGAAACTGTCTTCACTTAGTCATTTACTGCCCTGGGTCCCTTGTTTGCAAAAGCGCAGGGCCAGCCTGTTGGTACGATTTACTCTGCCACCTTCAGGCTGATATGGTCAGTGGAAAGAGAAGCGATTGCTCCCTCCGGATGGACCCAGTGCCTGGTCACATACAGTAGGATGCGGCCCTGACACTTATTTACTCAAGTAGCAGTTTCCTGTTGTAAAATGGATTGTGGAGAAAGCAACCCTGTGCTCGTAAGTTCTTAATAAAATAGAAAACTGCCCACTCCCACCTCCCAGACAAAACGGCTGAAGCCTTCCAGAGACGGGGCGCCAAGTTGAAAGAAGAAATACCTGTCCACTAGGCCTCAGATCACAGCTAGGCCCTGGGCCTTGTCCTTTCCTTTCTTAGTTTATCCCACACTAAACAAAACTGTCTGGAATTCATTCTCTAAAGGTTTATTTATGGCACATTGAGACTGTTTATGTGAAGCAGGGTATTTGCCGATTTCCCTTTGGGGACAGTGTTTAAAGCTACGGGGCTACTTCCCTCTCTGGCACTTTCTGAAACACAATTAACAATACTGGATCTTTTTCCTTTTAACAAATCTGGTTTTTATTTAGGGAGGGGAGGGAAAAAGTAAAGGGTCTGAAGTTTCCCAACAAATTATTTCAAGCCTTTGAGAAGACAGTTTTAGGCTTTTTAAATAGTGTCTTTGTTTGAAATCCCCCCTTACCCCCACCCGCTCGCTCTCTGACCATTAAAGTGTGGGTTTTCTTCCAAACTAGATTGCTCAATTAAGGTCCTTCTTTTGTTATACCCCAATGCTCTAAATGGGAAAAGCCTGCTGTAGGCACCGTCTGAAAACTTTTAAAGACCCCCCTGGTATCTTTTGATCTTTAACGGAGTTGGGGGAAACCCCCATATAAAAGCTACCTGGTTTTTCAAATGACCACGGCATCACTAACATACAGACTCCATACAAAGCATGAAGAGAAAAGAGGAGAAGCTGTGTTCTTGACTCCATGAAATGGAATATTAGCTTCCCTTCTTGTCAGTCATGAATCCAACGAAGATAGCAGATGTAGACAGGTCTGAGTCACCCGGACGGGAGCTTGGGGGGGGGGGGGGGGGAGATGCCTTTGAGTCACCAGACAGACACTGTATCTAGCAACAATGTCCCTCAGTGTAAACCTGGAAAGGCCCCCCTCTGAGATTTCTGACAGCCTCACTCCTGCCTGGGAATCCAGAGAATGGAGGCAATTGTTCCTTCAATACTAAGACAGGCTTACCTTTGAGTCAGACCCCTGTGGCTGCTCTTCATAGAGAAGGGCTTCATTTCCTAAGCACATGTTTTTAGTGTTTCCATATTCATCAGAAAGAGCATACTGCCCTTCCTAAGAGCTCCTAATAAAGGGCTGTTACTCTGTTAGAAAACTCTGAATAAATGATATTATCTTAGGAGTCCCAAACTCCAGGAAGAACACTCAAGGTATGGTAACAACGGTGACTTCCACAAGTCCAGAGCTCAGCTCCCAATTCCCAACACCCTGCCTGAAACACAGGTATGCCATGGTATCTGCATAATAGTACTCTGAAAACAGTCCTCTAATAGAATGCCAAGAAGACAGTCAACACGAAGGGCTGAGCTCACCTCAGCAGAGCACACATAGCACCCGTAGAGCTGCAGAGTACACATGGCATTGGAACCCCAGGACTGCAGAGCACTTGGGATTAGAACCCCAGGACTGCAGAGCACTTGGGATTAGAACCCCAGGACTGTAGAGCATACGTAGCATCGGTACCACAGGTCTGGGGACCAGGCACTTCTGCTGGGAGCACTCTGAGAGGAATGCTGGGGGGTCTGTGCTCTTTAACGAGATGATTTTAAATCAAGAAGTCTTCCACTTGCAGGAAATGCTTAGCCTTGGTTTGCTGGGTGAGAGCCAAGTGTTCTGGGGGAACAGACTTTATCAAACAAACCCATTCCAAGGGTCACAAAAGTCAAGTGGATACTTGTGGATATTAGCAAGACAGTAGTTTTCCCATGGTTTTCCCCTCGCTCCCTGGCTAATTATAAGCATCTCCAGCCTCCTGGGAAACACTTTGGGGCAGATTAAGCAGCAGGGCAGTGAGAGGAGAAGGGTACTGTGCCACTATTCCCAGGACGCTGCCCCTGAACAGGGCTAGCCCTCCCCTGCCTGAATTCGCTGAAGGCATCACCCCATCCCAGCCTCTTCTAGAATATGAGGCTGAGCAGACAGCTGCCTCATCACCTGCAGGTCTGTCTATTTTAGAAGCTGGGAGTTGGCAGGCTGTGGCACATGAGGCCCACACATGTGTTCTGTCAGGCACACAAGGCTTTTTGTTGTTATTTTTTAAAATGTGAACTGGCTGCCAACATTTAAAAACCAGGAGATTCCGCACAAAAATGCAGATTTCAAGCTTCTCCTTAAAAACCTGAGCATTTGGCAGTGCTGGGCTCACAATCCCCAGCCACAGCGACGGCTGCAGTGGGCCGTGTTGCCCCTCCTCATGGAACTGTGCTCTGGGTTGAAGGCCCCTTGCACTACCAGGCAGAGCCTGCAGCATAACCCGCATGGGCATCTGAACCCAACACTGCAGGCTCGCGACTTTTTCAGCTATCTAGATGTTCCTCTGTGGGGACACTGCAGCCGCCCTGCATCTCCTGAGAGAAGCAGCACAGACCAGTGTGGACACTGATACACAGTGGAGGGACAGAGGCTTAGACAACTGTCTTCAAGGGTATCATAAGGAAGAACCAGAAGCAATGGCTGCCAACTTGAGCAGGCAGATTCAGCATCAAAAAAAAAAAAAAAAAAAAAAAGAAAGGCATTTAACAGTACCTGCCCCTTGCCTGCTCCCAGTATTACCATAAAACAGAGACTTCAGCTTCCTGACCTACTAAGCAAAGGTACCACTGAGGAGGGGCAGTCTAACAACATCCTAGTCTAGGTCCCAGGGGGGGCAGCACAGTACAGTGGGGAACCCAGACATGATGTAGACTTGGATTTGAATGTCAGCCCGCTACCTTCCTCCAAATATGCTTTGCCACTAAAAATGAAGGTGGTGTTGAGGCTGTAACCGTCAGCTATGGATCAAGACGGTTGGTAGGAGGAGGATTATGTCCTGAAGCTGTACAAGGCCACAGCCCAGCAGGCTGATAGCTAAGTCTCCCTCGAAGATGGCTGACCTTCCATCTGACGGCCACCACAGTAGAAATAGATGCTTAGAAAAGAGCAAGAGAGACCTGGGCGGTGGGTCAAGAGAAAGACGGTCTTGGTCGCAGTTACAACTTGGGCCAAGCCCAAGGACGAAGTTTCTACTGCTCTGAGGTAAGCGTAGAGCTCTACAAAGGGCAGATGAGTGTTAGATAGATCATCCTGCTTTATCCTTTCAGTAATACCTTCATTTTTAGCAACATTATATGCAAACATCAGGTAAAAAGACTCTTATCCCAGTTAATGAACACCTGTAAAGGAAAGGTACAAAACGAGAGCCAAGGATGTTAATTCCAGACAAAGAAAGTGACCAGTCAACCTGCACCCCTCCGAGAGCGCACCAGCATTGGCTCACCTTAAGGTCCAGCGGCAGCTTGTTGGAAGTGAACACACTCAGCTTGATCTGGGGGATGCTGATCTTCAGATTCTCGAAGTAGTATCGAGTTGGGGTTCCCCCCTGCTCCACTGTCTTTTCGTGGAGGTTTTCATCATATTTTTCAACCTCTGGTCCAAAGGCAAAAGGAAAAAACAAAACCAAAAGCTGTTGGCATCATGACTCAAACCTGTGTGACCTCACATAAAAACCACACAAACAGCCACCAATCTCACTTTCCTAGTTTTTTTGGGCTCTGCATTGCAAACAGTATCCAGTTGCCATTTCTATATATAAAAGCAGGTTGTATATGGGTTATCCAATGTATATTGGATTAGGTTAGCTTCATTTGTTAACCTATGACTCTGTGCCACCTAGCACACAGGATCTTGAAAAGTCAAAGGTCACAGGTTAATTTGCTGGCCACAGACTTTCCAGAATTATTGTCATTACTAGTACTTATGATCCAGGCCATATAAATCTAGAGTGCAGAACAGTTGAACCAAAGAGGACACTCTCAACAGAAGCACTGCTATGAAGAACACATTCCTGAGAAGATGCTGGGACAGCTACCTCCACAGTAGCATCCTCCTCAGCAGTGCAAGTCTCAGAAGCAGGATAGTCAAGGCAGAATTTTATTTGTCAGCCCCTGAGTATGAGGGAGGGACATGGGCTGGAACCACAAGGCACTCTTTGCATGGGAGGATGCAGAGCATCCATTCAGGCAGCAGGGTTCCCTTGGCTTCCTGTGTCTCCAGAGGAAAGCCAGAGAGAATGCTCACAGCTACTTAGCACATTTCCAGTCAAAGCTGCCATTACTTCTGCTGAGAGCTGAAGGATATTCCAAAGGACACCTGCCTTCCACACCCAGGACACAGAACTGGCTACAATGGAGGACAAGTAATGGAAGGCTGACAAGGTGGTCAAGAAAGCCCGAGTCCTCTGTGTCCTCTGTGCAGTGCTGTAGAGAATTCCAAGAGGAACTTACAAGAAAAGTGTGACTCATGAAACCTGAAGTGAATTCTCCTGGGAAAGAACCAGATAGAATGCTGCCTGCTTGCCTGGCTGCTGGGCACACAGGTGGCTATGGGACTCCTAACAAACTGGGCTCAGACCAAAGCTGAAAGCACAGCACTAGACATGTCGACGGGGCCTTGTTCTTCCTCCGAAATGCTTGTCTCTGTCTCTTCTTTACTTTCTTTCTTTTTGAGGCCCAAAGACTCAGCACAGTGCCTCATACAAGCTACCTACATGTTGTACCACTGAGTAAAATCCCTAGACTAAATAAATATTCTTAAAGCTTCATTCTATTTATTTGTGGTGCTGAAGATTTAAAGCTGACCTCTAAATCTAGAGTAAAAATAGGAAAATATTGTTGTCACATTGTGGGTCTGTATGTACATGTTTCCTCTAGTGACAAGAACAAAAGCCTCTTTACCACCATTTCTTCAGTTTAAGTTTTAAAAGATGAAGGCATGGGAGATTGTGAGCTTGAGCATGAACTACAGAGACAGACTATCTCAAAACAAACAGAATAAAAGCTGGTCAAATGGCTGGAAAGATGACTTAGCAGTTGAGAGTGCTTACTGCTTTTCTAGAGGACCTGAGTTCACTTCCCAGCAGCCATATTGGTCAGCTCACAAGCGCCTATGACCCTAGTTTCAGGGAATCTGAGCCCCTCTTCTGGCCTCCACAGGCACCTGCACACACAGGGCACACATGCATACGCACACACACACACACACACACACACACACACACACACAAAGTCTTTTGAAAAGTGTGCACCATTGGCTCCTTTCTCAGCTGTAGCCCTAAGGAAGGGCAGGAGAAAGAGCTGTGTTGAAGAGGCTAAGGCGACAAGCGCTGAACTCGCCCTCCAGCTCTGCAGGAAATGTCCTCTTTCTGATAGTGATCTGACCCTCTCCAAAGACCAGTGGACAGCGACAAGAAACCTTTGTAATGGCATTAAGGCACAGGGGCGCAGATGTCAAAAGCCAACAAGTGAGGTTAGCCAGTTTTTGTTTTTCAAACTAAACCAAAGCCACCGCCAAAAAGTCATTTCTGAACCTTGGCCCTGAGCTGGTTTCATAAACAAAGTGGCCTGCTAAATGGCTGTCACCATTCTGTTATGAGAGAGCAGAGGAACAGAACCTGCAAGTGCTGAGGAGGGAGTACTGCTTCCTAGCCAGCTGCTAGACACTCCAGGAAACCCTGACCCCCTCAGGGATCCCACGACTCCCTCGGGGCTGCCTAGTTTGTGGACCTAACTCAAACACAAGCAGTTTTGGAAGGGAGCTGCAGAACTGCAAACCTGAGCCTGCTAGCTCAGGCTAGGAGGCACAGCCAGTGTGGTTGGCGTCTAGGAACTACCTGTGCATAACAGACTAACACACCATTGTGGACCAATCTCAGGCAAAAGTGTAGAGTGTACAGCTTTACCTGATTCTGCCTGGTCGTAGCCAAAGAAACTCAGTAGCTTGAGCAGCAGTTTCTCCTCAATTTGTACTGTGAACCTCTGGGCCGTGACCATGAGATGCTAGAAAGGAAGAAAGTCTGGTTTTAGGCAAGAGCTAAAGCAGCTTTTCTTTGTGTCAGTGAGCAGACCCAGCGTGGCAGGCACAGTGACAACATAGCTCCAGCTGCTGAGGCTGAGGCAAGAGGTTTGCTTGAGCTCAGGAGTTGTACAACAGCTTGGACAGCAAAGCAAGATCCTGGCTCATGGCTTCTTTACCTGTGTGATTTAATGACAAACCACATGTGGCTCACCTCTCTTTGCCTTGTTACAGTGAACAGAAGTCTGGTGTTCAGTGGATACTTTGCCACCTTTATGCTTGGTCCCCAGGGCCTCACCAGTGAGGTAGGCTTGGTCCCATCAGCACTGGTGACAAAGGACCAGAAAGAGGGCTCCCACTTTTGCAGCTTTCTGCCATCACAGCTGGCCTCTGCCTAGCTCAGAGAGAGCTCTTCTTTTTACCTCTCTGCTGAAAGTCCAAGCATAGCAGTTTACATAGCATGCTGTCCGTTCCAAGGTCAGACCACTCACACTGCTTCAGAAGTACCTCCACAGCGGCCTACAAGGCACTGCTTCCCTCAGGAATGGAGACCCTGGCCTCCGCGGGTTCAGTATGACCCAAGGTTCAGCTCCAAGGGCAGTGAAACCACAACTAAGGATAAAGACTGCCACGAAAAGGCACTCGGCCCTGAGAGCCACCTTTGTGCACGCACTGTGCTGCTGCTTGCCCTGTAACCTTGCTGTGAGACAGCAAGTGTGCCTCTACATGCCATCGCCCCAGCCTCCCTGCCAGCCCACCTTGTAGATGTTGGTCAGCGCGCTCTTACTGGGGAACTTCACCGCATTGACTTGCACAGCAGGGCCTGTCTCAATAACCTCATTCTCACTGCTCAGGGGGGTCACATAGAGCATGAAGGGCTGCGTAGTTCCAATGAGTTGGTTGTCCACCTGGGGCAGAAAAGGCCAGCAAAACAAAAACAATACAAGCTGCTTAGTTGTCACTTGCTCCCTTAGGCTGGTATCTCATACTATGTAGGCTACTCAGAGTCTCCTGGCCAATCTGCCACTTACAGCAACAGCACACACACACTCTCAACCAAGACCAGCAGCGATGATGACAGGTAATGTGGTACATACCCATAATCCCAGCTCTAGGAAAGGGGAGGCAGGAGACCTGAGAACTTGAGGCCAACTGCACTAAACAGTAAGCCTGTCTCAAAAATAATATGTCCAGAGAGATGGCTCAGCAGATAGCCGTTTGCTGACTTACGTTTAATCTTTAGTATCTAGGTGGTGGAAAGAGAGAACCAATTCTCTCAAGTCATGCCCTCACCTACCCACACACACACACACACACACACACACACACACACTGTACCATACACACATATAAATGCACAAAATAAATAAAAATTTTGTTGACAATAACATAATAAGAATAGAAATAACAAAGAGAGTTCATATTTTTTAGGTAGGTAAAGACTAAGAAGTTAGCTCAATATAGCTACTGTATAATATATAAATATTTAAAACTTCATATTTGACACAATAAATAGATACAATTTATTTGACAATTAAAAATAAATTTCAAAATTAAAAAAAAATTCTTAATGCATCAGGTGAGTAGACCTGTCATATCCAAAACCAGTCACCACATGTATTACAACCTGCAGTGCCTACCACTATCCTGGTCACCATAGCCATGACTCCTGGGTGCAGGCCTCAGCACACTGCCCCTAGCTTACTGGTGGAGAAGTGAAGAGCAGCAGGTACTCAAGCCGACCAAGGCCAGATAGGTGCACTATTGATGTTTCTCCCTCACTCCAAACTCCTTGAAGACAGGAGAGAGCAGAGACCTTGCTCCTCTGCAAGTTCTGAAGGCTGAGCTGTCTCCACAGCCCTCAAAGACAATGTTTTGATTTTACTAATTTTTTTCTACCTTTGTCATAGATTCTAGTTCATGGATTTCAATCACTTAGTGTTTTTTTCCCCCTTGCTGTTTATATTTACTGCATTCCTTCAATTTTTTTAAGCCTGTGCCTGTGTATGTGTGTAGGTGTGTATGGTATATTTGTGGGGTCATATGTGTGGAGGTCAGGGAATAGCCTTGCGGGGGCAGTCAGTTCATGCCTTGTTTGAGACCGGTCTCTTGCTCACCACTGCATACACCAGGCTGAGCACGCAACTAATTGGCGTGTATGTGTATGTAGGTCAGAGACACCTCGTGGAAGTCTGTTCTCAACAGACCTGACAGCACGCACCTTTATCGACCAAGCCATCTCCCAAGCTCTTTTCGACTTATTTTATAGTTCTAATCAGGTGTTCAATCCTCAGATTCTGAGCCATGTACAGCTCAGAACAGCTGCAAACGCAGCACGACATGAAACTGTAGACTTATTAAAACGTTCTGCAATTTCTCTTTTTCCTTTTTGCGGTTTCTTTCTCTGTAACTCAACGGCACAGTTCTCGAGTGAGGCTCTGGAGATGACATGGTGTCACAATGTCAGAAGGCTGGAGTCTGTGATTAGGCAGATCAGTGTGCACATGTGTCATGTCCTCCTGATTAATTAATTCTCCTATCATTAGGAAATTACCTTCTTTATCTCTGCTAATCTTCTTTGTTCTGACATTAATCAGTGTGACTCCAATTTCCTTCCTCGAGACTAGTTAAAAGTGTAGTGCTCCCCCCTCCCTTAGGTCCTTTTAACCTATTTGTGTCTTTCTAATGAACAGGTGGGGATGGGGGTTGGCCACAGGGTCTCACTACTAGCACATGCTGACCCTGAACACACAATCCTCCTGCCTCAGTCTCTGTGCTGATTATAGGTCGTACTATTGTATGTTTCTTGTGGGCGGCAATTGGATCTTGCATTTTTATGCAATCTGACTATCTCGGTGTTGATTACACTGACAATAAATTGGCAACATTAAGCTTTTGTCTGCCATCATGCTATGGCTTGCTATCCATCCCACATGTTATCTTCCCTATTTCTGCTTTCTCTTGGATCCACTAAGCAATTATTCCACTTTATTGATTACATACAACTATTATTCTTTTGGGAGGTTTGCAGTATTTAAGTAAATGTGTTGGTCCACCATTAGATGACATCAACCCACTTCATGCACTAAAGTGCTGCACGCTGCACCACTATCTCTTCCCTGCAGACTTCACCACTGCTGTTAAACGTTCTACACTGACATGTGACATAGACAGCACAGCAGTGTGGGCATGCTTGCTGGAGCCGCTACGCCTCCTCAGGAGAAGCCTTGAGAAGCCTACCTTGCCATGTTGTTCATGTCACCACTTGAGGTTTTCTTCTCTAGCTGGTGCTGATTCAAATCCCATCAGCACCTATTTCTGTCTGCTGAGTAACGCGCTCTGATGCATTTGGAGGTTGTGGTTGGTGATAATAAACCCTTCACCGTTTCTATGTCTAAGAACATCTTCACTTCACCCTTTGAGTTGGTTTGAATGAAAATGATGCCCATAGGTACCTGTATTTGAATGTCAGGTCCCCAGCTCAGGGAAGGATTAGCAGGTGTGGCCTTGTTGGAGGAGGTATGTCACTGAGGGTGGGTTTTGTGGTTTTAAAAGCCCACCCAGGCCCAGTCTCACTATCTGCCTGATGTCTGAGGATTAGGATATAAAACCCTCAACTACTTCTCCAGTGTCGTGTCGGCCTGTGTGTCACATGATCCCCACCACGATGGCAGGCAATGGACTGACCCTCTGAAACTGAAGCCAGCCCCAAGCAAATACTTTCTTCCACGAACGCTGCCGCGGTCATGCTCTCTCACTGGCTCAGAACACTGGCTGACACACCCTGATTTTTGAAAGATACTTCTTTGGGGAGTAGGTTTCTAGAATGACAGCTTTTTGCCCCCTTTTCAATACTTCAGGACATTTGCTGACCATCTTTTCACTTGCATTTTTCCCAACAAGAAATTTGTTGTTATTATCTTTGTCATTTTTTGTTTGTTTGTTTTTTAAGGCAGGGTTTCTCTGTAGCTTTGGAGCCTGTCCTTGAATTCACTCTGTAGACCAGGCTGGCCTCAAACTGACAGAGATTCATCTGCCTCTGCCTCTCAAGTGCTCAGATTAAAGGTGTGCACTACCACCACCCAGCTGTCATCTTATCTTTGTTCCTTTGTATATAATATGTTTAGCCATGATTCACTTTACTGCTGGCTTTGCATAACCTGACTATGATGTCTCATAGTGGCAGGGAGTTGGTTCCAAGATGCCCTGCATGCTAAAACCCATGAATGCTCTATCCTATAAAGCAGTGTGGTATTTGCACACAGCTACACATAGCCACCTGCGTTCTTTACAGTCTCTAAATGGCTTGCAGTGCCTCATACAATGTAAGTGGTATGGAATCGGTTGTTATTCTTTGTTTAGGAAACACTGATAAGGAGAAAAACCTGTATAAGTTTAGCACAGATAAGGAGCCCATGGGCATGGAAGGTCACATGGAGTCCCCATCCAGCTTATGTGCTATATACATCCATTGAAATTTCCATTTCTTAAAGTCAAGTTTTTATTTTCTGGGTCGCTACTGAATTTTCCAAAGATACTAACCTCCAGTTCCCATAACAGTGCAGTTTTACTATGTTCTAGCGACTGTGCTAGTGCTGGATCCACCCTGAAAGCACGCTCATCCTCAGTGTGATGCTCTGCTCAGCGACACACATGGCAGTTGCTGACAGGATGTGAGCCTGTCAGCTTTGCCTTGTTGGGTGCTGGACATGTTTGCACTCCAATACATCATGAGGCTTGCTGGGGACATAGTCAACTTCCTGGGATCCGTCCAGATTTTCCATTCATGATTTTCAAGACCGGGTCAGAGTAGCATTCAATTGGGGGCCAATAGACCATGGAGAGCTGAGACTGTTCTGGGGTTTCCAGTGCAGTTCTCAATCTGCTCCCTCAGATCTTCCTGGATGAGAAGTGTCCTCGCACAGATTGGCACTCTGCGAAACCTCAGCCCTCTCCACACAGGTACATCACTACTACTGAGCTGTCAGTCCCTATGGATGCTCAGTTGTCTTCTCTATGCTTCCACGCTGCAGGCCTGTTCTAGCCTCCTCTCTCAGCACCATGGCCTGGAAAGTTCTCAAGCTAATTCAGTTATAAGGTTCACCTCTCTTATTTTCCATCTTTCATGGGTTACTGTCCATTTTGGTCTGATTTTCAGTGTCCTGGAGCTGCTGTTATTTTATGTGGACTTAGGGCTTATCTCGAAAGCCAGTCTCAGTTATCCCATCTTGCCTGGATGTAGAAGTCAGACCCTGTTGTTTATCCCTACGATGACCCCCATCTCCTCCAGGAGATGGCTACACGACTGTCTTTTTTTCCAATATGATAAGGGAAACCTGAAGCTGGTCACATGGCCTGACAATGCAAGCCTGACAACCTAAGTTCAAGTCCTTGAGTCCAGGTAACGGAGGGAGAAGAAAACTGACTTTGTCCCGACCTACACATATATACTGTGCAAGCACCTCCCACCCCAATTAGTCATCTAGATTATTTATAGGTCAGCAGCTAGAATATCTGGAATTCATCTATATTTGTGTCACCAGGCATAATGACCATGCCTTTGAGGATGCCATTCATGAGGCAGAGGCAGGCAGCTCTTTGTGAGCTCCAGGCCAGCCTGGAGCTATATAGCAAGTTACAGGCCTACATAGTAAGAGCCCATCTCAAAAACAAAGAGAATTTGTGAGACACTTTGAGGTGGAAGCTACTTCCCAGAATGAGTCTCGTGAAGACCACAAACTACTTCCTCCAGGGGCTGGAGAGATGGCACAGTAGTTAAGCACGCTTGCTGCTCTTGCAAAGGACCTGGGTGGGCTTTCCAGCACCCATATTGAACGGTTCACAACTGCCTCTAACTTCAGATCTTAGGGGACAGTTTTGTCTTCCCTTGGCACTAGCACTCATTTGTACATATTCACATACAGATACACACATAATTGAAAGTAATTTTAAAAAATTCTTCCAAAACATTAACCAAACAGTTGATCTGAGCACTCTCATCCTGGTACCTGCACGTCCTGTATGCTGAGCTCAAGCATGTGACTAGCTGCCAGCTGGGTGTAGTGGATGTTGATTCCCGTAAGGCTTGCAAAGACCAATTCTTCTGGGACTTTGTTAATCAAAGAGACACCAATTCCACCTTCTAACCGCACAACCACCTGAAAGGAAATGATAGGAGTGCTCACAGCCAGAGAACACAGACAGGGCCGGTTTTCAATTCCTGCTCTTTACCTTTGAAGAGCATAAAAGCACTAAAGAGCCTCACTAGGTACCTGGCTCAAATGACCTCATCCCCCCGGAAGCCTTCCACTGTAGTATTCCTCAGCCAGGTCAGAATGGCAGAGGGATTTGAGGAGCACACCCAGCACCCAGCACCCAGCACACACAGATGCTGTGTAGTACAGCAGAGTGACTGTTTTAGACTCTCTCTCCCAGTTTGCAATGTGAACTCCTCTGGGCTACTCTGTCCACATCTACAGCACCCAACATGGCTCCGCAGAGGCATTTGATTAAACACTATCAACACGATCAAACAGGAATGCTTCCTCATGCTCGTCTCATGTTGGTTTCAAACTTACCAATCTCCTCCCAAAACGCAAACAAAGAGAAAGGAATAGGGACTTGAGTGAGAGGGCGGGAAATCCGGATCCCTTTCTCTAAACCCATGGACATCTGGACCGTGTGGCCTCCTTTTTGTCACCTCACATGAGCAACATCTGCTCTTCTGTGATTCCATGTAAGCTCCAGACATCACTCACATGACATAAACACATGTGTTAACAGTAAACACATGAAACAGCATCCCACACTCACACTCAGCGCTCACACAATCACAGAGCAAATTCTCAACCAACTGATGACCAAGAAAATTTATCTGCAACCATTTAAAAAACTTCCTACTTGAAGAGGCAAGATGGCTCAGTGGGTGAGGTGGAAGGAGAGAACAGCTCCTACGAGCTGCCCACTGACCTCACACATGCTGTGGCATCACGCCCACACACATGCACATGCACTAAACAAACTGGGAAGCTTACTTCTAGCTCCTGCTGTGTGTCTGGATTCCTCAGTTTCCGCAGCTCCTGTTCTGTAACAGGAAGTTCCTCCACTTCATATGATGAGCGCTCACTTTTCCGCTGGCAGAAGTCTGCTATCTGAAATCAAAACAGAACAAGAAGAGAGCTCACACTTCCATATCAACTATATGGTCAAGAGTCACTCACTATATGCCTAGGAAACCTATGGAAAGCTAATGGCTCCTCAGGTTGCTAGGAAAAGATTTAGGCAATAATTAAGCAGGTACAATTCTGAATCTAGATAACACTCTATTCAGCTAAACACTTTGGTGCTTCAGAGAGCAAGGACAGGCCTCACAGAGCAAGGACAGGCCCCACAGAGCACGGGCAGGCCCCACAGAGAACAAGCAGACCTCATAGAGTGCGGGAAGGCCTCGGTGTGCACAGGCCAGTCTCTGCAGTGCGCCTGCTTTGCCACGAGTACCCCTCTGTAAAGCGGTACTACAGACTGTGGTGTGGAGCATGATGCGTTGTATCAGAATGCTCACACAGCACTCCGCTGTCTTATTTCCCTCAGCTCCCTATTACTCTGACTGGTGACTCTGTATTTCCAGCACACATCTTGCCTTAAGTCTCAGAGCAGAAGTCCCAATGGCTTTGGGCATCATCATTTAGAATCATGAGGCTACCTTAGCTCAGCAAGTGACAATATAACTTGTTTTCTTCAAGTCTACTCTGCATTTGGCTCAGTGGTATGGACCCTTGTCCTCCCTGCTACCTAGAACAGATACCTGGAGGCCACATTGCCTCAAGCCTCATCCCACATTCAGTCACTGACCAATCAGCTTCCTTTGCATTTTCTTTCCCCCTCACACGCTCACCCTGACCTAAGGCACCATCTCCGATCATCACACCTTTGAAGGCTCTTAGCTGGACTTTCTCTGCCTCCAGTCTTTCCAACACTGTAGCCAATGCACTTATCACAGTTAAATCATCCTCATACCAACTCCTGACTCCTGCCTGCCTTGAACAAAACATTCCAGCTTCAGTATGAATCTCAGGTCCCAATCCTGTCTCTAGTCTTATTTCTACCATATGCCACAGGCCAGTCTGTTCCCTAATCAGCTTCCCAAATACTATATGACTATGATGGCAAATATTGGTTGTCAAATTGACTACATCTGGAATTAACTAAAACCTAAGTATTGGGGCACACCTGTGGAGGTTTTCCTACTCAATCATTTAAGGTGGGAGACCCACCCTAAATCTGGGCCACACCTGGTGGCAGCCTATATGAAAGGACACGGGATAAGGAAAATTTTTCTTTTTGCCTTGCCCTCACTCTTGCTGGCAAGTTCATCTATCCTACTGCGGAGGCATTCTTTCGCTGGTGTTAGACCCTACTTCTTCAGGATTACAATGTAGACTGAATGCATACAGTCTCATGGCTGAACAACTATCAGACTTGGTGTTCTCTGCAGAAGGCAACTACTATTAGATTATCAGGCCATGGCCTATAAGCTACTCGAATAAACCCCTTGTAATATCTATACATATAGCCGGGCAGTGGTGGCACATACCTTTAATCTCAGTTCTCAGGTAGCAGAGGCAGGAGGATCTCTGGGTTAAAGGCCAGCCAGGTCGAAGAGTATGTTTCAGGATAACTGAAGCTACACAGAGAAACCCTGTCTCAAAAAACAACCAAAAATAAAAACCAGACCGCTTACTGTCACATGCTCAGCAGCTGAAATGCTGACCAGTTCCAATAGCTGCTCAGCAAATTCCCTCCGTGGGAGCATGCCCATCATAGCAAAGCTCCTCTGCCTTGCCCTCTCCCCAAAGTTCACCCTTTTTACTAATTTAGTGCTCAGCTTGAGTCTTGTGTCTTGTAGGAAGCTCCCTCAGCCTCAGACTCCCAGTCCCTTCTACACCCCTTCACCCCTCGCTTCATGACACAGCACTGTATTTGTTTGTTTGGCTAGGAAAGCTCCTCTCTTCTCATGAGGGGGTCACACACCAATTATTCAAAATATTAGTATAATAGTTAACTATATTGAGAATACCCACTATGTATTTTTCTTATCTATTTAAATTCTTATACTTTGGAGATAAAGTTCTTCTGTGATGTGAGATTCCCTTCTGTATGCTGTGAATACCATTGGTTAATTAAAAAAAAAAAACTGTCTTGGGCCTGCGCAGAGCAGAATAGAGGTAGCTGGGGGGGGGGGGCACTAAACAATGCTGAGAGAAAGGAGGCAGAGTGAGAGAGGAGCCATGGAACTGCAGCCAGAGACAAAGATGCTGGAACCTTGCCAGTAGGCCACGGACCTCACGGTAAAATATAAAATAATAAAAGGGTTAAGTTAAGATGTGAGAACTAGCCAATAAAAAGTTAGAGCTAATAGGCCAAGCAGTGATTTAATTAATACAGTTTCTATGTGGTTATTTCAGGAGTCTAGGAGGCCAAAAAAGTGGCCAAGTGGCCTCTATACTACACTTCTGATGTAGCCTAGGCTGGCCTTGAACTCAAGTGATCCTGCTGCCTCAGTCTCTTGAGTGCTGAGTATGAGAAGTCACCTCCATGCCTGGTTAATTCCTAAGCCTTTTCAGACTTTGTTTATCCTTCTATCTCCATTCACTTCCACTTTAGCTCCCACACAACTCTGGTATGGAGACCCAGGCCTTTCTTACAAAGGAGGACAGCACAGCCCACATCCAGCATGAGGACACTTAATAACTACTTAACCATGGGGTTGGGAAGGAAAAGACATGGCTTTGTCAGTCCTAATTCTTACCTGGAGTGCTCGAGTTGGTCCATCTGGGATGACTCTGATGGATAACATTCCAGAACCAGGCCTCATCTTTTGGTTAACAAACTGTTGTTCCGGTGGAACTGGTCCTAACAGCTCAACAGATGAGTCAGGACCAAGAACAACTTCAGCTCCATCAAACAATCCGGAAAGTCCTCCTTTGGCCTAAAAGACATTAAAGTAAAGAAAAGGTCATAGCAGAGACTTGGACAATTCAACATAGTACCTGGAGACAAATGAACTGAAACTCTCCTTTGGGGAGTCGCAGTTTGTGTCTAACAGATTAAAAGAGTGGTGGGGTGTGTAAAATGGCAAGGTCCATTTACTGCACTAATGTGGCAGGTTACACACATACAGAGTAGGAGGTAACCCCACAAACAAAGTGGATTGCTTTTACTCCACCTTATAATAAATCTCAGTCACTGAAAATAAGTTTATTAAGTAGCCAAAATCAGTTTTGTTTCTTTGAGTATTGTCATTGAGGGTTGCCAAAAAAACCCTTAAATATTATAAAATTGATCACTAATCACTCAGCTTTCCAATTAAAAAGCCAGCTCCAGAGCTAAAGTTTCCCAGGCTGATGGCTAAACAGCCAAGTCGGTGCCACATCTCAACTGTCATACGGCACTGGAACACATTTAGCAAAAGTCATAATCCTGCTGCGTTCCCCATAAACATGCAGGTTGACAGGGTGAGGCCCGTGGGGACACACTATAGCTAAAGAGAAGAAATATTTCAATTCTTTCTCTTTGTTTTGTTTCAGTATTCAGAACAGGGCCTTACTCTGTTGCCTGAGCAGCCTCAAACTCATCATCTCCTGACAGGATTGTAGGTACCTCCATGCCCACCCATCTTCGTTCATTCTAAGTTCTGAGTATAGGACAGGCTTCAATATAAGGAAAGCTTTTCATAAGGGTTAGTTTAAAAAGTATATACATAACCTGGAAAGGGTAGGTCAAAAACCATTTGCAAGCCTTCTATTGCTGTATTTAGCATAGGAATAAAACAAACCCAGTTCCCTAACTAAAACACATTCACAGCAAAGACGTGGTGGACAGATACAGGAAACAACAAACATTAAAAAGGGATTTGGGCGGGAGGAAAATGCTCCACGAAAATTGGAATTACATGGGCTTTTAAAAAAAAAAAACTAGAAGTAAAGTCAGGGTCAGACCCGGAACCCACCAATTATAGCAAACCTTCTTTTGCCTCTAGAAGTCTGAATTGTATTGCTAATTGAAAATCCCAAATCCACTCCAGATGTGAGCTTCACATAAGTAAGCAGCTGGCCTTTGATGAGAAAAGCTCAGGGCCACAGAGGTAAAGAAAATAAATCTCAGCAAACAGAAGAGGCTTCTTAGGGCTCTATGCACCACCATATGAGAGAACAGCCTGATTCCACCAGGGAGAGAAACACTCACTGTCCAGGGCCTGCTGCTGCACTGTAGATCTCTGAGTGAGTCTCACGGTGGACAGACCTGCACACAGTCACTGTGGTGCTTCTCCCTCAGATGCTCTCCCTCCCACCTGCTCACCTCAGATGCAGGGGCCCATACCCAACCCAAAGAAAGAAAGGGCAGAAATCTCAATCCCTGATAAAGTCCCTGGAAACTTATTAAGCCACAAACTGGCTGATTTGAGGACAAATAAAAATGTCTAGCAGTCTAGACTGCTAGTTGCTACAATAAAATACTAACTTCGATACCACTAAGAATGTAGCAATATGCAAAATCAAAAACATGTATCCATAACCAATTGGTTATATAATAACAAAATGGTCAGCCTTGAAAACATATACATACAAGTAACACACACACACGCTCACGTGCATGTACTCACATATTTAACAATTAAAGAAAAAGAAGGTGTGAATTTGAAAGAGAGCAAGGGGAAGATACGGGAGGTTTAAAGGATGGATATGGCAAAGTGGTGCAATTACAATGAGGAGGAGGGAAGAGGACCACAACGATGAGTAGGATGATGATGCACAGCTCATGCCTAGCTCCCACATTTTACCCATCTAAGTACCCATCTTAGCATTAGACTTTTAACAGATACTTTTTTTTATAACCTTCTTTTAAAAAGTACATAGGTAATTTATGTTACCAGGGAAAAACAGTTCAGAATCACCAAGAACAGAAGAAAAAAAAAAGTCATCACTCAGGACAGCTGCTTCTAACATACTTAGTCTATCACCTTTAAGAACACATCCTATAGAGCTAAAGGGACGGTTCAGAGGTTAAACAAGTTTGCTGCTCTTGCCGAGGAGCCAAGTTCGATTCCCAGCACTCACGTTGAGTACCGTTCAACCACCTATAGCTCCAGTTCCCAGGAATCTGATAGACTCTTCTGAACTCTGCAGGTGCCTGCATTCTGGTGTACACATACCCACACACAGATACGCACAGATACACATAATTAAAATAAAATAAATTTTGAGCCATAGATGAAGAAGCTGTGGGAGCAGAAGATTATAAGAATTATAAGAGCCATGAATCCTGCTGTGAAAATCTTAGAAATGGCTGCTTAAACAGGACAGGAGCAGGGAAATATCAATGGGCATGCCAACACGGAAGGGGGAAAGTTTTATGAGGGTCCCACCCCTAGACAAAGAATTACAAGCAACAAATGACTGCGGAGAGGAGAACTGGTCACCCCTAGTGATAAGACACCTATACCAGTTATTCAATGCAGAGTGGTCAGCCATAAAAGGAATATACACAAAGAATGAAAATGGACTCAATGGGTTGCATTTATATACACTCGTGGGCATACATATGTATATATGCATGTAACAATAATCAAAGAAAAATCGACTTGAAAGTTGGGGAGCATGAGAGGGATTTGAGAAAAGGTAGCTGGGGCAGAGAAAGGGAATGGGAAAGTGATGTGAATCTATTTCAATTAGGAACATATCTAAAAATAAATCTTTTAAAAGAAAAAAGAAAAGACTATTTCCCATGTAGCAACACAAAGATGCACAGCCAAAGTTTTTTGACTACCCTTAACAAAAATGCAGTATGCTCTCTGGCTCATTCTTCCCAGTGGATAAATCATCATGTATAACATACGGTGAGACTTTGTTCTGAAGAAAGCACAACCCTTGAGCGCTGTGACTGACGGTGTCAAAGGCAACTGACCTGAACAACCAGCCCATGCAAGCCACAGGTCAATTTTCCTTCCCGGAAGCTCCATGTCTGTGTTGTGCTGCGCCTACGGTCTGGCTTTCTCAGCATCAGCGGCTCGTACCTGGACAGAGACAAACAGTGAATCCTCTGGGCCAAAGCCTGAGGAGGAACTGAGGCTCAGCCTCTGCCTTCTGGCACCCCGCCATTAATCTGATGGGCATCCTAGTTGAGCCTCACACGAGGAAAGCCAAAAGACCAGGATGGAGAGCCACAACCCAGGTGTGGGAGTCTCATGGGCCAGCCATCTTGCAGTTGGGAACAGCTATCTGCGGAACGGTTAAATCAACGGTCTCTACTGTTCTATTTTAAATACTCTGGGTCTTAACTTACACATTTGTGGAAATTTATAAGGCACCAAATGAAAACAAAAACACTGATATTATGGAGAAACTAATATGTGGTAAATGAAGTAATGTATTTAAACTAATGTAACTCATGTAAACTGTCCAGAGAGTTACTCATAAAAACATGTCTCTAGAGTTTTGTTTTGGTTTGTTTGTTTGCTTGGTTGGGTTTTTTTTTTTTTTTTTTTTTTTTTTTTTGTTTTTATTTTTTTGGTGTTTTGAGACAGGGTTTCTCTATATAGCCTTGGGATGTCCTGGAACAAACTCTGTAGACAAATTAATTCTTCTCGAAAGACAACAAATTATTAGAAAAAATTAAGAATAAAAACTGTTCATTTCTATGAAGCAAGGATAGACTGGAATTCTCAGGAGAGTAGATATTTATTTTCTATAAAAGATCTTATTATTTGATCCTTAACACCTGCATGGGTACTGTCACAATAATTTTTAAAATTAAATGATGTCTGAGAATTTGATAGGCATTAGCCATTAAGGAAAAAAATACAAAATAAAAAATTCTCAGGAGGGTTTACAGAACTCTACTTTTGAGGGAGAAATTCTTTGGGTCTGAATTTGAAGGCAATCAGCTTGACTAGTGAGTTACCCATCGGATTACCTGTTGTCGGTCACAGCAGCCAGGCCAGCGATATCCAGGATGGCGGATCCCTCGATGGAGCGTGTGGCTGAGGGCTTGTTGGGGTTGTGAGGAACTGCAGAGCCCTCATGGGCCAGCATTCCCGACCCTGTCATCCTCCAGAGCTGAGAGCGCTTTCCTGGT
This sequence comes from Arvicola amphibius, assembly GCF_903992535.2. Classification (NCBI taxonomy): domain Eukaryota; kingdom Metazoa; phylum Chordata; class Mammalia; order Rodentia; family Cricetidae; genus Arvicola; species Arvicola amphibius. The sequence goes on along the minus strand of NC_052052.2, from coordinate 8,751,679 downwards.
TCCTGACAGACAGACACACAGATGTGGCCCTGTCCATCCATCCCAAGCCCCCTCTAAGGGCCAAAGAGGTTCTCCACTGGAACTGGGCACACATCATAGAAAGACCCAACTAAAGATTTCATTATTGTGAATTTCTAATTAACCTTAAATAAAGCATACTAAACTCCTTTTCATCTTTTATTTTATTTTGGTGTGCACATGTATGTGTGTGTTGAATGTTCCATTGTGTGGAAATCCGAGGATAAATGTCAGGAGTTGGTTCTCTCCTTCCATCATGAGATCTGGAGCTCAAACTCAGGTTAGCAGGTTATGTGACAAACCCTGGGCCATCTTACTGCCCATTTGCTAAAGTCCGAACAAGCAACCAGCACTGTAAGTGGTGCAGACTTCTAAGAAATCTCCTTTGGGCTGGAGAGGCGGCTCCGTGGTTAAGAGCTATGTGCTCCTGCAGAGGACCAGGTTCACTCCCAGCACCCACATCAGGGAGCGGTTCACAGCTGCCTGTAACTCCAGCTCCAGGCAGGCAGCTAATGACCTTTTCTGGATTCCACAGGCAACGTACAGATAAGTGCACATACCCACACACAGATATGCACATGTAGGAATAATTAAAAGAAATTCTTATAACGTATGCACCTATTAGTTTTCCTTAAAAGAAAAAAAAGTCAATGACTAGGCAATCGCCTCCCTAGCTATACTGCCATGAATACCACTGTTCCATATGATGACTTCAGGTGTCTTTAGTTCAGAGGAGAGTTTAACTATGCCAAGAATATGTGCAAGTCAGCACTCTGTCTCTGGCATTCCTGTAAACTGCCAGAGCAGGGACAGCAGCAGCCCTTACTACTTCCAGTGCTTACCATCTCAATATTTATGAATTGATTATAACCAATTATTAATTTGGTTGCATTTAAAGGTTATTTTCAGTTGATTGCTTCTGATTTTCAATGCATTTTCTTTGCTAGAATACTTAAATACTGCAATTAGGCTTCCGGGTCAGATAAGGTCAGTCAAGGATGTTTACCTAGTCCATTACATACTACAGGTAATAACACTTATTGAGACCCTGCTGCTGCTCAGGCCTGGGTACAGTAACTCATCCAACCTTAAAAACAATCCAACAAGGTGCATGTTGTCGCTGTCCTTACAGACGAGGAAGTTAGGGTTTGGTGAGAAAAGTAATTTCCCCATGCTGTCACAACTAATGACCAGAGGGACTACTTGGACCTGTCCGATGCCAAAGCCCACTTAACTGTTCTATAATGTTGCCTCCCCACTGCAGGGACACCTCTCCCAAGCTGCAACTCTCAGGGTCACACACTCGTAGTGTGTAGGAGCTTCACACACACACACACACACACACACACACACACACCCAGTGCAATGGACACTTCTGGCTAGGCAGAGTTCCTCTGTGGAGCTATATTCCCGGCCCTGCATTCTATGTCCTACAGAGTAGAAACCAAAGGGTATAAAGTGGATGTCAGAGTCAAGATGCCAGGACCTGAGACCAGCTGCACAGTCACAAGGTGAGCTAGTTCACAACCCGAGTGATGTGGATGAGGCAGCTAAGCTCACGGAGCCTGCTTTCTGACCTGTCAGGAAGGCAAACTAAGCGACCTCTTCAGTTCTTGTAGTAAATGTAAAAACCCAGCCTGGAGAGCTGTGGCTTCATAACTGTGTGCTGTGCTACTATCCCCACAACTCTGACACAGCACTACAGGAACACTGTCTTAGATCATAGGTTCTTAACCCACGGGTTGTGACTCCTGGGGGGAGGGGGTAAAAGGACACTTTCACAAGGGCTGCATAGCAGATACCCTGCATATCAGATTACATTTACATTACGATTCATAAGAATTGCAAAATTAGCTTTGAAGTAGCAACAAAATAATTTTATGGTTGGAGGGTCACCACAACTGTACTAAAGGGAAGCAGCATTAGAAAGATTGAGAACCACTGTCTTAGATGTTTCCTTTATTCCTCCCAGGAAGTCAGTAAGAAAATGTAGCTCAGGAGGAGTGGGAAAGCCAGTCTCAAACTACAGCAGCACCCTCTTCTTCCTGATGGAACTGCTGACTGCTCTGGTAAGTCCAAAGTCAGCCTCAATCTCCAAACGCAGCTCCCACAGTCTCGTCTACGCTCACATCTGCCCACAGCACCAGCCGGCACAGGAAGCACCCCAGATGCCACAGGCTGAGTCCCCCAGTCGCACAGTGAGGGAAGCTGGCCTGCAGGAACTTACCTATCCCAAGCTGGAAACAACCAGAACACCCTCTTAAAAATATGGAGATGTATCATCTTTCCTGGGTGCCCTTTTCCTCTTTCCTAACAATTTAATCCTAAACATTTAGGTGTGACTGAGGAAGGAAGAATGTGCCCAGAATGCCCTTGACTATTAGAAACCTGTCTGGATCTGCAGATGTTTGCCCAGATGAAAAACCTGGCACTTAAGCCACGGGTGGTGACATGTTAGTGCAAATGCAGACCTCCATCAGGGCTCTTTTTGAAGTGTAGCATTTAAACCACACAGACCCTGCAGGCCCGTGTGCTCCGGATGACAACTTCACGCTCTTCTTCCCCTGGTTGCTGCTGCATCTCCATGGCCTCGAACTTCTGCCATCCTTCACTTGCAACTGTTTGTTATCACTCTTCCTGCCGTTGATTAAGATCTTTGACCAAATTTTACTGCTTTCCCTTCCAAATCTAGGTCAGCTAACTGGAATATTTTCCTATACTCACAGGCGTGACTTGCTCTTCTTACGCTAACTCGTCAGAGGACATGAAAAGGGGTACTTGCCCGTGGAACATTTTCCTTTAGTTCAGTTTGAGATAAAGGAAGCAACAGGCGAGAAAAAACAAAAACAAAAAACAAAATAGGAACCACAATTCACAGCTTCTGGGAGTGAGAAGGCTGGATCCCCACAGTCAGCACGATCACAGTGAACACAGCGGGAGCACAAGCCCAGAGCCTCCAGGGCTCCCGGCCCAGGTCCTGCAGGGCCAGAGACTCTGGACTAGATGAGAATGAGCACCCAAGTATTGTCGCCCGCCTCTGAGCCTTTACCTTCTTTTTTAGGATGACTCTCTGTGTCTTTGGGGACACATCTAAGACGAGTTCTGCACAGGTAACTGCCTTGTGGGAAGCCACGGGCCTTCCTTTGCCCTCCTGCAAACTAAGATGAAATAAATGAGTGTACATGTATACACACACACACACACACACACACACGAGCAGAGCATAAACCTCTATTAACAAACAAAAAAGTTGACCAGCGCCGGTCATCTCGGTACTTAGCAAACTGACAGAAAAAGAGAACCCAAGCTATACAGAAGAGACTCTGTCTCAAAACAGACAAACAAACCAACAGAAACAATGAAGAAAAAAAGCCTGACGGGACACAGGAGTAGAGCCACTCTTACCCCTGCACAAGTTAGGACTCATTGGTGAACACAAAACTCTGGCATCTTCCCCTCTCCTCATAATTTCAGTGGCACAAAATCAAGACATGAAACGACGGTCATGAATCTTTGGTGGGGGGCAGGGAAAACCCAAAGCAGGTGTCCAAGAGCACAGCCACACTCTGCTCTGCCAAACAGAGCATCAGCATCACCGTACTTCCAAGTCTTGGCAAGAACTGGAATCCTTCTAGGAGGAAAAGACTCCAGAGAGCCAATAGTCACCTTCCCCCAATTCAAGCCTGTGGTGCTTCCCTGTGGGCTTAAAAATCCCAAGCGTTATGGAATGCTGGCTCAGCTTGGGTGCTTATTATAATATTATTATTTGTGTGGGATGTTGTGGGTTGTACGTAAATGGTCGGGTAAATGCAACTGTATGTGTGCACTGGAGGCCCAGAGAGCAACATTGTTGTCTGCCTCTACCACTCGGCTCCTCATTATCTGAGACAGGGTCACCACTGGACCAACAGCTCACTGCTTCAGTTAGGTTAGCTGGCCGGCAAGACCTAGGATGTGCCCAACTCTGCCCACAGTGCTGGGGTTACGAGCGCTGGCCACCACACTTAGCGTCCCATCTGAGAGCTGGAATCCAAACTCAGAAACTTATGCTTGTGAATAAAGAGCTGTGCCCACTGGCCCTTCTCAGCTTCTCACTTTGGAATACATGCATAATGCTCAAATGGTGTTTAATTTAGATCACTCTCCTGTCTCCATCAACCCCTAACATTATAAAAGTACTGATGAGTTCAGCTAAAAATCAGTCATCTGGACACCGAAAGCGTATGTGACAAAAGCAAACAAAATTCAACAAATTAGATTTCACTGAAATTTAAAAAAAAATTCCTTCCCAGTTAGCCAAGCCTACAGGAACAGAAAGGAGACTAGAGGTCACTGAGGTCAGGGAGGAGGAGTGGAAGCCAGTGCCAGGGTAGGCTCTTCTAGGAGCAGCAGAGTGACGATCATGATGACCGCGTCAACAGTGTACTAGATGCCTCCACCTGTTCAGTCTGAAATGGTTAATTCTCTGTGACATGAACCTGACCTCAATAAAAATAAAAATTAAAGAAAAAAGTGTACTTTCTTCTCCATTATTAATTCTTCCGAGAATGCACACCAATAGCATTCAGTAGACCCCAAAACTGGTTCCAACTCCTAGCACCAAACAGGGCCTGGGCTTCCAAGAGCTTCTCTCCCCTCCCTGCTCCCGACCCTCACCCTCTGCAGCCACCATAGGACTCTCCCTGCAGAGCTCAGTGGCTGAAGGAACTTACAGAAACCAGAGCGAGGGGCTGACAACCAGACAGAACTGGTTTCTCAGGCGCTAACCCTTAAGGTTTCATGGGTCAGTGCCATAGGAACAGTCTACAAACAAACCTTATCAGCCAATGTCAGGACAAACACCACAGAAATTCAAGATCCAGCAAGAGACTTATCAATGGTTCAGGCTAGGCTCAGTCCCCGCGGGAGGCCCTTAAAGAAAAAGTTGCTGCTACCCTACAGGGGTGGGGGGTAGGGAAGGCAGAGGCAGGCAGACCTCTGAGTTTGAGACCAGCATGGTCTACAAAGCACATTCTAGGACACCCAGGACTGTAACACAAAGATACCCTCCTGGAGACGCGAGGCGGTTGAGGGGGGGGGGTGGAAGAGTTTACAGATGACAATGTGGACTAGACTCTCAAGACAAAACCTGGGCCTGGTGTTTAGTAAAGAAAGCATTGGCGGTGACTTGTCTCCTCAGAAACTATTTAAACTTTAAAAACCAGTAAATAGTTAAAAGATTCTGCTTTGCATAAACTATAATTAAGTCCAGAATTACCCGGAGAATGTGTACGTGGCAGCAATGTATATGAAATTTTCGTAGTACAACTGTCGGTTATTCTGGAAGTCATTCATGTTGCAGCTGATCTCCGAGGAGCCTGCCCCCTTAACAGTCAACGTGATGAAGGGTGGGAGGGTGGGTTCATCCCAGGCGTAATCCAGTGATGTCATGGGCTTCACTTCAGTCCGCAGCCTGGGTTCAGCTACGCCATGCTGAGTGAAGACAACAGGAACCTAGAGGGCAGAGGACTTTGTTCAGGGCAGTTTCCTGGAAAGTGAGCTAGCCAGACAGAGGTAGACACTGCCATCGTCCCAGATGAACACTCCTGAGGGAATAGTGGCCAGTGAGCGGACAAGGCCCATGGCTGAAAGGCAAGGACCACAGGCAACCGGAAACAGAGTGCCTGGCAGCTCAAACTGTGACTGCAGCTCCAGAAAATGCCATATGTGAACTTCGTAGGTGCCGATACATAATACACACACATAAATAAAAATGCAAAAATAATCGATCTTAAGATATTTTGCCAAAATATCCAAGGCAGTAATTCCATTGCTCTGATGCTGTCTTTACTACCCTCGCTCCCTGTGAATGGAGGATCGGGACACTGGTTCTAAAAAGTCTTATATTCTAAGACACATAACTTGAAGGAGTAATTTAAAATGGAATCTTACGGGTCAGGGAGATGGCTCAACAGATAAAGGTACACGTTGCCAAGCTTAATGACCTGAGTTTGATCCCCCAGGAACCACGTACTGGAAGAAAACCAACACCTGAACTATGGTCTTTGGCCTTAACATGTCTGTGGCACTCACACACACACACAATAAAAGACAGAATCTCATGATTTCCACTTAACATTTAGGATTATAAAAATGTTCCGGGCTATGGTAGCACCCGCCTTTAATCTCAGCACTCTAGAGGTAGAGGCAGGCAGATCTCTGAGTTCGAGGCCGACCTTGTCTACAAAAGCTAGTTCTAGAACAGGATTCAAAGCTACAGAAAAACCCTGTCCCAAAAAACAAAAAAACAAAACAAAACAACAACAAAACACTAGCCGTAACTGAGCAACAGCAGTGGACCCACTCAGCTCTTCCTGAGCAGCCAGACCCCTTTCTCTGCCGGCACAGCATGTCTACGGGAGCACTGTGACAATCAAATTCTTAGTCAAAAAGAGGTTTTGGGGGCAGAAAATTTACTTCAACCTGGACGAGGCAGCTTAGTGACCATCATAATCGGCAGATGTAGCTGGAAAGATGGCTCAGTGTTTAAAGCACTTGTTCTTCCAGAGGATCTGGGTTCAATTCCCAGCACTCACATGGTGACTCACGATTATCTATAACTCCAGTTCCAGGGGAATCTAATGCCCTCTTCTCTCTCTGAAGACACCAGGCATACATGGTGCATACATGTACAAGCAGACAACAGACACATGAAATAAATTAGGACATCTAAAAATAATAATACCAGCTGAAACACCTCTTCAGAGTTGGGGTTCGGGGTCACAGAGCTTTAGTGAGTGTCACATGTGCACAGCACCCCAGCCTTCCGCCCTGCCCCACATGAGCAGCCAGCCCTCCTCAGGAGTGCATAGTACCTTGGAAAAGTTGTCAATTCTGAAAGGAGGTGGTAGCTGGTCTGTGTCACTAAAGGAGATCCTGTATGTAGCTCCTCGCAGAGTAATTTCCACTCGGAGGAAGAAGCATTTCCCCAGGGTGTCCCTGCAGAACAAGGAGCAAAGGCCACATTAAAAGAAGACAGGCTGAAGAGATGGCTAGGTGGAGAGAGCTACAGCTCTGGTTCCAGGGGCATCTGATGTCTTCTGAGTTCCAAGGGCACCAGGAACCCATTCGATACATAAACATGCATGCTCTCAAACACTCATGTACATAAAACAAAAATCTTAAAAAAAAAAAAGTGGGGGGACAGACTGTGGTTCCTTGGCTCCTCGTTCACAACATTGTGCACACATATACAAGAATGCTGGCAGCTGCAGCCCACTGCATGGTCCCTGAGCAAACTTAGGCAGTAGGAGAACTAGAGAGATGGCTCAGCAGGTAGGAAACATATGGCTCGTGAAAAACCAGAGCTAAGTCCCAACACCTACATCTAGAGGCTCACAACCACCTATAACTCCAGGTCCAGGGGATCTAATGACTACTTTGGGTCTCCTCAGACATGAGCACTCACACCATACATACCCACCCACACAGAAACACACGTGCATGCACATAATTAAAGTTTTAATTTAGAAAATAGAAACTGATAACAGCAAAACATGGTGATTTCCTAATCATCTCTTCAGGTGATATTCTTTTACGAAGACCTGTGAAAGGAAAGGATATAGTTCAGACATTCAAGGTCATTCTCAAGTACACACTGAGTTCTAGGCCAGCCTGGGCTACATAAGACCCTGGGGAAAGAAGTACACGTGTTCTATTTTGTGTTTACGAGCACTGTACTTAGATATATTAACTAGAGGAAAGAAGAACCTAGTTTTACAGAAAATATCAATTAACAAATAAAGAAATTTTTAAAGATCACCATTTCAAATCCCTTACATAACAATTCCAGTTTTGTCAATAGTTTGAGGACACAGAATATTGGACTGCCAGTGCTGCCTCAGCAGGTTAGTCCTCTTCATGAAGATGGAAAGGAGATCTTTGCAGCAGAGAGAGCAGGTGGGCACCATGAAAGTCAAGTGATGATCAAACCACACCAGTAACAAGATCAATGTGCCACAGCCCTTCTGATGCAACTCTAGAGGAAACATGCATGACATAAGGAGGAACTATTCACACAAAGGGCTGACCTGACCTACACAAAGGACACTGGTATCTAAATGCAGAAAAGAGCACATCCTACAAGACCACAGCAGCAACTGGCAAACAAACACCACTGGCTCACAGCCAAGAAGAGAGAGCTGGGTCGACTCTCCACTGCAGCACATAAAAGCATCTGCAGCTGCATTGGACAAGTGACCACTGACGGGATCCCAGCTCAGAGAGAGTGGACTGCGGTGAAGGAAAGCATGCCAATTCACCCAGGCTGTGACAGAGACTGCACTGAACTCTACTAAATTCCTTGTGTGTGTATTGATGGTATCATAGTTATGGTATTACTATTTGTTTTAAAAACAAAGGTATTTCCCTAGATACATATGATACCATTGTTTGTGGTAGGTGCTGGATTTAATACAGCTCAAGTATCATGATGACCTGGACTTTCTTTCCAATGGTTCAGCAAAGTGCACTCACATGTGCTCAACCCCCAGAGCAGGTGTGGGAAAGGGGGAGGGACAGAAGTGGGGAGGTATGAGATGGAAGAGCTTCCCTGTACTGCTCCTGGGACTTCTCATTCAAATTGTTTCCAGATGAAAAATTGGGGAAAGGAAAAGCAATGGGTGGCACCGGTCACTTAGTAGCTTAGATTACACACTGAAGCCATTTTTAAAGGATTAACACTAGGCATACAGTCACCCTTTCCCTTTTACCCCACCCCCACTTTTATAAAGTAATCAGCTTTAATCCCAGCCTAATAAATGGCTCCCAACAGCATGGTTTTTTTTTTGTTTTTTTTTTGTTTTTTGTTTTTTTTTTTTTAGCAGAAAAAGAAAAAACCCATAAAATTCCTATGGATCTCAAGAATTCTGAACAAAAGAGCCACCAGAACGAAACTGAAGGTCTCCCACGGCCTCACTTCAAAAGGTACTATGAAGCTACAGCAACCAATACTAGTACTAGGCACGCAAACAGGCCAGTGAGTGAGCAGGAAGCCCAGAAACAAACCCTTGTGTGTAGGGCCAAATGCCTTCCAACAACCAATGCCGTTGGAGAAGCAGAACATCCACATGCCAAGAAGTGGCTCCTCCCAGTTATACCACACACAAGGGTTAACTCAAAGCAGACCAGACTCTAAAGAGCTGAGATTATAAAACCCTTAAGCAAACAAAGGAAAACAGACTCATGGCACTGGATTTGACAACTCTTTCTGTGATGCATTATCAAAAGCAACCAAAGAACCAATAAACTGGATTCAACAACAAAGAGATTATCATAGAAGGCAATCATGTAAAGGCAGAAGAGCATACCTGGTTGGGGCTAACATCCAAAAGGAACAACAACCAGCTCAAATAAGCCAATACAAAAGTGGGCAAGGATCCGATGCAGACAAATAGGCTCATGAAATGATCATAAGAGAACTGTGAGCCAGTGCCATAGTGAGGGCGGGGCTGAGCTCAGGAGCAAAGTACCTGCTGCCATTTATGAGAACATGGGGGCTCAATACCCAGTAGCCCAGAGACAGCCCAGATTCCCTGCTCACTGCTATTGAAATAGCTACTACAGACATCACCAACAGCAAATACTAAGTATTGGTAAAGCTGTGGAGAAATTGCATCCCCCAGGCACAGCTCACAGGAAAATAAAATGCTATAATCCTAACAAAACACAGCATAGCACATGCTTGAAAGATTAAAAATGATAAAGCCAATGACCTATACCTGTGACCTATGTCTGCAATCCTGGCCACTGAGGAGGCTGAAGTGGGGAGACTGTGGGAGTTCTCAGTTCAAGACTAGACTAGACAACAAAGTAAGACCTTGTATTAAAGAAAAAAATTAGAAATAAAACAGCTGACATGGTGGCATACACCTTTAATTCAAGAACTCAGAAGGCAGAGGGGCAAACAGATCTCCATGAGTTCAAGGTCAGCCTAGTCTATATAGCAAATTTCAGGCCAGCCAAGGCTGCAGAGAAGACTCTATCGCAAAAAACAAAAAAAAATTAAAAAATCATATCATCCAACAATTATATTCCTGGATCTACGCACTAAAGAATTGAAACCAGGGTCTGGAGTGCACATGCGCACACCTGTGTTCACAGTAGGAACCAAAAGGTGGAAGCATCATTAGGTGAACAAACAAAATGGGAACAGACATGAGATGCTATTCAGCCTTAAAAAGGAAGGAAATTCTGACCCATGCCACATGGACAAACTTAAAAGATATTATCCTAAGTAAAATAAGATAGTCATGAGAAGATAAGTATTGTACATCTCCACTCATATATTGTCGAGTAATAAAATTTCTAGATACACCATGCAGAATGGGTACTGCCAAGGCTGGGACAAGGGAGACAGTAATTTAACTGGTATAGACTCTGAGTTTTACAGGACATGCTCTAGGCTCTGTGTGCATGGATATGAATGTGGACTGGCTGCTCGAGAGTGTGCAGCAATGTGTGCACTGGCTAGTCAAGGCAGGGTGGCGGGGGAGAGTCACAAAGGTTCCCGTGTTCACAGAAAAGCACAAGGGAAACCAGGAATGTTAAACACAGAGGGTTGTTCCTTCAAAGGGAGGGATGCATAACCTGTTATCTACCTTGAAAGCTGGGGGCTGATATGGTTAGTAGCTTGGTGACCTTTGTACTATCTGTGAGGCTGAGACCACACTGGCCCAGATCCTTATCGTGAGCTTGCCAATCTACAGAACCCATCTTTACGGAAGGTATCACATGTTCTTTATAGAGTTTTAATATAGTCATATATTAAGTTTTATTGTCCAAATGGACTGAATTAATTATCACCAGGAAAATTTTCAAAAAATTGTGCTATGCTTAAATATGCCTAAAATAAACTACTTGGAAGTAGTCTGAACTAACACCAGCTAAGTCATATTGAACAGAACAACCTTCTCGCCTCCCACTCTGCTGGTTTAGGGGTTGCAGAGACCCCTGCATGTGTGCAGCAATGAGAATATGCACTGATTGTTCGAGGGCACAATCAAAAAAGGTGATCACTGTAGCCAAGAAGTTTAAAGTCAGGCTCGACAATCAAGCAAAAAATAACCTTTAGTCTCATGAAAACAAACCAACAAAACCCTAAAAATTGTTGTTGATGGGGCTAAGAATGTGTTCAATGGCAGTACCTGCTTAGCACGTACAAAGCCCAAGGTTCAACTGCAAAAAAAATAACAATAACAATAAGGCATTTGATGAAACAGGAAGGAAATTAAGTCATCCTGAGCTAGCTGAGGCTGAATTTGGTTGATTATTCTAACAAGGACCTGAGGTTCACTGGATTGAGCAAAGAAGATGTGTTTACATTTGTCAACTTGACACAAACAAAAATAACCTGGAAAGAAAGTTTGATTGATGGATTGTCTCACATTGGGTTGGTCTGTGGCTCTGTCAGGGACTGTCTTAATTTAGTAAATCAATATGAGAAGACCTAATCTATGGTGGTAGCACCATTCCCTAGGCAAAGTATCCTGAGCTGTATGACACTGGAGAAATGGAGCGAAGTACATTTAATAAACAAGTGAGCATGCATGCATTCATTTCTTTCTCTCTGCTCATCACCATGAATACATGACTAACCGTTTGGGGTGTCAGCCTTGACTCCTCCACTATGTTGGATTATAAACTGAAAGCATAAACTGAAATAAACCCCTTTCTCCCCCAAGTTGAGATTTTTTTTTTTTGGTGGTTGTGGGGGGTATTAGGATATTTTTATCATGGTAACAGAAATGAAACAAGACAGAAGAACATCAGATAAGAGAAGAACATTTAAATGCAAAAGAATAAACAGGATAGTTACCACCAGTAGCACCACCTGAACACAGACAGCAATAGAGTTATAGGCAGTCACTCTGGACTTCACATACCCTAAGACCAGAGAACTATATTCATCACTTAAAGCTACTAACATCTTCTATAACTCATCTAATCAAAATGCTGTCATTTCCTTGGGGTTTTACAAGTTCTGAGAACTCAATCTGAGCTCGATGAAGCCTCAAACTCACCTCATGTTGATATGGAAGGAATTATTCTTGTTGACTTCAAAGCCTCCAGACCAAATGCAATTGGGAACGTCCATCAGCCTGACACACAACAGCTGGTCATAGTCATTGCGTGGCCAGTGGAACACCACACTGGAACCAGGCAAGGTGGAAATGTAGCCATTGGGGTTGGATGTTCCCTAAAACACACAGATCAGGGCTTTAGTCACATTACTCAAAACCTGAGCAAGTCACAACAATTCTTGCTGAGTTCCTGCTCTCAGCCTTATCCTACACAAGAGCTGCTGGGTCACTCACGTCATAAAACACAGTCATGATGAGAAGCGAGCCTCGATTTTAAAAACTCCCCGTTAAAAAACAAGCTCTGGCCATTCTTCAAAGCAAACTGCTTACCTGTCCCCGGGCAAATTCCCTTTGTGCAAATGCAAGCTTGTGAGATGATTTATTATCCAACAGGTAACGGGGGGCAAAGATGACCATGCAAGTGTCAATATAGCGACCTCGGCCTTTCTTGACATCAATACCTACAAATGACAAGAACCATTTCATTGATTAATTATGACTGAAAATTCTTGTTCTGACAAAAATAAGTAGCCTTCATAATTCCTTAGTTCCTGTGAGCAAACACGTATGTCATCTGGAGTGGGTATGAAGCCCTTCAAGAATGGAATGGAGGCTGGAGAGATGACTCAGAGGTTAAGAGCATTGCCTGCTCTTCCAAAGGTCCTGAGTTCAATTCCCAACAACCACATGGTGGCTCACAACCATCTGTAATGAGGTCTGGTGCCCTCTCCTGGCCTTCAGGCATACACACAGACAGAATATTGTATACTTAATAAATAAATAAATATTAAAAAGAATGGAATGGAAATATTAGCTCCTCACAATGTTTAATTCCTTATACCCATTTAGGCTTTAGAAAGTCCTGTGGGCGGGTGGCGAGATGGCTCAGTGGGTAAAGACAACCTTATTTTGATCCCTCAAACCCACATTGCTCACTCCTATAAGTTGTCCCTTGACCTCTACACAATGTACCATGGCATACATGCATGCATACAAAAAATAAGTAAATGTTTTAAAAATCTCAGGGTTTCCCCTATATACACCACATGGATGTTTTGGTCGCATATAGCTTAGTTTTCTGTTTATGAAACTAATCATTCAGACAACTCCACGCTACAATGATGCTTATACTTGGGACCCAAACTCCCCCCCCCCACGCAAAGAGATCTGCCTTTGTTAAAGGATAAATGGAAACCTCAGACTACTTAGTTGGATTCTATACCAATCTGAACTCAATTAAGCACTCTATCTAGAATCTTCTCTAGTAATTTTAGTCTACTATTCAATAATCCAACTCATACACAATGCTAGGATTTATTTATTTTTTAAAAAATAGGTCTTTCCCACTTACTACAAACTGGAAACATACACACACACACACACAAACTCATAAAACACCCAGTGAGAAAGAAATCTCAAACCGACTAGTTTCACATAAAGACAAATGAAGTCACACTGAGTTATCTTGTAAAATCTGATGACAATTTAAAAAACTACAACCCAGCGGAATGACTCACTCATTCGTTATGACAATAAATACAGAAAGTAAGGTCAAAGCTCTGTGCTGAGTTCTGGAGTTCTGGATATATAATAATTAAAAATACTTATACCCAAAGTAATAAAAATAGCAGTCCTAATACTTATGGACTCCTTCATACAGGTTAGGCCCTCTGTGTGGCTTTACATTTAATTTTCACAACATCCCTCTGGAATAAGGGTATTAATCACTTCTACTGCACTAAGGCATGGAAAGTGAAGTCATGTGATCTAGGTCATGAAGCTACAGACAAGGCTAGGGGGTCAGCCCAGGCACCTAGTGAGAGCCAGCACCCCTCCCAGTTATAGGTACTAACCTAAGGACCCCTAACGTGCTTCAATTGGCCTGAGATAAAAAGACTGAGCAGTCTCTAGAGACTGTCTCTGGAATTCTTACCTAAGATACCACATGTCTCAAGGGTGATGGGACACCCCCACACACTTTTCTTCTGGGACAAGAAGAAAAGCTTAAGTTGCCAGAAACCAACAGTGTCAGAGTCAGCAGATCTTACTAATAAGAAATCCATTTCAAAAGCTGTGCTTAATTTGGAAGCACACAGAGTGGCCCAGAGCAGCACAGACACCCTACTTCTAGGAAAAGGTGATCTTTCTATTTCCCTTCTATCCTAGTTTACACCCTGGCAGACCCCGATGAATCGAACTGAGATCAAAATGCATAAAATCCTTCTTTTTCAAGGTGCACGTCCCGGCTTTTCTGCTGGGGACTGCCTTGACAACACACACACACAAATGTCACAAAGCCAAGGACTTTTAAGATCCTATTTTGGCCCATTCCTTTTGTCCCTTCACTTGGAAGGACAGAATTCAGATGACAGGCCTATAAGGAAGACAGGTTTACAGACACTGCAAGGTTACACATGCGTTCACAATTTACACCTGCATCCACGACTACACACGCATGCATATTGCACGAGTGCTCAGTGCTCCACTTGCTTGTCTGCCACAACTCTGTGGCTCTCAGCAAGAGTTGTGCTAAAAGAAATAACTTTGAGCCCAGCAGTGGTGGTGCACGTCTTTAATCCCAGAACTCGGGAGGCAGAGCCAGGCGGATCTCTTTGAGTTCGAGGCTAGCCTGGTCTATAAGAGCTAGTTCCAGGACAGGCTCCAAAGCTACAGAGAAACCCTGTCTCGAAAAACAAAAAACAACAACAAAAGAAACGAAGAAGAAGAGGAAGAAGAGGAGGAGGAGGAAGAGAAGGAGGAGGAAGAGGAAAGGGGAAGAGGAGGAGGAAGGAGGAGGAGGAAGAGGAGGAGGAGGAGAAGGAGGATGGAGGAAGAGGAGGAGGAGGAGGAGGAGGAGGAGGAGGAGGAGGAGGAGGAGGAGGAGGAGGAGGAGGAGAAACTTTGTTTCTCTCCCTTCCCTAATCTGTCCGAAATACAGATTCCAGTAACCTGGACAGCTTGTTTTGGAAAATAAATTATGCACAAGCCAGGCCAGCAGAAGGCCCTACCCACTTGAGGGGTGGAGAAGACAAATGTGAGCAGAATGCTCTCTTAGCGCAAATAAAACTGGTTCCTTTGAGAAATTTTTATGTTCACTGTAAGGAAGAAGTTTTAATGAGAGTTTGAACACAAACCCAGGATGGGAGCATGAAACAAATCCAGGTTAAGTTATCTGAGAAGGAAACTACGCTTGAACAATTCTTCTGTTAAGAAATCCTCAAGCAGGGCAGACAAGCTGACTAAGCAGCTAAAGGCGCTTGCCTCCAAGACTGATAACCTTAGTTCAATTTCCATGATCCACAGGATGAAAGGAAAGAATCAGCTCCGGCACACTGTCCTCTGCATGAGCATACCTGTGCACAACACGTGTACATACACGCGTGCATGCAAACACACACACACACCCACACACATTCACACACACACACACACACATACACACACACACAATAATTGAATACTTTTTAAAAAGAACTCAGGATTAAGTTACCCCATTCTCTGTAGGATTCTGGGTAAATTTGTACTATCATGGTTCTTCCTCCTACAACATGACTGTCTAGACCAACACCAACACTGTACAACATTCTAGCGAATCCTGCAACCTCTTCTGGCCTGCTTGGGCAGGACCCAGGACCAGGCAGTTTCCCTGGAAATGATCTACTATAAGGTCACACTGCTAACATACAAAACATGGGGAATAGTTATATCTAATTGACCCTGAGCCTTTAAGAAATGCTTCACAGGTCCTCAACTGGGTATAGAATCCTCCCTGACACACCCACAAAGACGAGTAGGGGGCCTGGCATCCCCAAGTACATTTTACTGTATTTCTTGCCTCAGATTCACACAGTGCTGTCCTCCCACCTCTGCCCCAGGCCTCCTGTCCACATCTGGACTGTCACTCAAGTGCTCTCGTTCAGTCCCAGGTGAAGTCTTCTTACCTGCTCGTGGTTTCTAAGTTTGAATTAATGTGTGGGAACAGTATAGGATGGGAGTGCTCTAAGTGTTTCTATTATTCCCCTGAAAAAAAAAAGGTGTTTCATAGAACATATCTACATAGATATTAATCTAGCATTCAGAGAAGAGATACAGGACCACCGTCAAATCAGAAAACCTGCACTTGCTGCTAGGTCAACATGCATGGCTGGTTTATTCATGCAGGCCTAGGGTCTTTGGCCAATGGTACCAGTCCGCCCTCAGTCCCAAACATAACCCACCAATGTTGTAGATGAGCCCCGGACGGTTTCCTTGCTGGATGACTTTCAAAGCTCGGACACCACTGCCACCGTCCAGGGAGAAGCCCTGGCACCAGCCTGGCATGCCTTCTGGATGAATCCCTCTTCCGATTCTCATGGTGCAGCTAGGATGGGAAGAAAAGCAAACATGTACACATCCATCCATGACAGATTCTGAGTAAGAAAACACAGGGGCTGCCACCCACTTAGGTCTTTCACACGGACTCTCAACCCTACCTCTTGTGGACCCCTAGCACAGTGAGACAGCTCACTCCAGAGACAGCCACAGCACAGCAGTGGGTAAAAGACTGAGAATTGCAGCTAAGCACTTTGGGAGGAAACACTAGAATTCTCCATAAACCTATCACATGCTACAATCTCTACCATTTCCTTAAAATCTGAAGATTCAAGAAACCCCCTGAGAACCCACTGTAAAGCGAGGCAGCTGAGGGAGGTCTTTCTGACAACAAGTATGGTCACAACAGTAGAGCACTGGGCGGGGCTGGAGTCTCATCAGGGAACAAAGACTCCAGGGTGTGTGTTCCAGCTCTGCCAGTAAAAAACAATGTGCCTCAGTTTCCTCACAAGATTTAATAGTATTTCCTCCCCTCCCTGAATCACTGGAGGCCAAGGAGAATGTAATGAGATGGTCTACAGGAAACAGTTCAGGAAGTGTGACTTCCACGTGTAAACCAAACTGTGACAAATGCCAAGTCTTAGACCTCAGACTGCCACGAGAGAGAAACAGCTAGATATCCGGCGTCTCCTTCAACAGCCAGAACTCTGACAAACTGTAACCTTACACTAGACTCAGGCTGGCTGTGATAAACACATCGTATCCATGGGAGAGCACTGGGGCCACCTCACAGTGTTGACTGGAGTGACCTGGGGCTGCCTCGCAGTGTCCACCAGAGAACACTGGAGCACATTCCTGCGAGGTTTCAGCAGTGCCCTACCGATGGAGGTGAGAAACATAGGACATGCCCATTTTCTTTAGATTGGGGCTCTAAACTCCTGAGGAAAACTGAATGCCAAAAACAACAAAAGTGAATTAATGTCCCTACGTGCCTTAAAAGACACCTCGCTTAACCTCACAAGAGCTTCCCCACACCAGACCTCCACGAATTTTAAGATCGAGCAACAGCACACTTGGGGTCTCGAAACCTCGCACAAACAATCTCAGCGGGATTCTTGGGCTGAAGACTCCACCGAGGACAACCCTTCTCCTCCCTAATCCATTCCTCTCCAGGTCTCAAAACTGCTGGCAGAGAGAACTGGCAGTAAAAAGAGGAGGATACCCAATTTCTCTTCCCTGGCACAGTTACAAATAAAAGTCCTACTTCAAATAAAATAAAACTACCTTTCATTGCAAACTCACAAATGGTTTATTCTCAGTATTAAGTAACATATAACTTGGGGTTAAAAAAATACCATTAAGTCAGGGCTCCACTGCTGCCAAGTCAGGCCTATGGCCTACAGGACAGTGCTATGTACACAGGTAGATGCTAGCCTTGCTGATTTCTCCCCTACTAGCTCACTGGCCTTCCCATCCACAGTCACACTCACAGGTTTGGCTGCTCTTTGTCAGCATAGCAGAACAGGAGAGGGCTCAGGCTCCGGGCCAACTCATGCTCCTCAAACTGGCCTGCAGCATCTGTCTTTGCATTGTCCTGTCTGAAGATCAGTGGTAACCCTTTAGGAAGGAGGGAAAAGTTTATAACGTTCCCACCCAGTCTCCCAGGGAAATATGCAAACAGCAGAAGGGGAAACCACCTCAAGGGAAGCAGGGAAGGGAGTTCCAGCCCACTGTCTACAGAAACCTAAATAGGCAGCTGACTACAGTCAGACAGACAGTAGTGCCGACTAGGCAGCTAAATAGGCAGCTGACTACAGTCAGACAGACAGTAGTGCTGACTAGGCAGACTGGACTGCTGAAGTAATGTCTGCACTGGCTCCAGTCAGTCAGCTGACAAAGGCATCCAAACGCCCACGTCAAAGGTCTACCTGGATGATCTCCGGGTATACCTGTTTTGTTGATTAGCCAATATGGCGCGGAAATGAAGATCTTTAAGGACCCTTCTGCGCGACATGCAATGCGGATGGTAAGGTTGAGCTGCCGCCGGTTGACGTCATAGAGTCGCATTCTGACCATGTAGTTCTGGGTCCCAGGGGGGATGAGCAATTCCTTACAGAGTGGGAAGTTCTCCAGTGACACCCCTAAAGGGACAAGTCATTGATTTTCTGGACTTGCACTTGAGTTTGTCAAAAACAGCCAATAATAAACTAAACTGGAGTTCTTTTTAGAGAAATCACTGAGATCTACGTGGTAGAAACCACAAGGCCACTTTTATCTCGCTGGAAAGGAATAAATCTGAAGCAAACCAGAGCCCAAGAGACACATTAGGAAGTCTGTGTTGTAGAATATTATTTAACTAGGCAAAGGTGTGTTACATTTGTGTTGCAGAATATTACTTTAGCTGTGTAAAACTGTGTTACTTTTGTTTATGCTGCGTTTGTTTAATTATGTAAAGATAATGTTGCATTTTTCCACCTTGCCTGCCTAAGGCACCTGATTGGCCTAATAAAAACCTGAACAGTTAATAGCTAGAGAGGAAAAAGAATAGGTGGGGCTGGTGGGCAGACAGAATAAATAGGAGAAATGTAGGCTCAAACAGAAGACAATAGAAGGAAGGAAGGGGAGTTGAAAAAAATAGGGGAGTGGGAGAAAATACATAGTTCAATTAAAAAGAGAGAGAAGGAAACAAAAAGGGACGCGTGCAGGGCAAGAAGCCAGGCAGATGCCACCAGCCATAGAGAGGCAAAGAAAGGAAGATACACAGAAGCGTGTAAAAAGCCCCAAGACAAAGGGTACAAAAAGAAAGTTAAGAGCTAGTCAGAAACAAGTTAGGCTGAGATCCACCTGCCTCTGTCCTTCCCAAGTGCTGAGATTAAAGGTGTGTGCCACCACCTCCTGAAGTTTACTATTCCAATCCTAGAGTTCCTTGAAGGCCCCAATAAAGTTATGGTTAGTGACGCCTGCTTGGTGTTTGAAATGCAGCTGTTCTCTACCCTGACCTTTACAAAAGAAAGTTAAGAAGCAATAAACATTGCAACCTCGATCTCTGCATCAATAAAACACATCAAATAAGTGCTGCTATAAGGATTACAGGAGGGCACAGGTAAAGAGGCTGACTTCTGACATTTGCCTCTTCCCATTCTACAGCTAGGAATACGGATAGCTGAAGAGATGCGATTACTCCCTATACCCACCACACAAGAACAGGGTACTGCTGACTACTGCATGGCGAAGTCCTTGGCTCCGAGGCAATTCACTGAGATATCTCATGCAACTTTCTTTCTCCAAGGGGCTCAGAACGCTCACAAAATACTCCCTGGTATTTTTCACGGTGTTACTACAAATGTTGCTAGGGCAGCCTTACCCAGTTCAATATTCTGGGACGTATCAGCCGTGGGGAGGGCTGCCTCTTTGCCAGGTTTCAGGGTCCCATTAATTGGCATTCCTTTCACATAGAAGTCAAGCTCACAGGGCAGCAAGTTGCAGATGACCACTGTTGGTAGGAGATATATGGTATGCCCAGGCTGTCTGAAAATCTGTTTTGCACTGTCAGAAAATATGTTTGAGGGCATGTAATCTGGATAATTCTCTTTCTTTATGGCTACACAAAACCTGTGAAGACAAAACAGTATGAAAAAAAAATGTCATCCTGAATTAAGAACTTGAATTTGTTTCTCCTTAGCCAAATAACGTTACAACATTTCGGGTCAGCCAGATAGCTGCAACCTTTAATGAAAATACATGGACAGAGATATGGCACACAGTAAAATGTACAGGTTTTGAATTCTGGGGCTTAATGGGTATCGGCCATTATATGCTCCTGTGTGACCATCACTCCATACAAGTTAAGAACTAGTTTAGCCCCGAAGCCCCATCACTAACTTTCCAAATAGTATGTTCTCCCAGCCATTCGTTCAAGAAAGCCCTTTTATCAAACATGTCTGTCTTGAACGACATACAAATGAGGTCACATGGTATATACTACTCTGTGTTGGGCTTTTTTCTTGTTCAACAAAACTCACACATGTTGTAGTGTACATGGTATTTTAGTTTCACGCTACTGCTGTGATAATGTACTCTGACCAAAAGCACATTAAAGAAGAGAAGAGCTGGCTCACTCTGGCTCATGTACAGCCCAGGACTGCCCACTTGCCTAGGGATGGGGCCACCCACAGTGGGCTGGGCCTTCTTCCATCAGTTAGTAAAACAATCCCCCACAGACATATCCACATTACATTGTGCATGTGTGGCTTTGGTTATGGTTTCAGGGCCCAAGCCAGCCTCAAGCTCATAATAAATCTGAGGATGACTTCGAATTCTTGATCCTCTTCTCTCCATGTCCCAACGACTAGGATTATAGACGTGTGCCTCTATGCCTAGCTTTACTAGCTTTCTTTCATTCTTTTATTAGCATCTCAATGCTAAGTGGGTGGTTTTACATATTTTTATTTTCTCATAGAGCATTAAAAACTGTAGCTTTCCCATAGGAAATTGCTTTTGCAGGATGCCCCATTTTTGACATGTCTTTATTGTTTTTACTCTTGTTGTTACATTCAAAATATTTTCTAATTTCCTTTGTAATTTCTCCTTTGACCCAAGGGTTATTTAGAAGTACAGTTTGATTCCCAAATACACAGGTTTGTCTAGGCATCTTATTGCTGTTGATTTGATCCAATTCTATTATCAGGATAGGTATTCTGCATGATTTCAACTTTTAAATATTTATTGATCTTAATTTTATGGCCCAAGAGAAGGCCTCTCTTAAAGAATGTTCCACTCATACTTGAAAATAATAAAGAATCTGGAATTACTGGGCAAGGCACTCTCTGAGCATATGCCAACTATAACGAGCTGGTTGACGGTGTGATGGGAATCTTAGATATCTATCATTTCGCCAATTGTGATTCCATGTGTATTCTCATCTATTTCTCTTTAGTCTCCCTACAACTGGCACATTTAGCCTAAGTGTCTGCTAGAACTCCCCATACTATGTTTGTAGTAACTTTGTAAGTTTAAGCTAAATGAATGCCCATTTTTACTCTACAAAAAGTATAACAGGGAGCTCTCGTCTGGATGGGGCTTAAAGTCTCTGAGAGCTTGAAGGCAGCAATTCACTGTCTCTTCCAACACTGAACCCAGGAAGATGCCTTCACATACTACAGAGGGAAACACAGGTTTAGACGGTGAGGCAATTTTGTCAATGTGCTCAATAAAGTCAGCATCAGGCATGAATATTGACTTTAAAATTATTCCTGAGGAAAAGCCCCAGGCCCGGGAGCTGGCTTCCCAATTTAGATTTGTCTTTTCTTCCCTATCTGTACTCTATTCGTACAGATGCACAGATACGGCACCTGATCCAATGTGGCTACAACCTCCCGTGGTTGTTCCCCCGACAAACTTTAACTCAAGAACTTACTGAATGAGAACTCAGGTTGTTAAGCAAACACAGAGGACTTGCTAAGGGTCTGCAGAGGCCCTGCAGGGGAAAAGCCAATGCCCAGGCACCCATCCCAGCAGCATACACACCTGAAGAACCGGCTTTTCTCTGTGTCCATGGAATGGCACTCCCGTTTGCTGCTGCTGACCTCTGCGGTCTTCACTACATTGGTCCAGTGAATGGGAGCCTTACAGAAAAACACACCCAGTCCTTTGGGTCGGGCCTGCAGCCTCCAAGAAGTGAGGTGAAGAGGCACAGCAAATGAGTCCCCTGGCATGATAGCGGGAAGCACCACTGGTTCTGTCATAGAAATAAGGGTTTTAGCGGTTGCAGGAGATGGTCCCCACCTCAAGGCTTACTATGTATACTGACTGCTTGGGGACAGACAGTCACAATAACAGTAGAGAAGACCTAGTTCTACACCATCTGAACGTACTGTCAGGAGCTGAGGGACTGTCCAACCGTAATTCCATTGGTGTCTCCAGTCTGTTCTTTACAATGAGGGCGGACCGGACCGTGATTACTTTCCGGGCACTGCCTTCCATTGTGACAGCAAACACCACCCGCACAGGTGGGAGTGAAGAGAACTGGGAAAGAGAGAAAGAAAATAACTGTGCATCTGGAAACATAGAGTTCGTGAATTCCAGAGTGTGAGAAGTATGGAGCACTTTGTCACCAAAGCTTTTCAGTGAGTTATTCTCCACCCCAAACCAATCTCACCTCTAAAGTAAACAAGCAGGCCACAAATATTGCTAAACATGAATACCGTTATAAAAGAGGCTGGACTGCTGGGTATGGTGGCGCACACTTTTAATCCCAGCACTCGGGAGGCAGAGGGCAGGCGGATCTCTGTGAGTTCAAGGCCAGCCTGGTCTATAAGAGCTAGTTCCAGGACAGGCTCTAAAGCTACAGATAAACCCTGTCTTGAAAAACCCAAGACAAAAATAAAATAAAGTAAAAATAAAAATAAAAAGCCAGAGATAACTCAGTGGTTAAGAGCAGTGACCACTGTTCCGGAGGACCCAGGTTCAATTCCCAGCACCCACATGGCAGCTCAGAACCGTCTGTGACCCCAGTTCTAGGAGAGCTGCCCTCTTCTGGCCCCCTCAGGAACAAGACATTTACATGGCACACTTACATACATGCAAGCAAACACACATGTAAAATACTTAATAAAGAAAATAAATAAATCTTTCTTTAAATCATCAACTCTTAAAATGTCTATAAAATAATCTATACAGCCGGGCGGTGGTGGCGCACGCCTTTAATCCCAGCACTCGGGAGGCAGAGGCAGGTGGATCTTTGTGAGTTCGAGGCCAGCCTGGTCTACAAGAGCTAGTTCCAGGACAGGTTCCAAAGCCACAGAGAAACCCTGTCTCGAAAAACCAAAAAAAAAAAAAAAAAAAAAAAAAAAAAAAAAAAAAAAAAAAAAAAAAAAAATAATCTATACAGATATAACACCACAAAGTATGTCCCAAGAGAAACCACCAAGGCTGGAGGTATCCGGGCTCAGCAGTGGGGTTATTTGTGTAGCATGCAGAAGACCCTGGCTTCAATCCTTAGCTCTACAGAGAAAGGGAGGAGGGTTAGCCCAGAACTCCAGATATAAAGAACTTCAACTGAGATAGTGCTAATAACCTATTCAACTTTCCAAATTTCCTGTGAATTGGTAAAAACAAAAACAGGCTCCAAGCCCTCATTTAAAAAAAAAAAAAAAAAAAAAAAAAAAAAAAAAAACCCTATAGACAAGACTTGTTTTCAGCTGTCCTGAGGAAATAAGAACAGTCATCTGAAGCAGCTGAAATTAGAGACGCTGAGGTTGGACCCTGCAAGGCACTAACTGGTTTCCCTCGCGTGGCATCTTCCTCCCAAAGTGAGGCTGAGAAAGCATTCCCTGAACATTAACAAGGGGCTGGGTTCTACCCAGACACAGACAGAGAGACAGAAAGAAGTCTGCAAAGGCTTCGACCTGTCTGTGGAAAGTACAGTGTGCAGGAATTCTGTCTGTTTGGGGGACATTCCTCAGCACTGTGTGACTTTTTCTCAGTGTGACTCTCGTGGTGACAAAAAAACTAGTATTGCGTTCAAGACCTTTAAAAATAAACTTCTTTCTTCATCCTAACCCTCCAGGTTCTATTCCATAACCATGCCTTGGTTTGATTTGTTTTGCTTTTCATGTAGCCCAGGCTGACCTGGAACTTAATATGCACCCAAGGATGGTCTTGAACTCCTGCCCAGACTCTACCTCCTAAGCACTGGGATTACAGGTATGTCCAACCCTCACAAACAGGACGCCAGGTTTAGACTCAGTGTGAGAGGGAAATGGTTCATCACTGCTGTTGGGCTGCATTTGCTGTCCTAAGTTCCTGTATGTTCACTTACATACAACACCGTCTACAACTGCCATACAGAAATATTTATTTAAGGATGACTTCCACGTGAGATACATTGAAGAGGATTTCGAAAGCACAGCTCTTAGGACATACTGATGAGGCTTCTTTGCCATAGAAACATATGATAACACAGCCAAGTGCTTCATTCTGCCAACTTTATTTTTATTAGAGCAAACTGAATGAGAATCATCCTAGTAAGCAAAATAACACAAAGCACTTTGCTTCCAAACCAGAGTGCTGCAAAGTCCAAGTCAGACATCAAACCATCTTTTCTGGAGTATTTTTGGGTTTCTACTATTACTTTTATTTATGTGGATGTGTGTATCTCAGTGTGAGGGATGCCATGCATACCACCTTCAGGAGGCCAGAAGAAGGAACTACATCCTCAAGGCTGGAGACACAGGCAGCTATGAGCTGCCTGACATAGTGCTGGGAATTGAACTTAGATTCCCTGAGCCACCTCTCCAGTCCCCTTTCTGGAGTGTTTTTAAGGAGCACAACATAGTCACAAATCACCATCAAAGCTCAAGCCTTCACTGGCCCAGTCCCCGAGGAACACACACCAGAGCTTCCAGGCCTACCTGAAACTTCAGTGCCTGCGATCCACAGGCACAAGAAATCAAAAAGGAAAGCCTGGAGCATGTCATTCATGTCACTTTGCAATAATAGGCAGTCATCTAACTACTTGTATTTCCTTGCATGGCCTTTGGACCAAGCACAGGCAATACACAACTGAACCAGGGAAAACGTCTAGTTCAGGTGAGAAGGAAAAGGAGGCCTTGGAGGCACTATAATCCTCAGTGATGTGCACTAATTTAGAGGAACAATGAGTAGGAAAAGGTAGGACGAGTGCCAGTCACACACAGCCCACAGAGCCCTTGACCATCAAGATACACAGCTATGCATAATTTCATTGTGGTGCACACACTCAGTAAGCACAGTGATGACAACAGAAAGATCATACTCACATAAACCTGGGGATGTATGATATTTGTTCTGCTGCTTGGGCTGCCAATCTAAGAGAGAGTAGCAGAGTCAGAGCGTCAGCACAGACCCACAACAGCAGGTGCAGTTACATTCAGTGACAATCTAACTGACTGGAGCGGTGCTGAAACTACTTTCAGGCACAGTATGTCTAAAGACAGCACGCTATGTCCTGCGCAGCAGGGAGTAAACAAAGGTCAGTCTACAAACATTTAACAGCTGTGAGCTTCCTTCAGCACCCAGCGATGCAATGGAAGGCATGTACAGGGAGAGTCGGTCCTTCCACTGCCTGGCATGAATTTAGGCAGAAAAATAATCAGGGAAGAAAAAAGAAAGAATTGTTTGCTCCCATTGAAGATAGGTGGGGTACCAGAGAGTCCTTAAAAACAAACACCTATGGAATGGCGTTCTCTGAAAGTATCTCTCTACAGTTTCTACCACATCACTGGTGCCCATAAACAGTCATCTGCCCAACAAAACATGAATATGGCACCTGTATCACCTGGACACTGGCCTCTGCCTACACTAGCAACTAGGGAAGCTGTCTGCACCCTTCCCCAATGCCTGCGTCCTTCCCCAATGCCCTGCAACCCCAGGACCACAGACCAGGGCAAAACTAGGAGAGGACATATGAACTCGCATGGTCAGATAAAAAGCAACAATGGACACCTCTGTACCTCACTGCCACACAGGATTTGGTACCTCAGAGTTAAAAGGATCACAAAAGAGTACTATAATATGAAAATGTATATAAATTATAAAACTTTATAATACATCAAAAACAGTCAAGATAGTTCACACCCTCCGACTTAACCACGCCCAGATCATATGTTGTGTGGTCAGGCTTACGATGGTCACCCTGTACTGAGCATGTACAAATTCTTACCTCATCTCTACCCTCTACACAATACAGTATTAGCAACCATTTCCACAGCACTCATGGTACTAGGTACACCCTAGGTAGTCTAGAGATAATTTCCAGTTTACTGGAGAATATGCATGACTTGTGTGAAACACTATGCTACCTAACATAAGGGATTTGAACACCTAAGATTTGGGTATGTGGAGAACAGGTGAAGTCGTGAAACCCATCCCCCAGAGACACTGAGGGATTGTTGTATTCAAGTTTCCAGTCTGTAAGGAGTCAAGAAAGATATCTACCTACATGAGATAGCATGTTACTGCCAAATGTCCACCTTGTTTTCTTCTGATGTCAACCACTGCCTGGCTTATCTGCATGTTGATTACCAACCCCTACCCCGAGTCAATAACCCAATGTCATCTTCTTAGAAATAGTGGAACAAAGCACTTCCCTGGAGCATGGTTACTATAAGCTGTGTGACAGTCTGGCCTGGCAGGGTGTAGCATATCACCACACAGCAGCCACTCACCGTAGAGGAAGAGGAATTTTTGTCTGGTGCTGCATACCGAAAGAAGGTCCCAACCTTGTCCACAGACACTGGACTCACTTGCTCCCAACCATTGACTCGAACTTGCAGCTGATGGATGCGCAGGTCATGAGTATGTCTGTCAATCAGAACAGAAAGGGTCCAGTCTCAAAAAGGAAGGAAATTAGGAGCACAGACTCCAATCTAATTTATTGTATAATGATGTAAATGCCAGCTGGCTAAGCCTTCTCAGCACTAGCTAGTGAGCAAGGTCAAGAAGAGGATTTAACAGGCTTTTTTGCTGGAGGCAAGTAGTGAGAAGTGACATGCTTAAACCAAGGGGCATCGGCCGTCCTCTCATTAAAACCATGAAATCTTGTATGCTTGCCAGGACTCTCCCAGAAGCCCCTACCTAGCCTTCATGAGATAATGACTTCAGGGCTATCAGTCGAGTGGGGCAGTCAAAGTATACTAGCCATTGAGTCACGCAACCACGCCCTTAGGGATGCATAAGCTTTCTTTTTTTGGTTCCTTTGTTGGAAATTCTACTCCTCTCAGGAACACATCCAGTCGTTTGGCTCGGGCCCTACATAACCACAAGCAGGCCTGGGAGACAGAGCCCTCGGAGTTACAGAGCACTAGTGCTCAGCTGAAATTGGAGTAGAAGGCAGTGGGCAGAACAGAAGGAATGGGAGGAAATTGCACGTTTAATTCTATTTTAGATTTTGCCTAATTCAAGCCAGAAGGCTGAAATGGGGAACTGAACTTGAGGCTGACAGGAAGGGAGGAGGGCGGCATGGGGTATAGTGTGCCAAGGAGAAAATGCCAAAAAAAAAAAAAAAAAAAAAAAAAGCATTCATTTTGATGAGTTCAAACAGCACAGTGGGTTACAGAACACGGAGACCAAGACGGAAGTGACACCAAGGTCAGGCCCTCTCTAAGGCAAGAGGTAGGGCTTATTCAAAGTCACCATCAACAAAAGCCTCATGAAGGACAGGACATTCCAGAAGTGATTCCACCCCTACCTCCATAAGACCTCCAGAGATCCAGACCTACATATTTAAAACCCTCGCCAGACAGGACTAGCCTGTGCCAAACCTGCGCAAGGGTGCTTTGTTGTGAAAAAGGTTTGCACAGAAGCAGGGGACTCAGGCCTGAAACCAGTCTCTTCCACGTCAGCTTGCCCCTGAAATCAGTCCGAGGCTCAAACACTAAACCTTCACCTATTTACATCCATGACAGCCTTCCCATTTAAAAATACAGTGTGATGCCTTGTTGGACATTGTATTAACTTGTAGGAAACAGACTTAAAGCCTCTTCCGTATTGTGCCAACTCCTCTGCTGGCTGCTGCAAGAATAAGCAGGCCAGCAGTGCCCCTTGATGTTACACTGCATCCAAGCTGCCTTACTCGTGCTGCTCCTATCCTGAGCCTATCTGCTTTGAGAACTGTCTAGAATAGCACATGGAAACCTGGCCAGGATACAATGGATCTGAGTGTTAGGATGTATCTAGCCTTTGCCCAGACTCTGAAATACTTAGTTAATGCCTCACACATTGAATGAATGGGAATAGAAAGAAACGATTTTCCAGATGGCATGACAGGCTATATTTTAAGAGGAAACAATGACACTCAAAGTAACTCTTCATAATAAAACACTCAAGTCATGAAAGTGAAAGACAAGACACCAGGGACAAACATTTACACCCATGTCACGTCTTTCACAGAAGGATAAACAGTCAAATTTTACCTGTGTCTTAACTTTCCTCTGGCTTCAAATTCAAAAGGAATCTCTTCACCCGTGAGGACTTCTCGCCACTCACTGACATTGTGGGCATCATCCAGAAAAGCTCCATTCCCTTCTGGAACCACCCCGGGACTCCCGCTGTGAGACAGTGCAGCCCTGGAATCAAATCAGATGACAGGTCGTCCCTGCTGCCCCTACAGTAGCTCTGAGCCACCGAGAAGAAGTGGTCTTCCTACAACTGACTGACTGCACTGGCATGACATACCCTGGTTGTTCTTTGTGACCCAAGAAGGTCAATGACTTCGGCTACTTTGAGGCTCGGTTACAACTTCTCTGGCTGTTTGGAAATAGATTAAAGTAACGGTGAGCACAGCAGCACATACTTGCTAGCTCAGCTGAGGAATGAGGGTGAACGTAAAGAAGTCTACATGGCAAGCTTTAGGCCAGCCTGGGCTACACAAGTGAGGCCCTGTTTCAATGTCTTTTAATTTAAACAAAGTTCATTCGTGTATGTGTGGTGTGTGCATTTGCGTGTTACATTATGCACATGTGTGTATGTGGGGGTCTGAGGTCAACATCAGGTGTCCTCAGTGAATCTCTACCTCGTTATCTGAGACAGGATGTCTCTGTGAACCTGGAGCTCATCAGCCGGGCAACCTGGCTGTTCCTTCAGCTCCAGGGATCCCCGTCTTCCTGTCTTCACTTCTTAGTGCTGAGACAACAAGTGCACTACTATCTATGTTCAGCATCTTACAAGCGTGCTGGATCCAAACCCGCGTTCTCATGCTCACACAGAGAGCTTCACTGGCTGAGCCATCTTCCCAGCCCTACACATCAGGTGTTAAGGCACTTGCCTCACAAGCACGAGCATGGGAATTTGATCACCAGAACCCATGAAAGAATCCGGGTGTGATGGTGCATGGATCCTAGCACTGAGGAGCAGGAGACAGGATCCTTAGAGCTGAGTGGCCAGCCAGCCTGGCCTAATCAATAAGCTCCGGGCCAATGGGAGACTCTTTGTCAAGGGAGGTGGATGCATTCCTGAGGATGGCATCCAAGGTTGCTCTCTGCCTCTGCATACACACTCACATACATGCATGAGCATGCACGCGCACGCACACACACACACACACATTCACCCACAGCCACACTCACACACATGCATCAAAAAGAAAAGAAAGAAACCCGTGAAAGCTGTCAGTATCTAGTCACCTGCTCCAGCAGTGAGTCTGGAACATGTAAACTAAGGCAAGACTTTCTAAGAGACCATGCTGGTGACCAGCAAGAATTTAACTGACATGAACCGGTAAACAGCAAAGTCTTAGCCAAGGTACCCTCATAGCTAGTAGAAGAATGTCATTTCAAATCAGCTGACAGTCACTCAATTCTGCACTTCATGAAGCTGAAAAGCCCCCCACCACCCCGTATTCAGAACACTGAGCCAACATCTAAGCCGGCAAAGCTGTCAGCTAAGCTTTGTATTTAGCTTGGGTGAGTTCTCATACCCTCCTGAGTCCACCCATGCTATCTGGGCCAAAGTGTGCTCTAGAGACAAAAACAAGAGTTCAGGAGTAGGGCTGGAGAGATAGCTCAGTGGTTAAGAGCACTGGCTGCTCTTCCAGAAGTCCTGAGTTCAATTCCCAGCAACCACATGGTGGCTCACAACTATCTATAATGAGATCTGGTGCCCTCTTCTGGCATGCGGGCATACATGGAGGCAGAATGTTGAATACATAATAAATAAAAAAAAAAGAGAGAGTTCAGGAGTAGTGTTGGAGGGTATTTCCAAAGCGGGCTCAGAGGAAATATGCCAAATATTTTAGTTTTGTGACCATATATAGCTTCTTTAAAGAGTGTGGCACCTAAGAAGACCTGGAATGACTTTTCTCTTACCCTGACTGTGAACCTAACACACACCAGGTCAAGATGAGCACAGCTCCACTACTGCACACTCGGAACCACTTCTCTGTGGTCCTTTGCAGAATCAGAACTTCTACCACCAATCACAGGACATGAGTTACTGATTCACGTACAAACCCAGAGGCCTTGAGCAGGGGCCAACCTTGCCCTGCCAGGCAGCTACATAGAAGCTGCCAGGGATGTAAGCAGCTCCAGAGACAGAAAGAAAGTACCTTACCTGGTGGGTGTAGTAGTCAGGGTGGCAAACCACAGTGTGCATCCCGTGTGGTTCCGCAGAGCAAAGGGGACAAATGGCTGCCGGCGCTTGGGGGTTTTCACCTCTGCTGTGACAAACAAACAAAAAAGACTATGAATATCTATTGTGTCTTCATGACAGAAACCCTCCTCCGCCTGTGGACATCACCCACAGCTGCCTCCTGTGTGAAGATGGAAGTGAGAAAAGGGACTACAGGATTGTTGACATGACAAACAGACGCTGCATGGATTTGCTGGCTACCGTGGGCCCCTCCTCTCTCTCTCTCTCTCTCTCTCTCTCTCTCTCTCTCTCTCTCTCTCTCTCTCTCTCTCACACACACACACACACACACACACACACACAGAGTACCCACAACTCACATGGGTCTTACTACTGAGAAGATGGCATCAGAACCTGACCTGGTTTTAAAAAAAATAAAAATAAATAAATAGACCAAGACTAAAAGGCAACTCCTCCCAGTGCATTCTCAAAGCCCTGGCGGAAGCCCATTTTCTCTTCTAGTGCTATCTTCAAGATCATGCTTTCTAAAAGCTTTTAAAATGAAATTTTAGGTCTCTCTTCTTTTTAGTGGGCACTATGTCTGTGCATGTATGTGCAGGCGTGCATGTAGAAGTTAGCGCTGATGATCTCTTCCTCTGTCTTTCTTCGCTTTATTACTTACTACTTATTTTGAGACAGGGCGTCACATGAATCTGGAGTTCACCGACTGACGGACTGCATCCTGTCCCCCTCCTACACCAACACTAGGATTATGGACACATGCTACTGTGCAGAGTTTTTCCATGTGGGTTCTGGGGATCAAACTCAGGTCCTCATGCTTACACAGAAGAGCCAGTCCCCCAACATAGTTCCCTTTTTAACACAGGCAACCAGCTAGCTACTATAAGGCAGGCACCAGGGAGGTTGCAAAGGCAGCATTTCACACAGCTGCTTCACAAAACAACCTCTGACTGGGAACCTGCAAAGAAACAGCCACCACCAGAAAATAACACAACCAGATTCTAGGGAGAGGTGAACTGATTCTCAACACTGATAACTGTCAGAAGGAGCTCCAGTGATCTCAGGACCTTTCTGTGGTCCACTCTGACCAAGGGCCTGTCTCCTCCAATAACCATACAAACTAAGTGGGAGGAGGCGGCAGGAACTACCAGGCAGTGAAAATCCATGGTAGGAAGGCAGCTGGCTGAGGAGCTCATAGCACATGGACACTGATGACCACAGCAGGCCCCATAGTTCAGCCATCACTTTTGTTTATCCTGAAAGCACAAAGACAGCCACAACGTCGGTGGAGGTGATGGGGGACACATCTCAAGGGACAGCAAATACTAGCAGTGGAGAACCAGTGAGGCTGAAATAATTTTACAGGGCCACATGCTTCCCACAGACAAGACCAAGAAGATAAACCACACCTGTCAAGCCATGATGAACATGCCCTGTCCAGCCATGGCAATCATCAGTCTATTTATTAAGATTCCATCATATTAAGAGTCCATCACTTTCTCTGGTGCTTGTATTGTGGCAGCTTTACAAAGGGGGTTGGGGGAGGCGTGATGACTGCCAAACAGGCAAATGCAGGTTAACATAGGTTCTCTCTGGACAGTCGAAACTCAGCAGGCCCTACAACAGTCATCTGCGAACAACGAGAGCAGTCCAGAGCAGCGGCTGTCAACCTGTGGGTCAAGACCCACTCTGGAAAACCTCTCTCTCCAAAGTATTCACATTAAATTCATAACAGTAAAAAAATTACAGTCATGAAGTAGCAACAAAATAATTTTGTGTTTAGGGACGACCACAACATGAAGAACTGTACTAAAGAGCATTGGAAAGGTTGAGAAACACTGGTATAGCGGGTGCTCCAGTCCCGCATCGTGTGGGGATACTGGTAAGGATAACGCTTGCCTACTACTGTGCCCACTTCCATCCCAGGGACCTCATTTGGTTCCCTAGGTGCTCCCCCAAGTAAAAGAGTTAAGAGGCTGCAGCAAGAGTTTTCCAAAGGATTAACAGTGCTATGTGCTCAGTTGGGAAGGAGCCTCCCTCCATGCAAGCAAGGAAAGCGCATTCGTTACAGTAGATAAGGGCCAAGAGGAAAAGGACCAGACGTGCCTTTCCACCCCACTGTGAACCAGACTGAAAATTTCCTTGTGCAAATCATGCTTTGAGAGACCAGGTGGCAGATTGGCTTTGACCACTTTGAAATATAAGCTCAAGAACTAGAAATCCATATAGAAAGCGATCTACACGCCTACTGCTGTGGGATTAGATGACATGGGAGAAACCGTGCACAGGACCCCACATTTCATGTATTGATCAGACCTAATAACAGAGGCTGAAACAACACAGAGAGCACATAAATCCCAGCACTGCATCAGCATCCAACTGTCTGTGTCCTTGCCTTTGGCACAGTATCAAGAAAAAACTCCCAAATCCATCAAAGAGAACATTATTTCCTGATGGCCTCAAAAAATCTGCCTCCAGTGAGTGAATCCGATTTCTTCAGAGGCTGAGAAAGCCTCAAGCTCCTCACATCCAAGTTTACTATCAGGCTAGCTGAAGAAATTCCTACCCCTCTGTTCATCTTTCCCAGAATAATTGGCCATTCTAAGGAGTGGGATTTTTATGCTACATAGCAACTCGGCTATCAGAAAGAGCCTGCCGTGTGGATCATAATAAAGACACTGAAGCCCCGTCCGTATCTGGTGACACAAGGGAAGGCAGATCCCTGTGCTGTCCACAAGAGTCTGTCACATCGGCAACAGGGGACAGTGCTCAGTGTTTGTCTCAATGAGGACGTCATCCTGGAAAGCTCAACAGTAGGGATTCAGAATGAAGATCAGAGGCCTCTCTCAAAGACCCACCTCAGCTGAGCCTTCTAAAACCAGAATACACTCATCAAATGCCTTTCGGTTTATCTTCCCCTTTCTTTTGACAGGGTCTTGCTACATAGTCATGGCTAGCCTGGAATTTATGATCCTCCTGCCTCACCAAGTGCTGGGATTACAGATGTGGACCACCAAACCCAGCTCAAATGCCTTTTAAATTAAGACATATCAAGACCCGTGATCTGGATCTATCACAAACGTACCATCAAATGAACAGTACTCATTAACACAAAGAAAGAAAGGCAGCTTGATGATGCAAACGGTGGCGTTTCTTTCTGTTCTCACTCCCCAGTCCATTCTCCAGGTACATTCTCTTTCCTATCTCCTAAGTACATAAATTCCTTTGTAAACAAACAAAAAATTCTATCCAAGCAATTTGTTGGGAAATACTTTGTTGGCTCTCTGACTAGTGATTACAGCTCCTACTTCACAGAACCCCCGCATCCCCATGAGAATACACGCTGGCTGAGGACTCTGTAGGCAAAGCCATGTGGCATTGCCTGCCAAAGGATGGCATTCCTCCACCTCCTTCCTTTTCCTTGGAAGAGCCCTTCATGCCTTTGGTGTCTCTGTCACTGGAGGTCCAGAAAGAGACGGTGAAGAAGCAGATGTCACTCACGACTGCAGCCACTCCATGATGAGGCGCTGCTATGCTCCTCTGCTGCAGACATTCTTTCAGACTACTGAACCAAAGGACTTAAAACTGAATATAGCCCAACTCAGCTCCACTCAACAACACACATGAAAAAAAAACGGTGTACAAATGGACATAGAAAGCAGTTCTTGAAACAAGCAAATGGCGCAGCCTCTGGCTGTACTGTACCTCGAGCATAGGTCTGGTACTCTAGGTTAGTCAGACTGGCTGTACTCCTAGTTCTAAGGTAGACAAGAGGGAGGCCTGGTAGACAGGAGAGACAAAGTTAGAGGGTAAGAACAGGTGCGGTGAGGAAGAATCACCTCCACAAACATGAGTTGAGAACATTACAAATGGCATGCATCATGCAATTGTGAGAGCGCCCTTCCTGACTGCTAGGAGCCAAGAACGTGCTTGGCAAAGGCAGCAATTTTCTGCAAGGCTTTGATGGAGCAGCTGTGTCAAGGCACATTGCCCTTTTTCTAATTAGGCAACAATGAATGCATTGAACATACCCTCGAAGAGAACAACAAGTCTTCGGGAAGGTTTTAATTTAAACCATGTTATGTGTTGGCCCAGAAAAGTCTAATCAGTATGGATTTTAAGGGAGATATGCCATTCCAGTTGGAAAAGCGCAGGAGCGACAGAGTTCTGGTCACTGGCCACCTCAAATACTCAAGCAAGAGTCAGTCTGGCCTCTAGATTCCAGCAGTCCTTTCTCGGTTTATATCACAGGACTAAGTTCCAACTGGACACACACCTCACAAAATCACCTGTACTTCTCATAAACTGATCAATGGAGTCATGCCGCTGAGGTCCACCTCCAGAATAAGCCCTTGTTGAAAGGCTCACAACCAGGGCAACACAAAGCAAATGTGCTCTGCTCCCTGCTAGCTCGAAACATTGAAACAGCAGGGGGTTCCCAGTTCCTTAGGAGGAACTTCACACTGAGGTTACTCTGGGAGCCTGGTTTATGTCTGCTCTCAGTCAAAAACCTAACTTTGAGGAGAAATATGGCTAAAGTTCTCAAATAAGATCTGAAAATTAGTAGTCAGTTCAACACAGTTGAAAGCTACTAATTTGAAAGTCAGTGCCACACATGCTGCGGGAAGTCTCTTAGGCGGCTTCCAGGAAGACACAGTAAAAAGACATTTGGTGTTTAGGTGTATCAGTGTCGGGTGGCTAAAATAGTGTATCACATCAGCCTCAATAACCATAAAAACCAAGCTCTAATGTTGATAGGGCGATTTACTAACAACAGAAAGAGGAGAAAAATATAAGAAAGAGGGAGTGGGCCTTCCAGCGCATCAGGCCTTCCTGGAGTTGGCACTAACTGGACTGAGGTCACCAACTACAGAGCTCTCTTCAGAACCTTGCTCTCTTGGACATACAAGGATTGCTTAGAGTCTTCTGGACAGGCAAGGTTGTTTTTCCGGCACACAGATTAGGGTTAGGGGAGCTGGAGCTTGGACTCAGAAGCAAAAGCCTGAGAAGAGAGAACAAGCCAACGGAAGCTTTTGTCTTTCCTTCTAGAAACACGAGGAGGCAGTCTGCTCGCACACCCCAGGAGAGGCAAACAGGCACAAATGCTTCCTATGCTAAGAAAGCCCATCTTCCCTGGACTGTTTGCAGACCAGATGGAATATTTACGTATTCATGAGCCATGTGAAGTCCTGCCAAGACTCTCCAAAGAAACCACACTGAAAGAGTTGGGGCTGAGCTGAATTTGGATGACAATGGCTTGTGGAACAAGCAGGACCTGTGGTGTCTGTCACCTCTTCCCAGCTCTGAGGCAAACAGAGCTCCATGCTGAGGTATTCATCAGGACCAAAAACATCATCAACAAAGAACACACTGACTCCTTCCTCAAGAGCCGGTATTCAATTCCTTTATGCACTATGAACAATACTGGCCCTTCTTTTAAAAAGGTTTTTCCACTTGGGATCTTGCCCTCCCTCTTTCCAAGAATACATACAAATCCTCTAGTGCTAGCTTTAAATGTTTTTATAATACAGTTTTAAAAAATCCTGTCGACTGAAAAACCAATTGATTTTGCCCAACTGAAAATAAAGTGACCAACAGTGTGTCCTGACCTGACATGCTCTCCGGTGTCACTGGAAATCAAGAGTAAGGGTTTGCAGATCCCCTCTCGCCCATGTCAGTGGAATTAGAGCCTGCAGTAACAGTTCAGTAGTTTGTGCCAGAAAACCGTCTTTTCCAAGGACTAAAACCAACAACGGAGGCTAGTCAGAACTTCCTATGGAGTTTTCCACAGAGAACGACCATTCTATACGAGTCTCTCGGTGAAGGACTGCTCTGTAGATGAACATTGATACAGACAGGCCTGTGCTTAGAGTAACCTTACTTTGTCCAAAGCATGGTGGATCCACTGAGGAGCCCATCCAGTCTTCGGACTTGGCTGACTCTGTTTCCTTGTCTTCTTTACAGTAATCTGCCAACCACGACTCCTTGGTACTGACATACTGATCTAAAAAGAATTCCACGAAGACATGAAGAGGGGAGATAAATAAGGTAAAGGTTTATATCAAATCATTTCAATTCAGCAAAACAAGCTTTTACTAAGCACCTCCTTATATGCTGGGTCTATGCTAGAAGCTGAAAAGGCTGGACCCTGGAGACGGCAAATCCACATGAAAGACATCAGAAAAACTACCTCCATGAAGCCACCCATGACACAAAAGGGGCTAAAGCAATGACAGAAATACAACACTGTGGGACAGAAAAGGGCAGAGTGACTCTGCTTTGGCAAAAGTGGGTGGTGGGTGTATACCAAAGTCCAGGGAAGTCTTTAGACAAGCAGACCCATGCTTTGGTTCTTGAGAAGGTGAACAGAGACTCAATGAGACTGAGGACGGAGTCACTAGCAAAATTCTAAGACACTGAAGTACATGGAGCACTCGGAATACTGAGTGAATGCTGTATCTTCATTGCACAGCGCAGAAGGGACACGGCAGAGAAATCCAGATCTGCAGATGGACATTTCAGGGCCAAGAAACCTTAAGAAGGCATGCTATTGGCTTGGCAATTCTTTAAGCAAATCATTTTCAGAGTTAAGTCAGTGTGGCAGCTGATAGGAAACAGCACAGAGAATGAACTCATTCTGCTAAAGTCATACCTTAAAGAACTTCTCTGTACCAGGGTACAGCACTGGGCGCCTATAATTACAGCCACTTTGGAGGCTAAGGCAGAAGTGTGAATTTGAGACTAGCCTCGGCTAGACTACAAAACCTTGTTTAAAAAAAAATTCCTCTGTGACTGAAAAAAGCGAATCTAAGCTCACTTCTAGGGTACTTTATGAAACCTACAGACAAGCATTATGAGGAGAAAGTTCATGGGGACACTTTGTGGTCCCTAAGCAGCCTCAGCTCTAGCTTGGCCATGGAGAGCATTAACATGGGGCCCCAACACTAGACACCAGATTAGGGTTCACTAGGAGAGCAGCCATGATGAGGAAGTGATGCCAGGCACAGGGCCAGGCATTTGCCCACCTGGCATCCTTGTCTGCAGGCGAAGGACTCATGTTACAGAAAGATGTTAGCCTACAGCAGGCACCGTTCCACTCACCAATCAGTACAGAAGTGATGTTGATATCCAGGCGGGGTTTGGCCTTGGCCTCCAGCTTTAGTCGTG
This sequence comes from Arvicola amphibius, assembly GCF_903992535.2. Lineage (NCBI taxonomy): Eukaryota > Metazoa > Chordata > Mammalia > Rodentia > Cricetidae > Arvicola > Arvicola amphibius. Next base: position 8,713,940 of record NC_052052.2, on the reverse strand, counting down.
GAGGATGGAGACGACTAGCTGCCTGTTGTTGCCAGGATACAGAGCATGGCCATGGCTCAATAAATGGCTCCCAGCCTAAAAGAATGCAGGAAATAAAACATCTGTTCAGCAGATATCAAGGGTTTATAGGAGAATACTGTTCATGAGTGCTTAGCAAGGACAGAATACAGCCTAATGGCTCCAATTCCATCTCACAATGAAAGAACCACCTTTGGCTACAGGTCACCCTACAGATGCCTGCTGTCCATGGAACATGCCTGGGAGAGCACTAACACTCCTCATTATGCTCTTCTCCAGGTGGCAGGAAGAAGGGCAGGGAGGACACATGCTCTGTTTCATTAAAGCTAGGTGACCTCTTCCTCAATGGAGACAGGAAAAAGAGCCTCAGGCTTAGGTTAGAGAAGAAAAACAGTGGCTTTAGCTAAGAGCTCCTACATCCATCAGCTGAACAAAGGCACATTTGGAGGCTCATTAGCTTAATTTTCTCAGGTTTTTGTTTTTGTTTTAATCTTAAAATGTGTCACATGTACAAAAGGAATTTAAACAAGATTTATACACACACACACACAATTTAAAGGAAATACTACCACAAGCACTTGTGAAAATCATTTGAAATAGAAATAAAAAATCAGGTTAGGCATGGCTGCATATACCTTTAATTTCTGAACTTGGGAAGCAGAAGCAGACAGAGCTCTGTTGAATCTGAGGCCAGTCTAGTAAACATGGCGAGTTCTAGGACAGCCTGGGATAGGGAGAACCTGTCTCGAAAGAAAGAGAGAGAGAGAGAGAGAGAGAGAGAGAGGAAAAAAGAAAAGAGGAGAAGAAGAAAAGGAAGAAAGAACCAGAAAGCAACAAGCCCCTGCAAAGTCGGGGTGCTAACTAATCCCCCTCCTTCCCAACAACCTTCTGCCACTCCCTGCAACCATCTGCATAGACTGTTCTCTGCTTTCTTGTCTGTCTTACGCTTTTAAACTTTTTATTCCTTAAGAGCTGGTTGATTTGTCTATGAATAGATGGCTATATAAATGAAATCCCATATGTATTCTTTTCAAGATTTCTTTGCCCCTTAAACACGTTTGAGCGCAGTGTTACTCTGTGTTGGTGAAGCTGACTGAGATGTGTTTTCTGCCAATGAGTAGCACTCCACCAATCTAATTTGCTCATTTTTCTCCTGAAAGATGTTCACTCGACTCTATTCTAATCACTAATAGGAAGAATAGCACTATAAACACATCTGTCCATGTGTGTTAATGCACATGCACGGACTTGCAAAGGGGCATGCAGATCAGCTCTTAATATGCTGGTGTTCACTGTCACTATATCATGAATACTTCCTAACTACACAAATTAGAATTCCTCTTCAGAAGCTATGGTTCATTTGCACCCAAGTATGTGCTACACTCCACTTCTGCCTGGGTATTAAAAAATTGTATTTTGGGTCAAATTCAGAAGAATTTCCATGAGTTCTAGGACAGCCTGACTTTAATAGACTAACCTGAACTACAGGTTTTTGCCAAAAAAAAAAAAAAAAAAAAAAAAACAAAACCAAAGAAGCTCAACTCTTCAAGACTTTGAAAGACTTACAAATACAGTCACAACATATCAAACACTTGCTGGTCTTTCTCAGTCTCACCTCACCCACCCTTTCTCTCATGTCACATGCACACAGCAATGGGCCCTGGTAAACATTCTCACTTATTCTTTAAATCCTCTAATAACTTACGCTTTACACTGACCTGACAGAGCGCGGTTATAATAATCTCCAGAAAGGGTGAAGTGGGCATAGCCCTCAGGGCTAGTTCTTATGTGCTGAAGAAAATTCAGACCTGCAACAGAAGCAAATCTCACTACAGAGGCAAGAGCAAAGCTGCCCTCCATAGATGAGCTGCATTTCAGACACTAGCTGCAACTCGTACTGACAGTCTCACGGGAGAGCACACATAACTACAGCGTTCTGTCTACCATGTAGGTTTGTGCATCCGTTTTCATGTTTTATACCCACAACATTCAGTGGTTAGGCGCACTGGCTGCTGGGGAAGTTGAGTTCTATACCCAGGACCCACATGGCAGCTCACAACCATCTGTAACTTGAGTTCCAAGGAATCTGATAACTTTTTCTGACCTCCATGGGCACCAGGTAGGAATTGGTGCACATATATACTTGCATGTAAAACATCCATACACATAAAAAATAGGAACAATATATATCATTGTCTTAATTTGTGAGTTTTTGGCACTCCCTTAAACACTGTACCTAAAATATGGTCTCACTCCTCCGACCTCATCCCCAGCAGACAGGTCAGGCCAAAGCCCTATATAAAGGTATTTCTCCCTGAATGCATGGAAAGAGGGCAGTGATAAGAGAACACTAACTTAAGTAGATTTTGGTGTGTTTATTAATTCTTTGAGAATTTTATATATTTTAATAATCTTTGCCCAGTGTGTTCATGTGCAGGAGAGGACCAGAAAAATGGACAGAGGACCTTGGCCAGAGCTCCTGAGGTGATGGGAATTTTATCAGTATCAATCTCTACTCTTCCTAGGCTACAGGACGAAGCCATACATGGGAAATAAAAAATTCTGGGAGATTCTTCCTCATACACATACTTGAGTATGTCTTATTATCCTTGACTAATACCTGACAGCCCAAACCTATGCCCTTAAGCCTACACTAAAATATTTTTACTAAGCATCAAGTCTGCTTTGTTTAAAAAAAAATCTGGTGGGGCATAGGGACTCACACCTTTAATTCCAGCACTTGGGAGGAGGCAGAGGCAGGTGGATCTCTGAGTTCAAGGTCAACCTGGCCTACAGAGGGAGTTCTGAGACAGCTGAGGCTAAATGGAGAAACTGAATCAAAAGGGAAAAAAAATCTGAAAAACATGTTAAACAATTAAGTTTTATCTTAGTTACTGCACTATGAAGTAGAGGGGAACAAGAATACAAGGAAAACTTAAAAGGCAGGCCCTAGGAACTGAGCAACACTGGGCTGCAGGAGGTGCCCCAGGCTAGGCACACTCACGGGAGAAGGTAAGCTCGGCAAGGGGCACGTCGCAGTCCATGCAGTCATCAATGAAGCAGATGCATACACTCTCGGCCTTGACTTCTACTCCAGAGATTCGTGGAGCCGCCACGGCCCCCGGGTTGTCTCTACTGCTGGAGGCCAGGGACAGGGACTTCAGAGGTTCTGCATTCTTGAACAGCCAACTTGCTGCCTTCTTCAGCTGACCTTCAAGAAAATCAGAAAGTGAGCATCCCACCAATTCCCAAAGCTTTACAGGGCTGGGGGCGGGAGGTGCATATAACGGGAATCCTGCTCCTAAGCAAAGAGTAAGCTCCCGCTTGCCACACACCTTCTCCCTAAGCTTTCCTGTTCTGACTCCCAAGGCCCCATCTGGTGCCATCCATGGATGAGGGGTGGGGGGAGGGGTGGGGGGATCAGTGGAATTGCCCAGTCTTAAGGCCACTTGGTATGCAAGCATCATCTCTGCTCTAGTTCTGCACATACTGATAACTAACTATCCTCAAATGTCTTCCTTTGTGCATAGTTTGTCATCTCAATCACAAACTCCGAGGGCAGAGAACAAAATGAGATGCGTGTGTGTGTGTGTGTGTGTGTGTGTGTGTGTGTGTGTGTGTGTGTAAGCGCGTGCGAGGGGGGGGAGGGATAGATACAGACAGACAGAGATAGCGAACTATTAGTACCACCTGCCTGAATAACAATATTCATAATAACAATAACAACCAGAGTGCAAAACACCCTCTTGGTCCCAAGAAGAAAAGAAGAGGAAAGGGACAGGGAAAAACGAATGGGAGAAAAGGAAGGAGGAGACAGCGATGTCAGCACACACTCAGAATGTGAATGACACACCTGCTTGAGGGCCTGGGCTCTGGAGCAAGGACACCCGGCTCTAGACTGATTCTGCACTTTGCAGCTACTGAATCTTGAACAAGCTGTTTTGAGCTCTGGGCCTCACAGCACAAAAAGCAGTGGTTCTCAACCTGTGTGTCAAGACCCCTTTTGAGGTCAAAAAACCTTTCACGGGGTCACCTAAGACCACTGGAAAACAGGTATTTACATTATGATTCATAACAGTAGCAAAATTATAGTTATGAAGTAGCAAAGAAAATAATTTTGTGGCTGGGGTCACCACAACATGAGGAACTGTATTTAAGGGTCACAGTCTTAAGAAGGGTGAGAAGCACCGACTTAGAAGAAAACCAGGAAGAGGAAGTGAGCTCTCAGAGCAGAGCCCGGAAACTGGTCCTGCTCTAGCAGCTGTTATTTCCACTTTGTTAGCAATGAGACTAAGTGGCTTTAGTTCAAAGACAAAGAAACCCAAAAGGTTCTTTTCTTTCGTTTTGTTTTGTTCTGTTTTGTTGTTTTTCAAGACAGGGTTTCTCTGTGTAGCTCTGTAGACCAGGCTGGCCATGAACTCACAGAAATCCACCTCCCTCTGCCTCCCAGGTGTTAGGATTAAAGGCGTGTGCCACCAAGCCCATCTAGAAACCCAAAAGGGTCTTACAACATAGGGGAAGATGTATTTGAATAGTTAAAGAATAAAAACTAGGGCTGGAGAGATGGTTCAGAGGTTAAAGAGCACTGACTGTTCTTCCTGAGGTCCTGAGTTCAATTCCCAGCAACCGGATGGTGGCTCTCAACCATCTGTAATAAGATCTGGTGCCCTCTCTGGCATGGAAATACACAGCCAGTAGGAACATTGTATACACAATAAATAAATGAAGAAGAAGAAGAAGAAGAAGAAGAAGAAGAAGAAGAAGAAGAAGAAGAAGAAGAAGAAGAAGAAGAAGAAGAAGAAGAAGAAGAAGAAGAAGAAGAAGAAGAAGAAGGAAGAAAGAAGAACCACCATAGGACGATTAGACGTGACAAGGTGTGAAGTTAAATCAAGAAGCAATAGAGACTGAGTGGAAACAAAACTGGGGAAGCCAACAGCTGGCCCACCTTCCCTGCTGACAGCTAGCCCGCCTCCCCTGCTGACAGCTAGCCCACCTCCCCTGCTTACAGCTAGCCCACCTCCCCTGCTTACAGCTAGCCCACCTTCTTCACTGCTGACAGCTAGCCCACCTCCCCTGCTTACAGCTAGCCCACCTTCTTCACTGCTGACAGCTAGCCCACCTTCTTCACTGCTGACAGCTAGCCCACTTCCACAGCTGACAGCTAGCCCACCTCCCCTGCTTACAGCTAGCCCACCTCCACTGCTTACAGCTAGCCCACCTCCACTGCTGACAGCTAGCCCACCTTCCCTGCTGACAGCTAGCCCACCTCCACTGCTTTCAGGGGTCAAGGTGCTTTAGGTGATGTGATGAGCATCTGCACACACCTGGCTGCTGTGTGGCCTGGGTAGAATGTCCTCTATGGGAGGAAGAGCTGTGACAACACCACGGGTGTGCACATATGTGGGTGTGTGCAGAGCCTTGTTAGTCAGCGTGAGTGGGCACAGTGCAGTAATTCAGCACAGAGAAGAATGGATGCTGTGGCCTGAGGGATATGAAGCAAAAACTCAAGCTCAGAAAGACAAGTGCCACAAGATTTCTCTCATTTGTGGACCAGATTCCATTTAGAAACATAAAACCACAAATCCTATTTGCAATATCACAGTCCCCACCACTTATGCATGAGATCCAAGGCCAGAGGGATGTTACAAGCACAGAGCGCCGAGCTCTGTAACTCAGCACCTTTCCCAGTCACTGGTATTCACTGTGATTAAAGATTTTGGCAAAATTAGCACAATTTGCTATGTGGTGTACACCTTTAATCCCAGCTCTTGGGAGGCAGAGACAGGTGGATCTCTGGGAATTTGAGTACGGTCTGGTCTACAAAGAGAGTTCCAGGACAGCCAGGGCTGTTACACAGAGAAATCCTGTCTCAAAAAACCAAAACCAAACAAACAAACAAAAAAACCCTAGCACAATTTTTCCTTTGCAATTTATAGGCAGAAAGAAAGATTTCTCTGCCTACAGATCTCAGCAGCCTCAGCACAGGGCTTTTCTGGACATTTTTTTCCTTGCTATAAAAGTTTGCCTTGTCCTAAAGGAAGCAGTTTGCAGCTTCTCTGGGTACTTCTGAACCCCAGAGCACCGCTCCTCCGCTCTGGGCCCTTTTGTTAAGTTATATAAGGGTTTCACAAACACAAGCACAGGGGTCACTACTGAGCGAGCAGCACACAGAGTATGGACACATTAGCCAAAGGACGACTCATGTCCTGGACAGGACAGAGAGAGGCTTGACCATACTTCTCAGAATGGCTTGAGACTTGAAACTCATATATTATTTGCAGGCTTTTCCATTTAATTTTTTTTTTTCAAGACAGGGTTTCTCTGTGGCTTTGGAGCCTGTCCTGGAACTAGCTCTTGTAGACCAGGCTGGCCTCGAACTCACAGAGATCCACCTGCCTCTGCCTCCCGAGTGCTGGGATTAAAGGCGTGCGCCACCACCGCCCGGCTTCCATTTAATTTTTGTAGACCATGGCTGAGCTCAAATTATGGAAACCATGGAATAAGAAGACCACAGTTTAAAGGCTGTCATGCAATCTCTCAATAAACAAAATGTAGTGTGGGCCAGGGGTGTAGCTTAGTGGTAGAGCACTTGCCTAGAATGTACAAGGCCTTAGACTGAATCTCCAGCACTTCAGAAAGAAAAAGGAACTCTCTCTCTCTCTCTCTCTCTCTCTCTCTCTCTCTCTCTCTCTGTGTGTGTGTGTGTGTGTGTGTTTGTGTGTCCATCCTCATACCTGTATACATATAACACCTAAAAAAAAGTAGAGAAACTAAAAAAGGTGTAAAGGCTGGAAGGGAAAACAACTTTGACTGTTTGCTTTTTCTTTTTTTTTTTTTTTTTTTTTTTTTTTTTGGTTTTTCGAGACAGGGTTTCTCTGTGGCTTTAGAGCCTGTCCTGGAACTAGCTCTTGTAGACCAGGCTGGTCTCGAACTCACAGAGATCCGCCTGCCTCTGCCTCCCGAGTGCTGGGATTAAAGGCGTGCGCCACCATCGCCCGGTTGCTTTTTCTTAAGAGTAACAAAAGGTTGTTTCCTAATTTTACGAGAATTCGCCACACTGGCATCCAAAGGGGTTGTACCAACTTGCACTCCCACCAACAATGCAGAAGTGTTCCCTTTTCCCTACAACCTCTCCAGCATAAGTTGTCATCAGTGTTTTTGATCTTGGCCATTCTTACAGGTGTAAAATGGAATCTCAGAATTGTTTTGATTTGCATTTCTCTGATGACTAAGGATGTTGAACATTTCCTTAAGTGTCTTTCAGCCATTTTAGATTCCTCTGTTGAGAGTTCTCTGTTTAGGTCTGTACTCCATTTTTTTACTGGATTATTTGTTCTTTTGATGACCAATTTCTTGAGTTCTTTGTAAACTTTGGAGATCAGACCTCTGTCTGATATGGGGTTAGTGAAGATCTTTTCCCATTCTGTAGGCTGTCATTTTGTCTTCTTGACTGTGTCCTTTGCTTTACAGAAGCTTTTCAGTTTCAGGAAGTCCTATTTATTAATTGTTTCTCTCTGTGTCTGTGCTGCTTGGGTTATATTTAGGAAGTGGTCCTTCCTCAAGACCCAGTAATACCACTTTTGGGTATATATCCAAAGGATGCTCAATCGTGCCACAAGGACATGTGCTGAACTATGTTCATAGCAGCATCGTTTGTCATAGCCAGAACCTGGAAACAACCTAAATACCCCTTGACCAAAGAATGGATAAGGAAAATGTGGTACATTTACACAACAGAGTACGACACAGTAGAAAAAAATAATGGCATCTTGAATTTTGCAGAAAAATGGATGGAGCTAGAAAACATTATTTTGAGTGAGGTAACCCAGACACAGAAAGACAATTATCACATGTACTCACTCATAGGTGGTTTTTAAACATAAAGCAAAGAAAACCTACAAACTATGATCTCAGAGAACTTAGACAACAATGAGGACACTAAGAGAGACTTATATAGATCTAATCTACATGGGAAGTAGAAAGTAGAAAAAGACCAAGATCTCCTGAGTAAATTGGGAGCATGGGGACCTTGGGGGAGGATTGAAGGGGAGGAGAGAGGCAAGGAGGGGAGCAGAGAAAAATGCAGAGTGCAATAAAAATCTATTTAAAAAAAGAATAACAAAAGGTGGGTATGATGTGCCAGGGTAGAAGGGCACAGTGTACACAGTGGGCCACAGAAGAAAGGACACAGGTTCTCCACATCAGACACACCTCTCATTAATATGCCTTAGGCCCACACTAATGGATAAACCCAAACAAATTTACTTAACCTATCTGAGCCAGTTTCTTCATTGGAAGTATGAACAGTAATGGCTATATTTCCAAGAGCTGGGAGACTCCACATGAAAACCCAGAGCCAGGCTGGGGACAGGGATGGAGCTCACAGGGCTTGCCCACTGGGTTCCATCACCAGCAGTGCATAAAAGGCAAGGTGGCTTGCACCTGTGACCCTAGTGCTAGAGACACAGAAACAGGAGGATCAGGAGTTCAAGACGATCCTAAGCACATAATGAGTTCAAGGCTGGCCTGGGCTACACAATGCTCTGACGCTAAATCAAACAAAGATGGGCCCAGTCAGATGGCTCGGTGGGTACACACAGTGGCAGGTGGATACCCACTTACATATACCCACACGAAGAAATAAATGTAATCAATGTCGGTTTATTTGTTTAAAAGCCCAGAGACAGAGCTGTAAGGCAGCACATGGCCATGGCTGTCAGAATCACCGCTGTTCCCAACACCACACCCTGAACCAGGACTAACAACTACTCTCCAAGTGCCAGGCACTCCTGAAGGCCAGGGTCTCCTCCTCTGACTTCACAGGTAAGGAAGCACTAGCACTGAGAGGCTCAGTGACTTGCCCAAAGTCCCTAAAAAGTAGGGACCTTGATGAGGGGTAAAGGAAGCATCTGACCCCATACAGCCAGCTCTAGTCAACCTCCTGTTCAGATCACAACTATGGTCAAACCAGGATAATACTCAGCCCCCTGAGGATACACAAGGCCCCCTGTATATTCACATTCTCAGTCTTTCTCTCTCTCCCTCCCTCTGCCACCCCCTCTGAACTGAGGAGGAAATGAAAAGGAACCAAGTTGTCAAGACAAACAGCGGATCATGGAGCCCACATCCACATTACCTTGACACACCAGGAGAGCCTTGCGACAGTCATCCATGCTGAAGCCCAGCTCCTGCAGTCTAGCCAGCTGTAACTCTAGGAGACAGTTTGACACAGATTACTCCACCGTCTGATGGAAGGGGACCAATACCATTTCCTTTCTCGAGGTAAAATGGGCTCCTAGTGTAGACCTCTATCATGTGTACCTTGAACTTTTCCATCATTTCCTTATGTTATATCTTAAAAGTGGAAGACTATTGTCTAGTGTGAGCAACACTGACTCAAAGTTCTCACAGGAGAGGTCGTCTCAGTCTTTAAAGTCACTTGGAGTTGAGCTGTTGTGAGTGGAAACCTAGCTGTAAACTGGAGCAGTTGCAGTCAAGTCATACTTATGATTTACAATCATACTCAATGACAATTAGATTATGAACAATTGATCTGTGTATAAGAAAACTGAAAAGGTTAAAGGGGGCAGCTACCAGTATGGTGGATAAGTCAAAAACTAGGAAGACTGAGGCAGAAGGACTCCAGAAGTTTGAGTCTGAGGTGTGGCGGATCAAATGTTGGGCCAGCCTGGTACAGAGTAAAACCTGAGAGACAGAAAGAGAGAATGAGTGCTATCAAGAAGACTGACGGAGTTTCCAATGAGATACCTACCCAAGACAGGATCTAAGGTACGCCTTGACCCTTCTCTGATGTCTTCTCCAATTCGAGATGGCCCTGGAAGGCAAGTGCTGACAGAGTCTGCCTCCAAGGCTGCTGTGTCCGGGGCTGCAGCACTAGCTTGCTCTGGGATAGACTTTGCAATGGCCAGGAACAGCTGAACATCGTTATAGGAGAGTCTAATATCCAGGGCTTGTAACTGAATCTAACGGAATGTAAGAGGTAGCAACAGTTTTTAAAGTTGCTTTTAGCTTTGTGCCCCCACATCACTCACACATAATTCCTATTTTATGTCCCAGAAGTCAGATATCACCACAAACTTCTCATTTAAAAGACTGCAAAGATATTGAATCTCAGTCATTAGGTAATAGTGACAAAACTGAATGAAATTTAAAAAAAAACTAAATAAGAATAATTACTAGAGCAATTAATACCTCACGAGATAAGAATATGGCTAGGGGTGAGGACCACCTAATGGTAATGGTTTGTTAATCCATTTTACATAGATCCATTACATTTTTTATCTCTCAAATAAACTGATCAACTGTGATGGGTAGCTTTGTCAACTTGATACAACCTGTAATTACCTGTGAGGAATCTCAGTGACAGACTGACTGTATTGAGTTGGCCTTTGGACTGTCTCAGAGGGCATGTCTTAACTGATGTAAAGGCTCAGCCCACCTTGGGCAGCACCATTCCCTAGGCAGGAGGTACTGAACTGAGAGTAGAGAAATAGGGCTGAGTCTGAGCAAGAAAACAATCATGTATACACTCATTTCTCTCTGCTCTTGACTGTGGATATGCTGGGAGTAGGTGTTTGAAGTTTCTGCCTTGACCTCTATACAATGTTGAACCATAACCTGTAATTATAAGGTGAAATAACCCTTTTTCTCCCCTAAGTTGCTTTTCATCAGGATATTTCATCACAGCAACAGAAATGAATCTAGGATACCTACAAAATGGATCTCTTTGCCCCTATATTGCCAGTACTCAGAAACAGAGGAAGAAGAATCAGGAGTTCCAGACCAGCCTAAGCTACATGAGTACCTGTCAATAATAATGATAATAATAATAATAATAACAATAACAATATTATTAATAAAAACAACAATGATGAAGAAATCTTTTCTTTATTCAAACTTTTACACTGGTCAAGTCTGGAAGAACCATTTCTGAAATAGGGCAGCAGAGATACTGTACGCAGGCAAACCCAGCAGGGTACAAAGGTCTGTGATGGAGCATTTCTTTACTCCCTCACTCAGGTTTTCCAGTGAGGTGCCGCTCAAACCCAAGAGCAGCATAGCTTTCCTCTTTCAGGCCCCCATGATTCAAGCAGACTGATGAGTTACTGCCCTCTTATCAAAGAAACAATACCTGGCTTAGAGAGCTGGCTCAGTGATTCAGAGCATTTACTGTTCTTCCAAATGACCTGAGTTCAGTTCCCAGTCCCTGCACTAGGCAGTCACACTATAACTCCAGCTCTTTTTCTTTGGCTTCTATGGATATCTACAGACACACAAACACATATACGCACAGGCAGGCACACACAGGCACACACAGACACACACACACACACACACACACACACACACACACACACACACACGTAAGTACAATGAAATAAAGAACATAAGATCAAGGACACCAGAGTTGTCAACCTCCCTCGCCAGCTTCAGCTTCGGTCCTCCCCTCCCGGCAGTACCTTTCGGTCCCAGTAAGACCGTCTGCTTCTGCCCTAACTCGACTTCTTTTTTTTTTAATATTTATTTATTTATTATGTATACAATATTCTGTCTGTGTGTATGTCTGCAGGCCAGAAGAGGGCACCAGACCCCATTACAGATGGTTGTGAGCCACCATGTGGTTGCTGGGAATTGAACTCAGGACCTTTGGAAGAGCAGGCAATGCTCTTAACCTCTGAGCCATCTCTCCAGCCTGTAACTCAACTTCTTGACCTGAAATGTCCTTCTTCCTCTACTGGCTTATATCCTACCTCCCCCTCCCCCCACCTCCAGGTGTCCCCATCCTGCAGCCATCTACCCACTATTCTTACCTATGTTGAGTTCTGCTTCCTGTCAACTTTTATAGAACTTCAAAATGATACCAGCCTATTAAAGGGTCTTTTATCCTGTTCACACACTGCAAGATCCTAGGCAGCATCACATGTATTACAGGTGCTGGGGTAACTAAAATGGTACTAGACTCAGAGTGGCCAAGAATGTGTGCACAGGGGACCACGGATGCATCCATGGGTTAGACGCTGCTCAGCATTACCTCTAGGATGGGTGGGAAATCATCACTGTTGAACGCATCCATGAGCCCAGAACTATTCTGGTAAGAAGAGTTCCCCACCAGCTCCACTTGGATTTGAACTGGATCCACAATTGAAAGAGCTGTGTCCTGCTCATTCCCTAGCCGGCAAGAAAACACCTGAAAATGAAACAATACAGCAAAGATTACTGCCTGCCTTGGGACCAGTGGACTTTCTCAGGAGCCATAAGCCCCGTGTTCTCACAGGACCCAAATCAGTGATGAAGTAAATGCTGCAAAGATCTGGGCTGCTACCCTCGCCTGCAGCCATTGTAGGTGCAGTGGTCCACCTGCAGCCATTGTAGGTACAGTGGTCCACCTGCAGGAAAATGTTCCCAATTCACCCACAATGGCTTATAGATCTCCTGCCTTTGGATCAAATAAATGCAGGAACTAGCCTAAGGAAATAATACAAAATATAGAATTTTCACTAACCATTTTAATTGTCAAAAGAAAAAAAATAAAAGATCAAGTAAGGTTGCACCAAATCTACTTGATAAAGGATCTGCGGTCACCGAAAGGTAGGGGTTAAAAGCCAAAGTGGTAACACACTAACCCCAGCCTTGAGAGACAGAGGCAAGAGGATCACAAGTTTCAGGCCAGCCTGGGCTATACAGCAAGATCCTGTCTCCAGAAACATGAAGAAACAGGAAAAGAGAGAAAACACAGTTGAAAAGATTGTATAGAGGGACAAGTGGTGGTGGCACATGACATCAATCTTAGGAAGGACAGCATATCACAGGTTATGTGAAAATACAGCCTCATCAAAATATTACAAAGCTAGACATAGAGACTCATGACTATAATCCCAACATTAGGAAAGCTGAGCCAGGAAGACTAAAATTCAAGGCCAGCCTGTGCTACATAGAGGAACCCTGGTTCAAATGAACAAAACAATAATAATATTGACTTTCTTTAAGGACAAGACAGAACACACCAAAATAACAATAAAAATTATATATGGGACTGCCAATTTTCCCTCCTCCCAGAATTTCCTAATTTAAGAGTGAGAGGAACATCCACTGAGATGCCTGAGCTAAGTGGGAGAGAAATGTCCAAGGAGATGCCTGAGCCAAAAGCATCCCAGAGATGGCTTCTACCTTGCCTCCTCTGTTCTGTCCACAACCCACGGCTTAAAAGACACAGGGTGAGCTGGGTGGTGGCGGCGCATGCCTTTAATCCCAGCACTCAGGAGGCAGAGGCAGGCGAATCTCAGTGAGTTCAAAGCCAGCCTGATCTACAAAGAGAGTTCCAGGACAGCCAGGAATGTTACACAGAGAAATCCTGTCTCAGAAAACAAAAACAAAAACAAATTTAAAAAAAAGACACAGGGTAGAGGCTGCTTAATATTGCATATGACATATCCAGTGTCAAAGGCTACTCAAGTACAAATTACCTCCTTCATAATAATCACACCAGTAAGAGTCATGGTCCGTTAGGTCGCACATGAGCATCACTACAGAGCAGGTATTATGAAGGGATGGATACGATATAAAACCCTATCGCCTATTCTAAGCAGGCCTCCCTTATCCAAGGGCCCTTCACAGGACAGTGCTCAGCCTGAGGGAAGAGGATTCAAGGCGAGCAGGACTACTGCCTCAGCTGTGCACACCTGCCACGGAGCCTTCCTAAGGCTTTAGAGGAAAAGTATTAATTTTCCCTTCCTCTTCAGGAACTACACAAAACCCCATTGTACCTGGTGGTCATTAATCAATCCCCAACTGGATCTCACTTCTAAATCCTCTTGAGAGATCATGAGAAAGAGTTTATAGCGTAATACATTAACCTGGCATGTGCTAAGGGGACCTATGGTACATGCTTTTCAGCACTGGAAAATACTGCATCAGTCCTGACATGAGGGAGATGAGCCATGCAGAACCAGACCACCCAACAAGGTGCTTGTGGGAATAGGAACTAAGAGGTCACCCTGACTAGTGTCCTGAGGAGAGGAAGGTGTATGGGAAAAGTCCTTGTGTGTTCACAGCTCACACTAGAGGACAGAACACAGTAAAGTAAGCTTCCAGATTGGAAAAAAAAGCAAGGGGAGAGGCAAAGGTCCTTCACTGAATGATGTTTCCCTAAGAAGAGCTCAGGAGGCCATAATGAATATGGTGCATAGACCTATAATCTCTGCTACTCCAGAGGCTAAAGTAAAACAATCAAAAGTTCAAGGCTAGCCTAGGCAACTGACACAATCAAAACAAAAAAGGATTGAGCTGAGCAGGGAATGTAGCTTACCTTAGTTGACAGAGTACTTGCCTAATATACACAAGGTCTTGGTTCAATCCAAAGCAATAAACATACACACACACACACACACACACACACACACACACTCACTCTATTATACTCACACAATATATCCATATTATAAATTATATACATACTATATATAGTACTGTATAACACATGCTATATATGCACATACATATAAATTATATATACTATATCCGTATACATTACATATCATATATTAAATACTAGCTATTTTAATCATATTGATGTGCTATGTATATAAATTATACTGTATTACATATATACACCTGCATATATATTTACAAATTATATACACTATATAGATCCATATAAACTACCACACAATACACTATGTATGTTATAACTATATATAAACATACTATATATTTAATATATTTATAATCATATATATATATGCATATATATATAAATTACATGCACACGTATTTAAGACAGTCTTGACTCTTGGGTCTTTTCCCAGTCCTACTGACTCAAAAGCTCTGAAGGTTGGGCCTAACAAACAATTTGATATAAAAGGAGGACAGGGTGGGGATGTAGCTTGCTGGTAAAGTACTTGCCTAAGCATTCACAAGGCCCTTGGTTCCATTCCTAGCACTGGAAAAATAAGCACTCAGGAGCAAATACTTTTCTAGATGGTTCTCCCTGAAACCCTCAGCAGTGTTACAGTCAACCAGTAAACTTACCTCAATACCAAACAAACTTCCTGAAAAGGGACGATCAGCAAAGCGGGGCTTATAGGTGAGCACCGTGGTGCCTTTCAGAATTATGGCGTTGGTATCAAAGCAGGATACATCTTCAACAACGACAAACTCCGTGCCTAGAAAGGACAGTGTCATCAATCAAGGCAAGAAGAAAGCTGGCATTACCCAGCTGTCCCAACACAAGTGGCATAGCTGCCAGGTGAGCTCTCAATGTCCTGCTTCACTGCCATCCCAGACTCAGGATCTGGCAAGCACACCTGGACTAACCAAGCAGTGACTGGCTGAAAAGACTATTCTGTAGCTCCTCTGTTCAATAGGCATGTTCAAGACAGACAGAGAAATGACATCCTGGTCACTCTGGGAGGCTCAAGAGATACTTGGAAGTAAAGAAGAGCATCCCATCTCCAAAGGACTTAGAACCCGAGGAAGAAGAGTCAGCCAGGTTAGTCAAGCAGCACGGGCTACCACAACAACTTTGCACAGCTATTCACACTGCCCACAAGGAGTACAGACCGCTGATGTCCAGCTGCCACTGTTGGGAAGTGCTGACAGATTCCTATTCATCTGGGTCTGGAAGACTCACTCACACTGAGTTTTACACCAGCAATCCCAGCACTCAGGAGGGAGAAGCAGGCAGACCTTAGAGTTTGCAGCCAGCCTGGTCCATGTGAGATCCTTTCTCAAAAAAGTAAGAGGGTGGGGCTGGCACAGAGAAGCTGTCCTGTATGACAGGTCTGAGTTAACTCCAAACGAACAAACTGTGGCACACACTGTGAACAATCACCTGTTACATTGACCTTGACTTCCAGGTGCCTCTCATTGGACACAGGGAGGGAAGACCGCTTGGTGACTACTCCACTCTTAACAGTTTTGGGAACAACAGCAGATTCGCTGCTGGCGTTGCGGTGGCGTGCAGGAGTGACATTTTGTTTCTTAACATCACTGGGAGTGTGTAGGAAGTCGTGGACCAACAACAGCCAGTCAAATATGAGAAACACTCGGAGGTTGTTGAGAACTACAGTGAAACAGGAGGAATCTTTTGTAGACCTGCAAGAAAGAAAGAAAACAGAAAAAAAGAGAATTACAAAGAGCAACACGGTGTTTCACTCTCTGCCAAGGCCTTACTAAGGGCCAGTAAGTAGCAACTAAGTGTTACTTTTTTCTTTCCTTCTGTTTTTAGGTTACCCCTATGCTATCAGAGATGGCCTCAGATGCCTGGACTCGGTGATTCTCCTGCTCAGGCACGGGCGTACCTGGGAATGCAGATATGCAGCGCCATGCCAGGCCCCACTCCAGTATTTCATGACCACCACCTTTGAGCACGGAAACATTCGGAGCACTGCTTTAGGAGCGCACCAAGGATAAGCATTTTGGAGGTCAATCACATTTTGTAAAGAACTTATTCTGTTTTATGTGTATGAGCGTTTTGCCTGCACATGTGCCTAGTCACCACACTCATGCCCAGTGACCAGGAAAAGTCACAAAAGGGCACTGGATCTTTTGGAAGTTTTGCAAGATAGTTGTGAGCCACCATATGGGTGCTGGAACTGAACTCAGGTCCTCACTCAGCAAGAGCAACAAGTGCTCTCAATCAAGGAACCATCTCTCCAGTCCCTCATGAGAGAGAGAGAGAGAGAGAGAGAGAGAGAGAGAGAGAGAGAGAGAGAGAGAGAGAGAGAGAGAGAGAGAGAGAGCGCTATATCTAGGAAAGCAGGATACAGAGTCCTCAACTAACATTAGACTGTAGCAAGTATTTATTAGGCAGCATCTAGAGCCTCTTTTTTCTGTCTTTAACAATAATTATTAGTAGTAATAATATCTGAGAGGGCACCAGGCAGTGGTGGCACACACCTTTAATCCGAGCACTCAGGAGGCAGAGGCAGAGGCAGACGGAGCTCCGTGAGTTTGAGGTCAGCCTGGTCTACAGAGTGAGTTCCAGGATGGCCAGCGCTACACAAAGAAATCCTGTCTTGGGAAACAATTAACAACAATAATAATTGAGAAGGCACAACAGCACAGCTGGCACAACTGGCACCTGGTAGGTAGAGCTGGGACGCTCCTAGCCATGACACAATGCACAGTCCTATAGGAGCAGCCTGATCTGAAATACCAATATAGGCTAAGCATCCCAATCCAAATACCCAAAATGCTCACATCTGAATTGAGAGCCTTTGGATGTTCTTTTCATTTTGTTGTTATGTGTGTTATGTATGTTTTACCTGTATGTATGACTTTGCACCACATGTGTACAGTGCCCAGAGGCCAGAAAAAGGCACTGGTCCCCTGAGACAGAAGTTCCAAAATAGTTCTGAGTTGTTACCTGAGTCCTGGGAATGAAACCTGGACATTCTGCAAAAGCAGCTTTAACTGTTGAGCCATTCCTCCAGCCCTGGATATTGGAAGGTTTATTGGAGATGTTTAACTGACAAATCCTATGTGAATTCTCCAAAATATGAGGGGGAAAATCCAAACTCTGAGATGCTTCTGGACACAGGCCCTACTTTTAAGGAATAGCCACCCTTCAGTGTTAAGGCTGGTAAAGGCTGGTCCAGTAAGAAGAGCAAAGGCTTTGAAGTCAAGAGACCCAGAGTAATCTTGTCCTTCTCAGGCTGTGCTCTCATATATAAAATGGGAGTTACTAACACTGTGAGTGGAAGCAGCAGGTGCTCCCCAATCACTCCTCCTGTCAATCCTGACGGCAGGCCTAAGATGGATGAGGTGCCTTCTTAGAAGCTCAGGGTCTGCTTCACAAACACCACATTCATATACCAGTACTATTTGGCTTCTTCAACTGCAACTAACCTCGGACCCCAGACCTTTTAGCCTGAAAAGGACATTGGTCACAGGTGGATAGAGAACACCCTACCCTAGAGTAGAAATGGGGCAGAGGGATGGGCAGGAAACAGGGACTGGTTTTGTAGTATTCAAAGTTCCTAAGAAAGACTCTCAGGCCTAGTCTGAAACCCCAGTGTCCCCAGGGTGATGGCCAGCTCTATGACCACACTAGCAGGCAGAGCCAGCAGAGACAGGCTAGGGAGATCACAGGGTCTGAGAGTCAAAGTTGATTTTGTGAAGCCAGAGACCCTGGCTCTGGCTGCTCCATTTCCTGGTTCCCTAGCCTGCCTGGGGAAGGCTGACTTGGGGATGTGCCTGAGGCTGCTTTCTCCAGTCTCACTTCTGCCAAATCTGGCTAGATGCCTCTAGAAAAGGGTATGGCAAGGCACAGTTCCTTCTCTCACACAGCGTCTGTCACAGAAACACTCTGCCCTTTTGTAATGGACAAAAAATGTTGCCCTCAGTAAAATTTTTCCACCCCATTCTGAGCAGAGATTGTCAGGCCTTGGTGCTGACTGGAAAGTCAGTGTGTCAGACCCCATTCTGGAAAATATTTCAAGCCTTGAAACACTGTGAAGTAATTTATATTTCAAATACAAAATCCCAACAGAACAGCGATTCTTCATGAAGCAGCTCACTCCTCTCACCAACAAGGGCATGCCTGTTAGCAAAAGTCAAGGTAAAAACTGATTATTTGGCTCCATGAAATTATATGCCTTTAGTATTTGCACAGAATAATATTTTAGGCCTCCTAAAGACATGATGAGGAGGGGACAAAGAGCTGACTACTTACTACTTAGGAAGTAAAGCAAACACCAAACCACCCCTCTGCTGGAGAACTAAATACAGGGAAGCCTCCCATTCTGAGAAACATCTTCAAAGGGGCTGCTAAACACATCCATCGCATCCCAAGGCTAATTCAGCCAAGGAGGAAGGTCAGAGGCCATGAAGAGTTAGTGAATTTGGTTCTGATATCAGAGACCTAGGTCTGACTTGTGACTACTAGACTTCTAACCTGTGCGACGTCCCAAGTTATTTGGACCTTCTCCAGGTGTGGGGGGGGGGGGTGGAGTTGCCCATGTTTGCAGATCTGGAAGGATTCAAATGGCAGTAGGTAAGATGCCTGGTTAAGGCAGGGGCCAGCAATAAGCCACCAGCACTACCACTGTTGGGCTCCTAATGTTCCCACAAAGGGATAAAATGTCTCCTCTGCTAGGCCTCCTAAAGGAGAGACCAAGAGCTCCTCCCTTCCAAAGCTAAGCTGGGAGGAACTCCTGGGTGGCACACTGAAACACCAACCATACAAGAACAAGAACAGCCCTGAACTGTAAGAATCTCACACTAGAGCAGTCAGTGGTTCTCAACCCTTTCAAACAACCCTTTCACAAGGGTCGCATGACTGATATCCTGCGTATCAGATATTTACATTAAGATTCATAACTGATATCCTGCTTATCAGATATTTACATTAAGATTCATAACAGTAGCAAAATCACTGCAAAAATGCAGCATGGAAAATAGTTTTATGATGGGGTCACCACACGAGGAGCTGTGTTAAAGGTCGCAGCGGTAGGAAGCTGAGTCACTACCTAAAGGAGCATGAAAGGCACAACTATGACAGCAGTAACAGCAGCAGCCGCTTCGGATGACAGCTGGCTTGCCAGAATGACTCAGCTCTGCTTCAATCCATAAAAGAGGAAAGTGAATCTCAACATAGCTATGGAGAGGAAGACTAAATCTTAGGGCTAAGGTCTGTCTCATTCTAAAACATCTCCCCCACATGTCGACCCCATCCCCTGCCCACTGCCTCCCATGATATCAAGGAGCTCTGCATAGATGACTGTTCTGTCAGAACCACCTTCCTCTCATGTAGACCAAAGGCCCTGGCGTGGGTTTTTTCCTTAAACTCACATAATTTCTTCCTTCCCAAGTCACTTCACAAATTAAAGCTTACAAGGAGGATTTGGCTCAATGTCAAACTACTTTTTTTTAAGCAACAGAGACACCTTTTGGTGAATCCATGATACTGCAAGGGAGCTGAGCTGGTGAGCGATGGCAAGTGTTGGTGAGTGCTGGTGAGTGCTGATGAGTGCTGGTGAGTGCTGGTGGGTGCTGGTGAGTGCTGGTGAGTGCTGGTGAGTGCTGGTGGGTGCTGGTGAGTGCTGGTGAGTGCTGATGAGTGCTGGTGGGTGCTGGTGAGTGCTGATGAGTGCTGGTGGGTGCTGGTGAGTGCTGGTGAGTGCTGGTGGGTGCTGGTGGGTGCTGGTGAGTGCTGGTGAGTGCTGGTGGGTGCTGGTGGGTGCTGGTGAGTGCTGGTGAGTGCTGGTGGGTGCTGGTGAGTCTCCAATTTTTTTCATCCTTTGATGTTCTAAAGTCAGTGGACTTGGCCTACTGACAACAGAAGGAACTATCTCCACAAGGAAAGACAGAGTTGGAGGGCTGGAGAGATGACTCAGCGATTAAGAAAACTGCTCTTCAAATGCCAGCACCCACATGATGCTTACAAATGTCTGTAACTCTGAGATGTGGCACTGTCACACACACATACCTGTAGGCAAAACAGTAATAGTTAAAATGAAAGTAAATAAATTAAAAGAAGGAGGAGGAGGAAAGAAAATAAGAAAGATCAGGGTTGAGGGTCCAAGTGTGAGGGTACATGCCTGTAATCCCAGCATTGAGAAAGCTGAAGTAGAAGGATACTGACTTCAAGGAAAGCCTAGGCTACAGAGTAAATTCCAACCCAGCCTGGGCTACACAGAGAGACCTATGGAGGCACAGTGCGACAGAAAAAGGATGGCAGAGCTGCAGTCTGCCCCCACTACCTGAAATGCAGTTCAATCTGAATGGAGCCCTGGGTGGCGCTGCTGCTCTTGGAGGGCTGAAAGATACAGTTGAACACATTGGTCATGCCAGGGCTGGGCTTCTGCCCAGCATAGCGGGTGTCAAATGCCATCATAGAATGGGAAACCAAGTTAATGGACTTGGTCTGGTTGGAAAAACTCTCATAGAGCAGCTTACATTTCTTAAAGTCAAATCTGAAAGGAGAGAAAGCAAACGAAAAGTTAAACACAATCCTACCTTACAAAATTAAGTTCAAGTGTGGAACAAGAGCACCATCATCAATGTATCAGAGTCCCTTTCAATCTGCGACCCTGTACCAGCTCTGTTCACAAGCCACTCCAAATGCAGTTAGTGGTACTGTGCTCAGAGAGGTGCTTATATCCAGAGGAATGCACACAGCACTTAGTAGTTGCTCAGTACCATTATGATGATGATACACAGAGTCAGAATCGCTGAAAACTGAAGGGTGCAAAAAAAAATGCCAGCTGGTGGTATGCTCACCTTTAATCCCAGCTCTCGGGAGGCAGAGGCAGGCAGATCTCTGAACTCGAGGTCAGCCTGGCCTACAGAGTGAGTTCCAGAACAGCCAGGGCTACACTGAGAAACCCTGTCTCGAAAAACCAAAAAGAAAAGAAAAGAAAAAAATCAAAAGAACAAGAAAACTAAAAGTGCAGCCAGGCACCAAAAGAGTATCTGAAAAGAGAGAGAGAGAGAGAGAGAGAGAGAGAGAGAGAATCTGCACTTCTCCCACACACACACACACACACACCCTAAAAATACAGTTCGGGACTCAAGTTCACCATGTCATGGCTCCCTCAGCTAAGCCGGGAGCAGGCCATGCAGGTTTTGAACAGAAAGACAAGTCAGAAGTGCATCAGCAGAGTATTACTAGCTCTGACACCCCATTTTCAAATGCAAACCAACTTTCCACCCATATAACCTTGGGCTAGTAAAATAAAAATTAAATTAAAAACTAAAAAATTGTATATATTTTATATACATAATTATACACACAAAAAAATCAACAACAGCAATCTATCTGGAAAACTGGAATATCGGCTGCCCAATTTAGGAGACAAGGGAGAGCTTTCAGGGTAAAAATACAATGCACTCTTCAGAATCCCACTCCAGATTCCCACACCTACTCTAAAAAACGAGTGACAGGGCTCCGCAGGGTGAAAGGTTAGCGGAAGTGGCCTCCTTTCCTTTCTGCTGGGAACCGGAGGCTCGCTGTCGAAATGGGCAAGCTCATGAAACCCGGGAAAGTGGTGCTCGTCCTGGCTGGTCGCTACTCCGGACGCAAAGCCGTCATCGTGAAGAACATTGATGATGGCACCTCAGACCGCCCTTACAGCCATGCCTTGGTGGCTGGAATTGACCACTATCCCCGAAAAGTGACAGCTGCTATGGGCAAGAAGAAAGTTGCCAAGAGATCCAAGATCAAGTCCTTTGTGAAGGTTTATAACTACAACCACCTGATGCCCACAAGGTACTCTGTGGACATCCCCCTGGACAAAACTGTTGTCAACAAGGATGTCTTTAGGGACCCAGCCCTGAAACGCAAGGCAAGGCGGGAAGCCAAGGTCAAATTTGAGGAACGATACAAGACAGGGAAGAACAAATGGTTTTTCCAGAAGCTTCGCTTTTAGATATATTTTTGTTTGCATCATTAAAAGTTTAAAAAACAAAACAAAACAAAACAAACAAACAAAAAAAAAAAAACAAGTGACAGAAGTCAACAACCCGGCCAGCAAAAGCCCAAAAACAGAGCAGCTGCTATGTTGCTTCCAGGGGTTTCCAAGTAGCCAGCTCAGCCCAGTACTGCCAATTGTCAAAACAGTTCTCATTCATATTCTCCGTCTGTATTCTGTCAATTTTAAAGCATTGACTCACAAGGCAGTCACCAGGGATGCACTGCCCAGAACTGGGTCAAAACTGTAGACACAGGGCAAGGAGCCCCCCAAATCCCTCATGCTGGTCAGCCCATGATCCAGCTCCAAGTGTACCAGAGCACTGACGTGCACCCACGCTATCCCAGAGCTCTCAGTTTTCAATCTGCCCTGCCCAAATGCTCAGCACATGGGCACGATGCACACCTATGTCCCAGCTACTCAAGGAGGCTGAGGCTGGGATCCTGGAGTTCAAAGTGAACTTGGACAACACAGCCAGACTCCACCTCAAAACCAAAAAAAAAAAAAAAAAACAATCAAAGTAAATGTTCTGTCACTCAAGAGACAAAACAGCAGAGCAGCCTGTCGCCCACAGTGTTCTAGAGTGAGGGAAATCATACCTCATAGCTGTAAGTCACCAGTGTTTGGGGCGAGCTGTTAAAAGGGCATAAGCTAACCTGACTTGGCTGATCAGACAATCAAACTGAAACTTCTAATAAAGTACTTGGGGGCCAGCAGCACAGCTCTATGGAACCTGATCAGCAGCAGCACACACACACATCACACACCCTCATTCTCATGCATGTATAAACATGATCACACATACATGCACACACAGAGAGAGCACTTACACACTTCATCAGCCTCAGAGCACCACTTCACTCTGCCCTCCGCTGACATGAAAGGGTACATTCCCACATCGTTCTTACTGCCAGTAAAACCACAGAGCTAATCCAAGTCTGACCTGGCTAGGGAGCCAGTGCCTTCTTTTCCTTTCGGATCCTTGAGCTCCAGGCTCACGTTCACCATGTCGATGAGGAAGCACATGCACGTGTACACCTCTCCGCTCAGCACAGTCTGTGGAAGAAAGCCCTAGTCAGGCCTCGGGTGACAGCGCCGACCTGAAGGTGAGCCCAGAGGTAAAGACTCTAATCCACCTGCTGTCCCACCCACTCCCCCTGCTGCTCTGCTGCTCCCTGCCTTCTTGGAGGAATATCCACATAGGTGACCGTCCACTGGGACTACACATTACGGAAGCAGACAGTCTGCCTACTCACATGTATCCTTGGATCCTGCAGGTCGTAAGGCCGCATGAACTCTTCTATGGGCTCCCCCAGGTTGTTCTCCAGTAAGCCTCGGATCAGCTTGTATTTATACAGATCCAGGGAGCAGTGCACAGATGACAGACTGCCATGGACAGTTATGTCTGCCACAGTGTGACTTATTTCTCTATGAGAAAGAAAGGAGGCCACTCTCAGAAATAAGACACTAACTGCCTTGGCACAGCACAGCCAAATGTAAGGCTACAATGTGGCTACCTACATTATCAGCCAGTTATAATCTTAACTTCTGATGGCAAAAATAAAGTCATGTATCTCCAATGATCAAGTTACTATGTCTGCCATGCTTTAACTACAGAGAGACTTTTAGTTCCAAATGTACATGGAGAAAATCCTCTGATCGAATGAGCTGGAAAAACAGGCTCAGTACTAGAGCACTAGTCTCGCACATATGGCCCTAGGTTCCATCTCGAGCATGCCAAATAAGTGCATACATAAATATAAACATATACATACAAATACATATATGAGCTAATTAATGTTTTTATTTTATATGTGGTTATTTTGCCTGTGTGTATGTCTGTAAGCTGTATATATGTGTGTGCAGTGCCTACAGAAGCCAAAAGAGGAGATCTTATTGTTGCAAGTGTCACGCCAGCCCCTGAAATTGCCTGGGAATTCCCATCCTGCAAAGCACTTGGACTCCAACTCTCAGCCTGCCAAACACTGACCCCTCTCCAGGGAGGGTCAGGACCACTCCCACAGGGTATTTAGGCTCACCAGAAAAAGGAACCTGTGGTTTCGGGTTTTGCATGTGCTCTCCCTCTGTCTTCCCCCACCATGCTCCCAGCCACCTGAGAGCCTGGCATTCATTAAACGTGGGCATTTTTGATTCGGTCTAATCTGGTTTGATTGGAGTGATCAAAACTGCTGAGTCATCTCTCCAGCCTCAAGTTTTGTTTTGGTTTTGAATTTGTTTGTTTGCTTGTTTGTTTTTGAGACAGCTTCACACTGTGGCCTAAAGTCTTTAACTCATAGCAATCCTCCTGCCTCAGTCTCATAATTAGCCTAGTAATAAGGAAAATCTCGCAAGAGTCAGAAATAGCTTAACTATTTCAGTTGAGGGAGTGATACAGATCAGATGCCCAGCTCATAGCTCCAGCTCCCATGGCACATGGAAGAAGAAACAAGTCTGTCCTCCTGAGCATGGGAGACACTTACTAGGACAACACCTGACAGTGCCTGGGGGAGCTGCACTGAGACTGAAGATGCCCAAGGCTGCTGGGACACGCATGCCTCATGCTGGGACTAAAGAGCTCCATCTGCCTTCCATGGGTGAAACAGGCATCATGGGTCCTCCATACACAATATCTGAATATATAAACTCAAAGGCTATGATTTAAAGAGGAAGATGTGCAAAGCTATATTTAAAAAAGAAAAAACCTGCTCTAGGGTTAGGGATATAGCTCAATGGTAGGGGGCTTGCCTATCATGTACTATGTCCCTAGCCTTGATTTCAGAACTGCCAAAAATAAGTAAATAAATTTGACTTGTCCACAAGGGAAAACCTATATACAATAAGCTACTTTGTTTTGTTTTATTTAATATACATGAGGGGTCAAGGGTAAGGTGTATGCTGAGTGCAGGTATCCAAGGAGGCCAGAGGTAGGGATCCTCTGAAGTTTCAGAGAAGCCACCTGACATGGGTGCTGAGAACTGAACTCAGAGCCTTTCAAGAATAGAACACGCTCTTAACCACTGAGCCATCTCTCTAGTTCCACAACAGAGTTTTAAAGACCAATAAAGCAATCAACAAAGGGCAACAGAGAAGCACTGCCATGTGGTGCGCTCGTGGTGGGGAGTGGACAGCACACCTGCTGGTGTGTTCCCCACTGGACCAAAGAGCTCTACCACCCAACACAGCACCTAAGGGAAGGGGAGAAGTTCAGAGAAGCAGAGAAGAAAAGCACTTCTTAATAACATTGCTTGCAAAGAAAACAAAAAGTTCAGTTCCTAAATAAGAAGCTCTTAGGATGGCCAAGCCAGGCTCGTCAAATAGAGCCCATGTCAACCCTAACTGGACACCAGCCAGGGAGCTCTGGCATGACAGGTCCCAGTGAGAGAATGGCATGAAGTGAACTGCCCAAACCTGGGGGCTAGAATGGGGCTACTTAATGAGGTTACTTTTTAAAGTATCCCCATTGTAAATATCTTTTGGGGGGTTTGTTTATTTTACTTCATCTGTGTGTGTGCACGTGTCCATGTGTGTGCAGGTGTTCATGGAAGTCAAAAGAGGGCATCAGATTACCCAGAGATGGAATTATGGGTGGTTGTGAGCTGCCTGGCATAGAGGATAGGAGCTAAACTTGGGTTCCCCAGAAGAGCAGCAAGCTCTGTTAACCACTGAGCCATCTGCAGCCTCAGCAGAGCTTTTTGATTGCTATCTAGACACTTTCTATCTTTCCCTGGAGTTAAAATGCAAAATGCTGCTTTCTCCCACACCAAAGTACCATAAAGAAAGATGTCATAAACTGTAATCAGGGTTCCAGTGTGGGTCAGGCAAGCAGGAGCATTATCTAGGCTGCAATCTTGCTAAATACATACCTAAGTTTTGGGCCTGAGCATGACTCTGTTGTTCTAGGATCATCAAGTTTTCCAGGCAGTTATGAAGCCAGTGAGAACTGAATCAATGACTGTTCTGAACTACAGACACAAGCTTCTTGCACATGAGGCTAACTACAGAGTAAATCAGGACTGGCCCCTTAATCTTTAGGAGGGCTTTTCAATGGGCTCCCTTATAAAGACGGGGCAAAACTGCACCTGCGCAGTTATGCAAAATAAATGGACTCCAAGGAGTCAGCAGTAGGAGGTCCAAATGCCCATCTTTTCCAGGTACATTGCCTGCTCTCACTACTTCCCTATTACAACTTAAACAAATGCTAAATTCCAACTCTTTCTTCTTTGTCAAGGCAAGGTTGCAGAAGAGTCCCCGAGTCAAACACTAAGTTAGAGTCATCTATGTTCCTCAACAAAACATAAGTTCTGTGATGGCAGCAGTTCCTCTTCCATCACACATGTCTGTGTCTAGCACATAGCAAGGACTCCATTAACACTCGGCACGGTAAAGAAGTGCCCCTCACTTACCTTACAGCACTGATTCCAACCTACCAAGATTCTGCTTACAAGGTATTCAGATAACACTCACTTGTCCAAATTCCTCTCCACCTGCAATTTCAGTCTACAAGGCTCAGTTAAGAGACTTCCTCCTGTCTGGCGCACAAAATAGGAAGGGAAGATCAGGTCCCCACTACTGCTGTCGGAGGCTTGAGAGCCCTCTCTGGGGTGTCTCTCTGCAGCAAAGATGTCCATGTCCTGCAGATCCACGACAATGCAATCCAGCAGGCAGACATGGTCTTCTGCAAGTATCCAAGGAAAAAGAGGCAAGGACAAAATTAGCACTCAGAAAGGGCTGGGCCTGAGCAAACTACAGGATCAGAGTCCGTTCATTCTGTCCTTGAAATTCAGAACCAGTTGCCCTGCTCTGCACTACTCAGAAACGTGGCCATCAACTATGAGGCCTTAACTACGGCCTCAAGAGCCCAGCATGCACTGTATCCAGCTCTGTGTCCAACACATGCTGCTGCCTGCACTGCCCTCCACACTAGCCATGCTGCTCACATCCCAGCAGCAGAAATCTTTTTTCACATACCATGTTTAACCATTTCTGCTACCACTGATCAGACCCAAACCACCTTCACCCTTGCCTACAACACCTCCACAAACGATTCTCCATTGTACCTGCATAATTCCACATTCTTTCAACAAAATACCTAGACAAAAAAGAAGCAGACTGAAGTGTTCTCTTCCTTTAGAAACTTCAGGGGCTGTTTAATCCAAAACTCTGGAAACTCCCTGCAAATGACTGCAAGGCCCTACATAAGCCCCATAGCCCACTTGTCTGACCTCATCACAAGCCATTCTCCCATTTGCTCTCCAAACTTCAGGTTTCCAGTTCTTTGCATCTCCAAAAAGGCCACACTCTTTACTTCTTGGGAAGCCTCATCAGTACCATGACCTACCTACCTCGATTTACGTCGGGTCTTCAATTTCCTTCTGTCTTTCCCATAACATGTACTATAACATATGAGCACCATGTTTACCTAATATCTTTCTCCTGTCAGTACCACTCTGGGAGGAACTGTATCTATACATACACAGATACAGGGACAGAGTATTCTAACACCTCGCATTAAGTAGGAGCTTGGTAAACAGTTCTTGATGAGATGATTGCAATAAAAAATATATAAAAGCCATGAGAGCAGAGCTAATCTACGAGAGAGGTGTAGAACAGTGATGACATGGCCACATGGAGACGATAGGGACAGCTGTAGAACGTAGAGCCACATGGAGACAGAATAAAAACCACAGCCTTCATCCAAGGCCAGGTACCACAGAGAGACGATAGGGACAGCTGTAGAACGTAGAGCCACATGGAGACAGTATGAAAACCACAGCCTTCATCCAAGGCCAGGTACCACAGAGAGACTATAGGAACAGCTGTAGAACGTAGAACCACACGGAGACAGTATAAAAACCACAGCCTTCATCCAAGGCCAGGTACCACTGATGAGAGAATTTTAGTAAAAAACCATCAACTGGATAGGAGAAATGATGTTGGGACAGACATATTCCTGGAAAGACATTCCAAATCTCTGTGTATATTTACACAAGTTCACATATATACACCTGTACAATGCCCATGTACATTCATTTGTGTGTGGAGGTCAAAGGTCAGTGTCTTCCTCAATAGTTTGAGCACATAACCTGGAGCTTACCACTCAGCTAGACTGGCTGACCAACAAGTCCCAGGGATCCCTCTGCCTCCGCCTTCCCAGCACTGGTATTATGGCCACATACCACTTTGCCCAGTTCTGTTGCTGTTACTGTATAACATGAGTGCTGGGGATGAAATGCCAGTCCTCGTGCTTGTGTGCGAGCCCTCTCCTACTGAGCCATCTCCCTAGCCCAGCCCCATCTCTTCTTACAGGTATCCACCTATGTCAGGCTGGCGGCATGTCTAATCGTCACTGTCTTAACCACTTGTAGCTCTTGTAGAATGAGTCAGAGCACCCATCAGAGTTCAGAGACAGAGTCACACCGGTCAACTGTCTCCTTCCAAAACTTACCATCCTGCTCAACCACTTACTAGTCACATGACAAGCCAAGTTACCTCATCTCTCTAAGCCTTTCACTCCTCCCTCCCGTGAAGGGGAGATAAACGCTGAGCAGGGTGCTACAAGGATAAGTCCATGCAAATAAACACAGTGGCATCTGGTTCACTGATATGTTGAAAAACAAAAAAAGCACAATCATGAACAAAATTATCTGTCATCAGCACAGCCATTAGTCTCTTTGGTCTCACCTCTAGGACTAAAAGGTCCTGCACGGAGTCCACCAGACCTCAGGTCTATCTAGCAAAAGCAATCAGAACCTCCTTCAGCTGCCACCCTGCACTGCCCACGGTGCAGCCTCACTGGGCTCATCTCAGCCAGCCGTACACTATGCCTCCCTCCCAGCTGAGTTCCTCAGAGAAGCACCTCACTTTCCAACATGGCATCCATCAGCAACAGACTGAAAACTCCAGAGCAAAGATTAGGCCCAGGTTCAGAGTAACAGATTCTTACAGTCACACGACGGCAGAGTCACAACCCTAACATTGGAGAGGAAGAGGCAGAATGTAGAGGTCAGGCTAGCCTAGGCTACTTACAGAGCCCTGTACCGAAAAGCCCAAAGAGGGAAGGAGATAAAAATCAAAACCAAGAGTACCCATAGCAGGATGACTCAAACCAGAGAGTCGTTTTACAGCACTTCCATCCTTAAGCCTGTATGACACCAATCTTAGTGTCTTATTCTGGGGAACGAAACAGCAGCCTGCAAGGACGGGGTCTGGATAACAGCTTATGAGGACACAGAGCTGAGGGCTGTCACCATCTGCTGGGAGCCATGTGGACATGTAAGAGTCCCACAGATAACTGAAACCCTCTTCCTTTCTATCGCATCTAAATGAATCTACTTTAGAAGTTATCTGAGACTAAACACACCTAGGACATTCATGCCTCAAAAGCAGCATGAGGCCTGCGTGGTCACGGCAGATGTCAGCCTCCATCACATCGAGGCATCATGTCAGCCTCTGCCATGTCCACACGGTCCACAGAGCTCCTAGAAGGGCTTCAGGACAGCCCTACCTGCACTGTGCAGCTCGCTCTTCTTCTCTTACCTGGGCTGCTGGAACTTTGGCTAACAGGTGGCATGGCCTGCTGCCCTCGCTGCTTGATGGAGGCACTGGGTACAAACTCACTCTTCAGGCTGCCAAGGCCCACTCCTGCAGGAGGCATCATGAACAGCCCCTGTCCGTGGGGCCCTTTGGGATCCTCTGCGCTTGTCATCTTCTTCATGCTGCGTTTGGGTGTGCCTGTTGGAGAAGCTGAAGGCACAGATTCCTAGGAGGAATGAAAGGAAATTAGAAGGCAGAGATGAGGGGGTAGCAGGACCTTCACAGGCTCAGAAACCGCATCCTAGTCCCTAAGTTCTCAAAGACTGCAGCAGATCCACTAACCTCAGACTCCAGGGACAAGAAAGTTGTGGCCATGACACTTATCACCTCATACACTTATCTTCAAAAATGTTACCAAAGATTACATTCCTGTTGAGAGCTACAGCAGCATGGCAAGAAGACACTGTCTTTTGGCTCAAGAACAAATACCAATTTCGGTCAAATTTAACCAAAGCAAATTTCTCAACCATGCAATATATTTACTGCTTTGGGGGAGAGAGAAGCTTACTGTAATAATAATAATAATAATAATAATAATAATAATAATAATGTGCCTGGGGACTGCGGAGGCGCCTAGGTATGGAAAGGATCCCTGGGTCAGATGCCCAGCACCCATAAACTGGATGTGCTGTCACACACCTGTAAACCCAGGTAGCAGTGGAAGCGGTTCAAGGCTATCCTCAGCTACACAGCAAGTTTGAAGCCAGCCTGGGATATAAACAAAAAGTATCTGATGGCAATATGACTGCAATACAATTACCCCAGGAAAAAGTTTATGCATTCTGGTTTCCCCACATGCACTACATTTGCTATCTAAGTAACCACAGAAATGAACCAGAAGGCAAACAGGAGGCTAGCTGCCCGTGTCAGCTTCCTGCTCACACAGAGGAAAGCCATCCCTGGGATTCTGTGGAAAGACAGGACTCTTTTCTTGCTGAGAGCTTTTAGTTGATTCCACAGAGTGAGTCTGTATTGGTGTTTCAACTTCTCCGGGTCCTCAGGACCCCTCAGAGCCCTGTCTGTGTGTGGCTTCTGCATCATGGGACAGCTCCTTTCTGGTCCTGCCACATGCATGCTGGTGGCATGCAAAGCAATGGTTCTCTGCTGCTTACCGCTACAAGGCTGACTCCTCAGCTTTGTTTGGACTAAAAGGTGAAAACCCTGTGATCTCTCCACTTCTTGGGCAGTAATTACAACTAACGGTAACACAAACTTCCTGCATTTTTCAAAAGATTGTTAGGTAGATGCTATCCTATAAATGTTTCCACATGAAAGCGGCCCTAGTGCTCTGGTGACCTCGCTGCAGCAGCGTTTGTTGTCCTTCCACTTCACTTCCCTCTACATCCTCTCTGTCGCTAGTTCAAATACATCAACGGCTTCACAAGATCAGGCTCTTGAGCAACTCTGCCTTAGAAATTATGGTTTAAGCACAAGCTATGGCTGAAAAAAAGAAAAGGCAAGAATACGCCAAAAACCCAAACATGTCTTCTGTCATATGGGGTTTTATAGGAAAGTGTCTCTACATTTGGAAGTCATAAAAGCTGAGGGCACACGTGCTCAGGCGATCTACAGGCTCCGCGTCAGGAGTATTTGCTGCTTTTGGGCCGCTGGACTGCGCATTAGACTCACCTCACAAGAGCAAGAACATCTAGAGGCAAGAGTAAACGCAACGTAGAAAGGATCAACACAGAGACCGTCAGTCAGCACTGGGCTTGTATGAGGAGAGGAGAGGAGAGGCGACCTGCACGGCTAAGTGCACCAGATCACAGAGATCTGCACAAGTGACACACTCCACACAGCCTTATGGAATTCCACTCAACAACCACGAGTGGGTAACACAGCAGCTTCCCTAGGATTTCTGGATATAAAATAAGGTCATTCAGGAAGCAGTAGCCAGGGCTAAAAAGACTCTTGATACAGACCTAAGAAAGGTTCCTCTACTCAGGCAAGAAGTAATTTCCCAAAGCAACCACACACAAAGGAATGAAGCAGGCCTCTCCAGCAGTGAGGCAGTCCAAAGGGTCAGCATTTAGAGGTTTTGATTGGTTTTATTTGGTTCTATTTTAAGTACATGAGTGTGAACTGACTGCTGAATGCCATAAGGTTGGTTTTTTTTTTCAAAATAACCAAGAGATGAGAGAGAGAGAAAGAGAGAGAGAGAGAGAGAGAGAGAGAGATCTACATTGTGCCTTAAAGAAAGGGTAATCTTTGTAGGTGCAGTCACCTAATATAAAATCCTCAAAAACAAAGGCAGGCAAGGTTCATCATTAAAATGCTATAACTTGTGCTGTTACTTGGCTGAACAAAAATAGGAATCTTTTTGTAAAAACATCTTGAAATAGTTTGGCTAACTTTAGAGCACACTTGTTAGCTCAGACACAGACCCATCTGATGCAGACAATGAGCCCATTCCTTTTTCTGGAAAGGGAGAGAAACAAAACAATGCGACTCAACTAGATCTCTGACTACAGGTGATCCCCTGCCTCAATCATTTAGTGTGAGACCTCAAATAAAGATATATGAAGACACATTCCAAAGAGCCCACCCACTCTGTGACTCCTGGACCTCCAGGGAGGGAGAGGGCTAGAGACAAAGAGCCAGCTCATCAACAGAGCTTGCGCACTGGGCGCACCATTACCAAGTCGCTAGAGACATACACAAGAGAAGGGCATGCTCCAATGCATGCGAGGGAAGTCCCTGTGCTCCTCACCCTACAACACCGTGCCCTACACATCTGTGCATCCCACTCTTCAGCCATGCCTTTTCTCCCCCCGCTGACCACTGTCAAGGAGCCAGCAAAAGTGCTTCTCCCAAGCTCTATGAGCTGTTACAGCAACTTACTGGACCTGAGGAGAGATTGTGGGAACCCCACTGGTTAGTCAGAAGCATGAGTCACCTAAACCTGTGGTTGGTGTCCACAGTGGGCCCAAGCTAGCTAACTTCAGGCAGCTGCACCGTGACTGACCTGACTCCCAGCACGTTTCTACAAAGGCAGAAAATGGAGGGGTAGGGAAGCCCACACACAGCTGGTGTCAGGAGTGCTATGAAGAAACAGGGTTTCGTTTTATATGCAGAGGAGTTAGTACCAAATGACATACAGTGGGTGTCCAACAAGCGTCAGCTGCCTACTGCTGTTTCTGCTGTTCTGATGAGCTAACAATCAAACCTTACACTCATCTCCTTGAGGCATATCTCCTTCCTACATTAGTAGCTGCTGGACGACAAACAGGCACAGCTGGCAGGGATTCCAGTTAGTGTTTTTCCCCGCACACTAAAGATGAGTTTGTACCAAATAAGCAGAGGGAATGAGGGCCTGGAGACCAGCAAGGAGTGGTAAGAGCATACTGTGCAAGGCATCTGCTATTTAGAAATGTCACTCAGGCTCCGGGAAGGCAGACACCAGTGAGGGGATCAAAGTGTCTCCAAGGCCCGCTCAGTTTTGGAGCTAACTGGCTGTTCATGCTCGGAGTCCTAGCTTTCCCAAATAGAGAGTGAAAACGCTGGCAAAGGTTCAGCTGAGGACCTCAAACACGACAGGCAACAATGCCCAGGTCATTTCAATCTGTAGCAAGACACAATCTAACATTTTACCACTATAATATTTTTAAGAGTATTCAGGTAAAAACGGGACCAAATCAGGAAAACTGCCCATCTAGAAAGGAATGTCTTTCTTCTTTAATTTACTATTACTATGTAGGTGCATGATCTATATGTGAGTGTGGGTACATGTGGGCAACAGCAAACAACTTTTGGAGGTCAGTTCTCTCCTTCCCCTATGGGTTCCAGGGACTGAACTCAGGTGGTCAGGCTTGGTGGCAATTCCACCCCACCCCCGATGCTTTTATACTTATAGTGTGCACTGTAACCAATAGAAGACTGGACCCTCAGGGTTGTTGGCTGAAATAAGTTCATTGCGCTTAATGAGGGTTACACTTAAACTATTGCAGTTGAAAGGTTAGTTGAGATGTCAATAAGATGTTAAAGAAATCTTCCAGCCATGGGCCTCGAAGGTAACAGCAGCCTCTGAGCCATGGACTGGGGATTTTTTAGTTTACATCCAAATTCAAGCTAAACTGAAGAGCTGCAGATGCTGAGGGCTCACCTTATCCTGCAAAAAGGTTCCAGGAAAGCCAGCGAAGAGAAACTTGTTCTTGACTTTCAACTTGCCCAAATTTGCTACTATCAGATTATTTGATCTGGAACTTTCTGGGATGAGAAGCACAGGGGCACCAGCCTCAATATCCAGAAGAACTCTCGAGCATCGCTGAGCCTGGTCCCTTACCTGGTAAGAAAGGAAAGTGCCCATAGGCTCAGTTAATTCCCCAATTTTATAATCAAACATCCATGGGGATGAAAAACTTTCATAAACTTATACAGCAATTAAAGAATATAATAGTTTATTTGTGGCCACTAGAGTAAATCAGAATAAGAAACAAAATAATAATGGAAAGTCCCCAAATACTTGGAAATTAATTTCATACTCCTAAATGACCTACAGATTAGAGAAAAAATCATAAGAGAAATGGGAAAATAGTTTTACAATGATAATGAAGAAAATGGATTATGAGACATGTGTGATGTAACAAGGACTCTTATCTTACCAACTACGTCATCTCTCCAGGTCTGTGCCATTTTTAAATTTGTTTGATTAGTTTGGTGTTTGTTTGTTTTTCAATACTGTAGACCAGGATGGCCTCAAAATCAAGAGATCCACCTGCCTCTGCCTCTCAAGTGCAGGGAGTAACAAGAAACGTGTGTAACATCACACCTAGCAATTTATTTAAGGCACATAGGTGTGTGCCTGAATGTACATGTGTACTACATGACTGCCTGGCATGTAGGAAGGTAGAAGAGGCTCTCAAATCCCCTGGAACTGGAGTTACAGACAGTTAACAGCCACCATGTGGGTGCTGGAAACCAAACCTAGGTCCTCTGCAAGAGTAGCCAGAGTCTTAACTACTGAGCCAGCTCTCCAGCCCCTCTGTGCTACTTTTAAGAGAAAAATACAACCTTACAGTACAAAGGGGCTTGGAGAGAGGCCGTTCTAGGAATTAAACCTAGTGTATCACTGAGCTACATCCATAAAAGGACTTTTTAATTTATTTAATATTTGTGTGTGTGTGTGTGCACATGCACCCATGTGTTGGGTGGGAGCATGCATTCCACAGCATACATGTAAAGGTCAAAAACAATTGTATAAGATTCCTGATGGCAACCTCTGATGTCTATATGTGCCTGCATAAGCAAGCAAGCAAGCACATGTACACACACACACATGCACACACCCCGCACTGTTATTCTTTAGATGCCTGTTTGTTTTCTTACTGTAGACAGAAAGGGTACAGATCAGGATGGGAGGAGACAAGAAATGAGAGGAGCTGGGAGAGGGGAACCATAAATCAAAAAACATTCTATGAAAAAAAATGTATTTCCAATAAAAGAAAACAATTCTTTTAAAGTTCTATGGATCAGTCAACTTGAAAAGGCCACTTGGCTACCCACCGTCTGACCCTCAACAGCAGCTCGCTGGCGCCCTAGGACATCCTGGAGCTGAGTGAAGTGCTGGATGAAGGCCACCACCTCTGCCTGGAAGCGCTGTGTGTGCACATACTGCACAGAGGCCATCTGCAGGCTCACGCGGACGTCATGCTCCCTCTGGAGCAGCGGGTCTGGCTGCCCATATCTGGAAATTAGGAAAAAACAGGGCTAAGACATGTGCAAGATTTGAGTATTAGAAGAAAACTCAGGTTGACGTAAGGGATCCCCTCCAATCTTTAGCTTTAGCTACTAAAATGGAAAACCCTTAAAACAAGCCTGTTAATAATTTAATAAGGACATTAAACAAAAGTGTGGTGTGTGACACCCAAGGCTACAAACAGGGGGCACCCGCTGAGCACAAAACTCACTACACCTCCAGAAAACACCAGCGCCACCTCAGTGCTGCCCTTGCACAGCCTCTCTGGTCCCTGCTGTAAGGGACTGCAGCTGCTCCTGGCACAGACTGTGACAATATGGGTTTGGGGAGTAATTTAAAAGCCACAGAGAAATGGAAGCAGCAGAGCTAGTGCTTCTAGGGAAAGGGGATTTCTGCAAAACAGAGAGAAATTGCCTTTTTACATCAGTGAAATGCAGACACTGTCATGTCGCGTGAGGTTCAAAGATGAACAGAGGCCTTTTACAGTCACTTGGAATCTAATGGACTGTGATGATTACACAGGACACGGTCGGCTGGGGACGGATTCGCATTTACCAAGAAAAGCACTTTTCTATCAAGCAAAGAATTAGGGATAGCACTAATCATCTCATTTGTTGTAGAATCATGCCACCGGTGTGTATAAAATAAGCAAATCACAATACGTCAAATTCTCAGCAGAGTGTGGCAACCTCACAATGAGAAGTTCTCAGACCAGGAGAGAGTGAGCTTAGGGGGTTCACTAGAGACTGAACCCAGAGCTTTGAACAAGCTAGCAAGCACTCTTCCAGTAAGCTACATCCCAAGCCCACAGATGGTTTGGGGGACCATTTTCTCAGCACACTAAAAATTGGGGGAAGGCTGAACAGAAGCCTTGACTGTGCATAATACCGAAGGGCGGAACTGTACAACCGCTCTTTCTAATACCTCTCAAGAAGCTGGAAATCTCATCCAGGAAAACCATGCTTTAAAGGAAGCGGATAGGCCAAAAGACACCTTCCAAAATCCAACAGGAATTCATTTAAGTTGCACTTATGATCAAAAAGAGTACGCTCACATAACTCAGTGTGAGCAGGGCTCTCGGGCTGAAATCAGGCAAGAATGCTCAGTGCTATATGGAAAAATAGAGATTGCTCAACTTAGGCCCCCATTCAGACAGAGGAAAGGTGGAACAGAGATTAAGTGACTTGCTTCAGGCCACACAGTTGGCAGGAACTGAGAGAACCATGGTCTTCTGATAATTGGGATTTTTCAATCCTATCCCGTATGCTCATGACACTAAATTATCTCCAAGCAAATCTTCTTTAATAAAATTCAATATAAACCAGGACTCCTCACAAGCTAGATCTTTTTAATTTTACTTAAGAAAGCAAAATTTGTTTCACTGTTTAGTCAATAAGAATTTCAAACACTGAGTTGTCACCAGCTTGGTGAGCAGGGTTTGAACCCCAGATGGTGGGAGGAGAGCAGCAGCTCCACAAGCTGTCCTCTGACCTCCAT
Source organism: Arvicola amphibius (assembly GCF_903992535.2). Lineage (NCBI taxonomy): Eukaryota > Metazoa > Chordata > Mammalia > Rodentia > Cricetidae > Arvicola > Arvicola amphibius. Next base: position 8,676,704 of record NC_052052.2, on the reverse strand, counting down.
ACGCACACTGTGGGAGACACAGAGAATAAACACATGTAAAACAGTGTTTAAAAGGGACTCCAGTCAGCAGTGATGGTGACAGAGCTGGAGAACGTGATGTTCTACAGCAGGTGACCTGACACAGCCAGAGAGAAGACATGCGTGCTTTACTTGAAAGTCTGGAAGATGAGCGCCTCTTCTCCACTTGTGGTGAAGCGCTCTCTGTAGAAGTCTCCGTGTGGCGTGAGGTCACTCAGGGACAGGCTTCCAATGCTTCCCTGCAAGGCCAGGTCTCCCTCTATAGTGTTAAAATTAGAACACAGGATTATGAACATATTCTAAAAGTGTTTAATGCATCTCAATTAAAGCAGACATGCACCTGCCTCAGACTTCCACTTTTTAATCAAACTAAATGTCAGAGGTAAATTTCCAGATGCCAAGACCCCAGAAAAACCTTTGATGTGCTATTTCTAAGGGTATCAATGTCAAAGTATAAAGGAGTTGAACAAGTCTAAACAACAACGTCTACACAAGCCAGCAACACCGCATACTAAGAGGCACATCTACCACGGGAAAGAAATCAAACTAATGCATTTCCAACTTAAAGACAATACACTGGCAGCTGCAGATAGACCAGAGCACTGGTTACAAGTGAGAGGACCATCACAAGGTCTATTCATAACAGGAATAAAACAACAAGGGAGGAAGTGCCTGTGTCAGCTGCTCAAGCAACACTGAGTGGCTTGCAGTGACTTGACAAAAGAAGAAAATCAGCTGTGCGTGGGGACGACGGTGCTGACACAGATTGGAAGTGAGTCTGCTGCCAGGGGCACAGCCCGGGGTGAGAGGATGGAGATGGGTGCTAGGGCACGTGTACTGGAACGTGAGCATAAAATGGTCCTTCCAATAATGCCAGGCAGGGTGCAGGGGCTGGTGTACACCTGCAATCCCAGCACTCAGAAGGCAGAGGCAGATGGATCCCTAGGAGTTGATGCCTGGTCTCATGGAAGTTCCAGGGCAGTTACTGAACTACTAGTTCTACGGGACAAAACCAATCGTAACTTTACCCAGCTGTCACCATGATCACCAAGGTATACATACACCTGTGGCAGGCCAGGTCAGCTCCCCAGGGATTCAAAGGCATCTATTTATTTTTTGATTCCTAATGTCTGCTAACAAAATTACCATGATTCTCCCCATTAAAGACCACTCTTCTAGGATGCTTTTCTAAAATAACGCCAGGCACAAGACCTCTGTATCAGTTAATCTTTTCTCCAGATGATATTCTTGACTTCATGACAGTGTCAGCATCTTGGTCTTCACTACTGCATTCATTACACATCCCTTCAGGAAGGGCAGCATTAGAGCTCATGCTTTATAAACCCTATCACTTAGAACATGGTATTCTAGTAAGAATTCCAACCTGTAAAAGCCCACCAGAAAGAGGCCAGCTTTGCTACCATCCCCTTCTGCAGAAACCACACCCTCTCTTGGCAGCACTCCTACTTATAGCACCAACAAAATGAGCTTGTCCCATTTTTCCACAGACAGCCTTTTGACCTGACTGTCTTCCAGATCTAATTATTAATCTCTCCCCATTTCACTTTCAAAACTACCCCAATTTAAACAAAAAAAAATTTATCTGGGCACACTACACAGATAGATGCTAGGGGCCCTTGGGATGAGATGGGACAGGAACAGGGAGAAAGTTATACCATTACCTGCCTTTGTAATAAGCCATCCAGACAATGCTGATCCCAAAGCCAGGATTGGGACCACCACCAAAAATGATGGCCATACCAATACCCACCATCAAGCCACAGATGTACACCTTATTGGTGTGTGAGGAAAACTAGTTTTGTGCTGGGTGCTGGAATACTTACCAAGATCATGGGTGTTTGGTTTTGCCCCACTTACCAATCATTTCCACATGTGCTGCTAATTTGGACACATTTGCTTTAGCCAGCTCACTGGTGGCCTTGCTCAGCACAAGAGAAAGCGAATGAACCTAGGACACAAGGTACAAAACAAAAAGCAAGTCAGTGAGGGAACAAGAAACAGCAGGACAGAATGGGTGAGAATGGGGACAGGCTCAGAAAGGTGAAGGTAAATCTTATTACTACCATGTGAATCATCAAGCCTAGCAGCAGACACCTCCATCCACTCACTGGACAATCTGACCAGCCCTGGAATCTGCTTTAAAAGACTCCAGTGGAATGGGAATGCAGGTGATGTGATGAATTCTAGTGGAGGAAATATTGAAGGTCATGACTCATTTCTTCCATTGTGATATATTACAAATCCATCATAATAAAAATGTTCAAAAATCCGTGTCTCAAAAAATACATTGTGGGGCTGGAGAGATGGCTCAGAGGTTAACAGCACTGACTGCTCTTCCAGAGCTCCTGGGTCCAGTTCCCAGCAACCACACGGTGGCTCACAGCCATCTATAATGAGATCAGGTGCCTCTTCTGTCATGCAGGCAGACTGTTATGTACATAATAAATAAATCTTAAAAAAAATAAATATGGTCCTGTGCTCCTAGAGCAGCAGTGCAAACAAAGCCCCCAGGAGCGCACCACATCTTACCATGGTGGGAAAGGCTTCCTGAGGCAGAGCCTTTATAACATATCAAATGCAACCAAAGAATGGCTGAACACTGCCATTTCCAGTCACCTTGCTAGGCCCAATGCCCCTGAGCCTCAGAGCGCAGCCAAGCAGTGTGTTCACCACCCCGCTGAGCAAGAGACAGAGCTAGCTTTTCAGCCAACTAAGTAAGAGACAGAACAGCCCCCCACCCTACTCACGCCCCCATCTCTCCTCCCAGGTGTCCCCTTCTAGAGGAGGGAAGCCTGCTGTGAGTTAGAGAAGCAAGAGAACACCAACATGGGGAAATAGAGTTCCCTTCCTGGCTGCTCCCAGTAGTGCATGCAAGACCCCATGCACCAAGACATGCAGATAAAGATCTTCCTCCCCAGGCATACAGAAGTGACCAGCTGCTACTGCACAGGTGCCAAAACATGCCTGTATTGCCCTGCGCAGTCAACTCAGCATCCCTGCCTACTGTTCCATCACACAGCAGACTGCCTTAAATCTAGTCTTAAATGCTACCCTTATGGGTTTTTTAATATTTACAATATGAATATCAAGATTAAGTTTCAAGCATGGCAATCCATATCATAATGAAAACTGTGACAGCAACCATTCACTGGATACTTGCTATGTGCCCCATACCATGTGGAGCGTCGCACATTAAGGCTTGGGACCACCCTCTATACGGGCACTGTAACACAGCACCCAGGTTACTGATGAAAAAGCCTGAGGGGAAGAGGGGCCCTCATTTCCCAGGCCACAGCTACAGGTTACAGTACAAGGGCCAGGACTCCCACAGGCCATCTAACGTTGCGTACTGCACTCTGCAGCACCCTGCGGCACGCTACGGCAAGCCCAGTGGCAGTCAGTGATGCTGTGAGAGGGTGGGGAACTAACAAGGAAGCCATGCACAGAAGTTGCACAGAAGAAGCTTGCGACCATGCACAGACTCGTGGCTAAGTGGTGCACACAGCCCTCATGTCAGACGGGCAGTGAGAAAACAAAAGAAAAACAAAAGGATTCCCTGGAATCACATAGCTGGGGGTAAGACAAGATGCTTAAACTACATATTCTCTCTGCCTCCAGATGAACTTTAAAACAAAGCTCTTTCCAAGACATTGAATGTCACTAATGCCTGTATTTCTCAACAGACAGACAGAGACTACACAGCTCTTTGCCAGGACAAATGGAAAATGCTCACATTTAGATATGATTCAAACTCATCTTCAGAGTGTAACGATACCTTGAGATCCAGCTTGGAGTTCACGGGCTCCTGGAGCTCAGACTCCACGGAAGTGCTGGACTCCGACTTCACATTCTGTAGAGGGCCCTCGGGTGGTACCTTCATGGCATGGTTGTCTGCAGTGGAGCCAATCCCAAAAAAGTCCAGAATCACCACCCAGGTTTGCAGGGTGATCAGCACATCCAAGCAGTTAAAGTCAACGTCGACGCTCCGGTTAACGCGATTGTAACTAGAAGAGAATTCTGGGTGTTTTTTATCCACCAAGAATATATTGATGTGGACCAAGGAATCGTCAAATTTATTCTTTCCAGCAAGCTTGGGTTCGTCCACTGTGGGAGAAGGAGGTGGGGTCAGGGGGTAGCTGTTCTCCTGAACTTCCTTTTGCTTTTTCTGCGATGTGGAGATGGGTCTTTGATACAGCTGAAAAACATTAGGAGCTTCCTCCATGTGGGAAGGGAGAGACCGGGGCATGTCGGGATACTCCACAGTGGATACCAAAGGGCAGGACTGGGAGAGATACTCCTTCTGGGATAAGCTAGATGGCTTGGGAGCCCCTCGAGACACCATCAGGCTCTTATACTTGGAGTCTGGATTCTTCTCCAGTAAGTCTTCCATGAGGAGCGAGCGCAGGGCAATCTGAATGGATAAGGTCTGCGGATGGTCTTTACTGAACTCCACCTCAAAATCCTGAAACTTCAAGCTCACCAATCCTTGGGCCCCCAAAGTCAGGTCCCCACTCAGCTGAACCTGCAGCTCTGATATACAGAAGTTGGCCTGAATCTGAGTGAAGGCTTTGGCTTCCTTCACAGACAAGGACTTCTGGGAGGTGCTAGAGAAGCTGGAGTGGCTGAACAATCCGTTGTCCTTCCTCACCACAGAAGGTTCTCCGCAGGAACTGAGAGGGGGCAAAGGGGAAGCAGGGCAGGGGGAGGATGGGGTACTGGCTGCGAACTTATTCAGATCTTCACTGTACACAAGGTTGTCCAGTGTCTGTAAAACCTGCTCATACACGTGCTTGGCTAACACCACCTGTATGCAAAGGGAACAACCCAGTTACTCCAGAATCATTTTTTAAAATGGATTTTTAATTCTGTGTATGGGGGGCTATACCGGAGTGCAGGCGCTCACAGAGGTTATAAGAGTCAGACCCTTCCCCACATATACCACCCCACACTGAAGTTACAGGCAGCTGGCAGCTGCCCAATATAGAGGTTGGGAACCTAACCCAGGTCTTCTGGAGAGCAGAGAGTGGCCCTAGGCACTGAGCCACCTCTCCAGTCCCCGACACTATTCTTATCACACAGACCCTAAACTCCCAGCTGGTGTTTCTGTTTACCAAGAAGCTCTATGTGAGCTGGCATCAAGGCCCATCATTTCTTTTCATCCTTTCTTCTTTCTGCCCATTTCTATTCATGAGGCTCTCCCTAGCCCCTTGCAGAATAATCTATGCACATCAACATGTGAGTGCTCCTTGTATGCTTGAGAAGGCAAAGCTACTCTTTCTAACCACACAAATAACTGCGGAAAGCAAGGAGGAGACTTCCAAGAGTCTATGTGGGCACAGCACAGGACTGAATGCGAGGTTGTACACTACTGCGCAGTCGGCGGGACAGGCAGACTGTGGGCACTGTACAAACCACAATGCTCACCTGCAGTTATGTTTTTCTTGGTGTGCGTTGTTGGGGCTGGGACGGGACCCAGAGCCCTGTGCACGATAGGCAAACACTGTCACTGAGCTGCACCCCCAGCTTCTTACTTTCTTTTAGTTAGAATTTCTTATTTAAAAATATTTTCAAGTACATCTTTTTTTTACTAATTAAGGGCAATTAACAGAGGGATTCCAACTCATAGATAGAGAAATTTTGACAGACTTGGAAAATGACCGTTCTATAACCCCTAATTTAATCTTCATCCCCACAGAGTTCATTAGTGGAATGAAGCAACAGAAATGACTGACAGGGAATTTTACAAGTGAAGAGATCAGGCTCTTTCCACCTACACAACCTCGTCAAACGCAGACATTGTGTGATAGATATAATGTAACCGGAGGTGCATGACAGCATCTGTGACAGTCTAGGCAAAAGAGAAGCAGAGCCAAGAAAAGACCCAGAATCCAGAGAAGTCTGTGTAGTTCATGGCAGAAACACGTTCAGAAAGACACAAACAACAGCCAATGCTGTAGAATACTATTTTAAGGTGTGTTGCTTTTGTTTAGGTGCATGTGTTTTACTCTGTGAAGCTGTGATCCTTTGCCTGTCTAAAACACCTGATGGTCTAAAGAGAAGAATGGTCAACAATAAGGCAGGAGCAAGGATAGGCGGGGCTGGCAGGCAGAGAGGATAAACAGGAGAGAAGAGGAAGAGGAGGGGCAATGAGAGAAACGGGGGTGAGGGGGAGGACATCAGGGCCACCAGCCACAGGATAACAGTGAGAGTCAGACATACAGACCTAAGGAAAAGCTGGGGGCCAGGGGGAAAGCAAAAGGTAGATGGAATCATTAAGTTAAAAAAAAGAAGTTGGCTATAAACAAGACAAGCTATGGCAGGCCATTCATAACTAAGAATAAGCCTCCCTGTGTGATTTATTTGAGAGCTGGGTGGTGAGAAGTCCAAAAAAAGTCAAAAGACTAAAGAGCCCAAAAAGAGTAAAATATTACACAAAAGATGCTCTTACAAAGGACCCAAGTTCAATTCCCAGGACCCACACTCTCGACCATCTGTAACTTCAGTCCCAAGGGAGTTGATGACCTCTTCTGGCCTCTGTGGGCACTAGGCACACATGTGGTTCACAGACATACATGCACATAAAACACCCATACATGTAGAATAAAAAATTTAATTTAGAGAGAGAGCTGGGGAAGGTTTCTCACCCAAAGGCCCACACCTAGGAGCCACATATTCCAACAGAGATAGAAATACGTGGTCCTGAGTTCACTTCAGAGCCACTGAAAGACAAACTCGTCACCAGCTACACTAACAGAGGGTCTCGACAGATGGTCAACTGTCCTAAGATTCTGAGGACATGTCGTCTCCTAGCCTTACTCTTTCCTCTAGTACTGTGAAGTCAGAGAGGAAAAAAAATGTCACTTATGAAGGAGAATGGGTACATGCACAGCTCACACACACGCACGCTATCTGACCCAGTTCTGTCAATGGCTCAGATCACACTGTTCTACAGTTTAGTCTAAGTGCATACAAAGTGGGGTGAGAACTGCTTCCTCCTGGGAAGCAGCAACTGGCTTTTGGGCATGGGATTAGAGATCCACTTTCTTCCTCTGTGACACAGGAAGAAAGCCACAGCCCAGGAACAAAATGAGGTGACAAAAGGATGGATATCATGTTGATGAGGGATCCTGGCACTCAGGAGGCTGAGTCAGGAGGATTATGATTTCAGAGTCAGCCTGGGCTACAGAGCTCTTCCGTGTCTATTAGAACAAGCTATCAACAACATGAATGTTCAACATATATTTTCCTTCCAATGCTTAATATACATAAATACATACCATTATAATCTGAGTACTATATGCAATATAAATATAAAATAAATACAGATGGGCTAAAGAGATGGCTTAGCAATTAAAAGCATTTGCTGCTCTTGCAGAGGACTTGGTTTCAGTTCCCCACAACCACATAGTAGCGCACAATCATCCATAACTCTAGTTCCACAGAATCAGGCCCCCTCATCTGGCCTACTTGGATACCAGACACATACACAGGGCACTACACACACACACACACACACACACACACACACACACACACCAGTCACATGCATAAAACTTAAACACCAACTAAATGTCCCTAATCTGAAATCCAAAATACCCCAGAAATCTGACGCTTTCTGATAACTAATCCAACATTCAAAACGTTACCAACCTAAGAGCATTTCAGACACCAAATTAGAGACCAGAGATGCTTGACCATAAAGGTTTGGAAATGTCCTAAATACACAAAGTTCCAAAAGCTAAAATGCATCAGGCCTCCCACCTCTCAGACAAGGAACACAACCTGATTGGATCTCAACTGCCCTGACCTGAAAATCAATCCTGTGTTTATTTACCTGAACTGGGTTGACGAATTTTCCTTCAATCTTCATGATGCTGGATGTCCCCAGGTCATCTGGACTGAGGGAAAAAGTCAGCTCAGACTCTCTCTCGATAGGGATCTTCTCCAGTTTAAACTGGATGGTGGTGTTGTTCAGGATATGAAAGGCTGGCAGAAGGGACAACAATGACAGACCATGAACACTAATACCTGGTTTGTTATTGATAATCAAGTGTCCTGTATATAAAATGAAGTCCAGGGATTCTCTGATGCTGGGTTGGTCTGAGTCTATAACTGAGACCAAAACTTACAACAAGTCAGAGGGTGATGGCACACACCTTTAATCCCAGCACTTGGGAGGCAGAGTTCAAGGCCAGCCTGTTCTATAAAGTGAGTTCTAGGACAGGCACCAAAGCTACACAAAGAAACCCTGTCTCAAAAAACAAAAAACAAAACAAACAAAAAAAAAAGACTCACAACAAGCAGAACCACAAGACAAGTTTACACGAGGGGAAAAGGTATTTTCATGACATTTTCTGCTTGACAGCTTCAAAATATGAAATAGCAAAGCTGGCAAAACAGCTCAAAGGCTACAGACTATCTTACATTTCTCTTAGCCTTAAAAGCTAATTTTCCAAAACAGACTGCCTCCTTCCTTAGTTTTCAAAGACAGACAACAGCCTTCTCAAGAGGCCTTAAGACATAACTCTAACTGAACACCTTACTCCAGAGAAAACTGTACAGTAAGCATGAAGTGCAGGAGTGACCGAGTGCACGCCTAGCACACTCAAGTCCAGAGGCTGGCTCTCCAAATTCCAAATGCATGGGTGGAGGACCTTCTGAGAAGCACAGGCACTTTCAAAGGCATTAGTCTCTTCAAATCCCTGATTCTGGAGCTGGACTGCTTGGGTCTAACTGTCTGCTCCAAGAACACAGACATGAAAACATCACTGCCTGACACCTGCACTGGTCCCGTTAGAAGACGACAGAGCAATGGACGATCATAACACCCAGAGAGCAAGTTTCCCTTCCGTCTACATTCACCTCTTGTGCTACCCAAGGCTGCAATATTTAACTAAGAGAAATGAACACCTTAAAACAAAAGAATAGAAAGAGTGTATGAAATGAGGTCACACTACATCCATTCACTGAAGCGCCTCTGGAAAGAGCACTCAGCCAACAACAAATACTCCAAGAACACTCTTACATTGTCCACAGAGACAGTAAAGCCACACCAGGCCTTCCTGAAGCTGTTAAAACAGCACTATGACTTTCCACACCTTACCCAGAGATAACCCTCAAAGGGGCTATGCTGTTTTCAGGACACACACATAGCAACTGGCTTTAGAACTCAAAACTCGGCTCTGCTTCTTACCTTGGCCTCGATGCAGAGATTCAAAGAAATCATGTCGTGTAAAGTGAGCCTCCTCCTGACTGTTGGCACTGGCAGACCCAGAGGGCGGGCAAAACATCCGACTGACTTCTGGTCCTGCACCATCTCTGGCTGCCAGCTGAGTGCAATTCAAAGAATAGAGCTTAATGTCTTTGATTTCCACCTGCAGGCGGTCGCTTCTGGACTCATCATCTCCTGCCACAAAATTCTGGATAAATATCTGTCCCAAGTGTCCCACCAGCAGCTCAGGACTCCCAGGCCTCCGCGGGATAGAAACAACTGGAGACTCAATGTTTATGTTCAAGATGAGCTTCACAGTGTCCGATCGAGGGGAAGGAAGGCCAAACCCATAGATTTCATTCTCCTCCAAGACAAAGGGCTCCCGGGTCTTCTTTGGGGTTTCGAAGAGTGACACCATCTCACTGTACTCAGCAGTCTTGGTGGCTAACACTGTGGTGACTTTGGTAGCTGCACTTTTCAACATACTGCGAAAATTCTCCTCCAGCTCGTCCATGGACAATGTCAACTCCTTCAGGAATTTGGCGGAGTGGTTATAATGCAAGGACGCCATCTTCAGGTTGAGGAAGCACTCCTGTTTGGATTTCTCTACAAACGTGAAGCTCAAAGCTTCGCTCAGAGCTGCATCCTCCATCCTGACAAATACGCTTTCAAAATAGCCAATGTCGCTGACAATGTTCTCGTAGCCTATGGAATTCCCAATGCTGACGACATACTGGTTCTTCACATTGTCTTGTGTCAGATCCATGAGCTGCAAACAGCCAAGGGAACCACTCATGTCAAATGAGCTGCCCATCGATACATTCACTTTTGTGCCACCAATACTGGCCGTTGCGATTTTCCTGCCCTGTCTCTCCCCGTCGGCCAGCCCTACTGTCCGAAGCAGCAGGAGGTTGAGTCTGTGGATCTCTACAGCAACCTCGGTGTTCTGCTCATAAGTCGACTGAATTGTGCCCTGTTCTCTAAAACTTCTTTCTAGGTCAGTCATCAGAGGCTGAGGACTCATGTCATCCTTTTCCTTGGGGAAGGACTTTTGAAGAAAACCAATGAGCTCCACAATTGTCTCTGGGTTTAAGATGATGTCCAAGTTATTCACCTGAAGGGAAATCACCTGCAGTGTGCTGTCCAAGTTCATGGATGGACACTCCGAACTCACAAACTGATACTCCAGTTTAATGAGGGACTCTTGTTCTTTGGTGAGTATTTTCTCCAGGGAAACACTAGTGGCTGACTGGTTGTTCAGGGTAGCCACATCAGTTAGGAAGGCCACATTAGGTCCAGAGACAGGAGACTGGGCCCTGCTATCCCGGAGGCTTCCTGTGGGAATATCAAAACTCAGGTTCTTGTGGGAAGCCATCAAAAGGTCAAAATCAGCACCGTAAGTCTGCATGGTGTCCACCAGGAGCAACCCGTGAACAGTCAAGGAGACTTCAGCATCATAGGGCCTCTTCACAAAGTGAGCATTGGTGCCGAACACCTTGAGCACAGAGATGTAGCGCCCACTGCTCTCCACACCAAGCTGCATGCAGTTCACCTTGAATTCCGCTAGGAGGAGCTGTGACTCCACCAGCACCTCCCGTGTGTGCTGCTCTAGCATCACAATGCTCTGGGTCAGGTTCATTACTGAATCTTGCAGGCTTCCTCGTGGGCCTTCCTGGGGGAAAATCTTCTCTCTGATCTGGGTGTCAGAGGGCTTCATTTCAGGTGTGGTGAGGAGAGCAAAGCAGTTCTTTAGAGCAGATATCTTGTCTTCATTGATGTGGATTTTTAAGTCTGGTAAATTGCCTGAGAGCACAGCCCCAGGGTACTTAGGGTCTGATGTGTAGATTAGCCGGCGTTCTAACTGTAGGTGAACATTGAACTTCTCAACCACGTGTGTTGGCCCCACATCGATGTCCTGCAGACGCTTCCAGTTGTCTCTCACGCGCCCCACCATAACCTGGAGGTCCATGAACGTCAAGGAGTATCTTTCATACATTTGTGAGCTCATCAGATGAGCCTGAAGCTGTTCCTCACTGAATTCCACTCCAGAAAACGGTGGCGCTTTCTCTCCACTGCTGCTGCTAGTCTCTGGAGGTGGGGTACTGGGAGGTGTGGCAAGAGGGGTCTTATATTCATCGTCACTAAACTGATTCTCTTCAGAGGCTGACCCGTCCCCACTTTTCCTCCTAGAGTCTTCTATAACAAAAAATAAAAAGACTGTAAGTAAAATGTCTATTTCCTCCCTCCCTTCTTCCCTTCTTACAATTAGGAGGGCTGGAGAGACAGCTCAGAGCTTAGGAGCACTTTCTGCTCTTGCAGAAGATCCAAGCTGGGTTGCCAGCATCCACACGGCAACTCACAATCACCTGTAACTCTAGTTCCAGGGAATCAGATGTCCTCTTCTGGCCTCTTCAGGCTCATACATACATGCAGTGCATACAAACTCATACAAACGTACATTAAAAAATAAATTTTTAAAAAGAATCTCAGTCACATGGTGGTGGCCCATGCCTTTAATCCTAGCACTCAGGAGGCAGAGGCAGGTGAATCTCTGTGCGTTTGAGGCCAGCCTGGTCTACAAAGTGAGTTTCAGTACAGTCAGGTCTGTTTCACAAAGAAACCCTGTCTTGAAAAACATAGATAGATAGATAGATAGATAGATAGATAGATAGATAGATAGATAGATAGATAGACAGACAGACAGATAGATAGACAGACTAGATAAATAAATGGTAGGGGCTGTAAAGATGGTGATGGTTCAGTGGTTAAGAACACTGGCTGCTCTTCCAAAGAACCCATGTTCAATTCTTAGCACCCACATGGCAACTCACAATTGCCTATAACTCCAACTCCCTGGGATCTGACATCTTCATGTGAATGCACATAAAATAAAGATAAATACGTTCTTAAATAATAATAATAATAATAATAGTTATTATTATTATTATTATTAGATGATGATGATGATGATGATGATGATGATGATGAAGAAAAGGAAAGCTTCTACCAAACTGAAGTTTTTTGAGTGGATGAAAATGTCAGGCACAACAGTGTGTATCTGCTATTCACTCAGTGTGAATCTACATATTAAACTGAAAAACAAACACAAAGAGTAAAAATGTAGGGTTGTGAGAAACCCCAAAGCTCACGCTGGGATGCTGAGGCCACCAGCTACTGCCAACATCTTTGCATCTTGTCACTTGCAGAATTGCTGACACAACTCCCTATGGCATTCTCCAAACGTATACACATCTCCCTTTGTCATAGTGTTCATTGTTTCCCTTCTAGAATGTTCTTGCTCTATATAATATCCTTACCTAGCACATAAAGATGGAAGGAGAAAACCAACAGCACAAAGTTCTCTCCAGCTGTCAGATGTGCAATGATATGCATTCCCCCCACACATATAATCATAAGGAAACAAAATGTTAAAAATAAAAAATTAACCCTCTATCTCTAGCACTAAGTACTGGGAAATGTTTACTAAGATGTACAGTGTCACACAGAAGGACAAAGAGAGCTGCAGAGATATTCCTCCACAATCCCAAGATGGCTGCAATCAAGGTCAAATAACAAGGGACAAGAAAGATGTGGAGAATCTTTACAAACCAGTGGGCATACAAGCCATTCAGGAAGTAATCTGGTAGTCCCTAAAAATGTTAAACCTAAGGCTACCCACGACCCAGCACTCCACTCCTGGGTGAGCACGTGCGAGAACTGAGATCTGTGTCTCCACAGACACGACCTGACTGTGGGCAGTGGTACTATTCCAATGTCAGGGATGGGGTGGGGGTGCTGCAAATGTTTACTAACCAAGAACAGATAAATAAAACGCGGTATATCCATAAAGGGACAAGCAAAGGCCATGAAAATGAATGTGATCACACATACACACTACAACATGGATAAACCTTGAAAGTATTAAATTAAAAAGCCAGACATGAAAGGGAATGTTCAAATATTCCACAAGCATGAAATGTTTGGAACAGAGAAATATAGAGGCCAAAAGAAAAAGTCCAAGTTTGGTTGTCAAAACAGAGGGAAGAGGCGTTAGAGACTACAAGTGAGTTCAGACTCAGCCTGGCTGACCTGGACATTTTGAAAGGTGAGTTGTATCTCTTTAGTAGTAAAGAAACAACATGAGAACTTCCAAGGGATTTTGCTTGGTTTTTTTCCCCCAATGCTTTTGCCTGCATGCATGTCAGTGCACCACATACATGCCTGTCACCCAGAGAGGGCACAAGAGAGTGTCAAATCCACTGGACCTGGAATTAAGGATGGCTATAATCCACCAGGTGAATGCTAGGAACTGAACCCAGGTCCTCTATAAAAGCAGCAAATGCTCTTAACCACAGAGCCACCTCTCCAGACCCCAAACTTTGAAGTTTAAGAGTGCTATGCAAACCTCTGCCCAGCTGTACTTAGTGAAGCTCAGACAGACCAACAACGCACAGAGCAGGCTTCTGCTACCTCGCACTGACACTCTACCTTGGGTATTGGTCAGAAGCATTCTCCCAAGGTCCACAACAACCAGCACAGGATTCTTGAAGGTGAAATCATCCGGAAATATCACCTGAGGGGCAGAAATGTCCAGCCGGACAGTCCACCGCTTGCTTTCCTCCTGTGAAGGCAAAATAAAACTCAGTTGCCAGCCTGCTGTAACCCAAGAACTCAAGAGGCAGGAGGACCAAAGTTCAAGGCTTGCCTCGGCTACTCCATTTTATCACTGCTAAATGACTGCTGAGCAGCTTTGTGGAGGTGTCTAAACATTCCTGAAACCCAGCCAGGATGCTAGTCCTCAGAACTGCAACACAAGACACTTGTTGGCTAAAGGCATTACCACAGGCCAATGTTTGAAGTAGAGAGCAAAAGCTAGCAAATTACTAATTGGAGAAGTTGTTTGTTGTGACTGATGATCTATAAATTAAAATGGCTTTTGTTTGTAATTACAAGGCTTAATCATTTGAAGTATCATAGAAATCATGAAATACAAATTAATGTTGAAATCAAAATACTTTTATTTACTCATAGACCATTGGTAATCATAAACTTTCACTGGGCATGGTAGCACACTCCCTTAATCCCAGCACTCGGGAGGCAGAGGCAGGAGGATCTCTGTGAGTTCAAGGATAGCCTGGTCTACAAAGTCAGTTCCAGGATAGCCAAGGCTGTTACACACAGAGAAACCCTGTCTCAATAAACAAACAAACAGACAGACAGACAGATAGATAGATAGATAAATAAATAAATAAAAATTTCATGCTAAAGTATCTTAAAGAAAATATACATTCACATATTTGTAATATAAATAATATAGCATGTCATGAATTGGTACATTGTCCTTTTTGATTAAAATTTGCCTCAACTACATGTATGTGGTGAAGACTAGTTTATATATAAATGTAATGAGGAACCCACACCTGACACTACCAAAATGGCCAAGAATCTGAGACTAAACAGGTCAGGCACTAAGGAAAAACTTACTGCTTCTATTCTGCTGAAGGACACAGCAATAGAATGACACCTAATGTCCTACGACTGTACCCACAAGGCATCACTCAGCCCTCACCAGAGAAGCTTGTTTTTTTTCTTTCATTTATTTATTTATTAAGTTTTATTCTATATACTGTGTTTTGACTGCATTATGCCTGCAGGCCAGAAGAGGGCACCAGATCTCATTACAGATGGTTGTGAGCCACTATGTGGTTGCTGAGACTTGAACTCAGAACCTTCGGAAGAGCAGGCAGAGCTCTTAACCGCTGAACCATCTCTCCAGCTCCATGAAGCTTTCTTTTTGCATAGATGGTAATTAACACAGACCCACAATTGGACAACACAAAAGGTCACAGACCTTCGAGTGCTCAACCCTGGAGATGTCTTTATCAAACCCCTTCCCTAAGACTCAGGATCTTTCTGGAGGAGGAGGCAGAAGGATTGTACGACACAGAGGTGGTGGATGACTTTAAGGAAACAGTCTTCCAAGCACAACAGGACCGGTGTACACAGGAACACAGAGACTGCCGGTACCTACCAAACCTGCCTGCACAGGTTGAAACCAGACAAAATCCCATCCCCAACCAAGAAGCTATTTGCAATTGCTACCTGCTGGGAAAGAGGAAATCAGTTTTCTCTAGGAGTATTATCAACCACACTCCATGGCGGGGGGGGGGGGGGGGGGGGGGAGATGCCCAAGAGCAGTGAACCAACACAAAACAGACTCCAAGCTTCGCGTGTGTATTTGTTTTGTCTTGCTTTACTGGGTTGTTTATCTTAATTTCCATTTGTTTAAGTTTATTTTGTTTTGAGATAGAGAGAAATAAATGAAGTTGGGTGAGTAGGTGAGTAGGGACATGGAGAGGATCTGGGAGGAGTTGAGGGAGAGAGAAAGAATATGATCAGCCGGGCGGTGGTGGCGCACGCCTTTAATCCCAGCACTCGGGAGGCAGAGGCAGGCGGATCTCTGAGTTCGAGGCCAGCCTGGTCTACAAGAGCTAGATCCAGGACAGGCTCTAGAAACTACAGGGAAACTCTGTCTCGAAAAACCAAAAAAAAAAAAAAAAAAAAAAAAGAATATGATCAAAATATACTGTAGGCAAAAAAAATTTAATAAAGTTAGAGAAAAAAAGAAAGAACCCTCTCTTTTGAAGATAACAGAAAGGCACTCAGAGCTGTACTGTATGCTGAAACACACACACGCACAAGAAAACAAGACTAATTCCCCATCCCCCACCACAAGTCCTTAGGCACTGGACTTTGTCCACAGCTGGTTCTCCAGGGACACAGGAGCCACACTTGTCTAACAGCTCCACCTACTGCCATGGCTAGACAGTGTGCTACCACACCCATGGTCATAAACTGCCTTTCTGGACAATGAAGCTGCTTCTTGGCTTTCTCTATGCAGGTGTCGAGTCGGTTGGGCACACAGCACCACAAAACCTGCACCCCAAGTCGAGCACTGTTCTACTGGATACCCTTTGCCAACAGCAAGAGGAAGGCTCTTCTGTGAACTAGCTGCAGGTGAGGTCTGGAGAGGCACCCAGGTGAGTCTCGAAAGAACCCTCCAAGCAAGGAAAACATGGTCTGGTCAGCACTGCTCACCTTCTAATTTAACCTCTAGTGGAAAAGGCGTGAGCTGTTTGTTTTATGACAGATATAATTATGGATCCCCACTTTTTTATCTCACATAGTTGGCATAACTGATAAGAGCAAGCCAATCTACTATGGGTCATGAACTCGTCGGGAAACATGGTTGCCTCTCCTGTCCCCAACAGAATCACACAAGGCTACTTACAATAAAATCTCCCACGAGCAGCCGATCAAGAGTCTGGCGGATCTCAGCCTTGGTCTGCATCTTCAGCTTGTTATATTGTCTTCGAGCAGCTTCAGCTACCCTCAACTCAAGCTCAGACTGATAACCAAAACCTGCAAGATTGGCAAGGCACAAGGTGTCAGAACTTGCAAGCTCCTGGGCCAATGAAATGCTGTCACTCTGCTCCTACCCAGAAGACCACCAAAGTGGGAAAAGGCAATCAGGGACAAAACAGCTCTTTGCTTTGCAATGGTCCATCACAGGATAGCCAGGAGAAGGCCAGAGGGAAAGGTGGACAGCCTTAAGGGCATGGAGACAGACGAGGGAGTGATACCTGACTTATTAGAACCCCCAGGAACATTTCTGAAAACTCCAAATTGCTGTCTTTCAAAATCATTATAAAGCAGAATACTGTATTGAAGGAAAAAAATTCAGCCAGGTCACACACGGCTACTGTTGACATGAACAGTCTCACAACTAGCTGCGTGGTGGCACATGTCTTTAATCCCAGCACTTGGGAGGCAGAGGCAAGTGGATCTCTGTGAGTTTGAGGCCGGCCTGGTCTATAAAAACTACTTCCAGGACAGGCTCCAAAACTACAAAGAAACTCAGTCTTGGGGGAAAAAAAAAAGCTTCATGCCTGTCAAAAGACTACAGGAGCTTCACAATGAGCAAGGACGAAGGCGAAGGATGCACACAAAATAAAAGTTACTGTCTCACAAGCCTCCTCATCAGTGAAAGCACTCCTCCAACCTCTCAACCTCCTTGGGGAGTAAAGGAAGCAATTAGTGAATCAACAATGACCCTATGGTCAAAATCAAAATCAAGTGAAGAGAGAGAGAGAGAGAGAGAGAGAGAGAGAGAGAGAGAGAGAGAGAGAGAGAGAGAGAGAGAGAGAGATGCTGCCACCTAAAAAGAAATTCTTGAATATTCCACCTTAGTCGATCAAGCTAAAACATCCTGGCCAAAGAAACTGTCATCCCAGAATGAAGGATGAAAAAGTGCATCCTAAAGGGACATGGGAACGACACTGGCAAAAGACACTGACTAGGTGTCCACACACAATCCTTCCACTTATTCTGCAGCTCTTGCTGCAGTACCAGGTCATCCAAATGCATTACAACCTTGTCTAGAGCACCAGCAATGTCCCAAAAGAAGATTTCCCCCCTCCAAGGGTAACATAGGATCAAACAAACAAAAAAAAAGTTAACCTGAGGTATGAACCTTTCCCTTGTAGAAAAAGTCTGCCACTTTTTTAATAGCCTGTGGGTTGTAGATGATGTTCAAGGGCCTTGTGCTGACATGCAGCCGCCTCTCAAATTGGCTGTGTACTGGATTCCTCTCATAGAGCATCTCAAAGACTGGACTGTCTGGGTCTGCAGCTAAAGGAAAGAATGGAATAGTGAACACAGCAAAACAACCACCACACCCAGACAGGTCTGCAAAACATGCTGGGAAAAAGACGCTTTCTAAATTCTTTTCTCATCAGTTCACAATTATGCAGGTTCTTAAATAAAGCCTAATAAGGCCTGACTCTGATTTTTAACAGGAATCATGGCAGCTAGCCTACTGGAGTTGTTCCCATAATGCAAACCAAGGCCCAGAAGGCCTTGCAAAGCTACCCTAGGGACACCAGAAGAACACAGTCCCACCCGAAGGGTGCCAGGATGCCTCCCGGTGCAATACGGATCCATCTGGCAAACCACTATGCACAGAGCAGGAATCAAAGTCTACCAGTCAGTAATAATGATTTCTTTTAAGGATTAGTTTTAAGGAAACATGAAAAATTACCCGGGTATTGATCACTTCTGTCTGCCGATGCAGTCTGAAGACCAAAAGACTGTGAGACTCTGCCAACTTCTTTCTGCTGTTAAACACATCCACAAAAATGCTTCAGTGGGCAGGAGAGACAATGCACTGCCCCCTTCATCTTACATGCCTTGCTCCCTCTTTGCACACATGACTCAAATCCCTCCACACTGAGCTTTACACATCCATGTGCTACTGTGCCACTTCCCGGAGCTGACAATGTACTACGGAACCCAGTGCCTCTAATGAATGCCAAATGAATAGTAAGTATTTATCATTTTTCAAACTTTAAGCCCACCCTCTCACACTCTCTAAGAACATTCAAAAAGAAGTACAGATAGAGAAAATAGATAAATATTCAGCAAATTAGACTATGTCTTTGACAACTTAGTAAGATTGAAGATCCCATAGCTGGTAAAGAATATTCCATATAAAATTGAAAATATACAGAGGACTTAAGGCAGTTCTCTTTTGGATTCCTGGAAGATGAAATCTTATAGTAACAGTAGGTCGTGAGTATAGCTGTTAGACATGGGAAAGACTCAAATGTGAACTATGAGATGCAGAGAGCAGTGGTGTCCCTGGCATTATCCCCAGGGAGATAGACACTTCCACAGTGGCTACAGCATAGGGAGGGAAGAGTCAGAGCCACACAGCTCGCCAACATTTCCTCTCTAACAAAGTCAAAGGACCTAGTCCCAGCCTGAATCCAATGTTCAAATGTCAAAATCAGTCCAGTTAACAGAAATTCTTGGCTTCCTAAAACAGACATAATATACTGACACCCACATGTGGTAGCCCCGTCACTGTAGGACATACCGGATTAGGGAAGACCAGGAGAGGAAACATGGTTCCTTCCGTAGCCAGATCTCGGAGGAGCAGTCCACCCAACCGGACTAAAAGCAAGGAGGAGTTTCTTCGAGGAAGAGACTCTGCTACAAGTTTGACATCTATAAAAGATAAACGTAAGAGATGGTAGTATGATATAATGCTGAAAGTGCTTTATATCTAGAAGTAGGAGATACATTTTACAGAGAGCTGTTTGACACTAGGAAATATTTTTCCAAGAAATTTGAACACACACACACAAACACACACACACACACGCCCAGTCTACTGTAGATGGTGCCACCCCTAGGCAGGTGGCCCTGGGTATTTAAGAAAGCAGACTGAGCAAGCCAGAAGGAACAAGCCAGTAAGCAACGTTTCTCACAGCCTCTGCTGCCTTCAGTGTCCTTTGAGAGCGTGCTGTGATGTGGCTATGACCCAGATACCCCTCCTCCCCTAGCTGCTTGTGGTGTTTCACCACAGCAGTAGAAACCTAACAAGACCAGACCACTGGTGCCCTCGTGACATGGGCTCTGGGGACCAAACACAGACCTTCTGCAAAAGTCCTGTCACTCTTATCGACTGAGGCATCTCTCCAGCCCCGACTTTCTCATCGACTAACTGCCCCGATGATGAAAGCAGACAGGGTGCTGGCGCTGGGATGGGCAGAGCTGGCTCTGAGCAGTACCTGAGAACTCGAGCTGCATGAATGCACTCTCACTGGCATGAGCAGCACTCTGCCCCTTGTGCAGGAGAGTCACCGTGCCCCTCTGGAGCTGCACATTCAGCTTGGCGAAGACATGATCTCGCTTTGTGTAGGTGTTCATACAAGAGGCATCCACAGCGGGGTCAAAAAACTCCTCGGTACCTACATGGTAAAGGAGAACAGGTTTAAGAGAACACATGGAGAGCAAAGAGCAGGCACGCTGACTGATGATGCTGCTAAACCAGGCTTCCCTTCTTCGGGCAAGAAGCCAAAGACATGGGTGACTATAGGACAGTGGCTACTACCCAGGCAGCATGACACACGAGGCTGATATGGTTAGTGCAGTTTAACTTAAACAGTCCCTTGTTCCTATGGCTCATACTGCCAGCACAGGACTGCAGTGGGCCCCTGGACTGGAATCAAGCTGCAGAGTTTGTGAACAAGCTCAGATTTAGTTCTCTGACAAGGGCTGCCGTTCAGATCTGTTCAAGAATGCACAAATGACCATAGCCATGGAGTGTCCTCCATCTACCTCTATGTAACATGCTGCTATCCAAATGTCTCCCTTGGTTAAGTCTAGAAATGACCCCTTAAGCTGCTGTGCAAAGAGCACGATGACATTTATCACCTAACCCTCCACTCCGGCTGAGAGGAGGTGCGGACAGGCTCCCAACGTACCCAAAATCTCCTCAGGGGTCCAGTGCTCATGTGACTCGGTTGACAGTCCTTCCACCACTTTCCCTTCAGGGCTCTGCTGTCCGTACCAGCCACCCCACCCTGGAAACCAGGACTGCAGGTACTGCAACATCCCACTGCCTCCGCTAGCATCTGGGTCACCAGGCGAGGCTCCTGGAGAATCAAACTGAGGCTCTCGAAGACTCTGTGTAATCACAAAGAGGCAGACATGAAGACCCGTGGGCAGACGTGGGCTGTGATACGCCATTGGTTGCTATGTGTCCTGAGAGAAACACAAGCAAATCAACACTAAAGGGCTCAGGGCACACTGGGACCAAATGACCCTTCCTAAGAGATTTCTCACCTCTGCTAGCTCCTCTTGCTTATAAAATCTATCATGAACCAGTTCACGCAGAATCTTCAATTCCTCAAAGCTCTGTTCCTCCTCAATCCGACACATCTCCTCCTGTTTGGGACAAAATGAAACCCAGACACTGCAGAGCTACAGGAAGGGAGCACTGCATCAATACACTAGCCCCAGCACCTCCCTGAAGGCTGAGAATCGGTGACCGTTGACCAATGTCGTGGGACTTGCCTCTGGCTTAAAAGGGGTTTCCTATAGCCCAGCAGAGGTTACTCGTTCTCAATCCCCACTAGAACTAGTGGGAGCACACAGAGCAATGAGAACACACTTTGCTCCGGTAGGTGGCTGCCGAGGCATGCTGCTCTGCACAGCACTGACACGGTCACAAATTACGTTCCACATTAGCTCCGTTAGCTCAGGGGGTCAAAGGAAGCAGAGCTATCATTGTCCCCACCTTCCAAGAAGAAACTGAAGGCCAAGCTCACACAGTATGTGTGATTTAGTCCTAGCTCTTTCATATTCACGACTGGCAAGGGCATGGTCATTTCAACAAGCTTCACAATAGTTACTAAAGTATAGCAGTGACAACTATGTGTCACTGTTTTTAATAAAGGAAAATCACTGTCCTAAATAACATCTTATTTGCTAACATTAGAAGAACGCACTGACAGCAGGTGCCCACAGCTTACAGAGCTGCTGCTACTTGGCCACCTCAGTACTAATTCAGGTTCTTCCTCCTAGTGCCCTCCAGAACAAATGACAGACTTAGTCCATCCTTTTCAAAGGGTGCCCATTGTTAGCAGCCGTGCCAGACACCACTGAAGACAGCAAAAGGCAAGTGAGGGCCATGGCCTCAGGATGCCAGCAGGACAGGTGAGAACTCGGGGGTCAGGGTGACCCCTGGGGACCATCCCGTGAAAAACTGCTTATAAAGATCAACTAGAGGGGCGATCCATTAGAAATAACCTGAGCCGGGGTCTGGAGAGATGGCTCAGGGGTTAAGAGCATTGCCTGCTCTTCCAAAGGTCCTGAGTTCAATTCCCAGCAACCACATGGTGACTCACAACCATCTGTAATAAGGTCTGGTGCCCTCTTCTGGCCTGCAGGCATACATGTAGACAAAATATTAAAAAAAAAGAAAAAAAAAGAAATAACCTGAGCCAAAATATAGAGAATGGTCTGAGCCATTCACAAAAGCAAAACAGATAAGGAGCAAAGCAGCCCTGCTGCCTTCCCTTCACCCATATCCGGGAAGGGGTGAGGCCAAGACAGGAATCCGGCAGAGCTGACTCTAGGGTATCTTGCCCACAAATAATCTAGATAAGGCAGCTTTCTCATCTCTGCCACCCGCTCTGGCTTCACCTCTGCCACCGAAAGTCAATTGAAGTCAATCACACCAACTAGGATTACATGGAATGCAGGCCAAAGTCTACAGAAATTAGTTACAGACTTAAAAGTTAGACTAGGTGCAGGACTGGAAGAGACACTGGGGACTCCATGAGAGTCTCCCCGAACTGCAAGCACAGAACTGCATTCTGTACCAGAAGGGATCTGGCTGGCTCATGGCCATTTCTGTTTCCTCCTATCTGATGGCTTCTCAGGGAGCAGGGGTGGAAAACGGACTCACTACCTTCCAAGGAGTTCCCTCTCTACTGAGCCCAACTCTAGCCTATAAAACTGTGCCTCCAGCACAGGACTTTGTATCTTCACAGACTCAACCTTTTTTTCAGCCTGTAAGAAAATATTCTTAGCTAAGAGTGGTGGCTCATGCCTGTAATTCTAGGACTATGGAGACAGAAGCAGGAGGATTAGGAGTTCAAAACCAACCTCAGCTACATAGACTCTGAGGATAACCTAGGGTACATGCAACGATGTCTCAAAACCAAACAAACCAATAAAGAGAAATTAGTAAACAAGCAGCCCACTCACCTTGTCATCTGCAGACAGCACAGCTCCTTTTAACTTGTTGAAATATCTGTCCGTGTAAAACACAGCATCTCGGGCACGATGCAACAAGAAATCCCAGGTCCAACACTTCCTCTGCTCTCTGATCTCATACAAGTTAGCATTCAAGGCAAAATACCACCACTCTCGACAGCTGCAACAATGTGTGACAATGTGTTATTCCTCCCAGTAAAAACCACGACAATGCCCTTGGTCCAGGACAACCCCGGAACACAGGTTACTTCTGAGACATTTCTCATATCAAACCTTTCTGTCTTGGGTCCATTTTAACATTAAGCTAAATTCAATGTGCAGAAGAGCAAATCTCCAGGGGGGGAGGGGACCATTAAATTACACTGTGTGCCAATAACAGCACAGCATGTGACCAACGAGCCTCACCCAGGGCAATCCCTCTCCAGGAGGAAATCGATGCTGGAAGTAAGGCAAGCACCATCTTGAAACAGTCACCACGGACTTGACCACTACAGATTTAGCTGAGTTTCTAAGGACATGCTTAGAAACACATGAGATCTTTAAAAAGGTTTACATGTCAGACTGGTCACAGGTATCTCTGTAACAGGAAGAGAGGGTTTATGGGACAGGAAAGATGGTAGCAATTGAAAGCACTTACTGAGGCTGAGCATGGTGGCACACACCTCAGATCCTAGTGCTTGGGAGGCAAAGGGAGGCAGATCTGGGAGTTTGAAGACAGTCTAGTCTATTTAAATAGTGAGTTCCAGAACTTCGAAGGCTGCATAAAAAGACTCTGTCACAAGCAAACATAACACTGTCCTTATAGAGGAACAGAGTTCAGTTTCCAGCAACTACATCAGACAGCTCACAACTGCCTTTAATTCTAGTTCCAACCTGATGCCCTCGTCTGGCCTCTGTGGGCTCGTGCATTCATGTGCATACACAATCATACACATATCCACAAATATAATTTAAATTAAACTGTATTTTTAAGAAAGAGGACTAATGTTTGCTCTGGAAGTCAGAGAGCACAAGCTGTACAGAGGACAGAGAAAAGGAGGACACAGCAAATGTTACCAAGCAAGAGCAATCTGCTTACTAAGTGACACCAAGGATCTTCTGAGTTTCACTGCTCTCATTCAAAGAGTGGCTCTTACCCAACAGAGGTAATTGATACTGACAACAGATACTCCATGCCCTTTTGTCCCAGATATAATTTCTATTTTCTCATAGCTAACACATTCACGGAGTAACCCAGCCACCCTTTCTTCTGCAGTCACATGTGCCCTTTCTTCTACAGTCATGTGTGAAGGACGGGAGACATGTTTCTGATCTGTGTACAGGAAAGCATGCTGATGTACAATGCACTTATGGGTAGCATGCAGTGGTGCCCTTACTTCTTGGACACGGCCACTTTTGGTTTCCACTTCCGGAATTTCACCTGCCTCTCCTTCCGCTCCAGCTCCTTGAGGAATCCCATGATCTGCCGGTACTGCAGCTTTATTAGAGAGGAAGAGAGACTAGATTAGTATAGAGCTGGCTCTTTGGGTCAGTCAAGACCTACACCGAACAAGAACAACTCAACCTGCTGAGCTGAAACCCAGTAACCAAAGAATAAGCAAGAGGCATGCCCGGATGGCTACTTAGTTATCCTATGTTCTTTGCTCAGCACTTAAAAACACCAAATCAAAACCGAAACTATGTGGACAAGAACCCAATTTCACCATGGGATGCCACCCGTGTTTGCACCTATCAGACCCTGGCCAGGAGGGAAACAATGCTGAGGATACCATTATAGAGTGGTTTTCCTTTACTCTAGTTCCCAGCAGTGGGTCTGAGCCTCTGGGAGGAAAATGTACCTGGGACAGCTTCAAGGGAATGGTCTCCAGCTGAATATCACATTCAATCCGTGGGCTGTGCCGGGACCTCAGAGGCTCCTTGGAGCAGTTTCGTTTCAAGAGGGCAGAGGCACACACAGGCTCCAGGATGTAGTGGTGACTGCGACTCTCCATGCTTCTGGCCATGGCCTCCTGTTGTCACAAGAACACTGGGTCTACACAGATCAACCTTCATTCTGGCTGTTTCCTTCTACTCTGGGAATGTAAGCTGAACAGTTAAACTAAGCCATGGGCTGGGTCATAGCTTCACTGTCACCTAATCTACCTTATGCCACCTTAAGTTGGGGAAAATGAATCATTTTTCTCCATTTCACTGAAGTGCCTATATTGTTTGTTTGGTTTGGTTTGTTTTTTTTTTTTCAAGACAGGTTTCTCTGCAGCTTTGGAGCCTGTCTTGGAACTAGCTCTGCATAGCAGGCTGGTCTCGAACTCACAGAGATCTACCTGTCTCTGCCTCCCAAGTGCTGGGGTCAAAAGCATGCGCTACCACTGCCCGCTATAATTTCTTTACAAAAGACTAAGCTAAGTCCTTCCCTAGCACTAACACTGTCTGTCCATGTAGAAGTTTTAAAGGGAGGGCCCTGGTGATTTCAAGGAGACTCCTCAGCAGGCCGGCCCCTCTAATCTGCTGCTCCATTCACTCAAAATCTTGGTGTTCAACTCCTACTGGCCAACAACAACGACAGTGTGCCACAGGTGCACAGCAGTGGGAACCAAGGGCTCAGACACAGACACATCTTACAAACAGGACATTAACCAGGTGCCGTGGCTCGTGCCTTTAATCCCAGTACTTGGAAGAGAGAAGTAGAAGGATCTCTGAGTGTTTGAAGCCAGCCTGATCTACATAGTGAGTTCCAGGACAGCCAAGGCTATATACAGAAACTCTGCCTCAAAAATAAATAAATAAATAAATAAATAAATAAATAAATAAATATTAAATTAAAAAAAAGCAGAATGTCACATAAAAAAGACACATAAACATCCACAAGCAACCTGATCCAAGTTCAAATACACAAGCCGTGGTACATATGAAGTTCAAACCTGAAGACACAGTAAGCATCTCAGGCAGACTCTAGACAGAAGATGCTTATAGAAGGACAGCTCAGGGGACCACAGCCTGCAAATCAGGGTCCCTGAACCACATTCCTTTGGTACCATCGTACACCAAATCCCCAGCCAGAACATACCTGTAACTCCGCCTGAGGCAAATCCCCCAATAAAGTGCAATCGACATCCCAGTAGACACTAAACTCAGCCACATCCAATCGTTTTTTCCGCATTAGCTTCTGTACCTGAGGGAGAAAGAGGAGGAATAGGATGGTCACCTTTAATCTCGGATATTTGTTGTTCACTCAACGTCACACATCAGGCACTTTGCAAGGTACAAGGGATACAAGAGTGAAGGAAAACAGTATACAGCTCAAACTCCATGCATGCAAGGCCTGGCATCCCACATCTTTGATCCCAGGACTCAGGAGGCAAAAAGGCCATCCTGGTCTATACAGTGAATTTCAAGAAAGCCAGGGGTACAAAGTAAGACCCTGCCTTAAAAATAAACAAATAAATAGACAAACAAACCAAGTTCAAGCAGCTGGCAATACCAAAGTGCACAAATATTTTTAATTGCATAGATGAAGCAGTGGGAAGATAACAAAGATACTATGAGCAAACAAACAAAACATCACTGGGCAGGGGAGTGTCAAAATATCTGTGAATCTCAATTCGGCAGTGGTGGCGCAAGCTTTTAGTAACTACCAGTACTTGGGAGGTAGAGGCAAACGAATCACTGTGAGTTCAAGACCAGTCTGGTCTACAGAGTGAGTTCCAGGACAGTTAATGTTACACAAAGAAAGCCTATCTTGAAAAAACTTAAAAAAAAAAAATCTGTAAATCTCATACAAACGACTGAGTCAGCACAAAAGGCCTGCTATCTTCAGGGGACAGCGATTCCGTTTCTAAAAGAGAACTTCAAATGGCAGAGAAACAGTATGGAAACGCGTGCATGAACACATATTTGAAGTGGGACATCAGTTAAGTACTGAAAAGGAATCGTGGACTATTACTAGAGTATTGGTTTGGACAGAGTCCTCTTCCAAGAAGTCATGTTCACCCACAAGTGTGAGTGTGTCCTTATTTGTAAACACCACCTGTGCAGACAGAATCAGATTAAAATGAAGCCATCCTGGATGAGTGTAGATACAAAGCAAATGAATTGGGTCCTTGTAAGAAAAAAAACTAAGCCAGGCGGTGGTGGTGCACGCCTTTAATCCCAGCACTCCGGAGGCAGAGGCAGATGAGTTCGAGGCCAGCCTGGTGTATAAGAGCTAGTTCCAGGACAGCCTCCAAAGCTATTGAGAAACCTTGTCTCGGAAAAAAAAAAAAAAAGAAAAAAAAAGGAGGAGGAGGAGAAGGAAGAGGAGGAGGAAGAGGAGGAGTAGGAGGAGGAACCAAAGGAGACGAGGCCTTTGAGCACCAACACAGAGACTGGAGCGACACGTCTAGAAGCCAAGAACCAGAGGCTTCCAGAAACTCTCAGGTGGAGAGGGGCGTGCACACACTGACCCTCAGGTGGAGAGGGGCGTGCACACACTGACCCTCAGGTGGAGAGGGGCGTGCACACACTGACCCTCAGGTGGAGAGGGGCGTGCACACACTGACCCTCAGGTGGAGAGGGGCGTGCACACACTGACCCTCAGGTGGAGAGGGGCGTGCACACACTGACCCTCAGGTGGAGAGGGGCGTGCACACACTGACCCTCAGGTGGAGGGGGCGTGCACACACTGACCCTCAGGTGGAGGGGGCGTGCACACACTGACCCTCAGGTGGAGAGGGGCGTGCACACACTGCCCCTCAGGGCTGCAGACGCAATCTTTCTGACTTCTTAGTTTCATGTTTCTGGTTTCTATTTTTTTTTTATTTTTTTATTTTTTTATTTTTAACCTTTATTTTATTTTGTTTTGTTCTATTCAGAGGCAGGGTCTCACTATGCTGTCCTTGGCTAATCTAGAACTCACTACATAGATTAGTTTTGAACCCAGGACCTGGGTGCTGGGGTTAAAGGCATGTGCCACCACATCCTTACGTTTCTTATTTTATGTGTATGAATGTCTGTACATCGTGTGTATCCAGTGCCTACTGAGGCCAGAAGATGCTGGATCCACAAGCACACAAAGCCTCAAAAGCTATAAACAGCTGTCCTAGTAAATAAAAATGACAGGATGCTGAGGCGGGCATGGTGGTGCACATATAATCCCCAGCACTGAGAGGTGAATACAGGAGGATGAGAAGCCTAAAGAGGTGTTTAGTAAATTACATATCCAGTTCAAGCCTGGCCTAAGCTCCATGAGGCCATCTCCAACTTTGAAATAATCTGTCAACTTTTCTTTGTCAACAATATCAACTCCCTTTGCCCTGCCCGACAGAACATTTACTCTATTTTATAGAGTAAGGTGTTAATCAATTAAGACAGTTGCCAGGTATGATAGTATAGGTCTGCCATCCTGGTAGAAGATAATGAAGCCCTGTCTTAAAAATGAAAAACCAAGAGCATCTCAAGAGTGAGGAGAAGCAGTGTTTTATCAGGTAGTCTAAAGCACCATAAAAATGTCACCTACTAGCTTTTATAAAAAAAGGGGGGGACTGTGTGGAAACCATTAAAGACATTCCCAGGCAGTGGATGAAACCAATCAGAACAAGTTTCCTTGGTGATTGACAAAGTAGAAGAAAAATGGAGGATGAAATCCTTTGCTGACAGGAATTCTTTGCACCTCAGCTGCTCTGTGCACAAAACCAAAGTGATACAACAGGTCAGTGAAGAGTAACTGTTTCCCTTCCCAGCAAATCAGCTGCTGCCTACACACAGGACACAGGCATAGGACAGGGAGGTGGTGGTGCACACCCTTAATCCTAGCACTCAGGAGGCAGAGGCAGGTGGATATGAGTTTGTGGCCAGCCTGGTCCACATAGTGAGTTTCAGGACAGCCAAAGCACACAGAGAAATCCTGTCTTGAATAACGAAAGAAAGAAAGAAAGAAAGAAAGAAAGAAAGAAAGAAAGAAAGAAAGAAAGAAAGAAAGAAAGAAAGAAAGAAAGAAAGAAAGAAAGAAAGAAAGAAAGAGAGAGAGAGGGGGGGGAGGGAGGGAGGGAGGGAGGGAGGGAGGGAGGGGAGAAGAAAGGAAGGAAGGAAGGAAGGAAGGAAGGAAGGAAGGAAGGAAGGAAGGAAGGAAGGAAGGAAGGAAAGAAAACACCCACATAGGTGGGGAAGTAGTATGACTTGTTTACCTAACACTGAGGGGCTCCTAGCAGGGTTTTACTTTTGGTCCGTGGTCAGATCTCATACTCACAGGCTCATTTATAGCATTCTGCATGGACACATTCTTAATGCAGACACCAAATGCAAAAGGATGAGAGGGATTGGTAAGGCCATCTTCAAAGCGCAAATGAACATCTTGAATTTTTAACTGCAAAGAGAAAGAGGGGAAGCATTCAGTAAGTGTTGCGGGTAGAATCCTATAGGTGGCATCCAACCACATAGGGCATCTACTCACAGGTTTCCACTGTGCTGGAAGTCCCAAGGGCACACAATCACAAACCACTCAAGAATGATAGTTCATTGCCACGAACGTTATCTCAAGAAAGGCTACAATGCTCCCATCAAATCATTCCACAAGTCAATGTAAACATTTAAACACAGGGATACCAGGGGCCAAAGAGATGGCTCAGCAGCCATGCAAGCCTAGCAACATGAGCTCAATCCCCAGAAGACAGAAGGATGGAATAGACAACAGAAAGTTGTCCTCTGACCTCTGCACACATACCCTACACACACATATCATAATAATAAATAAATAGAACTTTTAGAGAGAAGAAGAGAGAGAACAACATCACTGAATCCAGACAGTCAATCCTGCCACGCTTGTTTCTAGGAATCTGAGCCCAGGAAAACCAGTAAGGCACGTAAGAGCTGTGTGAATCTCACGTGTGTTTATTTCTTCTTGCTCACTCTGCTCAGTGAATTAAAAATAAACAATTGGGCCTGGGAGTAGCACAAAAGTAGAGTGTGTGTTTATTATGTGCAAGAGCCTGGGTCCAGTCCTCAGCACTATGGGAAAGAAAAAAAATATATACAACATGTGATCAAGAAAAGTGGTCAGCATCATTAGACATTATGAAAATACAAACTAGGCTGGGGAGATGGCTCAATGAGGAGGAACGATTGTTTTGCAAGGATGAGAATGAGTTCAAATCCCCAGCACAACACAGAAAGTCAGGCATGGCTGCACTTGCCTGTGATGCCAACACTGAGGGGACAGAAACAGACAGATCCCAGGACCTTGGTGATCCAGGTCCTGGATCAGCCTAGTCAAAATAGTAAGCTTCTAGCTCAGGGAGAGACCCTGTCATGAAGCAACAAGGCAGACAGTAATAGAGGAAGACACCTGACATCCTGCTCTGGCCTCAACACCCATGAACACAAGGGCACCACCTCAAATGTATGTGCATGCCCAACAAACATAAACCACACACACCACAGAGAAGGAAAAGAAAAAGTTCAAACAACAGTAAGTCATCACTCAATCACAGTATTGAGAGCAATGCGGAGAAAAATCAATGCTTAACACTGATGTCAAAATCATAATATGTGTCAGTGAGGTGGCTCAGAGGGTAAAGGCACTTGCCATCAAGGCTGTTGATCTGAGCTCCATCCCAAGGACCCGTGTGGTAGAAGGAGAAAACCAAACTCTTCAAGCTGGCCTCTGACTTCCAAATGTACACACACACACCACACAAATACGTAAATAAAACTTTGTAAAGAGCGGTGGCGGCGGGGTCCTCAGCCCTAAATGGCATAAATACATCACTGCCCCTAGGCTCAGAGGATGAGAAGTGTGGCAAAGACACGCCCACCTCCCTCATGAACCTGCTGCAGTGGCTTTCTCTACATGAGACCTGCGCACACATGACGGGCAACACTTCAAGGCAGAGGCCTCGCCATGCCTGTGATTACACTGCAGAGAAATGGCCTTCTGGTCCTCGAGAAAGACATTTCTGGGTCCAGCAGATAGCGAAGCAGGTAAGGGTGCTTAAGGTAAGGTAAGAATGGTGACCTGAGTTTGATCCCCAGGACCCACACTGTAGGAGAGAACCAACTGCCACAGCATATCCTCAGGCTTCCACATGTGCCTCCCATCCCCAGTAAATAAATACATGTGTTAAAAAAAAAAATTTTATGAGAAAAAATTTCTTTGTTGTAGAAAATATGTGCACACACACACACACACACACACCACATAATAACGGGGGGGGGTTGTTTTGGCTTGGTTTTTGGTTTTTGGTTTTTTGAGACAGGGTTGCTCTGTGTAGCCCTGGCTATCCTGGAACTCACTCTGTAGACCAAGTTGGCCTCAAGATCACAAAAATCTGCCTGCCCTCTGCCTCCCAAGTGCTGGGATTAAAAGGCCTGTGCACCACCATCCGGCAATAATAACATTTTCTAAAAAAAATCAGTGCCCTCAAGTACACCAAATTTTCATCCACATTATGAAACTAACAACCTCAGATCATACTTTTGAGGAACATAGCACACACTGAACACACTGCAAGAGAACCCTAGAGACTTTCAGTATGGGCTGTCTTGTGCCATTTAACGGAGATTTCATCCCCTGATCCCATTCCTAATGATCAAACACGCAGCCCCAGCACTGCAGTGCATACAACTTCCCTAAGACACATCAGTGACAGGTCAGATGCCTGGGTGGCCATTCATAGCTCATAACACACTAGGCAATGGGGACCCCGTCTCCCTCATTTTGTAGATGAAAAAACTGAGACCAGAGAGGTTAAATGACTTGCCCCGAAAACAGTCATTGAGACCTAAGTATCTGGCTTCTGAGGTGATAACTCCTTTAGCAAGTGAGATTCCAACATTAAAAAAGAAAGTGTGGTGGTGTGTGTGGGGGGGGGGGGTGTCAAATGGAAATGCCAACTCACACCCCCTGAAGCAAGGACGACCTGGGCCCGCCTCATAGC
Organism: Arvicola amphibius; assembly: GCF_903992535.2. Classification (NCBI taxonomy): domain Eukaryota; kingdom Metazoa; phylum Chordata; class Mammalia; order Rodentia; family Cricetidae; genus Arvicola; species Arvicola amphibius. The sequence continues at coordinate 8,644,919 of NC_052052.2, read as the reverse complement.
GCAGGACTTGCTTTGCAGGTTTTTCCTTTGGCACAGCCTCCAGAAGGGCACACCTGAGCAGCCAGCCCCCACACACACCGCACCACAAAAACCCACAAGAAAAGAGAACTCAGAAGCGAAAACACACCTAAGGCTCAGAAACCCTTCATGTGTCCTCGTAAAGGTTGACAGGGCTCACCTCGATGTTCTCCACAATCCTCGTGACAACTGAGGCAGTGACAGAATACCAGTAGGGTTCTCCCTTCTGCTGCCGCTCACTCTGCAAGGGAAAGAGGCGGTGTCAGCACAAGCTGCCCTTCACTGCTGAGGACAAGCCCCCTAAAGCTCAGAGGCTCTAAGCCTTGCCTTCCATCTATCCTCCAAGGCTTGAAGCAGCACTTTCTTACGCTCCCTCTCCAGCAGCTTCTCCTTCTCATCGTTGAAGTCCTGGATTTTCTCAGGGGCACCAATTAAGTGGAGGCCAGAGATGGAGATCACCCAGGGGTCCACATGCGGGCGGTAAAAGGGGATCTGAAGGGTCACTTTCCCAATCAAACCTGGGAGGAGAAAAATGGCTCATTAGACACCCACACATTTTCTAACTCCCTTTAAAGCACATAGATTACGTTTACCATTATTTATTTTCTTAAAAACAAACCTGACAACTGTGGTGTCCATTTAAGAAATGCTGAAGAGAGAGAGGCAGGAGGACCACAACTCCAAGGTGGCGGGGGAGGGGGAAGGGGGGAGAGGAGATGGGATTTAGCTCTGGTAGGATTCTGGCCCCAGCACCAGAAGAAAAAAAGAGAAAAATCACAAAAACAGACAGCAGAAAGGCAGGAGTGGCGGGGCATGCCTATAATCCCAGCACTCAGCTGACTAAGACAAGGGCATGGCAAGTTCAAAGCCAGCCTGGAGAACAAAGTGAGTTCAAGGGTAGCCAACCAGGCTCCTCCTACATATGTGAAACTAGTGTTGGGGTAGGGTCTGTAAGAGCGAGATTACAATAAATAAACTAATTAATTAAAAAGAACCAGCTACCATGAATTAAACTGAAAAATGCCTAGTGAGTCTTTTTCATATCAAATATAGATTATCTACTATGCAAACACTCTTCCATCTGGACCACACTTGAACGCCTATGAAGTGTCTCTCTTGCTATGGCACCCACCCGCACAGACCAGGTCATGGAACTCATCTCTTAATAATTGGCTGGTTAAAAAAAAAAAAATAATAATTGGCTGGTTAACAAGTATTTGTCAGAGTTACCAATATCTAACCCTGAATATACCCAGCACAAACTAAAACAGACAACACAGCTTATGCATAAAGAAACAAGAACCCGGGCTCAGAGCTACCTGGCCTGTAAAAATACACTTATTTCCCAACTTCTTCCACTTTAGCCAAACCTTTAAAATCAACTTAATAAAAGCAGCTCACTGAACATGGTGGTGCATGCCTCTAATCCCAGCACTTGGGAGGCAGAGGTAGGAGGATCTCTGTGCATTTGAAGCCAACCTGGTGACATAGTTGCAGGCCAGCCAGAGCTACATAGTGAGACTCAGTCTCAAAAAGCAAGGTGGAGCATTACGAATAGTATTTTCATTTATATGTGGTTAAGGAAGAAACCAAGGCCTTTATATATTCATGTTCAAGGCCCAAATATTGCATTTCAGCAAGGGCTCTACACTGAGCTATAGGCCTGTCCTCACAATGGTATTTCTAATTATAATACAAATGACTGACGGTCTAATCCAGCAGTAAATTAAGAATACTGGGGGTGGGAATGCAGTTCAGTGATAGAATACTTGCTTTGCATGTACAAGGCTCTAGGATTAATATTCATCACCATGGGAATATTTTACAAAACAATAATGAAAAGTGAGTTTTCTCTAGAAAAATCAGAACTTTCTAACGATCTGAATTAGTGCACAGTGGCGGTTATCTATTTGGCTTGAGACAAGGTTGTATATAGTCTATGCTGATCCTAAAGCCTGACCTTCCTTCTCCCTCTCAAATGCTGGGTTACAGACATGCTTTGCCATGCTGGGCCACAGTGGTAGTACAGATTGAATGCACAAGAGGCTACAAAGCATCTAACAGACAGAACTTTATACATCTTATTCACTTTTTATAAGAAACAAGGTCAAGTTTGCGAACATAATATTAGAAAACCATTAATTTTTTCAAGAGTTTCTCTCTCTCTCCCTGCCTCCCTCCCTCCCTCCCTCCCTCCCTCCCTCCATCCTTCTCTTTTTCTGAGGCAGGGTTTCTCTGTATAACAGTCCTGCCTGTCCTGGAACTCACTTTGTACTTTGTAGAGCAGGCTGGCCTTGAACTCACAGAGATCCACCTGCTTCTGCCTCCCCAGGCCTCCCAAGTGCTGGGATTAAAGGTGTGCGCCACCACAGCCTGGCTAAAGAGTTTTTCTTACTCCTTCAATATTTTAAGAATTTCTTCTGGAAATGACCAGTGTCAGCATTCTTAAAGCTTTCAGATTCCTATCTGTTGGTATATTTGCTTGTGGCACGCACGAACGCACACACGTACACACGTATACACACACACACACACACACACAAATAATTGTAAAAAAGTGTTTTTAAAAAATACCAGATATATAACTACTATAATCATCCTGTGGTTTTCTGTGTTTAAGGGTGTGTGGAATCCCAGGCCCTGTGCATGCTAGGCAAGTGCTCTACCACTAAACTACATCCCTAGCCCTATTCCCTGATGGTTGGTTGGTTGGTTGGTTGGCTGGCTGGCTGGCTGGCTGGCTGGCTGGCTGGCTGCTTGGTTGGTTGGTTGGTTTGGGACAGGGTCTCACTGCATAGTCCTGGCTGGCCTGGAACCCTCTATTTGGACCAAGTTGGCCTAGACCTCACAGAGATTCACCTTGTGGTGAAACTTATATGAACTGATGCAAGCTCTCAAACTTCCTGTCTACTTCCTGGTCGAGCAGATACCAACTCCAGAGCTTTTGACTCTCCTGCCCAAACAACTCGATCCCAAACCTTCCTCCCTCCTTTGGTTCCACGTACCAGCTTTGACTTCAAATGGCAATTCCAGTTCTTTCAGGGCATCCTTCTTTAATGGGAGGTTTTCTAATTCAACAGCACCTAAAAAAAAAAAACACCATGAAATGTTCATCCAACAAAGACACTGTTGTTGGCTGTGCATAGAGCACTAAAGGGTAATGGCCATGGCAATGCCACCACCAGCCCAAGGGTTCTGCCTGCAGTACTAATCTGACCACCCACTCTGCCACTCTGAGCCACCCATGACAGCTGAAGCACAGCGCCCGGAAGAGCTTAGGCAAGATCCTAACTATTTCTGTAATGGGTCAGACAGTGAATATTTTAAGCCTTTATATTATGACAATTGCATTCATTTTTAAAAGCTTTTTATTACATTTATTTGGGTGTATTTGTACAAGTGTGTGCATGTCATGTGTGTCACAGTGGACAACTTGCAGAAGTCAGCTCTCTCCTATGAAGGTTCCAGGGACAGAACTCAGGTCGCCATGCTTAACAGCAAGCCCCTTTACCCACTTCGTTATCCTGTTGACACTTCCTTTTCTTTTCTTGAATCATGGGTCTCACTCACTATGTTGCCCAGGCTGACCACAAACTTCTGGGCTCATAACTATGCCCCTAGCTTAGCCTTTTGAGTAGCTAGGACTAAAGGCATATGCTTTGGAGCCTGTCCTAGCACTCACTCTGTAGACTGGGCTGGCCTTTAAACTAACTCAGAGCTCCACCTGTCTCTTCCTCCTGCGTGCTAGGATTAAAGGCGCGTGCCACCACTGCCTGGCTTCAGTTTCCTCATTTTTTCAAAGGTTTAAAAATGTAATGGACAAATAGGGGTTTCAATGGTACTCACCATACATGAAACCCTGTGTTTGATCCCTACCAAAGAAAATGTAACACCACCATAGTGGTACATTCCTGTAATCCCACAATTCAAAGGTAGAAACAGGGAATCAGAAGTTCCAGGTCATTCTCGAGCTCAAGGACAGCCTGGGCTAGAGATTCTGTCTCAAAAAAAAAGACTTTCAGCACTTGGAAGATAGAGACAGAAGGATCAGGAATTTAAAATTCTAGGCTTCATAGCAAAATTCTGTGCTAGCCTGGTTACATGAGACTCTGTTTCAAAAAATAAATAGAGGCCAGGTGGTGGTGGCACACTTCTTTAATCCCAGCACTCAGGAAGCAGAGACAAGAGGATTTCTGTGAGTTTGAGGCCAGTCTAGTCTATAAAAGTGAGTTCCAGACAACCAGGACTGTTACACAGAGAAACCTTGTCTCAAAAAAAAAAAAAAAAAATATATATATATATATATATATATATATATATATATATATATATAGAGAGAGAGAGAGAGAGAGAGAGAGAGAGAGAGAGAGAGATAATTAGAGAGGGGGCAGCAAGATAGCTCAGCAAAGCTGGGCGGTGGTGGCACATGCCTTTCCCAGCACTCAGGAGGCAGAGGCAACCTGGTCTAACAAGAGCTAGTTCCAGGTCCAGAACAGGCTCCAAAGCTACAGAGAAATCCTGTCTCAACACTACCCTCACCCCGGCCGCTGCCAAATAAGGAAAAGGATAGCTCAGCAGATAAAGGTGCTTGATGCCAAGCATGAAGACCTAAATTCAATCTCCAGGACCCACATAGTACAAGGAGGGAACAGACTCCCAGAAGTTGTCATTTGACCTCTTGCACAGAAGCATTCACACACAATAATTAATTAATATTAGTAAAATTAGTAAAAAGCCATCCTGAGCTAGCAGGTCAGATCTGGCATGCTGGCTAGTTTGAAGACCCCTAGCTTAGACTAACAGTTCCCACAAAACTGCCATCTTCTGACTCTCTAAGATGTAATAAAGGCTCCTGGGTTTGGCCCAACATCCCCCAAATCAGAATCTTTGTGGTTAAAACACAAGAATCTAGCAGGGCAGTGGTAGCGCACACCTTTAATCCCAGCACTTGAGAGGCAGGCAGGCAGATCTCTGTGAGTTTGAGGCCAGCCTGGTCTACAAAATCTAGTTCCAGGACAGCTAAGGCTGTTACACAGAGAAACCCTGTCTCGAGGGGAAAAAAAAAATCTGCTGTGGTTTTTAACAAGCAGTCCCAGCCCTCAGCAATGCCTTCTCCCAGAATTGACCATAGGTCACAAAATGATCTCTCTGTACCTCCCTTCCGTGAGGCACAATAACTGGTCAGAAGGCACAGAAAGAACAGGGCCAAACTTGATGACTCCGAACAGGATGTGCAAAGACAGGGCAGCCAGCTCTAGCTCTGCTACCATTGGGATCCGAATGTCCACCTAAGGCCCATGAATTAAGGGATTATCCCAGCCCATGACACTACTGGGAAGCAGCGGGGCCTTTACTTGGTAGAAGTTAGAGTATTGAGGACATACCCTCAAAAGGGGTACTGAGACTCGGGCCCCTCACTGACTCTGCTCCCCATCTGTCACAGGGTAAGCAGGCCTGCTCTGCCAGGCGCTTTAACCATCACTACAGGCCCAGGGGCAATAGGGCCGAACAACCCATGTGAACCAAAACTGTGAGCCAAAATAACCTTTCCCCCTTTTAAACTAATCGTCCCAGATATTTTATCACAGTAAGGGAGGGCTGACACACAGGCTTGGCTGACTGTGCAGGGCATTCATCTGCACATATACAACCAAGCATTACTCTGAAGGCCACAGGGAGACATCACCCCTAGCCACAAAGTGCTGAGAAGAGGGCCTTGGAATGATAAAACTGTTTGCACAACACAAAACCATTTCTGAGCCACGTGAATCTGTCTGGGATGGGTGTTTTTGAGAACAGGGCATACATCAGCTGGTAGAAAGACCCAGGAACCAGGCAGACAAAGCAATGCAAAGATGTAATGATGTAGGCTTGGTACTTCCCCAGATAAATGACTATGCATTTATTTGCATATCTAAAAAGAGGTCAAACCTAGCAACTTGGCAGATTCAAGTGTAGTATCTTTTTTTCGGTGGGGGGAGGGGTCTCCACATCACAGCTTTAAGACTAAACTAAAGTAAAATAAACCTACTTCCAAAGGTTGAGAGAAAATTATCATAAAGGAGAAAAAAATCAGAAAATCTTCTCCTTAGGTGAAAATGACTTTCAAGCACAGTTTCCTTTTTTGTTTTTGCAGCACTAGAAATAGAAGACAGGTTCTTGTACATGTGCGGTGAGTGCTCCATGTGCGGTGAGTGCTCCATGAGCAGCAGTCATGCCCTGGCCTCTTTTCTCATTTGCACTGAGAATGGTTTTATTTTCCATATGCTAATCCGGCACCAAAGCAGGTGGCTCCTGGGTTTCCCTGGCTGCTGTACTGCTCAGAAGTGGAAGGAACTCACACTGAAAACATTAAAGAAGCTGAAGCAGGGAAAGCATAGCAGGTTCAGAAAGGAAAGAAAAGAAACAGAATCCTACAGCAAGCCAACAGTTAAGAAAAAAAAAGTAATGGTTCAAGATAGAAGAAAACTAGTCTCTCTCTCTCTCTCTCTCTCTCTCTCTCTCTCTCTCTCACACACACACACACACACACACACACACGCACGCACACACACACGTGTGTGCCCACGACATGCCCTGCTGGGAAGGGCCCTGCCCTGCTAAGAAAGACTGCCTGAGAGTCAGGCAGCAAAGCACCCGAATGACTTAGGCGTTTTCAAGGCCAGATGCCACTTATTGATTTCCAGGCAAACAATTTCCTGGCTTATTTAGGGACTGCTTGCCCCAAAATGCCTCACCCCACACTGGCCAGAGATGTATTCACTGACACTGTAGTGAACTCAGGCCTCAGGGGACTTTCCCAGACATCTCTAGTGACCAGATTCTCTTCATTCTGCTCCAGGTCATTTCAAGGACCACGCTGAAGAGGGCTCAAAAAACAAGGGGGTGGGGGTTGAAGTGCAGAGTCCTCGCATGACAAAGCCTCTACTTTCTGACTCCCCTGTGCCTACAAGCTCCCAGCCTCAGCTCCTGGGATTCACTCCACAGGAAGAGTGGGGACCCCTCCTGTGCAACCCACTGAAACCCTTCTCTGCTCACTCAAAAGCCACCCACAGTAGCTTTCCCCAGGCCCTACACACAGAACAAAAGGCTCCTCTCCCATGCACTCCAATACATAATGTAACTTCTTTTGTAGTTGAAGACAGTGTCTCACAGGCTAGTGACCCAGACTAGCCTGGAACTCACTATGTACACCAGACTGGCCTTTAACTCATAGCAATCCTCCTGCCTCATCCTCTCAAATGCTGGAATTATAGGAACCTTCATATCCAGCTATTGCCTCTAGGTAAAGTTAGAAATGGCTGCCATGTTGCTGTTTAATTTGCCTCCCCAACAGGTGAGTGGCTCTGAGGACAGGGACTTTACAGCTGGGGTGGAACAATGATAGCGACAGTACCTACCACTTAGTGAGGTCTTACTGTGTGCAAAATATTCTATCATTATCCCTCTTTCCCCCAAATAGTAGACCTCAGACTGGGGCCCTCCTAATCTCCCACCCACTCGTGCAGGCAAATGTTCTCCCACCAGGCTATAACCACAGCCCCTGGATTATCACATTAAAAAACACTCATTTACCAAGAATTCAAGAGCAAAGAGGGAGATATGGGAGGGCTGAGAAGGAGGGCAGGGAAAAGGTAAATGGTATAATTACAATCTCAACTGGATAAGAGAAATATTTTTTAAATATTTAATATATGTGGGGTGGTTAGCCCTCATAAGATTTTATATTTGAATATCTGGTTCCCTGGGTGGTGGGCTGTTTAGGACCGATTAGGAGGTGTGGCCTTGTTGGAGGAGGTGTGTTGCTAGGGGTGGGCTTGCAAAGCCCATGCCTGGCCCAGTCTCTGTCTTACAACTTGCTGATCAGATGAGAGCTCTCTGCTCCAGTGACCATGCCTACTGGCCTGCTCCCATTCTTCCTACTGTGATGACCATGGACTGCCCTCTAACTAGAAGCAAACCCTCAATTAATTGCTTTCTTTTATTAGTTGCGTGGGCTGTTGTGTCTCCTCAGAGCACTAGAACAACACCTAATACACTATGATTTTTAATTTTATATTATGTGTATGGATGTTTTGCCTGTATGTATGTACGTCTGTGCCTGGTGCATGTAGAGGCCTGAAGAGGGCATCAAGTCCCCTGAAACTGGAGTTACAGACAGTTGTGAGCTGCCATGTGGGTGCTGGGAATAGAACCCGGGTCCTTCGGAAGAACAAGTACTCTTAACTGCTGAACCATCTTTCCAGTCCACGTATTATCTCAATCTACATAACAAGGTAAAGAAAGACAAGTTGAATATCCCTGTCTGGAATGCTTGGGATTTCAAATATTTAAGGTTTGGGGGCATTTTCTGATTTTAAAACATTTGCATAGATATACTATTTGGGCATTCCCAAGCAAAAATCAAAACTTCAAGGCCAGGGTTGCAGATCAATAGGTAAAGCACTTCCTCTCTCACGCTTGGAGCCAGTTCCACCTCAGACCTGCAGACCTGCAGAAGTGTGCACACCTGTAAGGCCAGCACTTGGGATGTGAAGGCAGAAGGATCAGAAATTCAAAGTCGGGGCTGGAGAGATGGCTCAGTGGTTAAGAGCACTGGCTGCTCTTCCAGAGGTCCTGAGTTCAATTCCCAGCAACCACATGGTGGCTCACAGCCATCTATAATGAGATCTGGTGCCCTCTTCTGGCCTGCAAGCACACATGGAAGGAATGCTGTATACATAATAAATAAATAAATCTTAAAGAAAGAAAGAAAGAAAGAAGGAAGGAAGGAAGGAAGGAAGGAAGGAAGGAAAGAAAGAAAGAAAGAAAGAAAGAAAGAAAGAAAGAAAGAAAGAAAGAAAGAAAAATTCAAAGTCTTCCTCAGCCCCAGAGCAAGTCTGAGGCCAGCCTGGGCTATCTGAAGAATCCAGATGGGAGAGCTGACTGCTACCAGTTGTAACAACTCAAGTCTGATCACTAGCACCACACTGTGGAAGGAGAGAACAGACTCCCACCAGCTTAGCTATCTTCTGACACCCACCTATTCCATGTGGGGCACACCCCACTCCCATCAACCAACTAATCAACAGAATGGAAAGAAAAGGAAAAGGGGAAGAGAGGAGCATGTGAAGGAGGAAAACTAATTTTTAAAAATATTCAAAATAGAACAAAAAAAATTAAAGTCAAGTGGTGGTGTCACATGCTTTTAATTCTAGGCAGAGATAGGCAGATTATCTGCCAGTTCAAAGACAGTCTGGTCTACAGAGCAAGTTCTAGGACAGCCAGGACTACACAGTGAAACCCTGTCTCCAAGAACCAAAAAAAAAAAAAAAAAAAAAAAAAAAAAAAAAATTCAAAGCGCAACCACTGTGCTCCAACAACATCAGAGGCTTTTGAGCTCTGTCAGTAATAAATGCTCTAAGTTTCCTAACAGTCCAGACTAGGGTTGGTTACACGACCTGTCCATCAGTTTCTCAACTTTGAGTTGAGAAAACAAGGCTTAGCAGACAAACAGTGTGCTTAGAAATCTCAGAGCTGGTTAGGAGGTAGCACTAGAGGTCATAGGAGGTCTGTCGACCTGGGGCGGAAAGAGGGAGAGAGGGTGAAGAGGGCCTTCAGTGGCCATGTGTCACATGCAGCTTGTAAGTGAGGAAAGCACTGTCAGGCTTGAGCCTGACTCTTGGGTGCTGTTCCCACCTCAGCTTTTGGTATCAGTCCAACCACTCGCTAAGTATTGATCAGGTGTGAACTCTGGCCTCCAGCTGCTCTTGCATCCTGGCATTTTAACTACTTTAGGACTGAGCATAGCCCACCGCTAAAGTCCCACCCAACAGCCAATCGCGTGCTGACCATCCTGAGGATGGATGCTGAGGACTAACCTGCACTGACAGCTCTAAGCTCTCTGACCCACATGAACCTGCTCAGTCCTCAGAACCCTGCGGGATGGTTAATAACTTCTCAGATGCAGAAACTAAGTAATTTGTTCACGTTAAGACAAATGTTACAACTGGACACAGTCTGATATATAAATACACAGTTTTGTGGTGGTGACACACACCTTTAATCCCAGCACTCCGGAGGTAGAGGCAGGTGGGTCTCTGTGAGTTCAAGGCCATCTTGTTCTAAGGAGTAAGTTCCAGGATAGCCAAGGCTACACAGAGAAACCCTGGCTCGAAAAACAAAACAAGAAAAGTCTTCTCCCACCCCCCATTACCCGTTGCAGGCAGTCCAGCCACTTGAGCACTGTCTCCTGTGTCTCCCCAGACATTTACAACAGTAAATATTCGTTACTAGATCAGAGTAACAGCCTCGTGCCTACCTAGCACCCTGTGCCCTCAATCCCTACTCAACCACATCACGATAGGCAAATACTGTCAGCTCCTCTCATGACCTCAGTTCAGAGGAGTGCCCACACACTGCACTGTGTTGTGGGTTCTTAGTAAAGGGGTCAAGTTCTTTCATAACTAATGCCAGTTATGGAAAAAAAAATTCCTCAAGGTTTCATCCCACAAATTTTTTTGTTTGCTTTTGTTTTTCGAGATAGGGTTTCTCTGTGTAACAGTCCTGGCTGTCCTGGTACTGGCTTTGTTGACCAGGCTGCCCTCAAGCTCAGAGATCCGTCTGCCTCTGCCTCCCAAGTGATAGGATTAAAGGCATGTGCAACCACCCCCAGCTAAATTTTTTTTTAGTTCAAGGTCTGCCTACATAGCCCTAGCTGTCCTGAAATTCACTATGTAGAGCAGGCTGGCCTCGAACTCACAGACACCTGCCTACCTCTACCTCTGCAGTGCTGGGACTGAAAGCATGCCTCGCTACACCCAGCTTCTTTCCATAGATCTAAAAGCCAGAGAGAAGAATAGTCCTTAAAGAGGATGTAAGAAAAATTACCCTAACAATGCATGCAGTTGTTACAAGATATTTTCTGCTGAACCTCGACAGAGGAGGACTGGGTGGGGGTTGGTGGTAGAGGAGAGGCAGAGGGAGGGAACGGGAAGAGAGGAGGAAAAGGAAACTGCAATCAGAATGTAAAATAAAAAGAAAAAAATTTAATTTAAAAAAAAGATATATTACATCTAAGCTGTATGTGGTGGTGTGTGCCTATAATCCCAGCACTTGCGAGGCAGAGGCAGAAGGATCACCACCAGTTTGAAGCTGGCAGAGACTTCACAGTATCAGAATGAGCCAGGGCTACAGAGTGAAAATCATCAGGAAGCCCAGGGAGATGACTCAAAGGGTAAAGGTTCTTCCTGCCTAGCCTGAATATGACTCTTAGAACATACAGGGTGGGAAGAGAGGATCAACTCCCAAAGTCGCCCTCTAACCTACACACACATACACACACACACACACACACACACACACACACGCACACACACACGCACACACACACAGTGGGAAGAGGTTCAGCTCCCAAAGCCACCCTCTAACCTCCATACACGTGTTACGGCATGTGTGCGCACAAATGCACAAAAGATATAAATGCAACTACGATCGCTTTTGATTCATTTAATTTTTATGTGTGCTGGTATTTGGACTGTGTATGTCTGTGAGAGAGTCAGATCCCTGAACTGGAGTTACAGACAATGGATGCTGGGAACTGAACCCAGGTCCTTTGGAAGAGCAACCAGATCTCTTAACCACTGAACCGTTTCTCCAGTCCCTCTACCCCTCTACATACTCCATATGTAGAACAGGCTGTCCTGAAACTCACTATGTAGACCAGACTGGCTTCGAACTCATAGAAATCCACCTGCCTGTATCTCTCAAGTACTGAGATTAAAGGTGTATACCACGCCTAGCTCAAACTATATTCTTTCTCTACATGCATTAAATAGTCCCACTTTGAGCTGAGCAAAGAGAAATTAAATTTTTAAAAAAGAAAAGGGGGAAAGATGCCCCTTTCCAATTCCCACATAAAATCATAGAACTGAGTGTACCACGTGCAGGCCAGCAAAGGCTACCATGCCCCAAACCTTGCGTACTTTTACTTCTAAGCAAGACAATATGCTAGGGAAATAGCTCAGTGGTAGAGTACTAGTCTACTATCCCCGGAGCTCTGTGTTCAATTCCCAGAACCGAAGCAAACCTAAAAAGGAAAAAAAAAAAAAAAAAAAAAAAAAAAAAAAAAAAAAAAAGACAACTACTAAGCAAAAAAGTTCTCAAAAAATTCCATCAAACCAGGCGGTGGTGGCGTATGCCTTTAATCCCAGCACTCTGGAGGCAGAGACAGGTGGATCTCTGTGAGTTCGAGACCAGAACTGGTCTACAAGCACTAGTTCCAGGACAGCCAGGGCTATTATATAGAGAAACCTTGTCTTGAAAACAAAACAAAAAAAGATTTCATCAAAGACCACAAGATAAAATACTTTAAAACTTTTAGTGAATGCCTATGTTGTGTCTGTGAAACAGGCTAGGAGTGTTCCCACGTGATCCTTACAGCAACCATAGGAGGAATATTGCCCTCTTTTGCTAAAGAAGTTGTGACTCAGAATTTTATCAGCTAATAAGTTTGAAGCCAAAGTCAACACCACTGTCATGACATAGCAGCTGCGTCCAAAAAGCTAAAACCTAACTGGGGTAAAGCAGTCACCAGCAATATGTCTTACTGTTTTGGTTTAAAAAAAAAAAAAAAACAGCCGGGCGGTGGTGGCGCACGCCTTTAATCCCAGCACTCGGGAGGCAGAGGCAGGCGGATCTCTGAGTTTGAGGCCAGCCTGGTCTACAAGAGCTAGTTCCAGGACAGGCTCTAGAAACTACAGGGAAACCCTGTCTCGAAAAACCAAAAAAAAAAAAAAAAACATTAGCTGGGCATAAACCCCAGCACCCAGGAGGCAGAGGCAGGCGGATCTCTGAGTTTGAGGCCAGCCTGGTCTACAAGAGCTAGTTCCAGGACAGGCTCTAGAAACTACAGGGAAACCCTGTCTCGAAAAACCAAAAAAAAAAAAAAAAAAAAAAAACATTAGCTGGGCATAAACCCCAGCACCCAGGAGGCAGAGGCAGGCAGATCTCTGAGTTCAAAACCAGCCTATCTTCATGGTCAGTTCCTAGCTTGCCAGTCAGTATTATATAGTGAGACCTTGTCTCAAAAACTGAGATGGAAAGTGTCAGAGAAAGACACCCCAAGTTGACTTCTGGCCTCTGAACATACCCATGAGCTCTCACTTGTGCACAAACATGCATCATATTACAGCACACAAACCCACAGGTAAGCTAGGGTAGGTGAGGTGACTCGGTGGGTAAGGGCAGGTGACAGGAAGGCTGCTAACCTGAGTCTGATACCTTCACCTGCCCCAGAACCCACATGGTGGAAGGAAAGAACCAGCTTCCACAAGCTGTCCTCTGACCTCCACATGGGAACCAGGCACATGCATTATCTTCCCACACACAAACAAAGAAATGCAAATTCTTCATTTAATTAATTAGTTGAGGAAAGGAAGGAAGGAAGGAAGTGATGGAGGACTCTCACTGGTTAATAAAGAAACTGCCTTGGCTTTTTGATAGGGCAGGATTTAGATAGGTGGAGTAAACAGAACAGGATGCTGGGTAGAAGGCAGTGAGGCAGATGCCTCAGGCAGATGCCATGCCTCTCCTCTCCAAGACAGTCGCCATGAAGCCAGCCACCAGGTCAGACATGCTGAATCTTTCCCGGTAAGCTACCACCTCGTGGTGCTACACACATTACTAAATATGGGTTAAAGCAAGATGTGAGAATTAGCTAATAAGAGGCTAAAACTAAACTAATGGGCCAGGCAATGTTTAAATAAATACAATTTGTGTGTTGTTATTTTGGGTGTAAAGCTAGCCATGCGGGAGTCGGGCGGGATGAAAAGCAGGCCTGATTGCCTCCTCACTACAAGGAAGGCAGGAAGGCGGGAAGGAAGAAAGAAGGAAGGAAGGAAGGCGGGAAGGAAGAAGGAAGGAAGGAAGGAAGGAAGGAAGGAAGGAAGGAAGGAAGGAAGGAGGCAGGCAGGCCGGCCATACCTTACTGCAGAGACGTGTGCTTACCTTTGAGAAGTGCAACTGAAAGCTGGTCAGTGTTCAGGTTATTGACATATTTCCCCAAATAGGTATTGAGAACCCAGGCCACAAGACCTTCCAACATGACTATTTCCTCAGAAAAAGGTGATTAGAAATCATGGATCACTCTTTATTTCTCTCTCTCATGGTCACAGAATCTATAAAAGAGGAAAAGAGGAAATTAACAACAACAGCTTGGCTGGGTGTGGTAAGACAACGCCTTTAATTCCAGCACTTGGAAGGTGGAGGCAGGCGGATCCCTGTGAGTTCCTAGACCAGCCTGGTCTAGACTTCTAAACCAGCCATAGATAAATGATCCTGTCTCAAAAACAAAACAGAACCTGAATTGTATTCCTATGCTGGCATCCTGTTCTACCTGCCTGCAGGTGGAAAAAGGTAAGAGGCAGACTTACAGAGGCGCAGGAGGAATGGAAGACCAGTGTTCACACTGGTCTTCAGTCACAGGGAAGGTCACCAAGAAACCTGAAAATCACCTGCAATCGGAAGCTGGGGCTTTTAAATTAACTATTCTCTGAAATACTTCCTTTGGGGATGAGACTTGGGATCAGACTGCTTTAGTTAGGGCTTTTCACAGGGCCAATCTGGCAACATCTGAACACGGTCCTTTTAGGTGTATGTATGTCATATTCATGCAGAAGCCTGTAGGGGCCAAAGGAGGGCATATGGTCCCCGGAACTGGAGTACAGAGGGTTGTGGGCCTCCATGGGGGTACTAGAAACCAAACCCAAATCCTCTGCAAGAGCTAGTGTTCTTAATCCCCCAACCATCTCTCCGGCTCTGTGGAAATATCTTTGATTACTGCTATTTCAGATGCTGCTGTGGCTATCTTGTGAGGAGGGACTGTGGAAGCTGCCAAACATCTTACAGTGCTCATGACAACCCCACAAAGTAGACTCATTCAGCCCAAATGCTAAGAAGCGGGAGCCTAGATCAAAGCAAAAATGTTCAAGAGGCTGTGAGAATGAAATTCACACTCTACAACACTAGTTAAGGTGTCCTAATTAAAATGTGCAAATTTATGCAGTAGGCTCATTCATAAAACCATGGGAGGGAGAGACAGCGTTTAGTCACTCATTTGTTTGTTTTCCCCAGACCGGGGTCTCATATATCCAAGGTTGGCCTTGAGCTCACTATGCAGCCGAAGATATAGGCTTGAACTTCTGACCGGAGGTAAAGAGGTGCTGAAATCACAAGTGTGCACCACCACATCTGGTTGTGTGGTGCTGAGAACTGATCCAAGGGCTTCAAGCATGCTAGGCAAGCACCCCAGCACCTGAACCACATCCCCAGCCCTATCACTAAACACCCCGAAGATGCTGACCTAATGAAGAGTTTTAGCTGAACACCAGAAATCCTCCAGCTATGGGTTCGGTACTTAGACTCAGTACTGAACCACAACTGCTCGTTACAATAAGTGGTGTGATATTGTGCTTACCAGTATTATAAAAAAAATATATATAGACTATTCTTTTAAACACTTAATAAACATGCTAAAGCTTATCAAAATATTGGCAATTAAAATCAGTTTTTGTTTCATCTGGTGTAGGTATAACTATGATACTTTAGCAAATATTTGTAAAAGGTTTTGCCTCGGGGGCTGGCGTGATGGCTCGTTGGTTCTCTTCTTCCAGAGAACTAGGTTCAATTCCCAGCACCCACATTGTGGCTCAAATGTGTAGTGCCAGTTCCAGAGGATCTGATGTCTTCTTTGGTCCTCCATGGGCACCAGGCACCACATGGTACACAGACATTCATACAGAGAAAACATCATAATATAAACTAAATTTTAAAAAGAAATGTTTTGCCTAAGGTTATATAGATGATTTTTACTATTATAAAAGGTTAACATGAGGGCCATACAAATAGCTCAGAGGATAAAGGCACCTACTGCCAACCTCAGGGCTTGCGTTCCATCCCCAGGACATACAGGAAGGAAAGAACTGGCTTCAGAAAGTTGTCCTCTGACCTCCATATGCAAGCTGTGGTATGGGCACACCCACACACAGGCACAAATGCATATACACACAATAAATAAACATGATTTTTAAAAAGGTTAACATGAGAGATTAAAACAGGTAAACAAACAAAAAGTTTGAAGTAGAAGTCCACATTTTTAATCGGGGCATCTCAGCACTGGGAGGCAGAGGCAGGGAGATCTATGAGTCTGAGGCCAGCCTGGTCTATATAGAGAGTTCCAGGACAGCTCAAAACAAACAAACAGAAACTACAGTTCAGGCAGGTGCTCAGATCACTGGGCTAGTGGATTCCGATCAGAACTCTGAGCTGTAAATCTTGCTCTAGGCCGTCCGTGTTGACCATCAGCCACCACACCAGACATTCCAGATTTCCTGTGGCCTGTGTCCCACTTGGAACCAGACTATTTTCAGGATCCTTTCCAAGGACTTTGCCCAATGACTAGTGAGTTATCTTAGTGCCAGAAGATACACTCACCCCAAGGGAAAAGCTATCAACACAAAGAAGACCCAAAGCAAAAGCCCCCTGAAAGTCAACCCAGTCTCCAGGGAAGACTGATAGTTACTTCTCCGTAATATCTAGCACTTCCATGCAAGGTTGATTTATTATCAGGGACAGTTAAAAAACCAATTAAATAGGCTGGGTGGCGGTGGCACAAGCCTTTAATCCCAGCACTCAGGAGACAGACATAGGTGGATCTCTATGAGTTCGAGGACCACCTGGTCTACAAGAGCTAGTTCCAAGACAGCTAGGGCTGTTACACAGAGAACCCCTGTCTCAAAAAATAAGTAAATAGATAGATAGAAAGATAAATGAACAATTACCTATTCAGGGTGGTGGCACATATATTTAATACTAGCAAGAGCTTTGAGTTTTAAGGTCAGTCTGGTCTACCTCTACGTAGGAAGGTGTTCCAAGTCGGCAAGGCACATACTGAGACCCTATCTAAATAATAATATCATTTTAAAAATTTGCAGAATACTAGCCTTATTTCCTCCAAAAAAATTTTTTTGTAATGGCTCCAGATATAAAACTAAGAATCTAGGAGCGACTCTTCAGTATTTATTTAAAGAGATCACAAAAACAAAATTTTCTTGTTAATCAAAAATGCTAGCCGGGTGATGGTGGCACACACGTTTAATCCCAGCACTTGGGAGGCAAAGGCAGGCAGATCTGTGAGTTTGAGGCCAGCCTGGTCTATAGAGTGAGTTCCAGGACAGTCAGGAATACATAGAGAAACACTGTCTAGAAAAACTAAAAACATTTCTATATTGTCACTTTTAAAAAGGTAAATCTATTAAAGTGCAGTGTGAAACTGACTAGCCTGTTTCACTATGTGAGCCTCAAACAGTCCTGGGCATCCAGCCAACGCTGGAGTACTCTTTATTTTTGTTATTGCCATTAATTTCAGCCCTAAATGCCAACTCTCCCTGAAGTACCAACTGCAGGTGTTTTCCCAGTACAGAGAAACCAGTGTCAGGACAGCATGAAGGCTCAGAGAGTGAAGGTAGCTGCTACCAAGACTCAAGACCTGAGTTTAATCCTAAGAACCTACACGGTGAAAAGAGAGAACACTCCTACAGGTTGTCCCCTGACCACACACACAACTGTAAAATAATTTTACATTTTCAGGAAACTACTGTGATTTTGCACCCAAGTTCAGGCCCTACTGTACTTTACTCTCAGCGTCGAAGAACACAAAGAAGACATTTACAAAGGCATGGGCGGCTAGCGCCCTAAGATGTTCCTCAGCTCAGTAAATTGGGGCCCAAGCCAGAAAGCATCCATTAGCTCTGCTAAACATTGTAGACCAGGCTTGAGGCCACCTCAAGGATTCCCTGAAGGAATCCGGTTTCAGGAAGGGCCGCCAGACTGGCCAGAATCCCAGTGTTTATATGTTCGGGTCCATCAGGACTTCTAGGCAGCTGCCCGGCAATAACCCCCACCTGGCTTCCCCTATCCGCTGTGGCAGGTGACACTGAGGATCTGGGCTCAGACCACAGCCTGGGCAGACAGCCGGACATGACCTTGAGCCAGGCCCCTCCCGAGACGAGGCCAGACCCGGGAAGGGGAAGAAGGATTGGCAACTGAACCCGGGTTGTCCCTCTATGAGGCAGCTAGGACTCAGAGCTGAGGGATCCCCGGAGCTCAGCCACAAGGGGACAACTCGGAGTGGGTGTCAGGCCAGGGCGAATGCAAAGCTTTCCTTGCCTTCCCACATCTCCGTCGGCTGTCAGAACCCCAAGCCTGGCAGCAGCAGGGGACAGAGCCACCAAGCCTAGAGAAGATGGCTCTCTAAGTTACTAAGGAAGCCGAAGGGTGCCCTACCTGGAGGTGGAGAGAGTAAGGGGAAACCCCAGGGACCAGGCCTGATGTCCCCACCCAGAGGTGACCCCAGAGGGGATGGAGGCACTGAGGGATGGAATGACGCCCCGCTTGGTGGGGGGGGGGGGGTGCTGACCCAGGGACACTGGCACGTTGGGTTCAGACCTCGGGAGGAGTGACACCCAAAACCCAGGGATGTCGCCAGGCTGCAGGGACCGGTGCCCCAAGCCCGGGCCTGAGGTGCCACCGGCGACACTCGGGCTCCGGGGTCCCCGCGAGGGCGCCCGGGCTCCGGGAGAGGCCGGCTGCCGCGGACCCCGAGCCGGGCCGTCTGAGCACAGCCGGGACGATTGCGTTGGGAGCTGCTGGTCAGACCCTTAGCTCTGCCGCCTCCCTACCTGTCACTGTAGCTGTAGCTATCGCTAGCGCTGCTGCCCTAGCCCGGTTCTGCCAGGCGCTTCCTCTCCGCCACTCCTCAATGGCGCTGGCTGGGACGCTAGACCCGACCAATCGAAAGGCTATGTGCCTGCGCCTGGCCAGCCGAGCACCGAGCCGTCGATGGAACGCCCCCTAGCGTCAGCAGCCGCTCCTGCAGAGCTGCAGGCGCCTCCTGGGATGCTGGGGCTTAATGTGCGTCAACCCAACCAGCCCCATTTCAAAGGTGGGTTCAACTGAGTCCAAGGTGAGCATAGGGATATAAATGAACCTAGTTCAAACAGTATTATGCCCTCAAAAACGCCCTGCTTCCCATCCACCTTCCGTCTCATCCCACCCACAGTGACCCCTTGACTATCACCTTTCCTGCTTAAACCACCCTCCCCACTATTATTAAAACTCAACTCCCGGGCGGGCAAAGTGGGTCAACCAGTACAGGAGCTTGCAGCCAGGACAGATCACCTGAGTCCAATTCCCAGCATCCACACGGTGGATGGGGAGGGCACTGATTCCCGCAAGCTGTCCTCTGCCTCTGTGTGACTGCCCACACACACACACACACACACACACACACACACACACACACACAAAATAAATAAATAAATAAATGCCAACTTTTTAACTAAACAATATTTTCCTCCTTCTGACCACTCTGGAGGACTGATAGTTGTACAAGTTGACAACTTGTACTACTTAGTGGTCGTGTGGGTGCTGGAATCCAAACTCCTCTGTAAGAGCAGCCAAGGGTTCCTAAGCACTGAACCACATCTCCAGCAGCTTTATGTCTTCGTAGACTTCGTCTGTTTGTTTGTTTGCCCAGGCTGGACTGAAACTCATCTTGAACTCCTGGCCTTCCTGCCTCCACCTCGGGAGAGCTGGAATTGCAGATGTGACCCACCATGCTCAGCCCTGCATAGGACTTAATGCTACTTGGGATGACCTGTGTGTTTGTCTATTCCTTGGTTACCTTTCAGTTACCCAGACAGTTATTCTAAAACAGGTTTTTCATCTTTTCACAAAAGTCTCTTCAACAAACACTGTCTGAGCTCCAGGTGAAAGCACAGGCTTGCAATCGCAGCACTTGGGAGGTGGAGGCAGGGGAAGCAGGAGTTCAAGGCCCTCCTCCACTACACAGCCAGTTTGAGACCAACCTGTACTACAGGAGACCCCATCAGGAAGGGAGGGAGAGGGAGAGGCAGGGGAGGGAAGGAGAAAGGAAAGCAAGGGTCAATCTCAATGGACTAGAGAATACCTAGGGCATTAAATAGACCTCTGAGTGCGTCCATTCATGAGAGCTTTCCAGAGAGCACAAACGGAGTAGGATGAACCGGAAAGATGAGTCGATATCTCAGACTGAACAAAAAGAGAAAAGCAGCCATCGGAGATGGGCTCAGTGGTTAAATCGCCGCTACTCCTGAAGAGGACCAGGGTTGAGTTCCCAGCGCCCACACCAGGTGACTCATAACTGCCTGTAACTCCAGTACCAAAGGACAGTCAGCCTCTCAGGGTGCTGTTTTCACATGGTACACATACAGACAAGCTGGCACACCTACGTGCATGTAAATAAAAACAAATTTTAAGAACTTCTAAATAAAAAAGGTAAAGGAGAGCTGAGCACCAACATTCCTCTTTCTCTGCTTCCTTGTTACTGCCATAGGCCAAGCTACCCCCATCATCATGCTTTCTCCACCATGAAGGGCTGTACTCCAAAATGTGAGCCAAAATTAACCCTTCCCCCTTATGATGCTGCTTGTGGGGTATCGGGCTACAGTGATGAAAAAAAGGTAACCAACACTGAGTGGATGGATGGATGGATGGATGGATGGATGATGGATGGATGGATGGGTGGGTGGATGGGTGGATGGATGGGTGGATGAATGGATGGATGGATGGATGGGTGGATGGATGGGTGGGTGGGCAGATGGGTAAATGAATACTTCACTCTCCCATTATCCAAAAATTAGAGCAAGAGCAAGATCTAAGGCTCACACAGAAGATGCAGGATGCTGACCGGCAAGGCTGTAGCAATGTGTTCACCATATTAATTATGGAGCCTCATAATGCTGCATTGATGTGGATAGCTATGAGCTGACTCACTCCTAAGGGAGGCCTTGATTCCCAGGGAAGTGAGATCAACCAATCTCAAAGCCGGGTCCCCCTTAGCAGCCAAGATGTGAGGCAAACCCTGGGACTCTCCAGAAGGAATGCCGAAAGGAGGCCGTCCTTCCACCTCAAAGGTTAGGTGGGTCAGCACAGGTGTGGCTCTATCCGAGAAACATTTTTTAAATGTAGCTGTGGGCTGGGGTGGGGCTAATTGGGCGTGCTCTCGGTTAACAGGTGTAAATAAATAAATAAATAAATAAATAAATAAATAACAAGCGGCTGGTAGGTGGTGGAGTAAGCCTTTAATCCCAGGCAGACCTCTGTGAGTTTGAGGCCAGCCTGGTCTACAAGAGCTAGCTCCAGGTCAGGTCTCAAAGCTACCGGGAAACCCTGTCTAGGGGGGTGGGGGGCAAGTAGTTTCAGCCAGTACTGTAGCTGTGCCTGTAGTCCCACCTCACGCTGAGGCAAGAGGATACTGAAGCCCAGGAGTTTGAGGCTCGTTGGACAACACTGCAAGAGCCCATCTCAAAACAAAAGCCGGGAGCTGGAGCTGTGGTTCATCAGTTAAGAACACTTGCTGCGCTTGGCAAGGAACCCTGGGTTTGGTTCTCAGTATCTCACAACCCTTTGTAACTCCAGTTCCAGGGGGACTTGATGCCCTCTTCTGACTCCCAAGGACACCAGGAATGCATGTGATGCACATACATCCATGTAGGCAAAACACTAATACACATAAAACATAAAAAAAAACCTTCGCAGGGCAGTGGTGGTGCACTCTTTAACCCCAGGAAGAGGCAGGCAGGTCTCTGAATTCAAGGCCAGCCTGGTCTGCAAAGTTCCAGGACAGAGAAACCCTGTCTTTAACAAACAAACAACAAAAGTTTTTGTGTCCTCAGTCCCCAGTCCCCACCGGGGTAAGTCTTTGTGTGTGCACACATGCTGGTGCACACACACTAAACAGGGTCTCTGCTATGTAGCTGTCTCTCCTAGAACTCCCTCTATAGATCAGGCTGGCCTTGAGCTCACAGATCTACCTGCCTCTGCAGACCCAGCTTCTTGAATGCTTTTAACCTTCTGGAACTGTGCTGTCAAAGAGACAGGAGCTCAAACAGCAGCCAAATCAGAATGAGAGAAAAGAAAAAGATGAAATTCATGTTAAAATTTATATTGAGCCCAATGTGTCCAAAACAAAATTTAAACATATAATCAGCACTTTAAAAAAATGACACAGGGGCTGGAGAAATGGCTCAGTGGTTAAGAGCACTGGCTGCTCTTTCAGTAGTCCTGAGTTCAATTCCCAGCAACCACATGGTGGCTCACAGCCATCTGTAATGAGATCTGGCGCCCTCTTTTGGCATGTGGGCATACGTGGAGGGAGAATGTTATATACATAATAAATAAATCTTTTTTTAAAATGACACAGGCTGTACATGTGACTGTGTAACATGTCTAAATGCTCAGACCCGTGTCCTCCACATCCAGCATCTAGTACTGAGACTTATTTTGCAGTCTGAGGATGGACCTGCTCTGATGCTCAGGCACATCCTGTGCCTGGCAGCTATGGTGCATAGAAACGCAGGGCCAGAGTCTGTAGTGAAAATGAAGAGAGCCCAGGAAGGGGTGTCACTGTCACCTCAGGGACATGGAAAAAGCAAAGGGCAGCGTATCGCCCTTGGCTCAGAGGGGAGATTCTGAGCTCTGGGAAGCAGAGGCCATCCCACGTACTCAGGACAATTCATGGGGACACAGCCACCTTTGGCTTAGAGTCCAGTGGTTCTCAACCTTTCTAATTCTGTGACCCTTTAATACAGTTCCTCATGTCGTGACCCATGACCATAAATCATTTTTGTTGCTACTTCATAACTCATTTTGCTACTGTTATGAATCGCAATGTAAATATCTGATATGCGACCCTGTGGGGGTCGTGACCCACAGGTTGAGAAACTCTGGCTTTCTTATGCACGTCAAATGGTTATCAGGAGCCTCCTATGGTCAACAGCTAGCAACAAACACCCAGCCCACTCTTTAGATAAGCTCCACGCCTGACCAGCCCCACCAGTTGGGCCTCCTGGTCCTCCTCCACAAGGCAGACAATGGCCAGCTTCCTTTCTCCCAGCTGAAGTTTCGCAAGCCTGGTTTCCCAACTCTAAGATCAGGCCATGCTAGAACGGTTCGTTCCCACATTCCTAAGTCATCTGAAAGTAAAATTCATTTCCTATGCTGGGCTTCTAAGGTCACCCTTCCCAACCCTAGCTCTGTCTCCTCTATCACACCTCCTGGACTCCACTAAAGCCAATACTTCAGCCGTTCCACCCACCCCCACCCAGTCCCCTTGACCTTTTGCCACACCTCACGGTTCTTCAAGGCCTCTCACCCACCGCTACCCACCCCCACCTTTCCGTACTCGGTTCTGATCACAGCTCTTGGAGAGACTAATCTGTCCTGTCCTCAGATGCTTTTCCAGAACCTTCACAGAAGATAGGCACAAACTGAGCTCTTGCTGTGACCCAGACATTGTTTAAAGCATTTTACAGGTAGGCGCTCAAGCCAGCCCTTGCTCTGAGGGGGCCTAGTTTCTTAACCCCATTTTCCAGATAGTGGCAACAGGCCTCACTTGCCTGAGATCAATCACACAGACAGGAAGTGAGTGGAACAGCCAAGATTCACTCCATGGCAATTCAGCTTCAAGGCAAAAGGGCATGGGGTTCTGACCACTGTTTCCCATAGCAAGGGATGAGCTACAAAAACCAAAGAGCAGGCAGACACTTCCTCCCTGCCTCAGTCAGACCATTCTGTCCTGAAGAAATCAGCAGGGACACACCTGGCCTGCTAAATGGTGACTTCCGTCAGGTGGCTGCCTCAGTTGCTCCAAATTCATACCTACTTGTGCTTAATTACCCAATGCTTCCACTGTCTCTTCATTGGTGTGTGTCAGAGCTAGGTCCCTGAGGCCCATCCTTAGTAAGTGTTCAATGCAGCCATTTATCAGCCCCTGACCTAATGGGTTTGCTTAGTTCACCCTCCTCCCTCTCAAGCTCTCCAAGCTCTCTCTCTAAATCTGTCTCTGTCTTAGATAGGCCATGCTAGCCTCAGACTCACTATGCAGCCAAAAATGGCACCTCTGCTCCTGGTTATGAGGGGATAGCGATCAGATCCAAGGCTTAGCAACTGTGCCACATCCTTAAGTCTTAGTTCATCTCTTCATACATCAGTGTCTCAAGCGGCCGAGGCCTGGTATTAGCCCGCTTTAAAAATGGAGACGCTCAAAGATTTAGAACAGTATTGTTGCCTAGCAATGTCCTCTGGTGCTAGCTAAAACCCAGGAGGCAAACAACGCCAAAGCTTCAGGAAGTCCCTGAAACGAACCAGATACACTAGGTCCCTCTCTTCTTGTGTTAGTTACTCTCTGGTACTGTGATAAGATGTCATGACCTAAGCAACTCGAAACTGCAAACATGAAACAGAGAAAGCAAACTGGAAGCGGGACAAGGCTATGAACTCTCAAGTCCCCTCCTCAGTGATGTAATCCCTCCAGGAAGGTCCACCTCTGGCAAGTTCCACAACCTCCCCTAACAGCGCCACCAACCAGAAACCAAGTGTTCAAGTACCTCAGCTTATGGGAGACTGGGAGATGTTTCTCAGTCAAACTGCCACACTCTCTGAAGTTATTAGCAGTAAGGCCTGCTGAGAGACATATTCAGACCCGGACCAGCGGAGCTGCCTGGAAGAGACACCTAGCACTGTAGAGCAGCCTATAGGCTGTGCAGTGAGCTCCAGGGTTCCAGCTCTCAGGAGCTGTCACTCTTGCTGGGGTGAGCTTCAGCAATGCAATTGACTTTGAGTCATCTCTGCTCCTGCAACCCCTCTCCCACACTCCTGTAGTAACCCTAATAGACACATTGGTTCCCCAAGTTGGACAAGTAGTATCTGTTATGCCCAGATCTGCGAAGTCCCTGAAAAACCAACAAGGAGACCGAGTCCCGTATGTAAAAGCAAAGAGCCTTTATTTTATGCAAGTTTACAAACTCCGTCTCTCCGCATGTCCAACATATTGGAATAAATGGAGAGTCCTGAGCTCAGTTAGAGCTGGGTTTTTATAGTAATAAAGGCGGGGGTGAGGGGTTTCTAAGGTTCAGGGCCCCTGATTGGCTGACATTTGTCTATGGGTATCCTGGTGAGTGTGTGCTGGCAGGTGATCCTATCTACAACAGTTGGAATGTTAGGCATTTCTTTGGATGGTCTGTTCTTGGGTGGTGCTTGGGCAATCTCAGTTTGTGGTCCTTCCTGTAATCAGGTATTGCTGCAGGGTAAACTACTGAGACTCAGGCTCCATTAAACTTATCATGGCTGAGTCCTACTCTGGATGGTGATAATGGTTGGAAGTAAAGAACTTCCTTTGGTGATCTGTTTCTATTTAGCTTATCATGGCTGGCTCCTACAGTGTCCTTACCTTCACTATAGGAGGTGTTTAGACACATTCATTCACAACTCCCCAGAAATAGTGTCATGCAACACAAATGGCCCCAGAATCTCAGGATGGTGTTCAGTATGTGTGCAATAAGTGAATTGTCAAGCTGCAGGTTTACATAGGTCTCACTACAGAAGACAGAGTCTGAGAAACTGGGGTCGAGGTAGAGAGGTGGCTATGAATCAGAGGCCAGCATGGGCCAGGCAGTGAGTTCTAACTCAGCCTGAGCTACTGAGTGAAACCCTGTCTTATCAAGGGTGTATCTCAGCTGGAAGAGCACTTTTCTAGTAGACAGGAAGTCCTGGGTTTGATTCCTCAGCATAAATCTAACGGGGCAGTACATGCCTGTAGTCCCAGAACTCAGGAGCTGGAGGCAGAAGGTTCAGAAACCTAAATCAATAAATAAATCCTGCTTGGTTGCATACTGACTCATTCTGAAGTTCTTTCTCTTTAGAAAGAGATTTACTATTTTTTACTTATGTGTCTATGTCTATCTGTGTGTGGGTATATGCACAAGCATGTGTGGGTGCCCACAGAGGTCAGAAGAGGGCACTAACCCCCCTGATGCTGGAGCTACAGGCAGTTGTGAGCTGCCTGATGTGGGTGCTGGGAACTGAATTTGAATCTTCTGTAAGGGCAACAAGTGCTCTTAACAGCTGAGCTATCTCTACAGCCCTCTGAATTTTTTTACATGTATTTATGTGTGCCATGGTGAGAGGATAAAGGTCAGGGGACAACTTAGGTATTTGGTTCTTTCCTTTCATCATGTGAGTTCCAGGGCTTGAACTCAAATTGTGAGCCTTGGAGACAAGCATCTTTACCTGCTAAGCCATCTAGCCACCCAGAAATTATTTTCTTTGGTGTTAGTCAGGATCCAGGCATCACCTAAGTAGAGGCCCTGCAGGTGACTCTTATGGCTTAATGACAGGCAGAAGCTACCAGAGGGTACATAAGGAGGAACAAATACAGGCCTGGCTTCTCTCTCCTCCTGCTAAAGTCTTTTGTGCTACCACAAAAGGTGCAGAGGGCAGATTCCAGGACACCAGCAAGCAGAAGGAAGAACCAGATGGGGAGGGTTTAGAATTGACATACCACTGGCATCTTGTTTCCACCTGTAGAGTGGAGGGGGATGATGCTCTTTGACACGTTCACCTTAGCGAATATTCACATCTCATCTGCCTGTCTGAGCTGAGCAGGAGGCCTGGTCCTTCCTTCCTCCCTTTGGGCTGTGCTCCAGTTCCTTTCTGACCACTCATCCATGATGGTATCCCCATTTCTCTGTCCCTCGTATCCAACACATCTTCGTCTGTCTGATCGTCTGTTTCACTTCTACCTGCTTTCCTGGGCAGGCTCTGTTTTAGTAGCTATCGTATCCTCAAGCCTGGAAAACAAGATCAACAGAGACCATGGCAAATACTCCTTCACATGCTCCTCAGGATTTGGCAAGGACTGCTTGTAGTATTTTGTTTTGTTTTGATTTCTTGAGACAGGGCATCATGTATCCAAGCTGCCCTCTGACTTGCTATGTTGCCAAGGACAACCTGGAACTACTGATCCTCCTGCCTCTGCTTCCTGAAGGCTGGGATTGCAGGCATGCACCACCACTCCGGGGGCGGGGGAGTGGAACTCGGGGCTTGGTGCTTTCTAGGCAAGCACTTTACTGAGGGAGCTACATTCCTGCTCCCATCAATCATTTCACTGTTTACAGTGCCATGCAACTTCACTACTGACCATCTTCAGAACCCTTTCTACCTTATAAAACAAACCCTACCCCCAGTAGTGACCTGCTGCCTGCTTCCCAGCCCCCAGCAGCCAGCATCCTGCTTTCCACCTACAGATTCGACTCTGCTCCATCTTTCCTGGAGGAGCCACATGAGATTATGCGACTATCTTCATTCACTTAACGCTGCCCTGAGGTTCATTCGTGTTATAGCACATATCATCATTCCTTCCATTTGTTCATTTACACACACACACACACACACACACACGTGGGTCCTTCTTTTTCACATGTATGTCTGTGTACTGCATGCATGCAGTGTCTGAAGAAGGTGTTGGGTCCCCTGGAACTGGAGTTACAGTTGATTGTGAGTAACCATGTGAGTGTTGGGAATTGAACCCAGGTACTAACCATGGAGTCATCTTTCCAGCCCATTTTTTGGGTATGGACTTGGGTTTTCATATTTACTTAGTAAGCATTTTGCTGATAGAGCCATCTCTTCAGCTTCCATTTTTCTTTTTTTTTTAAACTTTGAATTACTTTTTATTTTTATTTGTGTGTGCATGTGCATAACATGTTTGTGGATGGCTGTGCATCATGTGGAGACAGATGTGTGTGCATACATGTGTGCATGTGGAAGCCAGAGTTGGACGTCAAGTGTCTTCTTTTCTCTCTCTTTCAGATTTTATTCTAACATAGACATGAGCATACATTTTTTTTTAAGATAGGCTCTAACTATGGTTTTGTTTGTTTGTTTGTATTTGTTTTCTGAGACAGAGCCTACCATGTAACTGTGGCTGGCCTTGAACTCACTACATAGACCAAGCTGGCCTCAAACTCTATTTACCTCTGCCTCTCAAGTGCTGAGATCAAAGGCATGTGACACCACGCCTGGCTCTGATTTTTATTTAAGGTATGTGTATGGCATGTGCACATGAATGCAGGTACCCATGAAAACTAAAGGTGTTGGATCCCCTGGAGCTGAGGTGCAGTAATAGATGGTTGTGATCCATCTGTGCGATCATAAGGGTGCTGGGAGTTGAAATTGGGGTCTCTGTAAGAGCAGTATATACTCCTAACTGCTGGATCTCTCCAGCCCAGTCCTTTTTCTTCTTAAGGAAGAATACCCCATTGCATGTATAGTCTGCATTTTGTCCTTGTCTGTCATTAGTGGTGCTCCTCTTTTTTTTTGTGGTGTTCCTCTTGCTTCCATCTTGTACTTCTTATGGACAATACTGCAGCCGGAGGTGATGTTCAATCAAAGACTCACTCAGGCATGTGTTTGCAGTGCTTCTGAATAGATATCTGGTAATGTGGGATTCCCCTCTGTATGCTGTGAATACGTTTTATTACCATTTGTTAATAAAGAAGCTGTTTGGCCTATGGCAGGGCAGACTAGAGCTAAGCCGGAAAACTAAATGCTGGGAGAAAGAAGGTGAGTCAGGGAGATGCCATGTAGCTGCCAAAGGAAAAAGATGCTAGAAACTTACCAGTAGGCCACAGCCTCGTGGTGATATATAGTTTAGTAGAAATGGGTTAATTTAAGATGTAAGAGCTAGCTAGAAATACGCCTGAGCCATCGGCCAAACAGTGTTGTAATTAATACAGTTTCTGTGTCATCATTTGGGTCTGGGTGGCCGGAAAAACAAAAGAACAATCTCCATTTATAATCCAGAGGTGAAATTTCTGGATCATCTGATAGTTCTATGTTTGGTTTGTTTTCGGTACCTGAAATGGAATGTAGGGCTCATTTCATATGTTTGGCTTTCTGAGGGACTCCTACACCATCGCCAGGGTGGCTGCTCTGTTTTGCAGCCCACCCCCAGAGCACAGGGTTTCACTCCCGCCTCAAGTCACCAACAACTGTTATTTTCAGCTTTTCTGGTGAGAGGTGGGACCTTGTTTTGAAAAAGGGACAAAAAGATCATTGTGTCTGTAAGCAGACAGGGAAAACCCGGAGACAGGGTGGCTGATGCTGTAGGAAGGAAGGCAAGGCAGAGTCACCGAAGTGATACATTTGGTTGAAGAGAGATGCCACAGCCTGGAGAGACAGCTCAACAGTTAAGAGCAGTGGCTGCTCTTGCAGAGGACTCAGGTTCAATTCTCAGTCCCCTTATGGTGACTCACGGCCACCTGTAACTCCAGTTCCAGGGGATACACCACCCTCTTCTGGTCTCTGAGGGCACTGTATGAACATGAATCACATATATGCAGGCAAAGATTCATACACGTAAAATAAAAATAGATACCCGAGGGAGAAAGTAGGGTAGACCGTAAGTGTATGGGAAAAGGACACTACTCTGGCCATGACCACAGACAAGCCAAGGACATGGGCCTAGGTGCAGGCGTCGGGGAGGGGGGCTTAGGGGCTCCAGACACTCCCTTTTGTTTCTGTTATTGTGTCAGTGGAACAGGCAGCCTGGTAACCTACCTAAAGACGAGGGAGGGGCAAAGCCAGGGCCCAGATTGCGAGGAGATGGAGTGAAAGACTCCATCTGAACAGTGAGTGGGTGGTGGAAGGGAAGACAGGACAGGCTAAAGAGTGGTCCCCTCAGAAGAATCTGGAGCACCCTATGTCTGTGTTACTTTTCAGGATCCTAAAATGGGGACACTCCCTAGGACTATCAGGGTTGGTCCAGTGTAATCATAGGTGTCCCTGTCATTGAGACGCAGAGAGAAGGTGACTATAAAAAATATTACACCACTGTCTGCTTTAATGTTGGTTTTGGCTTGTTTGTTTTGAAACAGGTTCTGATGTAAGTGAATCTGGTCTGGGGCTTTCTCTGTAGCTAAGGATGACCCTGAACTCTTGATCCTCCTTGCCTCCACCACTCAAATGCTGTGAGCACAGGTGCGCACCACTCTGCCCATCTTAACACTGCAGTCTTTGAACATGAGGGTGACCACGGGAGTCAGTTCTCTTCACCATGTGGGTCTTGGGAGTGGCACTCGGGTCATCGGGCTTAGCAACAAGCACTTTTACCTTTGCTAGACAGCAGGACACACAGGCACACACAGGACACACAAGCACACAGGACACACAAGCATACCCACACCTAGCTTCTGCTCTGAGTACACATTCACGGCAGTGGAGCATTTTATCAATAAGAGGTGACGTTAGCTCCTGGCAGTGGGCATGCCCAGTGGTGGTGATGCCTCTGGCAGGAACAGGGCATCTTTTAGGAGAAAGTTAGCTGGGGATGATTCCAGCACTTTCACCATTGGTCTTAGTTTCTTTTCTGTTGCTATGACAAAATGTCCTGACAAAATCAATTTAAGAAAGGGTCCAGCACAATGACATCACATCCTCCAGAGCTGGAGTTGCAGACGGTTCTGGGCTACCACACGGGTGCTCAGTGAACGCCAGTCCTCTGCAAGAACAGTCAGTGCTCCCAATGGATGAGATATCTCCTGAGCCTCCCCCATACCACCAAGTGCTGGCTTTTAAGTGGCAGCTTTCCTGTTGAGTAGGTAGCTTGCTGGGAAAGCATCAAGCTTACTTTCAAATGCCATGGCCAGAGCTCCGATGCATACTCGCGGCAGGCTGTGGGCTCACATTCCTCACTAGCTGTGTGCCCCCATGTGCTTTGACCCACTTGGGATGTGGTTCCAGAGCTAACCTGTCTAGCTTCTCTGTGATCATAAGGACGAAACTGTGTGTCTCAGAAATAACATCAATGATTGACTCATAATTTCTTTTTCCTCTCTTTCCTTTTCTGTGCTTGGGCTTGAAGCCAGAGCCTCACAGAATGTAGACAAGTGCTCTGTATTGCTACGCCCACAGCCTTGGTATTTCAATTTTCAGTGCCAGATTTTTCAACAAAGATTTCGTGAAGTTCTGGGCATTGTGATGCATGGCTTTTATCCCGGTACTTTGGAGGCTGAGACAGGTAGCTCTCTATGAGTTCAAGGACAGTCTAAGTCTACTTAGTGAGTTCCAGACTAGCCAAGATTACTTAGTGAGACCCTGTCTTAACCACACCCCTTTCTCTCACCCTCTCATTCCCTCCCAAAAAAGTTTATGAGCTTTTTTTTTTTAAATACTGAGATGCTTTAATATAGTTCCTCATGTTGTGGTGACCCCAACCATAAAATTATTTCTTGCTACTTCATAACTGTAATTTTGCTACTGTTATGAATCATAAGGTTAAAAAAAAAAACCCGCTTTTTTCCTTAGGGTGCTTTTGTGAGGTGTTTACTCATTGTAAAGAGAAAAGTAACATATGCAATACTTAATATATTTGTGTTTCTGGCTTTGATAGTGTTATAGTTTATTAAACTAAGGTTTAAGCTCTAACTGGCATAGGATCTGTAACAGGTCTAGTCAGAAGAATAATGTTAGATTTGTCTTTTCATTTTCTCTTGGTTTAGTTTAGTTGTTCAAGACAGGTTTGGTGCGGGAGAATTGTCTGTATTCTGTCAATCATGTTTTAAATAAACACTGATTGGCCAGGCAGGAGGTAAAAGTGGGAAAACCAGACAGGAAATAGAAATGATACAATGAGAACAGGAGAATTCTGGGAAGGAGGAAGTTGATTCCTTCCACTCCTGCCCAGACCACTGAAGCAGCAGGATGTGATCTGCCCCACTGAAAAAAGGTACTGAGCCACATGGCTAACATAGATCAGAAAAATGGGTTAATCAAGATGTGAGAGTTAGCCAGTGAGAGGCTAGAGCTAATGGGCCAATCAGCTTTATAACTTATAGAGATCTCTGTGTTATTTCTTTGGGGCTTGCCGTCTGTGGGGTACCGAGCGGGACAGAAACCACAAACAAGCAGGCCTGGCCCCCTCATCGTTACACAGGTTTTCCTTCTGTAGCCCTAGCTGTCCTGGAATTTGCTCTGTAGACCAGGCTGGCCTTAAACTCACAGAGAACTGTAGGTAGAGGCTACTTGTTTGTTTCCTGGCTGCCCAGACCTGAAATAATCACCCAGAAACTATATTAATTAAATCACTACTTGGCCAATCACAAAAGTCTATTGCTAGCTGGCTCTTATATCTTAAATTAACCCATTTCTATTAATCTGTATTGCCACGTGGCTGTGGTTTACAGGGCAAAGATCTGGCGTCTGACTTCTTTGGTGGCTTTGTGGCATCTCCCTGACTTTGCCTTCTTCCCTCCTCTATCTGCTTGGAATTTCCACCTTGCTCTATTCTGCTAAACCACTGGCCAAAACAGCTTTATTCATTAACCAATAAAAGCAACACACATACAGAAGGACTTCACACACCAGAGATCCTCCTACCTCTGCCTCCCGAGTGCTGGGACTAAAGGCGTGTGCCGCCACCACAGCAGCTTCTTCTTCTTTGATTCTCTTTCCTCCTCCTCTATTCTTCCTTCTCCTTTTTGAGATAAGTTCTCATGTAGCCTAGGCTGTCTTTGAACCACTTATGTAGCCAAGGATGACTGAACTTCTGATTCTTCTGCCTCTGCCTCCTAGTGCTGGAATTATAGGCCACCCAGTATATGCAGAGCTGGGGATTGTACCCAGGGCCTTATGCATGCAAGGCTAACACTCTATCAATGGACCTCCCATCCTAGCCAAGGATGCTACATATTTGTAAAACTTTTAAATTATGTGCATTTTATTTATTGTGTATGAGTATGGATCTGTGAGAGGAGGTCAGTCAGTTCTCTCCTTCTGTCGTGTAGGTCTTGGGCCCTTTACCTAGCAAGCCAGCTCTCTGGCCTCAAGAATCCTAGAATTTTTTTTGAGACAGAGGCTCATTATGTAGTCTTGGCTGACTTGGAACTCACTGTGTAGACCAGGTTGGTCTCTAAATCATAGAGATCTACTGCCTCTTCCTTACAAGTTCTGGTATTAAAAACGTGCATCATACCTGGCCGAATGCTAAATTTTTAAACTTAAAAAAAAAAATTCTGAGCCAGGCAGTGGTGGCACCAGCCTTTAATCCCAGCACTTGGGAGGCAGAGGCAGGAGATCTCTGTGAGTTTGAGGCCAGCCTGGTCTACAAGACTTAGTTCCAGGACAGGCTCCAAAGCCACAGAGAAACCCTGTCTCGAAAAAGCAAAAAAAGAAAAAGAAAAAAATCTTTTGGGGGCTGGAGAGATGACTCAGAGGTTAAGAGCACTGGTTGCTCTTCCAGAAGTCCTGAGTTCTGTTCCCAGCAACCACATGGTGGCTTACAACTGCCTATAAGGAGATCTGGAGCCCTCTTCTGGTGTGCATGTATACATGCAAGCAAAACACTGTATACATAATAAATAATAAATCTTTTCTTAAAATTAACTTTAAAAAATTCTCTTGGGCCAGGCAGCAGTGATGCACACCTTTAATCCTAGTTCCTGGACAGCTAGGGCTGTTATACAGAGAAACCCTGTCTTAAAAAACAAACAAACAGGCAAACAAACAAAAAATAAAACAAAAAAAATTCTATTGGGTCTAAAGGGATGATTCATTCAATAGTTAAGGGTGCTCGATTTTCCTGCAGAAGACCCAAGTTCAGTTCCCCCTCACAACTGGTCTGTAACCCCGGTTCCAGGGGACTCAATACCTTCTTCTTACCTCCTTGAGCTATACACATGCATACATACACACACACACACACACACAGAGAGAGAGAGAGAGAGAGAGAGAGAGAGAGAGAGAGAGAGAGAGAGAGAGAGAGAGAGAAGGGGGGCACATATATGGGCACACACACACATACACAAAGCAAAAGTTTTTATATCTTATTTTTTTAAAATGTTATTACCAACCTCCACTATCTTTGGGGACAGTGGTTTTCAACTTTCCTAACGCTGTGACCCTTTAATACAGTTTCTCATGTAGTGGTGACCTGACCCCTAATCATAAAATTATCTCATTGCTACTTCATAACTGTCATTTTGCTACTGTTATGAATCACAATGTGAATCTCTTCTAGGCAGGATATCTGACAGGCGACCCCCAAAGAGGTCACGATGCACAGGTTGAGAACCATTGTTTTGGGGGAATCTCGGGCTCCATCAGTATTCATTAGTAAACAGAGCTGCGGCAGAGTTCCTAAAGGCAGCCGAATAATGCTCAGGTGCCTAAGAGGACTCAACTCCAGTACTACTGTCAGCTTGGTAACAATGTTCATGATGACTCACAAGTTAAAAGTAAAGTTTGGGAAGCCGGGCGGTGATGGTGCACGCCTTTCACCACAGCACTCGGGAGGCAGAGGCAGGTGGATCTCTGAGTTCGAGGCCAGCCTGGTCTACAGAGTGAGTTCCCGGATATGGAGAGCTATTTAGCGAGATCCTATCTCAACAAACAAACAAAAAGTAAAGTTTGGGGCTGGGCATGTACTCAGTTGGCTGTGTTTGCCTAGCACGCTCAAGGGCCCTGGGTTCACTCCAGCACAACACACGCCAGGCACAGTATGAAAGCACCTGTAATATAAACACTTGGGAAGTAGAGGCAAGAGGATACCAAGTTCAAGGTCATCCTTAGACAAAGTTGATGCCAGGCTGGAATACATAAGACCTATCAAAAAAAAGATTAAATAAATAAATAAAATTTGATGCCAAAAAAATCCCGGCATGTTTACACATGTCTATAATCTCAGCACTATGAGAGCTAAGGCAGGAGAATTTGCAAGTTCAAGGTGCCTGGGATGTGCAGTCAGCTTGGGAAAATAGAAAGATCCCCGTCTATAAACAGATAATTAAAAATGATAAAATAATAAGATCAACTTATTTAAAAATTTTTTATTACATTTATTGTGTGTATGTACATGTACACATGTGCAGAAGCATGCGTGTGGAGGGGTCAGAGGACAACTAGCAGGAGTCCCGAGGATCCAATCAAGTCCTCAGGCTTGCCAGCAATCGCCCTTACCCACTGAGCCATCTTGCCAGTCCATCATGAACTTATTAAAAGGGGAGCACCTGGAGAGACGTCTTAGTGGGCAAAGTGCTTGCTACTCAAGCATGAGGATCAGAATTCAGATCTCTAGTATCCATGGAAATGCCAGGCGGGCATGTACTCCACAGGCAGGCTCAGGGAATCCCTGAAGCAAGCTAGACTAGCCAAATATGCAAGTTCTGGCTTTAGATGTGAGCCCCTGCCTTAATACATTAGATGGAGAGTGACCAAGAAATTAGATGGAGAGTGACCAAGAACACCCCAAATCAACCTCTGGCCTCCACACACAGAAACACACATACATGCAAAAATGCATACACATACATACACACTACATACACATATATAAGCCCCCACACACCCTACTCCACATCTCCATCCCCCCTCCCTTCAACAAACACACACAAAAGAGAGAGAGGCTCTGGAAAGCTGTTCATCCCTCAGGAATGTGTCAGAGGTCACCACTCAAACTGTTCCCGGACCCCGGCCTCTGCTCACAGTGCCCTGAGCTGGTCTAAGCACTCAGGGATGGGTTTGCCCTACAGCCATTGCTGAGACCTGTGGTGTGGGTTTCCCAGAACACAATGAGGAGGCCAGACTTAGGTGAGAGAGTAGGAGTCGGGGGACATACCTGAAGACCAGCTGGCTGGAAGTTCCCTCAGCTGCCACAGGCTACAAGTGGGAGACGCCCAGGTTCTGAACGAGAGCAACTGTAAAGGTGGGGGCTCCAGAACCATTCGCTACATGGACCTCCTGGGCCTCACTAACATGACCCCCATCTCTCCTCACACATTGGAGGAGGGCCCAAACCAGCCCCCAGACACAGCCAGGGTTCAGTGTGGAAACAACCAAAAGCATTTATAAGCAGGAATTCTACCCAGCATACAGTGCAAACGCTCCTTAGCACATTGTGTTGGGATCCACACAAGCATGGGGGGCGCTGAGGCAACACCCAGAAATAGTCCTTTCATCCATGCTTTTGTGGCCAAGGAAACCCGAGGTCATCCCAGGACTGGCCACCAGGGGACAGACACGTTCCATAGCCTCTTCAGTCTGACGCTGTGGAGAGACCTAACCAGAAGTCTTATGTCTTGATTCCAGAGTGCTAAGTTTTTTGAGTATCCATGGTAACGAATCTCCAATTGTTTAACTACCAACTTCATATCCAGTGGAATCTGTGACCATGGAATCCAAGCACCTGAGACTGAACTTGCCTCTTAAGGAGTCTCCTGACCCCTTTCCTTCCTTGATCTGGGCATGCTAGGGAAGTGCGTTGATGGGGAAACGGGTTAAGAGTCCTTCGGCAAAATCACTGGCTTCAGCTTCTTCCGGATGGGCTGTTCACCTGATGCCACAAGCTGTTCCACAACAGACATGCACTCAGGGTCACAGTGGGTACAGTACCAAGCATTGGGGAGTTAGAGGGAGTGGTCCAGGCTGAGGTAGGAGGAGGCAGGTGGCTGCAGGGGCCTGGGAGCTCTACAGTCCCTGAGAGTCCCTGAAGGAAGGCGTGGTCTTGGAAGGGCTCATTAGAAGGCAGGGGGAGGGGGAGAGGAGCTGGAGCCCTCTGCGTGCCCACTGAAGTGAAGGTCAAAGGCAGAGAATGCAAACCAGGTGTTTGCTGCATGTACTTACTTTCTACCTATAGAGCTGGAGATCGAACCCAAGGCACGCCAAGAGGCCACTCTGCCACTGAGTTACAACCCCAGCACCCTGAAGCAGAGGAACCCTGCCTGTCAGGGCCTCTGTGCATCTGATTCTTGCATCAGAAGGATTGTGGTGGATTTGGAGGAGGTACTTCCCAAGCAAGAGTCTAGCACTAACCTCAAGGGCCCCTGTGCCCTATGAGGCCACCACTTCCTCCTTCCTGCTGGGACCGCCCTGCGGTGCCAGTGTTCAGGCTGAAGAGGTGTGCTCTCCTTTCTCCAAGCCTATGGATGAGGATGTTAGCTCCTTGGGAGGGAAAGACGCTGGGGCCTCTCAGAAGCCAGAATCAGGCCACAGCCCAGGAGATTCAGAGGTCACAGAAGAGCTAGGACTTGCTGGGACTGCCCCATGGAACACCAAAGCAGGAGTTTCCCGCCACTCTGGCTGCCTCAGCCCTCACTCGACCGGCAAGAGAGGCTGTAGAGGCTGCTAAAGGAAACGGTCCCAGAAAGAGTCATGAAGTTCTGTGGGTTGAGGCTCTAAAGGATTGGGAGTCCATTTACAGGGCGTTGCCCCTGCAGGGGTCAGGCCACTTTGGCTGTGACCTGGTCACACCATCCTTGTTGATTCGGCTTCATGCCCACATCGGGCACACCAAGGGGCCAGGGCTTCTCATGGCTCAGTGGTGTCTTTGGGATCTCCCACTGGGACTGAGAAGGACACTCCTCCTGGGAGAAGGGAACCTGCTCATCCTTCGGGGATCCTGAGGGGTCGGCATCTGGGTCCCCCACTGTGGTGCTGGTTTGGGAAGAACACTGTGAGCTGTGGTCAGAGCTACTACAGACGTTCACAATGCAGGTGACATTGACATGGGTCCCGTGGCTGCCGTGGGAAGAATCTGTGAAGCACAAGATGGGGAGGTGTGAGTCTGGGGGTCTTGGGGTAGGGATGTCTTTGCAGTTTGCTTCTTGTCCCAGAGGTAGGTTAAGATTGTGGGAGAGGGCTGGTCAGTGGTGGTGCATGCCCTCAATCCCAGCACTCAAGAGACAGAGGCAGGCGGATCTCTGTGATTTCAAGGCCAGCCTGGTCTACAAGAGTTAGTTCCAGGACAGGCTCCTAAGCTACACAGAGAAACCCTATCTCAAAAAACAAACAAAACAAAAAAAAAATGTGGGAGAGAACAGTAGACCAAGGACCAAGAGACCAAAGATTCTAGCTCACCTCTACTATGGCATCAGACACGTCATCTACCCTCCTGTGCCTCTGTTCGCTCACCTCCCAGCTGCCCATCCCAACTCTCCATATGGCTGACAGGAGACAATTATCTAAAGCAGACAAAAGTACACAAAAGTACTCCAAGAAGAACATAGCCTCGGGCTGAGGAGATGGCTCAGTCGGTAAAGCATTTCTCTTGCAAGCACAAAGACCTGAGTTCAATCCCGAGAACTCACATAAAGAGGCTGGACATGGTGGCACACTTGTAATCCCAATACTTGAGAGGTGGAGAAAGGGACACAGCTGATGTTTGCTGGCTTGGTGAGTTCCAAGCCATTGAGAAACTTTGTCTTAAAACTTTGGGTAGTAGATGGCCACCCAAATATGACACCTAGGTTGTCCTCTAGACATAGGCACATGGGTTCATTAGCATACCTGTACCTATGTGCAGAGAGAGAGAGAGAGAGAGAGAGAGAACTGTGCCCTAGCAGAGAACCCAGCATGTAAATAGGAAACAGTTATAGGAGACTGGTCATGGCCAAGACTGGTAAAGAACATTCCCTCACAACTACTGGAAAGTGTCAGCCATGACATTCACACCACCAAACAAACAAACCTATGCTATCTGCGGGGCCATTTGTAGGATGGGCAAGTCAGATGATTCTATTCTCCAATTAGCTAAATCAGATGGAATTGTCTCAAAGAACTTTTTGTTGTTGTTGTTGGTTTGGTTTTTCAAGACAGGGTTTCTCTGTAGCTTTTGGATCCTGTCCTGGAACTAGCTCTTGTAGACCAGGCTGGCCTCGAACATATAGAGATCTGCCTGCCTCTGCCTCCCGAGTGCTGGGATTAAAGGTGTGCGCCACCATTGCCCGGCTCTCAAAGAACTTTTGACCAGAAGAGATTGGGGAATATCTGTCATAAATAAAAGAAGGGAGGAGGGGGGGAGGAGGGGAAGGAGGAGGAGGAGGAAGGAGAAGAAGAAGAAGGAGGAGGAGAAGAAGGAGGAGGAGGAGAAGGAGAAGAAGAAGAAGAAGAAGAAGAAGAAGAAGAAGAAGAAGAAGAAGAAGAAGAAGAAGAAGAAGAAGAAGAAGAAATTTATGTACATATTTTTAAAGGCTGCAATGAGTGTTGGTCACTGCTTTATCTTGAGGCACCATAGCTCTTGGAGACCCTGAGTGAGAGTAACCAGGACTCCACCCATGCATCCCTCTAAGAAATCTGCATTTAGGTAATTAAAAGCACCTTGCACTTTGTCTCCATCTCCAGTCACCCTTCTGCTCAGTCAGTCAGACCCGGAGCCTTGAGCAATGTTTACGTTGTATTCCACAACCAGTCTACCAGCGACTACCTTCAAAAAGTAAGCTGAGCTTCCTTGCCTGCCCTGTGCCAGCCACACAGGCTTTCATCCCCTCTTCTAAACTGCATGATTAGCCTCTGTCCGGATCCTGACTCCTGCACTGACCTCTGCAGTTTTCCAAAGCTGGCCCTTTGAAGCTGGGAGCCACCTTTGCTGGTCTTTGACAGAGCCCCTGAAGCCTTACATAAATGGCACCCAGTCTCTTTACCCTCCTGATGTTCCAGCATCTCAGACAGGTCTTCCAACTGCATTCAGCTCCCTGCTACTCCTTGCATACGTTAGACCTCAGGGCTTTGGCACATGCTGTTCCCTCAGCCTGGACAGCTCCTGTTGCTCACAGGCCCTCCCTCCTGCCACTCAGGTGTACTTCAAAGTCCAGTTTCTCCACTAAGCCTATCTGTCCTCCCGTCTCTGGACACAGTTTATTCCTTCCCTGTCCATCACCCTGTGCCCCTCCCCACATCCCAGACCTGGAATCAAGGAGTATGGGGACTTTCTAACAGGCTAAGTACATTTTGATTTTGGTGATAGTGGGTTCTTTGGGGGTGGGGGTGGTGTTTTTTGTTTTTGTTTTTTTGTTTTTGTTTTTTATTTTCAAAACAAGGCTTCTCTGTGTATGCCTGGCTGTCCTCTAGTTCTATAGACCAGTCTGACCTCAAACTCACAGAGATCTGTCTGCCTCTGCCTCCCAAGTGCTGAGATTAAAGGTGTACCAACACCGCCCAGCAATGATAGTGTTTTAAGCGAACTGACCACTGACATTTAAACTTCAGGGGTTAGTATTTTGAAGCTCCAGGCTTGGAGGCAGAGTTCAGTGGGAAAGGCTTACCTACCATACACAAGGAGTCTGATCCCTGCACTGGGATATACAGACGCAGACGCCATTGACAGAACAAACGTCAGGGACAGTGCCCCCATTTTCCTGCCTGGCCCCTCTGGGCATCTAAGTTTCCTAAGTTGGTGAGGAGTAGATGCCAGACTAGCAGGGGGTGGCAAGAGGGGCTTGCCACACAACAGTTCCCCCAAATGTATGTCAGTTGCTGCTGCTACTGCTGCTGAGTCTCCACAACCTGCCAGGGCCAATAGCAGCAGCAGCTGGCTATTCAGCCTAGCTCCTGACTCCTAGAAGCTGGAGCGCAGGGAAGCTTAGGTGAGGATGGAGCCAGCCAACCACTCTGCTCAGAGAAACCTTAAATACACCAGAAAGAAAGGAAGAGCTAAAATCAAGGGACCACAAAGAAATCTCTATCCTGGGCCTCCACAGCACCCAAATGTCATGTAATGTCACCATGGCCTTTGCATGTTATGACAAGACATTGTGGTGGTCATGTAAAGTTACCACGGCCTTTGCGTGTTATGACCTGTGGTGGTGGGTGGGCACAGCTCTGAGGTTGACGGGCTCCCATAGTAGAGAAAGGTGTCAATGGGAGGGAGGGAGGAAGGGAGGGAGGGGAGAGTAAAGCAATGGAGAGGCCAAGGAGTCAGGGTACAGGACATCTAGGATAAGAAAGAGGAGGGGGCAGAGATCAAAGGAGAAAAGATGGGTAGACATCCTCAGGGGCCAAGGAAGAAGCCATAGTGGCACACAACGGGAGAAGGGAAGCCAAGAAAGATGAATTCACATTTCTAATGAGTACATGTATTCACTGAGCAAACACTGAGAGCCATCTGCTCTGTCCCAGGGCAGGCACAGAGAATCCTCAGATTGTACCGAGAGACCCTGACAACCTCATATGCTTCTGAGGTTGGGGACTCCAGTGGCAAAAAAAAAAAAAAAAGGCATGATTGCTTCTGTGGGTAGGCAGGGGGCAGGGTGCTGCAGGCAAGGGAGGTTGCATGGGCAAACACAGGGCACAACAGTTGGTGGAGCCGCAGAATGTGGGTGTCAGAGGAGGCCGAGTGTGGGAGGCAGCTGTGGCCGCTGGCTGACAGGCGCCAATGTGGCCACAATGCTATAGTCACTCATCAGCATGCCGAGGAGGTTCATGGCTCATCACCAGATGAGGAAACATAGGATCAAGGGATTAAGGAGCCTGCTTGGATTCTCATGGTCCCAAGGCAGTCGGGCAGCTCTGGGTGAATGACCAAATCCATGTTCATGTTTACTTTTGTTGCTCCACTGGTCAGTGTTGCTGCGGGTGGGGGTGGGTTACAAAGACCAGTAGACCTGACCTTTCCACTACAAAACAAAGGAAGTCCCAGGGTTCTGGGGAACCCCACCAGGGACTCGCTGCAGTCACTAGAGATAGCAATGGTGTCGCTGCCCTAGATTATAGGGTAAGATGCACACCATGTAAACGCAACAGGTCCCCACATTGTGCCTCTGGCCCAAAGTGACCCGCCCTCAGTGAGCTATAGTGAGTAGAACCTCTGAAGAATAGGGCTGGAGAGATGGCCCAGCAATTAAGAGCACTTGGTCTTGCAGAGGAGTTGGGTTAGATTCCCAGCACCCAACGGGTTCACAGTCATCTGTAACTCCAGTTCCAGGGGATCTGATACCCATTTCTGGCCTCCATCCATGGTGCACAGACATGCATACAGGTAAAACACCCATATACATAAAAAAATCTATATTTTTTAAAAGAACCTTGGAGGATGCCTTTAATCTCAGCACTCGGGAGGCAGAGGCAGGTGGATCTGTGAGTTTAAGGCCAGCCTGGTCTACAGGAGCTAGTTCCAGGACAGGCTCCAAAGCTACAGAGAAACCCTGTCTCAAACAAACAAAACAAATCTAGCCAGACCAGTGCTGGGCCCAGGGATGTAAGCAGGATCTTGGCTTTTGGTAATCACACAGGCCAGTAAAGGGAGGAAGAAGACAGACAATACTCTGGAAGGGAGGCATGGCCTTGGGGTTCCTGAGGAACTGCCACACTGGCAGGGGATGACAGCGTGGGGGGAAGGTGCGAGAATACTCTCCGTGTGATGTGGGAGACTTGAAACACAAGGCAGGAGTGTCTGGCTGGTGAGAGGACTGGTATAGGGCAAGGTGGTGCCGAACCCAGAATCCAAAGTGACTGTACAGCCCACGAGCAGGCAGCAGGAGTAAGCTGGGGATAGCCAAGGCTAGCCCCACGGGGCAACTCCAGGGCACTAGCAGAGATCAGGCAAGGAAAGCACGTGAACCTGACGTACAGAGGTCTGACTCAAGTTTTCAGCCGTGGGAACATGATACACACATTCCACAGACACTGCGCTTAGCACTGCGATCCTGGACTTTTCTCTGAACTAGCGGAATCTCCACCCAGGGCAGGCGGCGGCTCAGAACCACAGCTACCAATCATCACGGTTGCCAGGTGTGTTAAAGACATTTTCCTCTTGGGTTATCTTCAATGGGTAGGAGGAGGGGTCACCTGTCTGCACAGAGCAGGAGGGGGACAGTTGGTTCCTGCCTCTTACCTGAACTCCTGGAGCCCGCACAGGCCTCCTGAGTCCCTTGGGCCTCCTCCGTGGCTGTTGCCTGAGGCTGGCTCTTAGGTGCCGCCCTTCTGTCCCCAGTGCTGGCCGAGCTCTCCAGGGAGCTTCTGCTGGAACTGGGTGCTGTGGTTAAGAGATGCTGCTGCTCTAGGCCAGTCGCACCCCGGGAATTCTCATCGGGCAGGTGAAGCTAGGAGGAAGAGGGAGACTATTAATCCCCCTGCTGGGGTCTTGCCCACCTGTCACCCCGTCACCCACACTCCACAGTTTACACATTTCTGCCCACACCACACGTTGTCTCCACACCCTCAGTCCACACGAGGAAATGGAAAAATCGACTTTCGGAAGGCCATCAGTCAGCGTGGGGAGATGTCCCCAGCCTGGTAGTTAAGAGTTGAATTCTGAATCCAGAATTCATAACACTATCACTCACTGGCTGTGTGATCTTGAAAGAGTTACCTAACCTCTCTGGGCCTCCATGTTTCTGTGTGTAAGGAACAATTGTAGCTTATGTCCTCGGGTTGCTGTGAAAACTAAACAGCTGGGGATTTCAAGGACAGTTGTGATGTAAGCCCAACACAGGACTGTTTATGAGAACTTGTCAGAAGCACTGGGCGGTGGTGGCGCACGCCTTTAATCCCAGCACTCGGGAGGCAGAGGCAGGCGGATCTCTGTGAGTTCGAGACCAGCCTGGTCTACAAGAGCTAGTTCCAGGACAGGCTCCAAAGCCACAGAGAAACCCTGTCTCGAAAAACCAAAAAAAAAAAAAAAACAAGAAAAAAATAAGAGAGAATTTGACAGAAGTACCACTCACTGGGTGGCAAAGCCTGCCAGCCAGAAATGACCTTCATGCTTTTACATATTTTTAAATAGTTCCAATTAAAAAAGAAAAAAAGGATAGTAATATTCCTCTTTTAAAAAAAGTCTTAGTTGTATACATTTCTGAGTGTGTGTATGTGTGTGTGTGTGTCTTTGGAGGACAGAAAGGGGCACCGGATCCCCTGGAACTGGAGTTGCAGGTGGTTGTGAGCCACCGATGTGGGTGCTGGGAACTGACCCCATGTTCTCTGCAAGAACAGAAGGGACTAGAGGCTATGTACAGGGCTCCTGTTCAGTCCCCAGCACCACACATGCAGGGTGGGGTGGTGTATGTCTGTAACCCCAGCACTGATGGAGTGGGGAGACTGAGGCAGGGGCATCAGAAAGTCAAAGCTATCCTCAGTTAGTGTTCAAGGCCA
This sequence comes from Arvicola amphibius, assembly GCF_903992535.2. NCBI lineage: Eukaryota > Metazoa > Chordata > Mammalia > Rodentia > Cricetidae > Arvicola > Arvicola amphibius. Next base: position 8,601,131 of record NC_052052.2, on the reverse strand, counting down.
ATAGGGGCCACATGAGTCCCTGTCTAAAATAACAAAATCCCCCAAACCTAAAGTATGAGTTTTAGTACTCATAAATAAACAAGTTTGGTGCAACCGAGCCACCGTCATTGTTTCATTAGAACAGGCGGGACTAAGTAGCTGTCCCAGGGGTCAGGCTTGGTCCTCAAAGCGTAACACCTTTACCCTCTGTTCCTTCCGTCTAATGAATCAGCACAGATCAGGGAACCCTTTCTCCCAGGCCACTCACAGGGCTCCTCACCGGCCTGTCTCAGCTCCCCCTTCCCACGGTTCACCCAGAGGATGTTCTGTGGCTTCCCTGTGGCTTCTTACAGAATGATAACGGCAAGACTGTACGTGACCTGAGTACCTAGTGCCGAGTGCCATACCTGGGTCACAGCTACCTCGGTTCCTTCAGAAGCTCAGTCTAGCCCAGCGCCACCCCGGCTCTGCAGATGTGGAAATTGGATTTCTTGCCCAAGGTCATGATTAGGACACAGTGCAGTCAGCTAAAACTCACCGTGCCTTTTCTGGGTGACTGGGTTTCAGCTCTAGAGGCTTAAGACAAAATCCCTTTTCACAGCAACCTGTGTGGAGGACCCGGATATACCATTCCAAGGGCACTGTGTCCACACCAGCTGGAAAAGCAGCCAGGCCAGGGCTGGGACCTCCCCCCGATCTTCCTTCAGAGGGAGGCACAGTGCCAGGTGTAGTCTGCACAAAAGCAATAGTTTGGCTATCCTTCCTGAGGCTGGTGCTCTCTAGAGAGTCACTGATATGGTCTGGGGACCCTATCCACTTCTGCTATGGCTTCCTAGATGCCCACGTGTGTCCTGTGGCCTTGATTCCTGCCCAGTCCACGGCTTCTGACTCGGGACTGGAAGGATGCTGTACAAGCTGTCTCCATGAGGCAAAAAAAGTCCATAGAAGGTGAATCCTTCTCGGAATGACACTGGCTGATGGGCACAGCAAGAGAACCCAGGCCAGCATGTGGAAATTATACATGCTGCATCCTCCTGCCTCCCCTGGAGTCCTGCCAGCCAGGTACCCCAGTCTGGAAGGGATGGAAGGCCTTTTTAATTCACAGTCTGACCCTGGACCCAGCTTTCCCCTGTAGCCCTGCAGAGGCATTCATAAATGTCACAGTCACCAGCTCTTGAGAAGGAACTTTTCTAGCTGGCCCTCCCCATCTCTGCCTGTGGCTAGAGTCAAGCAGAGAAAAAAAAAAAAAACCCAAAGGTCACAGTCACCTCCCTGCTCAGAGCTACAAGCTGCAAGCACAGATACCATCATAGCCTGTGACTCAGGCAGGGGACCCACTGAGTGAGCACCAAGGACCTCAGTTTACCTGACACTGCCTACATTTCTGGGCCTGAGCCTGTTATGCAGAGCTGGGACTGGCAGAGGCATGGCTGGTTCCTGTAGGCTTCAGAGCTAAGGGTGTCTCTATGTGTAGGGTCATGTGGGCATGCCTGAGAGAGGCCCAGTAATTGCATGCTAGGAATTGAGATCCATTCCTAGGTTTATGTTCCAAGCCACGCCCATCAGCTATGCTACCTCAGGATAGTTACTTAAGAGTGTCTGGGCCATGTGTCCCAAGACTGTAGAGTTGGATGCAGTACTCACACAGGTTGGGAGAGTCTGTAAGACTTCAGCACAGCGCTGGCCTGAGCACAGTACGGACAATGCTAAACACGAGGCCATGGGCACAACTGGGGCAGCGTGGATGAAGTCACTCACTGCTGCTGCTGCTGTTCTAAAGAATCCTCCTTTCCCAGCCCTCGGAGGAGGGGCTGAGTCACTCACTGCTGCTCCTGCCTGACAGTCTCACGCTAGCACAGATGACACTGCCACTGGGCTCCCGAGAGGGCTCTGAGGCAGGAGGCTGGGAGGGTACAGGGCAGAGCAAAGGGTGGCATCTAGACTCTCCAACTCCTGGTGACCAACCTTGGAGAGCAGGCCCTGCTGGGATAGGCCTGTGTGAGACAGCTTTGGAGGTGTCTGCCAAACCCACCTGCTCAAGGGGTTGAGCCCCAGGACATACCATAGACCTAACTCTTAGCCCTTCAAGAGTGATAGCAGCTCTTAAGTCCCGTTTCCTCTGCTACAGAATGAAGAGTGGGGGGTGCCCTACTCATGGGGACCAGTGAGGAGCCGGGCACAGTTCAGGAAAAGAGCCTGGCTATGCCTAGCCAGGAAAGAGCTGGCCTGTTTCTTCTCAACCAGAATGTAGCAAGACATTGGCTGGCTCTGATGGAGCATTTAAAACTCCTGATCTTCCAGCCTCTACCTGCGCCAGCTATCGGGATTACAGGCATACACCACCATGCCCATCCATCCAATGCTGCTTATATGATGACCCAGCACCCTAGAAAAGGAACCGGAGGAGGAGGACAACAACGACCACAGAGGGATACTCACCACTTTGGCTTCTCTTTGCAGGCAGGAGGGTTTCTCTACAAAGAAGAGAGGGGGACAAGTCAGGAGTAGGGCTTCTTCAGCTCGTCTATCCTAACAGACACAGCGTGGCTGGGGTGGAGCTGGTGGAGCCAGCACAGCCCAGGGAGTAGCTGCCTGCCAGGTAACGCCCACAGAGGAGCCCATCCTATTCTTAGCAACCCGCCCCCCTCTGCAAATGTCCCTCCTGTCCTCGGGCCCAGCCTGTGCTGTAGCCTTGCTTCAACCACACTCCACCCACGGAGATCCAGGCCAGATCACAGAATCCTAGAGACCCAAGGTTTTCTGTAAAGGAATCCTGAACTTCAATTCCCTGAGATAGCCTTGACATTACCTTCTAGTGGCCAGGTTAGAGGATGTACCTTCTTCCCCAGACTCTACGCTCCTAAGGAACTGCAGTCTCCTGATCCATTTGAGTTTGTGATAGTATAGAGCTCTGTACCAGTCCCTCCCCCATCCAGGAACCCAGAAAAGCAGTGAGGGGAGCAGGGAGTCTGGAAGCAGGAAGGAAGCAGAGCCCTTACTTTTCTTCTGCACCAGGATGAAGCAGTTCACCAGCCCTAACACCAGCAGGCCCAGAGCTGTCACCCCAACGATCAGACCTAGGAAGAAGGCAGGGTACTCAGAAACAAGGGTGCCAGGTGGCTGGGGCTGGGGCTGAGATCCACAAGTCCAGCCCGAGGTCCTCAAATTCAGGGGTGAACCAAAGATAAACATCCGTGAAACACATGCAGCCAGAGGGCCATAGTCGGGGGCTTCCTTCCAGCTTGGTGCCATGCTAACCCCAGGAGGGCAGCCAGAAACACTGCCAGTCCATAGTCTTGTAAGCCACATGGGTTCATCAAAACCAGCAACCAGAACTTAGGTTCACATTCATCCCACCCAGGGATTCGCTATGACAACATCAGGCCTTTGGAGGCCCAACTCCTCCACACCTGGATCTGCTCTGAAGGACAGAGCCCAGGCTCCCAGGTTCACCCACAGGGAACCTTCGAGAAGCAAAAAAGGAGGAGAGAAGGAAGGAGAGAAAGTGCCTCTTTTATACTTTATTTTATTTTTGTTGGAGACTTAACCCCAAGCTAGTCAAGCACTCTCCCACTGGGCTGCATCCTTGGCTCTTTATTAAAAGTATTTTTATTTTGAGACAGGATCTGACTAAGTCATCCGGGTTGGCCCTGAACTCCTTCTGTAGCCCAGGTTGGCCTTGAACTTGCAGTTCTCCTGTCTCAGCCTCCCCAGTAGCTCAGACTGTGGTCTTGCAAGCCAGGATGGGTCACTCTGGAGACAGGGACTTACCAATCGGAAGAGAGATGCCACCCGTGGTACTAGATTCAGTTTTAGGGGAGGTCTCTTTTGTCTCAAAGAGAGAGACAGTGGGTGGAATTTGGCTGTGCTCTGACTCTGGCTCCTGGGGTTGGGATCTTGTGGGCTCTGGCTGAGATATAGTGACTGCCCGTGGGACGGTGCTCAGAGCTGGGGACTCAGGTGCACAGACTGCATCTGCACTTGCATTTCCAGGAATGGCAAGGATGTTACATCTGAGGAAGTAAGTATTTGGTCAGGAACTCACAGAGGACAGTGAGCCAGGTTGGAGGACAAGGATGTCAACAATCAAGTATTGAGGACGAGTCATGCCTTCTTAGCAGCACCCCCTCCCACGCACACACACTTCCACCCAGTCACCCTATCCTGCCTTGCCTCCTCCATGTCAGGCTCCTGCTCAAATCATCCATTGTTTGACCCAGAATCTAGTCCAGGAGACAAAGGGTGACTAGCCGTCCTACATCCTGGGCCCCAGCCACCCAGGGGTCACCCTCCCTGCTCTCTGAATACTCACCTGCGGTGAGGCTTGCACATATCTGTGGATGAAGTGGTGTCAGAGAATGTCCCCGGGGCACAGGCCCTGCACACCACGTTCTCATTTGCAGCTCCTTGGAGAGAAAATCCAGACCTTGTCACCAACATGCATACTTCATGCAACCAGTTGGGGAGTGTCCTAGCACTGGGGCCACAGCTGTGTCTGCACACATACACACACACACACACACACACACACATCCATGTACATACATGCCCACACATGTACACAGACCTGCTCTCCAGGGTTACCTTCCTACCCTGTCTGATTTCTTACCAACTTAGGGCTTTATGTGACTCATGCCTGGATCTGTTAGACCCTAATGTCAGCAGGTGTCTAACCAGGCGAGCAGGTTAGACACTAATGTCAGCAGGTGCTTAACCAGGGTGCTTAACCAGCACCTAACAGATGACCTGGCAGCCACTGGGCCGGTTCCTAGGTGAGGCTGAGGGGTTGATGCCTGTGACATCTCAGGAATGTTCATGTGGGAAACAAAGGGGGGAGGGTCCTTACTCGCACTGGCCACTCCGAAGCCGGGACCACACTTGCTCAGCCTCATGCACTGTCGACAGCTGTCAGCTTTCCCTGGCAAGGCGCAATACATGTCGGCTTTGCAGGTGCACACTAGGTTCTGCTGTTTCGTGCAGTTGCGGGTCACCACCTGGTCTGGAGGAGGGAAGGACAGCCAGGGTCATTTCTCCTTCCACTCACTTGCTCTGCCTTCCCTGACAGAGCTGGTAGGTCCCTCAGCATCGGCCCAAAGGACCCTGCCCACAATATCCCCGGGGGCCATTGTCTGTACTCCCAGCTCCACCAGTATGAACACACGCCCCTGCTCTCCTCGGTTCTACACCCTCAACCTGACATAGAGATGGCTCCGCCCCTCCACCCACCACAGAGATCAAAGGAGATTTGGTGGGCTCTAGAAGGAAAATGCCATCTGTAAGTGGCCAGGTAAGGTGTCACACACATGCAATCCCAACACTGGAAAAGCCAAGGCCAAAGGATGACTGTTAAGTTTAAAATTAGCGTGGGCCTACTAGAAAATTCTAGGCCAACCTGGACAACTTAGTAAAAATCCATCTCAAAAAAACACGGAAACAGTCGAGCGGTGGTGGCGTACACCTCTAATCCCAGCACTCGGGAGGCAGAGGCAGATGGAACTCTGTGAAGTCTGAGGCCAGCCTGGTCTATAGAGCTAGCTCAGTTCCAGAACAGCCAAGGCTACACAGAGAAACCCTGTCTTGAAAAAAAAATTTAAAAAAAATAAACAAAAAAATCTAAATTGAAAGCTGTGTCTGGGGGCTCAGGCCTGTAAACCCAGGAAGCTGAGGCAGGCAATTCATAAGTTCAAAGCCAGCTTGAGCCACTGAACAAGATCCTGTCTCAAGAGTTAAGGATGGAAGGATACAGCCTAGAGATGAAGCACCACAGGCCCTATGTTCAATTCCCAAAAACTGCAAAGAAAATTAAAGTTAGGGGCTGAAAGATGGCTCATCAACTAAGAACACTGGCTATTCTTGGGTTCAGTTCCCAGCACCCACATGGTGTCTAACAAAGGTCTCTAACTTATTCCAGAAGATCTGATGCTCCATTTTGGCCTTCATGGGCACTACATGCCAGCAAAAATACCCATACACATACAATAAAAATAAATAAATCTTTTTAAATTAAAAAAAAAAAGGTCTGGGGATTGTTGTAGCTCAGTTAAAAAGTGATTGTATTACCTGCATGAAGCCCCAGGTTCCAACCCCATGAATACATACATGTGGTAAAGAGCTGTCTCCAGCCACTCAGGTCCCAGAAGATGAAAACAACTGGCTCATCCACCAGATAACTTCACCCACCTTCCTAGGCTGGAGGGCTAGTGACCGGGGAAGATGCTGGGACCACCCGCTCAGGTCACTCACCACGGTCACAGCGAGAACCGCAGCTCAGGCACTTGGGAAGACGGTTCCAGAGTTCGGTGTACGTGCCCATCTCACAGTTGGTACACACGGTGTCTGCGGTTTTGGTGCATAAGTATTTCACATGCTGGCCTGAGAAGACAAGGGTCCCAGGGTTCAGAACCCTCGCCAGGAAGTTCCTTTGATGATGCGTCAGTGCCCCCAGGGACTCAGCGCTCTCTATCTGTCTGTTGGGCCCTCACCATCTCCACCTCTGAGCTCACCTTCCTCTCTGCCCTCTCTGGGCGGCTGAAACACCACCACCAGGAAAAGCTACTGCCAGCCAGTAACACTGGAGGAGCAACTGCTTTGCCAGCGCCTGTCTTCTTGATAGCTGCTTAAAACCCTCTACCCTGCTGTACGGAGCATAGGGAAGAGGTGGCAACAGCAACGTAGATGTCGTGCCGGGTAGCCTGTCAGAGCCAAGGGCACGGTATCCCTGAAGGTCTGGGGGATGGGAGAACGCCAAGGCAAACTTTTAAGGTGTCTGTTTTCTCTTCTTAAGCCAGCTCCTCTCCCTGTTCCTTTTCTGCCAACTTCACCGCTAATCTATTTATTATGTATACAACATTCCTTCTCTGTGTGCCTGCAGTCCAGAAGAGGGCACCAGATCTCATTATAGATGGCTGTGAGCCACCATGTGGTTGCTGCGAATTGAACTCAGGACCTCTGGAAGAGCAGTGAGTGCTCTTAACCAATGAGCCATCTCTCCAGCCCTGCTTGTAACTTCTTAAAGACACTCTGCTGGTCAATAAAAAAGCCACTGTTCGCTGTGACTGTGGAGGGTGACATGCACACATGCTCCTGTGTTCCTACCCACTGGGTTTCAAGCAAATGGCACAAAGCCTCCGGTAAATAAAATCTGAATCCGTCATGGTGACTCTGCTCATTTCGCTTAATCAAACGTATATTGTTGCCGGGCGGTGGTGGCGCACGCCTTTAATCCCAGCACTCGGGAAGCAGAGGCAGGCGGATCTCTGTGAGTTCGAGACCAGCCTGGTCTACAAGAGCTAGCTCCAGGACAGGCTCTAAAGCTGCAGAGAAACCCTGTCTCGAAAAACCAAAAAAAAAAAAATGTATATTGTTATTGTTGTTGTTGTTGTTGTTGTTACTCTGTGTGTGTGTATGTGTGTGTGTGTGTGTGTGTGACCTGTTTTCTACTTCCACATTGGTTCAAGGCATCAAACTCAGGTCATAAGGCTTGCATAGTAAGTGCCTTTACACACTGAGCCACCTCAGCAGCCCTCCTTCGTCATCCCTGTCTCCCATCACTCTCTTCTTTTACTCTGGACCATACATACCAACCTCGAGGTTCCCTGAGCTCACTAAACAGGCTCCTACGTTGGGGCTTTCCACTCACTTCCTGGCCACTGTTTCTGCATGCTTGCGTGGCTGGCTCTCATCCCTCCTGCAGGGCTCAGAGAGACCTTCCTGGACCACTCAGCCTCACCTGGAGCACATAACCTTGCCTGTCTCCATCAGCCTTGTGTAGCCTTCTCTCCATCAGAGCACCCCCTGGCCGACAGCACCACAGTCTCTCTTAGGCAATGTGTCTGTCCTCCATTAGAGAGCAACACGGGCTGGAGAGATGGCTCGGCAGTGAAGACCACTGGCTGCTCTTCCACAGGACTGGTTAGAGCCTCAGCACCCACCTGGTGACTAAGAACCATCCGTGCTGCCAGTTCCAAGGATCTGAGGCTCTCTTTTGACCTCCAAGGGCACTGTATGAATGTGGTGCACAGACATACATGCAGGCAAAACACCCATATGTGTAAAATCGAAATAAATAAATCTTACTTTTAAAAAAAGAAATAAAGTAGACTCCACGAGGATGGGGAGCAGGAATATCTGCCTGGCATCCTGCTATAATCCCAGCAGATTGAACACACAGTAGGTGCATTATGAATACTATTCAAGTGAGGGCATAGACTTGATTGGCTACTCAGCACTGAGGGCCAGCTACTCATTGGGGCTAGGACTCAGATACACCATCTATGAAATGGGCACACATTCGTTCACTTGATAATTATGTACAGACACCTCTATGGGCCAGTCATGTGCTAGGAATTCCACAGGGACCAAGCTACAGTCTGTACCCTAGAGGAGCACACAGTGGGGCTAGGAGAAGTACCAGGCCATCATGGCAGTAAGGGGCAGGCTTCTTGGGCAAGGAGACAGGATCTAAAATGTAGGCATGTATTATCCAAGAGGGGACATGGAGAAGAGTGCTGAGCAGAAGGGACATCATATGTAAAAGCCCAGGGCGAGATGATTAACGTATGTCCCTAGAAGCAGCCCAGTGGGAACTAAAGGCCCTCTTCCGCATGCCTGGACAAGCACTCCTTCCATGGCACCACCGTCCAAACACCCAGCCTCTCTCTGCCTCTCACCAGGCGGACACGCAGCGCAGCACAACTGGGCATTCTTGTTATAGTATTCCTTTGGCTTCTGGCACAGGTCCCCAGATTCTGACGCATAGGGTGTCAAGGTAATCTGGAAGAGAGCAAAAGAGGCGGTCATCAGCACAGTGACTCTGGGCTCCAGGACACCTGTCACCAGGCTTCACGGATGGGTTCTTGCTTTGGGGGAGGAGGAAGGCTTGAGAGAGTAGAGTCCTAGCCTCTTCCCTTGCTGGCTCCCTCTTCAGCAGGACACAATGCCGTCTGCAGGTGGAGGGGCTGGGCCAGGGAGTGGGTTACATTAGGCCTTCCCTCTTGCTGGGCCAGTCCCAGTAAGGTTCAGAGAAGGTGCAGTTTCTAAAGACAGTGGCTTTGGTCACAGTGATGAGGTCCTCCACTCAAAGCTGTTCTCCTTCTAGGATGCCTGTCTGTCTGTCCCTCTGTCCTTCTGGTTGAGGTCTAGCTCTTCCCAGACGTACCCCCTGACTACATTGTAGGTTCTTCCTCCTCTGGACTCTCTCTACATAGATGTGCCCCTTCTGACATTCATGTCATTGCTCAGACATGGCACCATGTTGCCTTTGACCCACATCCGTGCATATGCACGCAGGAGTGCCCACACATATTCACATGCTGGCACTTATGATGCAGAGGGAAGAGCCAGTGGCCTTGCCACCTCTAGACCCAAGCTTCTGACACAGGCCATGGCAGAGCTGCCTCAGGAAGTTAATACAAGATGGAAAGCAACCTGTGTGCTTCCTCACACAGGTGCCGCAGTCCTGTGGGCTGGGATGGTCTGGACCAGTAAGAGGTCCTGGCCCTCCTCAGACTCCCCCTGCCAGGCCAATGGCCTCAACATTGACTGACAAGCTTCCAGCTCAGAGGCAATACCTTGTCCCCAAACCAGGACCAACGCCCATACCTCTTGGCTGGCAACCATGTGGCTTTGTGGCCACATCCTGCCACCCCACCCTCTTGCCTGAGAACCTTCTCCCGTCACAAGAAGCCACACCTCAGGCTCTGTTTCCTGAAGAACTGAGCCTGAGATGGGTGTATCATTGCAATTCTCCAACAACCAGCCAACACGGACTATGACCGCTGTAGGGAAAGGAAACGGGGTTATAAAGAGGGCTTATCTATCACCTGCCTAAGGTCCCAGAGCCAGTGACAGAGATTTGAGCCTGGCTCCTGTCTGCCTCTCTTGCCCATGTTTTCAATGGCTGTGCCAAGTACCTCCATTGAGAAACCAGCAAAGCCAGGAATGATGGGAAGGAGGAGCTCAAGAGATGGCTCCATGGTTAAGAGAACTTGTGACTGTTGGAGAGGACCTGGATTCCGTTGCCAGCACCCACGTGGCTGCTCACAACTGCCTGTAGCTCCAGTTCCAGGGGATCCGACTCTATCTGAGTCCTGCTGGCTCCCTGTATGCGTGCAGTGTACACACACACACACACACACACACACACACACACACACACACACACAATCAGGGACATTTATATTTTTTGCTACTTTTCTAAACAAATAATTATGAAAGGCAGACAGGTGGGGAGGAGAGGAAATACAAACAGCACCCACGTGGCACAGAACCAGCAGTGAGAAACACAAGGCCCTCTCTCACATCCCCAAGGAGCCCGGGAAGAATGCAGCAGCAGCAGCAGCAGCAGCAGCTGTCACCACTGTGCCTGTCCCAGTACCCTTGACGCCTGCCTGAGCTCCAGCCTTCCTTCCAAAAGATGGGATGGCAATCTGAGCCTTCAGGGACAAGCATGAGCTAGCCACTTCTGCAAGCATGTGACCTCATGAGGAAACACAGGAGTGGATCTCCAAGTGCAAAGAGGGTGTGCACACACACACACCCAGCATCCTTGAAGCTCCTGCTGACGTCACCTAAAAAATGACCAGGGAATGGTTCTAGGTCAAAGTTGAGGACTGGTTTATACTTTTTATTGTACCAACAGGCTTCCATCACACGAGCAATAGGAGTTCAATGAACATTCATTGGATCAGTAACCATGGCAAGTCCTCCTGCCTTCTCAGATGAAGGTAGAGTCAGAGGGGCAGGGTTTCACTTTCTTTTTTTCTTTTCTTTTCTTTTCTTTTCTTTTCTTTTCTTTTCTTTTCTTTTCCTTTTCCCCTAACAACTGAATTGTTTTATTTGCATGCATTGCATTTTATTGCATTTTTCACTCATAGTGTATTTGGGAAATGTAACATCACAACTGAACTATTCAATTGTTTAAATATCATCTCCGTTAGAAATTACTCTTATGAAAATGGACTTGGAGCTGCATAGATGGCACAGTGGTTAACAGAATTTGCTGCTTCCGTAGAGGACCCAGGTTCATTCCCAATGCCAAGAGGCTCGCAACTATCTGTAACTCCAGCTACAGGGGTTCTGATGAATTCTTCTGGCCTCTACAGGTACTTGCACCCACACGTGCACATATATACACTCAAGCACACATACAAATAAATTAAAATAAGCTGTAGATCACAGGCAAATGTCTCCACCTCTCTGGACTTCAGTTCCTGACTGAATAACTCCATGGGGGCAAGAGAGATCCACAAAATATCTACCAACTGCCCAGCAATGGCAGTAAACAAGTCAGAGAAGGCTATAACACTGGGCTCAACCGGTCTGGATAGACTGGTCAAACGCCCAGGATCAGTGGGCTGTGGCTCTGCCCTCCGCCTTCCCTCCACCTCCATCCCCAGCACTGTCTGGGGAACATCACTAAGCTGTCCTGTGGCCAGTGGCGTGGTCTCAGCAGCAAGTGACACGTGTGTTGTCCCCTCAGTGTTCTTCCTTGTTCATCACCAAGCCACTCAGTGACAACAGCTAGAATCCACCAGGGGTCATGACTCAAGAGACTGGGGTTCCCTGATGTGGACAGTCTTCCGCTCTTCTGGTCCTGCCCCTGGGCTCTACATGTCTCATGAGACCCCTGGCCAAAGTCCACACATGCCTTCGGAGTGTGTCTCCTCTGCAGGCCACCACCCAGAACCTGCCCTGGATGAACAACCCAATGCAGGCCCCTACCTTGTTTCTATATTCATCCAGTATCCCCAGGTGGGGCGGGGGCTCTGAGGCTGCAGCGTGAGCTATGCTACCCAGAGCCAGACAGAAAAGAGAGATCAGAAGTTGTTACCCTGAGCAGGGTAGTAATTCCAATGTCATTTTCTGAAGGAGAGATCCTCACCCTGGGCACCAGGGCCAAGAAGCCTGAACGGAAATGCACCTGCCGTCCTGGCCTGTCTTTGTCCCCCAACAGAGCCAGCCTCTCCAGGGAGGTCATGGAGGCAGCTGGGTGGGAAAAGTCTCAGAGTCAGCCATGTTGGGTACCCCGTCTGAAAAGGTCACTGCAGCTCCTTCCGGACAGGGGCGCACACAGCCAAGTACATGCACACATGTGCACGCACACTATCCTGGCACGTCCCCCTTCCGTTTCACAACAAAAGGATCCACTGGGGCTGAGTACCCACTACAAGGGCATTCCACACTGCCTGGGGCCTCGCTGCCTGTGTCCAAAGCAAAGAAGTGCTGGTTACTCCCTCTATGCCTGGGGGGGGGGCCCTCTGGGCTAGGGAGTCATACTGCTCAAAAAGAGAAAAGGAAAGATAAGAAAGAACTCTCCCCAGGCATAGAGAATCCTCTGCTGGACTCCATCCAGTCTGGTTATTCCACCCATGGACAAAGTAAGATAAACTAGGAGAAGGGAATGAGGAAGGACACACAGAGTGAAACTCGGGGAACCCTGAACCCCAGAAATTACAGAGCCATAGCTCCTCTTGCACCTACCAGAAACAGAATGCCAACATAGATGGCCTAAGTGTCCCCCACAAAACTCCCAGGCTAGCCTTCCTCGAGAAACTGTCATTAACTAAGTACCTTCTCCCTTCACCCCACCCTTTCCACTTCCTCAAACAGCAGCCTCCCTCGCCACAAACGGGCTGGGCTGTCGGTGGCTTGGATCCTATGGGAACAGTATCCCTGTCAGTCCTAGAGTTTATCCCCTCAAGTGTCCTGAGTGGTGGTAATCAGGGGAATCCCTAATTCATCTGGAGCCTGAGCAGTTTCTAGTGGCCCAGAGAATGGTTGATTGGCTAGGGGACAACTTCCTGCCAGACCCAGAGGGCCTGATGGGAAAGGGCCTTGCCTCAGCCAAATTGGACTGTGTTACTGACCCGCCCATGGCCTTCAGCTCCTGCCTCTCAGGGCCCTCCTAGTCCCCAGCTTCACTACGAATAAGATCTCTGGTGCTTTCTTCTCGGCCATGTGCGACCCGAGCCCCAGTAGCTGACATGGGACTCAGCCCTCCCTCAACAACAACCTTGAGACCTGTTTATTCTTTTGAACAGAGAAAAACAAAACAAAACAAAACAAAAAAACAAAAAAACAAACCACAACCTCGTCAGGGCTTAACAATGAGGAACAGAAAGCCCCTGCACAACGCAGAACGAAAGGTCACGCCTGCACGGGGAGCTCCCCAGAGCCCCAAAACATAGCCCTGGGAGCTGGTCCTCAGGGCCACTACAATGACCATGCAAACTGGGATGGGGGTAGGGGGGTGGGGTCAGACAAGTCCTGAGATTCATGGGGCCGGGGAAGACTCCAATCTTCTGCTTTGAACTGGAGAAATGCAGATCTCCCCCCACCCGCAGTCTGTGGGGTATCTGACACCCAGGAATGAGGAAGTGAACCCAACTGCTCTCTACGCTGTCAGCATGTTTACTTGAGCCAGTTGTTCAAAAGACAAAACCCCAAACAGGGGGTGGAGAGGTGGCTGTATCTTTAATCCCAGAACTCAAGAGGCAGAGGCAGGAAGATCTCCGTGAATTCAAGGCTAGCCTGGTCTACATAGAAAGTTCCAGGACAGTCAGGGCTCCATAGAGAGACTCTGCCAGAAAGAAGGAGGAGGAGAAAGAGGAGGAGAAGGGGAGGAGGAGGAGGAGGAGGAGGAGGAGGAGGAG